>NC_136549.1:12425087-13025087 GCF_910591455.1 Pholis gunnellus | reverse complement strand
CATTAACATCTAAATACACACTTCCATTTCCGAGCGAGCGCATGTCAAACAGCATGAATTTGAATAGCTTCTGAATAAGCGGCGGACGGTCCGAGAATAGCGATGGCACAGGCAGCAGCCGCATGAATACGGAACAAGGTGCTGCGTTGTCGGAGACGGATGGAAGTGCTGCAGTGGACGGTCTGTCAGCAAAAAGAAAAGATGAAGGAGGAGGAGGAGGAGGAGGAGGAGGAGGAGGAGGAGGAGGAGGAGGAGGAGGAGGAGGAGGAGGAGGAGGAGATGGAGATGAGAGGAAAGGGGGAAATGAGCAACAGAGCATGAACGGTGGGAGTTGACAGACCATAACGGCCCGAAATACACACACATACTCACGCACAAACACAGATAGCTGCACACGGTCAACACACGAGCGGGCCGGAGATAAAGAGCTATCGAGAGCGGCACAGCCGAAGGCAAAGAGAGGGGAAAACGGAAGGAAAGGAGACAAAAGAGGAGGGGGGGAGATGAAGAATGGGGGGGGTGAAGCGGCAGACAGAGAAGCTGGTAGACTGTTACAGGTTGGGGAAAGTGGAAGCACCACCCGGCCTGAAACGCTGAGGGTGAGGGATTCTGCAGAGTAGGCAGTTTTACTCAAGGTGAGGAATGGGGATGTGGGGCAGAAAAATAATCAATAGCAGGGAAGAAAAATGGACGCAGGTTATGGCAGGAGCATGATCTTCATGCCATGAATTAGGCAAGAAAAGATGGTGAGGATGAGAGGGAGAGGGTGATGAATGGGAGGAAAACAGGAAAAACCAAGCAAGAAAAGAGATAAACCAAAAGAAGAAAGAGAGGAAGGGAGCAACAGGGGGAGGAGAGGAGTTCAGCCTTTACCCTTATGGTGGTGTCCTCGGAGGACGTGATGAGTGTTTGGCCGTTCTGGGTGAACCGGCAGTGCAGCACCGTCTTGGTGTGTCCCAGCAGGGTGGCTAGGAGCTTCCCAGAGGGCACCTCCAACACCTGGAAGGAAGAAAGAAAGAAAACACATAACCACACGTATCCAAATAATCAGCAACAAGACCGAGAGTTGTCGGCCATGCTAGAGGCTCCGTGAGGCTTTAATAGGCACAGTGGTGCTAATGCTTGCAGGCATTGGGTTATCTGGTGATACTAGGGGAGAAGTCAGGGGACCACAACTAACTGTACACAACTTCATATTAATCCATCCAATATTGTTGAGATATTTCAGTATCAAAGTGACGGGCTGACCAACCGACAAACACAGATATTGCCAACCATAGAGCCACAGCAGCAGTTTGGCTAAAACTACTGAATGGCATGAGTGTAGAGAAAACGGGAATGCCGGTCACTGAAAGCTCTACTGTACCAAGAAATCATGTGTCTAGAATATGTATGCAAGCCTCAAATGATAGTTATGTTTGCCAAGATACACTCAGTGAGGAAAAGTTCCCCGGAAAGTTTCCTAAAACAATCCTGACACAGAGTCGCATGTTGAGGGAGGAGAGCTGAACTACTACTGCTGCTGCTGCTGCTGCTGCTGGCCTGATGGTGATAAGCACATCAAAAAGAATGCGGGTGGAAAAAGTGGGAGCTTTGAGCGAGACCGCGGAGGGCTGCCGGGGGTCTGACAGCCCTCAAAGCCGGGTTTTGAGAGAGATTTTGTGAATGCCCTCTGAAAAGGTCAACTGGATGGTTGCTCACACTACGACCCAGAGGCTTCAATAAGTCCTTGATAATGAATAAATAAATAGTTTAGGCGTGCTAGCGGCGTGGCTCTAGGGGGTAGAGGCAAAAGGCTATAGGCGCCTAATGAGGGGAGAAGAATTCATTCAAAATGTACAACTTTTACTTTTTCTTAAAAATATTATTTTATTTCTAGTATTTTTAAATATTACAAAAGAAAAGTCCACAACATCATAACAATGTAGCTTATTATAAAAGGCCCCATTTTCTGGGTTGCCTGCATGTTTGAGGAATAACCTTTAACTTCATTTTGGAGAAATACTGTGTGTGATATGCCTTCTGCCTCTCCGAGTTGTTTGGCTGCGATTCAAGCGGCACCAGCTAAAATCTTGCCTCGGGCACCAAATTGGTCAGGGTGGTCCACACTGAAACATCTCCACATCTGTTGGATGGGTTGTCATGAAAATTGGATTTTGGACATTAAATGGTTCCAGGATGAATTTATCATAACTCTAGTTATACCTTCACTTTTCATCCAGCGGCCAATCAGAACTTGATGGTTATTGGTGTTACAAGTCATATCACCGTAACACAGGCACATACAATCTGCATGTTAACACTGCATTGTGAGCATTAGCTCGAAACAACGTTGTTCCTCAACACAGAGCCAGTAGCAGGGCTGAAGAGTCTTAGTCTTGTTAATGTGTTTACTTCTACTAAATATGACATCAGGACCAATATCTGACGTTCCTTGGAGGAGAATCATATTAAAAACTGTCCGTGGATAATGTTTATCGGTTTGTGGCTTTCAGGCAGCCTCCGGATTAGTTGAATATTTACGACGACAATGAACACATTCTGCTCATCAATAACAAAGAAGGCTAATTAAGGTATTACGAGGTGAAACACGGGAGTAGATTAAAACTGCAATTATAAAATCTTTTGCGGCACTTTCCATCAAAGCCTTCCATTTTTCTTATTAACCTCCAGATAGATTTTTCTAGTGAAAAGAAAAATACTCAAATTCAGCTACAGCTGAGTCGGCAACTTTGTATACGTCACAACAAATAAACGACTTAAAGTCATGCAAAAGCAATCATTTAAATTGATTTAAGAACAGGGAATAAAGCACAGACTCATGTGAAAATGCTGAGATGACATAATAAGTCCAGCAAAGCACCTGTAGTTTTGAGAGCATAACAGAGAGCGCTCGGGATTTTACCAGCTACTAAAATATTTACATCTCAGAGGAGAGGGTTGAAATGTCTGAGCAGAACAGAGCCTCGGGGCACGCCGACCATGTTTGTCAAGCTCCACGTACTGAGACGCAGGTTTGGCCGAGCTTTACACATTCGGCTCAAGGATTTATGGGACGGTGCAGTCAGCAAAGAATGCCTGAAGGGTGTTTGGTTAAAAACAAATATAAAAGCAGGCTAATGTAAGAGAGGAACAGTTGTTTTAAATACTTCTACCAAGGGAGCAAACTAGTTACGGAAGCGTTGCGTAACTCGTATGAAATCAAAGAACAAATGATAAAAGCGGTGAAGGGACGAGGTGGTCGGTTTTGAGGCTGTATACCTGCATGACGAGACAGAGAGAACGCGTAGGATCCGCTCTGTGGTGCCTTTGCTCTTACAGTCATCAGGGGCATTTTGAAAAAATGAAATACACACATATTGTGGACTCACTATACAAGTGTGTGTTATTTCTGGGTGATTCCTGGAGGGAATACACATTAAAACAGGTATTACTCTGTCCCTACCATACCTGCACGCTGCCCGTGTACAGCCCTACAGCCAGCATCAACCCCCAGAAGGAGGTCAACGGTCATCGCATCCTGCAGCTGACTGTGTTCAGTACCTGACTAGCCGTGAGCCCTGCTGCCTGGCACAGAACGAACACACGCACGCACGCACGCACGCACGCACAAATGCACTTTTCCAATCATAAAGAATCACACATTAACTTTCTGTCCCCGCCTGCACATCTATGATATTCTTCACATCAGCAGAACAAAGCTGGTATGTCAGACTGACACTGACAAGGTGATGAAAATGATCACTGCAGTGGTCAAAGGCACCAGGAATACCTGCAGCTAACACCGGGGCTCCCTCTGGTGTCTGCTCACGGGCACTACAACAGAAACATCTGTGTGGACTCAACGACGATTAAAAAGGAATTAGGTTGTATCTAAAACTGTTGGAAGTAACTGATAAAGTATAAAGAAAAAAGTTGATTGATTGCACAATTAGTTGCACAGTTAGTTCATTCATTCATTAGACTATAAAATACAACACAACAATGTTGGTTTAATTTTGACGAATATTAGATTTTTGGATGATTTTCTTAAAAAGAATTATGCTAATATGGTGCCGGAGAGCCGCAAACTGACAGCGGTTATAGGAACCATTACCGTCAAATTACAGGGATCCAACTGTAGATGAACTGCAGTGCTGTTTCGGGGAAATGAGCCACAGAAAAGAATAAATCAAATACTTTTCACTCATTACCGAAATGCAGCAATTCGGTACGGCACTGACCAAAAGTAGCCAGCTACGTGTTAGCGTTACAACACTACCAGTGTAAAAATCGTGGCTTAACAGCAGAAGTTCAAATCCAGAGCGATGCACAACCGCAACTTCTGCTGCAAAACAGATTGTTTAACACAGAAAGACATTTTAAATACATTAGTGTGCATTTTCTGTGCATCAAGTATCTCATTACTCTTCAATGCTCTTTGTCATCCCCTCTTAGTTTTAAGAACTCTGATTACTAATCCTTTGTTCTTCTTGAAGTCCTCGTGTCTGCTAATCCTTGCCTCTCACATCTGTGGGGCCAGGAGCACAGCTGTAATTAAAGTTATCAACCTGTGTGTTCATTATGACTGCAGGACCTTTCTAATTAATTGGAGTTGCTCTCTGCTGCCTGGCAAGGAGAACTCAGGGGGCTGTGTGCATACGTCTGTGAGTTTTTTAGACAGCATGGGAACTTTCTGGGGACGTCCACTACAGTTGCAATGTGTGCATAACATGCAACAGAAACATGCACTCGCAGACGGAGAAACACACACCTGCCACAGCGCCGACTAGGACCTCATTCTCTGCCTGCAAACAACAATTTATCACCAAGACAAAGAGCGCTGGAGCGAGGAGAGCAGGGGGACAGGCAGAACAAAGGGGGAAGGGAGATAAACAAAACAAAAGAGGGAATAAAAAAAGAAAAGAAAAAAAAAGCTGGATGACAGAAATGGTAAAATATGAAAGTAGAGAGCAGGAGTGAGGAGTGTTGAGAATACAAATCACAGGTAAAAAAAAAAGAAAAAGGGGGAAGGCAGAACAGCGAGGAGTGGAGGGAGATGAAAGAGGTGCTTTGAGTTGAGTCGACGGACAGCTGACAGGACAGATAAAAAGGGTGACGGTGCTAATGTCAGATCTGATGACTCAACATGGGCTGAGAACACACAAAAAGACGCATCCTCACTCACACGCTCTCATACTTTTTGATTTGCATTGCTTGATAAACATTGACGTTGGTCAATTTTCCGTTGATGAATCGAGTCGTCATTTCAGCATCAGCGCTGGAATGAAGTGTCTAAAATTAAAGTTAATTAAACTCGCTTTTTTCCTGCCATGTGACACATACAGTATGTGCTGTAGGTCTGCATGTGTTTTCTACCTGTACGGTGCCATCTTCCTGGCCCAGGGCCACAGCAGGGGGCTGTGTGCTCATACACGTGCACCGGATCCTGGACGGCTTCTCCTCCGACTGGAACAGCACTGATCCCGTCCTGCCATCACGTACCTGACACACACACACACAGACACACTTTAACTCAAAGAAAACAAGGTTCATCCAGCCCACCGCCTTTTATTCATTCATTCAGTCCCTCTTCATTTTCCCCTCCAGCTCACCTGCAGTCGGTTGCAGTTGTCTGCAGCCGACACTATGATTTCTTCATCATTGAAGAGAACGTCAGAGTCTCTTTTCAGGCAGACAGCTGAGGAGGTGTGCACCTTCTTAGTCTCCCATAACTACAGGAAACACAGGATAGGAAACAGGCTTGACTATAACAGAATGTCCTACATTACTTCTTTGTAACTTGCATTCACGCAGATGTGTTCATCTTTGGTGAGAAAATCTCGGCATCAAATTAGTTTACATAGTCGCCGATGTTGCTCATCAATCTTTTGCTGCAGAGACAAACTGGGAATAACAGTCTGTGGCAATAAATTAGTCATCAGTATCTGTCTCAGACACGTTTGGTACTTCAAACTGAATTCCCAGATTGGGTCTGACTGCTCAAAAACACACACTGGTAATGGAACGCCGAAGCAGCACCTTGTGGATTCCCCCTGGATGAACACAGATCAGGTCAGGTGGGGGCTTTTCTTCTTGATGGATCAGAAATGGGCCAGTTTAACCCACATTTTCTCCCGAATGACACCTCGGCCATATAAGTTGTTCTGTTAGCTTGGACGGTTTGTGTTGCTGTTGGGATGGATGTCGCCTCAGTGGGCACGTTTAAGAGGCCAGTAAACTCCAACAGAACACCACACCGTTCCAATGTCAGATTAATGAGGCCGTCTCCCAATATTTGTTATCCCCACATTTACATTATACTGCGCCTCCACCCTCGCTATGATGGTCGAGTTTTAATCCACCTCCACTCAGTTCTGACGAGATTGACGAGGCCCGTGTGTTGGCAGCTTTCACTTGCATCAAAATATCATTTACTTGGATAAAAACACGTTTTTACTGCCTTTCACTCATACAAAATAAAGTTTGACAGAATCTTTGCACCAAAAGTAACAACATAATTCCTGCTCTGAAACTTAACAGCTGGCAAAGAGGGAACAGAGAGCAATTAGTCAACTTTTCACAGGCTGTGATTTCACAAGCGGTAATTAGAACAATACTGACAATATCTGTGCAAGAAAAGCCGGTACACTAATAACACAGACACATCACACACACACGCACAAACACGCAGAGTCGGTCTTACCCTGACAGTCTGGTCATCAGAGCAGGAGAGCAGCTGTGAGCCGTCATGAGAGAACTGGACACGCTGCACCCAACTCAGGTGACCGCTGCAGTCAGCCATCTTCTTATTGGCCTCCAAGTCCCACAGCTGGAAGACACACACACACACACACACACACACACACACACACACACACACACACACACACACACACACACACGGACCACTGTGCATTTATTCACCAGTATATTATTCTTTTTAGACACCCTCGGCACAGTAAGTAGCAACGCAATGCACAGAACGGGTCAGAAAGAGGAGAAATAATGCATAAAAACACCAAAGTAAAATATTAGATCATAAAAAGGACACTAAATATATAGTGTGATGTGATTGTGTGTATGTATGTATGTCCTGTACCTCCACAGCGTAGTTTGAGAACGCAATCGCCAGCAGGTTACTGGTAGGACAGGCGTGACAGTATTGCACCGTGCTCAGACGATTCGTCCGGATCTCCAACAACATGTCCGATGTCTCCACGTCAAACACCTGAGAAACAGCCACAAATTATAGGAACAATAATTAGTCTTGTTTACATGAGAGCACGACCAATACTAGCTTTTTAAGGCCAATATCAATGTTTGAGAGTTTAAATTCTTATTCTTATGAAGAAATATGACATAAAAGAAACTTATTGTCAGTGCTTCCTGGTGGACAAACTATGTAATGGCAACACTGTTATCTAAATGACCTCAAATATATCTTTGGCTTTTTTGTACTGCAATTTATCTACGCCAAAATAACTGATGTGAAAGTAAAGGTTAGATCTACTATAAATCTAAATAGTATGTATTGTACATATTGAGCGTGTGTATTGAGTTTTACTTCCCAATAAAAAGTATTATCTTGAGCAAACCTGCAACATTAAAGTCTTATGTTTACCCTCCTAAATGTCAAAGGAATGAGCTCAGACATCCCTGCTGGGTTGTTTCCCAAAACACAAACAAACGCAGACGTAGAGGACACAGACAGACTGATTGCAGGACAAGACTGACTGATTTTGGAAAGCTCTGGAGGGGAGCGGGGGCTCACATTTAAAACCAGGACACACTCTTCAGACTCTCTGGAAGATAAAGTGACAAACAGCCTCTCTTTCCCGTCTCCTTTTAATGAAATGAAATCAAGGGCAGGGAGGACGAAGTGAAACCCGTGCTGTTGGACTTTCATCTGTACAGCTGAGGCATGTACGACAAGACGCAGCCACATGCAGACCACTTACACCCTCTACACCACACATTCGGTACTTCCCACGCACAGCACACAGTGGCCTGCAGCCCCACTCATTCAAATATGAATAAAACCTTTCAAAATAAATGCTCACCAGAGCAGCGTTCCTGGCTGCACATATGATGCGTTTGCCGTCAGCAGTCCAAGTGCTGCACTTGACGAGGACATCTTCATCACTCTCCGCAAACTCGTCCCTCACATTGATCGTCTTCCACTCATTGGCAGACGACACCTCGAACAGCTGCATACATACAGATACGTGGTTAGTTGCCCAAACACAGAGTTAATTGGGACAGCTTTACAAGTATCTCGTTTTATGGCGGTCACCTTAACGGTACCATCGTTGGAGGAGGTGGACACGTAGCGGTCATCGGGGGAGAAACAGCAGTGGTTGACCGGCTCAGAGTGGCCAAACAAGGTGTTCTGGCAGGATGGTTTGTTGAGGTTCCACAGCTGCAGAAAAAGAGAGAAACACAGGGAGGAAGAGAGAAGTGAAGTCAGGCGTGAGAGACTGAGTGATGGCAAAAGAGGAAGAAACGTAACAGTTTGGTTGAAGCTTGTTGAGTGCAGTAACTTGTTTTTTTTCTTTATTTTTGGTAGATAGTTAATTTTACGAGTGAAACCAAATACAGAAATAGGCTGCAAATACGGAGAACACAACAAAAATATTAAAAAAACACAACCAAATACAGAAACGCTGCCAGAGACGTGTTTGGTTGCATTTTTCTCACTTTGTAGCATTTTCTTAAAAAAAACGAACTAACTTTCAAGTCGGGAAAAGCAAACACTGGCCTACCTTGACATTCAGGCACTTGTCGTTGGAGCAGGTGGCCAGCAGGAGGCGTTTCTTTGTGTTGGTGAACACACAGTGGTTGACCTGCTCCTCATGCTCCTCCTCAAAGACCCTGAGCAGCATGGCTCTCTCCACGTTCCACACCTGCAGTAAGAGACGCACACTTTGATAGAAATGCTAGACTTTGTGTGTACTTTTCTTGTGCGTTGCTGTAATCAAGTGGGTCACAGTGGGTGAGTGGATCCGCTGACCTTGACTTTCCTGTCGCTGGAGCAGGTTGCTAGCAGACAGCCGTCGGGGGAGAAGGCACAGCAGAGCACCTCGTCGTCGTGGGCCTGGATCTCTGTGAGCTTCTCACCGGAGGTGCTTTTAAACACCTGAGAGTGAAAGCAGTAACACAACTATATGTATATCATCTGGCAATAAATGTGGATCGCTCTCCATGTTTTGCCGTCATGCTTTGATACCTTCAGTGTCTTGCAGGCCCCACAGGAGGCGATCTTGGCTCCGTCTTGGGAGAAGCAGGCGGAGTAGATGGAGCCCTGGTGGGGGTGGATCACCAGACGGGACAGACTCTCTACACTGTTCTTATTCCTGTGCAAAAAACACAAACACACATATCAGTCCACCGTGGGATGCACAGCCTATGATTTCTATAACTCTATAACAAGGCTGAATATAAAGCTTATATACAGGTTATTGTAAAACTATTTTGCACTGGATGAATCCGAGTAAAAGACCAATTCAATGCATTTATCTCCCCGAATCAGATAATCTGTTGCCATTTCCTTCCTAATTTAAGATGAATTGTCATCAATGCTTCACATAATAACTGTGCATGTTTCAATGAAAATGAGTTGTTTTTTTTGCCAAATTGACAGTTCACTGAATTACGCAACAGGGAAATGAAACAAACTGAATCGAATTAGCTTTTATCTCAAAACAGCTGCAGAACTCTTCTACATAACGCAGTTTGACGAAAGCAATTTTAAATACATCCATCAATGCACAACAAGGCCTGTGTATCACTCGATTCTGACTTCATTATTGGAACATTCACACATCAGAACAGCACAGTGAAATATTTGCTCGCTTGCATACAGCCATTCAAAGTAGAGTTTCCCCGTGCTGGCCCGGTCCTGTGCTTGCAGCAGAGCCTGTCGGTAGACTTCGGATGTATGCGGCTGAGACAGAGCCAGCTGCACCACGTCTGGGAAAGGACGCTGCTCCAGATGGTGGCCGTTCAGAGAGAGAAACTCCTGGAATTGACTCCGCACCTCACAGTTCTGAGGGGACAGAAAAATAAGTCAATCAGGGCACAACTATTCTTCCCAAGGTACTCCAAGCGGAGGAGTTTAATCTTTAAATAATCTATTGATTTTAACACTTTTGAAAATCCCTATTCTAGGTCCAGTCCGGTTTTGTTTCACGGTCTTTCAGAAATCATTATTTTCATCCATGAATGCAACTTTTCAGTTGCAACTGTATTTGATAATACCTGTAAGTTGTACGGACAACATACATTTATTAAAAAAATACTGGTGAAATCTCAGCACAACGCACACATTGGACAGAAAATGTAATTGTTCCTATGGCACAAAAATCATAATTAATTATAATGGTAATTATTCTTGTGACAGTGAAAGATAAAACACACAAAGTAACCACACTCGCTTTGCGTCATACATAAAGTTTTGTTGTCTGCTGACCTCTTTGTCCAGAATGGGTCCATACTCCACATAGTCATTGATGAGGTAAGCCGGACCCATTAACAGGGCCTTGGTGCTGACCCAGTCCAGAGAAAACATGAGCGAGTTGAGCTCCTAGTCAGAGAAGGAGACGGGAGGAGACATGGTGAGCAAGAAAGAAAAAGATTAAGTAATGTAGATACCAGCTGTGCAAGTTGGTTTTTCCAATATCAGTATATCTCACATTATACATAATTATACATAAAGGATCACACTGATCTTCAGTTAAATGAACTGTGTTCCACTGATTTGCAGCACATCAGGTAAAGCCCTTAACAGCCGTCCAAAAACATTACAACGCATTTGGTTTCTTTTTAAGAACAATTACCGCTAGTAATTAATTTAAATGATGAACAAGTGTAAAATGATGTGTTTGTTACCTGTAAGAGGTTGGCTTTGGCCATGTGGTAGGTCAGAAATCTGATCCAGTAGAGACATTCCTCGTCTCCTGAGGTGGGAGGACCATCGCTGTAGTGCTGCTGGTACTGCTGCACCACCTTATTGTGGAGGCTCTGAAACGCACACATATGAACATATATATATGCGTGTGCCCACTGAAACAAAAAAGATTGAAATCCAACAGTTTGAGCTCTTGCAGGGTTGCATCCAAACTCACCTCGAGCTGGGTGCGATTCTGCTCCACCAGGAAGTCCAGCTGGAGGTCATGGAGGTAGTACAGGTGGGGTTTATTGTTACTGTCCACAAAAAGCAGAGACTTGTTGACAAATTCCTCGAGAATGTCCTCCACCTCCTCCGGCTCCAGGTCCCACAGAACAGACAGCACCTGGAAGGAGGAATAACACTGTAGCCTTTTTGGAGTGATGGTCCATTTCCTTGTTTTCATTTCTGTGAAAAAGCATCCTAATAATAAGTCCAAATACTGGAACATAGTGTGTGTGTGTATCTGTGACAGGTTAAATCCTGTAGTAACACACAATCACCAGTTTTGGAAATTAAGAGTGTGGACATTGCTCTTGCTGTGCAGCCAAACCTTTGCAGGGACTTTGATGTCCTTCTCGAGCACAGTTAGGTCCTTGTAGAGCTCTTGGTGTTCTTCGGGTAGGACTTCAATGCTCGCTGCCATGGCTTGGTCGAGGGCGTCGTAGTCGTAAGACGATGACTTCCGTATACGCTTGAACTGCTTCTGCTGCAACTGGCGGAGGTAGTAACGCCAACGGTCGGGTTTCTCTTTGAGTAGAGCCCCAATCAGCGACATCACCAGTGGGGAACCTGAGATGGTGGCACAGAGAATCAGAAATGTGTGTGTTAAAGGGACAATATCTGAGCAAAGGCATGGCCCCATGAAACACAAGATGGGAACCTGCAAGAGGACGAAATTCTGATATTTTCTGACACTGTTAAAGGGAAATTTAGATCTCCGATATCAGTAAATGTTAACGTTTTCTTTTATAATCCTATTGGGAAACAATAAAATATTTTAGATGTATACGGCAAATTATAAATGGAACCATATCTGGAGTATATAGTGAAAAGAATTACGGATTGCATGTTTCATTTTACAGACCTTTGCATTCTCTGACAATGCTGCGAGCCTCCTCGGGAAGTCCTTGGACTTTGGTGTTAGTGTACAGAGAAAGGATCTCCAGACCCTTGTTTTCATCCAGACCACTCGCCACTTCCAACTCGTGTCTGGCTCCTACAAAATAAAAGATACATTCGTTTTTGTAGGCACAGGAGTTTCCAGTGTTTATAAAAATATGGTTAAATTCAGTGTGCATGTGTATGGGCACATACCACTAACAGAGTCAGCAAGGCTTCTGTTTCTGGTGGTCAAAAGTATCCGACAGTGGATATCAAAGTTCTTTAGCACTGTGCTGTCCCAGATGTCATCTAGAATCAGCAGAGATCTGAAGCCCAAACAGAAACACACAAGTAATCAGATATCTTTCTGATATCTTTTACACTTTTTGAACTGTCACATTTTAACTTTTATATTTAAAATGTTTAGTTTAATTCCACTTCATTTTTTAAGTTAATTCAATACGTTTTTTTAAAGTTAATCCAATTTACTTTTTTATTTTCATGTTCTTGTTGTAATACTCATGTTGGCCACAAGAGGCTGAAGTGCTACTCTACCTCATGTTCTAAATACGACTAAAATAATTCATGTTTTCTTCCAAGGTGAGATTTATTGACACAACTTGCTAAAACACAATAATTGATGCACCTTGTGTTTAAACTCACCTGGAAGAAATGCTGTTAGTTTTAGCTGAGGTAGAGGTGCACTTCAGCCTCTTGTGGCCAAAATTAGTATTACAGCGACAAACGTGCACAAAAATTACTTTTTTGCGTTTCATTTCAGCTTTCAGCATTCCAACGCATTTTCTGCAGGAAATGCATTTTCTAGTTTATCTTGTTATTTCAACAAATTGTGCAGAAAACATGGCAAATGATTTTAAATGCTTGTGGATAACTGTCTAAAATAAAATAAAGGCGTGGTATGAAGTTGCGGCTGTTTACTTATTGTTTGATATTTTGTATTTATTTCTTCAAATTATTGCTGTGGCATTATTCCAAGCCTAAAAATCAAGAAGCCCATTTGCCTTGCATTGCACCTGAATTTGAAAAACATTAATATGCACCTAAAAAAACACAAAGCTGATCATGTTGATCTGAACATATAGCAACCTTGGATATTTGCGCAGCATGAGGAAGCGCAGACGCTCCTTGGCCTCGTCCAGAGAGTTGGGGAGCCGGGGGAGAGACTGGGAATCAAGGCTCTGCTCCAGACGGAAACACAATGACTGGATCTTCACCAGCAAGTCTGGTTTGTCCAGCTGGCCGATGGACAGCCAGTGGACTCCGCCGGGAAAGCAATCTGCAGATGGAGGAAGAGGAGAGGGAGCAAAAAGACAAGAGGTGAGGAGCTACAGAGAACTGACAATCAAGCAAACATGTTTGAGATTGTAACATTATCGACAATGAAAACCAGCCCAGTTACTACACTTTTTTTTAATGCTTTTTCATTCCAGCTAACGTTAGGTGGAGTCAGCCAGTCAAAGATTATTCACCTTCGATGATTCCATGGTGTCTGGCAGCCTCGGCAGCCAGGACGGATTTGCCCGAGCCAGCCATGCCGAAGATGGTGACCCAGCCAGGCTCCTTCTGCAGCCGGTAGAGTTTCTCCCTGACGCGGTTCACGAGCTCCGGTCTGCTGACGAACACCACGGGCCTCTGTGGTACGCCGCCTTCACTGAGCACCGACTGGACTGTCGAGACCAACAGGAAAGGGATCGACAGAAAGGATTAAATCAAAAGCATGAAGACAATGAAGGCAGATACATTCAATAAGTGTTGAAGTTGTCAACCTTCCACATGCACAAAATGACAATGAAAAGTAAGAATTAGTAGCCAAAGTAGCACATGCAACCCAAAACCACTGCACAATAAATTATTTTCTCCAACACTCAAAGACGCACCGACAGCACAAATCCCTCCACCCACCGCTCCCTCTTCTCACCATAAGGTGTGCAGCAATCAGAGGAGCGCATATGTGCCTCAGGTAACGGGCGGGGTAGGTCATGATGAAGGAGATTGGCCAAGTCATTGTATGTCTCCTTGATCATTGCATTGTAGAAGGAGATGTAGGCACGGTTGTCCTTCCTGAGCAGCAGCTCCAGCAGCGCCACAGCCTGATCCTTCCTGGTGGGCTGGAGAGAGAGAGAGAGAGTGAGATAATAGACATACGCTTCATAATATGCACTTTAAATGCTGCTATGTTGAAGATTGTCTTATGAGCTGGTGGAAACATGCATGTTTTTTTAAAACAGAGCAAGTTTTTAAAGGTATATGCATGTTTTTTAACGGTGTGTACAGTACAACAATGTATATAAATATCTGAAACCCACCGTTGACTGAAAGGTCAAAGTCATATAAGCCAGTGATAGTCATAGACAATAAATACACACAGTTATAATCAGGAGTAGGAGGTGCAAAGGTCAAAGCCACATAACCAAGACAGTAGATTAAATATCTGTATGAATAAAAATGGATTGATTTATTTATTTATACAACCAAATAATTTAGGTCTGTTTTGAAAGGAAGCGGGGACAAATAGCAGCAACATACAAGAAAATAAATAACATTGGCTCCAAATTATGAATAATTTCTCCTTCACCGTCCCACCTTAAGCAGAGGCTCACCTGGGTCCTGATCCTCTGCTCCTCGTCCACAGTCAGCACACCGTCACTGATCATGTGGTCCATCAGGTAGGAGGGCTTGATGTCCTGCTCCAGTCTGTGCCGAGAGCGCAGCAGACAGCTCCGCGCCCCTTCCTCCAACGCCATCGCTGCACAGCACGCCGATCATGCAGGATCCTGTCGCACTGCGAATCATTGAGAGGATTACATGGGAACTGGGTGAACTTCAGTGCTTTACAGTACATAGCCAACAGTATGTGGCTATTGGGCATTATTGAGTTCTGATACTATACGCCTCTGTCTGCTTTTATTCAGTCAAAGTTCATCTACACCACACGGGGAAAAACATTGCTTTACACACACCACTTTACTGTCATCATGCCAAGGCAGGACAGGGATTTCCCCAAATTGTTGCCACACATCTACAATATACTGTCATAGTTATTTCCCTAACTTTGGGCGTCAACATGTAGGCTGATCTGTAGATGCAAAATCCCAGGTTCAGGTCCAGACCTTGGTTGCATGTCTGGGGATCTGTAACTGTACTGGTAATGAAAACAATTGTTAGTTGCTGACCTACATGACAAACATGCCCCAAAATAAGCAGACGTGTGAACACGCTTCTATTTAATGTACTTACACGCAATCAAAAAGAGGAACCAGAAGATCCTAAAAGTGAAACTACAAGAGCCAATCAGCTGTTCACAGCTCGACAACACAGACGTGACATTTCACAGAGTTTAAGAAGTCTCCATGATATTTTGTTCTAAAGTAAGAAGGTCAAAGTTAAGACCTGGTTAATATAACTTGTATCGGACCTTTTCTCCTGAACAGGATCAATGAAATGGTGAGAGAGCAGCTACTTTTACACAGATCTGCAGGGCCTGTCACTCAATGTGAAACTGAATATACATACTGAGAGTCCGGGCTTAACTGGACTCTTACTTACTTCATCGCGATCTTTTATCTTATTATTCAGCTACATTAGGCTGACACACGTTGCTCATTTTAATACCTGTCTCGACAAGTTCACTTCTCTCACTCTGACTTGCTGGTAAATGAGACAAAGAAAGTAACCACCAGTAGATACTTACGAATATCTTCTTTTCTTTGCCGTGGAAGGTGAATGTTGAACCGTGTATAGTTGTACGTTTTTTTTAAATCCAGTGTATGGAAAAGCTATTTATTTCTCTGTGAACGTTGTTCTACACGCCCAATTTCTTAAGAAGAGAGCTTCCGGGTTCACAACAAAAACAACTACGCCGGTGTGAAGCAGCCAATTGCATGGCGAGGTTTGAACCATGTGACTGGTGAGGTCATACGTTTCACGGATTTGTAACTAGGCAAACTGAGGCTGCTTTCACTGACTCTTTATCTGCTCGTAAATAAGCGTGTTTGCTCATTTTTAAGGCTTTTTTCGCATTATTTTAGCCTTTTACTTATCTCTAACTAGTTTAACCAAAAGTTGTTGTGTACAGTATTCTATTTATAGCTATATTTGTGACACACTCAACGCTTTCCGTTTCACATTGTTTGGTAAACCAGAAAGTGTGCATATTTGTTTGTAACACCTGTATTGCAAGGTTTTGGGACTGCATTTGAAGGCAACATTACTGCCTGGCGACAGCAAGAGATGAGGGCATGTTGTTTATTCCGCAGTACAATGATGCACTGATAATGCAATTCTATGTAGCCATAAATAGATTAACTAATCCCTCTGTTTATTTTATTTTTTTGTAAGATTAAACATTTTAATGCAGTCTCTGAAACATGTATTTTTTTATGATAAGAAAAGTTTGTCTACCATGCATTATTATAACCAATTATTTGGTGATCTGTCGTGTTTATGATTTAAACATGCTGTCTACATTTTCTGTTTCTCCATCTCCCTGATGTATATTTTAGTCTGTGATTTGTCTTTCTTGGCAATATGTGAAGTCTGGGATGGCTGATGTCTGTACCATTTAATGAATAAATAAATAGATTAACTGTGCAATGCTGTGAATAAATCAGCTTGTTGTTGGACCTGCAACACACTAGTAAGTAGTCTATGAATCAAAATTCCACCACTGTATCTCTATTTAGTGATATCAGTGACCTGAAATGAATTTGGCCCATATGTTATTTTTCCAAAATTGAGAATGTTTAATTCACGACATGTTATGTAATGTTAAGTATTATAGTTTAATGTTATATACATCTACCTCTCTTTTTATTTCTATTTTGTTCTATACATTTAATAATTAAATCGCCTTAGAACCAGCAATAGACAACTATTGAGGTTACGATATTAATATAACACATTAAATCAAAATTCATGAAAAAAGACCATTTACATTAACATGCCCACATTGTTATTATATGACTTTTAAGATGAAGTTGAAACATATGGCTGTTTTTCCAAGAACATCAATTTTCTTTTTAAAGTTTTATTATATTAACTGTGGTACAGAAGAAACAAGAACAACAACTTACCACATTTTATGTAAACCTTTTCAAAAGTACATGTCACTTTTCTTTGTGCAAAGAATCACTTGGAGTTCAGCACCTTTCATTTTCCCACAGGTTCTAACAGCCAACACAGCAATACTGTAACAACTACAGTACCTCAATATGTAACAAACATAGTAACTAAATCAATATAACAAGTATTCCACTGGCAGAAAATAAGTAAAAGTATAGAACATTCAACATGTGACAACAAATTACACATAATGATATAACCCAAATACATAGCTACTCATGCAGACCTTTCTTTTCTTCTTTTTATATTTAGTTAAAATCCCCTTTTATTCTTTTTATGTCTACTTCTATTTTAGCTGTAAAGTAATATCAGTGGATTCAAAAAAGAAGACTGAACATTAAATTCTCTGGATGATAAAGAAGTTAAAGGGAGAACAATCAAAAAGAGTCCATGGGGAAACTTGTGTTTTGCATTGATATGTGGTCAATTAACTGCAGTTATACTATATAGTTACCTTAGGATTTAGCCGTGATAAATACTTTCTTATACATAAGGAATCTCATGTGCTACTTTTCTAAATATACACGCGTCTTCCTCTTTACTTTATAAACTTTACTTTGGACATACTAGGGTTTTGATCTTTTCCCCCCTCTACAATAACAGTCTGACAACAGACACATTTACCATGTAGGGCTCGCTATTAGGTTCATAAATGGATCGCTGTAACACTGGTGTTTTAGGTTTCAAGCTGCAAGTATTCAAAGGAAAGT
This sequence comes from Pholis gunnellus, assembly GCF_910591455.1. NCBI lineage: Eukaryota > Metazoa > Chordata > Actinopteri > Perciformes > Pholidae > Pholis > Pholis gunnellus. The sequence goes on along the minus strand of NC_136549.1, from coordinate 13,007,204 downwards.
ATATTTTAGAGCATTTATTGCTAAGGATGCAGGGGACATTTAAATGTCTACTGCATGGCGCCTACACTGCAGTGCCTTCACTGCTAAATGTAGTGAGAAAAACTACATTTGCAATACGATGAAGGTAACTCCAACTATTGGAGTACACTGGCTTGAGCGGAGCAGTTGCACTGCCTAGCTATTGTAGTACCCTCTTAGCTTTAGCTATGTCTAGCAGCAAAAAGACTCCTTAGACTGCACAAGCAAAAGTTTGGCTTTAATTGGAGGTGACGGAGTCCTGGGCGGTGTCCTGCGGAGGGTTTGCTGCTGGAGGACTGCTACTGAACATCAGCTTCCTGATGATATCCGCGTAGAAAGGTCCATAGACAGACTTGTTGTAGTTAACCAGGGAGATGAAGTGTGCTCCCATCAATGCTAGTTCAGGCTTGATAGCAGTCAAGCCAGCTGGTACCTGTTCAAGTTTGATCTTGGGTTTAGGATCACAGATGAGGACTGTAAAGAACTGCTGCACCCGATCCTCTGCACGGAGACAAAATGAAGAAGAGGAAGGTTAGAAAAGGCCAAACAAATCTTCATGTTTGAGTAAAAATGTAAAAACTCTGTCTTACCAACGAGAGTGCGGATGGGATTGTCCTTCTGAGTGATGCTGCAGATCTGGCCTGTGAGGGTGGCCTGCAGCGCCGGGGTCAGGGCCGGGTAGCTCCTCTCTGTTAAAGACTTGTTGAGCTCACAGCAGATCTGAGCACTGACGCTCTGTAGTGCCTCTTCTATGTTAAAGTCCCTACAGATAGGAGAGTTCTGGTTTGAGCTCCCGTTTCACGTAAATGATCAGACGTATGTTTCAATAAAGACTGTGTATTTAAAAGGGATAGTTCTGGTGTTTTTTTTCTTGTTGTATGAGGTACTTATCAGTAGTCCTTGTATTACCTACAGAATATATCTTCACCGCTTCTTCTTGCAGCCAGTCAGCCCTGAACTGACATTTATCTATGCTCTCTCCAAGCCACCAGACCGTCAACAGCAGTACAGATAAGTTTCCCTTTCAGTTCAGTTACCAGTTGGAAAACATTCTAAATTTAGGATACACAGACAATGTTTTTTTTTTTTTTTTTAGGTGCCTAAAATACATGTAGCTGCAGCCCCCGTCCACAGCAGTAGGCTTCATTGCTTTGCTACCATGCTGGTACTCCTGCAAGTTTCTCCCAACTGTGGGTGTGCTCACCGCCATCTACTTTAATTAATACACAGACTATGGATAAGTACCTCATACAACCCCACGTCAAAACACCCGGACTATCCTTTTAAGATGGATAAAAAAAATAAAAGAACTGACTTGCTGTGCATCCCATCCAGCAGCACACCAATCATCCTCTTCAGGCGGTCAGACAAGGAGGGCAGACCTTGGATAGACCCTCCAATGGTACTGTAGATAATGAGCAGCACCTCGTTCACCGCCTCACACCGCTGGAGCTGCCATTGAATCTCCCGCAGACGTGTCTCATCAGTCATCCAGGTCTGCAGAAGAAGAGATTCAGGGATAGTTTCACATTTTGGGGAAAGTGCTTATTTGTCTTCTGGGAAAAGAGCTAGCCTGGCTCTGTCCAAAATTTAGAGAGACACACTCACCTCAGGCAGTGGGCTCCTGTCGTAGTCCCATGTAAGGATGCGGAGGAAGGCAACGTTGAGGACCTGAAAGGGCCCGGGCACCAGTCGCTTTCCTTTTCCCTGACCATCAGTCTGTTCTTTGGTGATGGGGGTCAGCTCCTCAAGTGCTGACTTGATCCACGAGGTGGTGTGCTTCAAAGCACCTGAAGAAGTTTGTCACAGTAATACCGACTGAGGAGTTTGTTCTGAATACTATTTTTGACAACAATACGTACTTTGGTACTGCCTGGCCACAGAAACGATAAAACATACGGTATTAAAAGCTGTAGAGAAAACTCGGTCCGTGTTCACTCACTGGGTGTCTTGTCCAGGATGCTCTGAAACGTTGCCCTCTCATATTCAACACCCTGCCTGTGCAGCACAGGCCTCAGGTTATCGATTGTAAAGTTGACTATGTCAGCCTTCATCAGGTCCAGCACACGGAAGATCTCCCTGGGGTGTAAAATAAAAAGATTATTCTCTCAGACGGACCATAAAATCAAATCAAATGTCTTTTAAAGGCTTTAAATCCCATTTGTGTACTGTAATGGTAAACAATATATATCAGTATCATGAAATGGTTTAGAAACATTTTACGGCTTAGAAGAACAGAGTTAGACATTTAGCTCTGTCCAAACATGTATAGTTCCCATACTTTTGGGTAAACATGGGTTTACGACCAGATCAGGTACTAAGTGTTACTGTTTTACTTTAGAGGGTCGTAAAGACAGACACAGGAAGGTGAGCAAGGGGTCACACTGGGGGTTCTTCCTATTCTGGGGATGTTAAGGGTCACGTAAATGTATCTGGCAATGAGATCAAGGGAAAATGGAAGACTAGATAAGCCAGCGTAAGACATCCTTGACCTATCTAAAGGAAGAGACTGTTTCTGCTTTAGTATGTGAAGATTTTAACTGATGTTGAAGAATGCTCCCAGCAGACTCTGTGTGAAGAGCTGTGTTGGGGATTCTCCCTCTTGCAAGAGAATAAATGGAACAGGACAACTTTGAATGATTTGGAGACTTGTATTATTTTGATTTGCGAATAACACTCTCTTCTCCCGATTAACATAGAAATATTCTACGACAGTACGTACCTGAACAGTGTCACTATGTTATCTGGGCTTTCGCGGAGCTTCTGGATATCCTCATCCCTAACCGGTGCACACAATTTGCCCATGGTGGTGATAATGTAAGAGGCGAGTCCCTGGATGTCTACAGCGTCGTTGTCGGCCTGCTGACGAATCAGGTCCATGTTCAGCACCTCCGTGATCTGGGTCCGCATCCGATTGGCGCCCGGATTAAGGAATGACAGTAAAACCTGTCCAAATAGGACGATACTACGCTTAAACGCTATTAAGCACTATTTGTAACTCAATTAATCAGTGATGTTGCTTAATTTGTTACTGATTTTCTACCAGTCACAAAGGAAGTGATGGAGATAAAGAGAAACAGATACAAAAAGGGCCTTGAAAATGTGAGCAATTAAGTAATTTCTGCAGATCTGGTGAAGCTGTGAACATCACAGTGTGCGTGCTGACCTCTCTGATCTCCTCCAATAATCTGATGGCTTGCCCATACTCAGGCGGGTCGTCGTTCAGCTCGGACTCCAGGATGTCCCAGAAGGCCTTGTGGACATTATCTCTAACTATCTTCCATAAACTAAAAAAAAAAAAAAAAAAAAGAAATGGAAGATTTAGTTTAGCTGAGTGTATAATCGGTCAGGAAAAATGTCCATTTATGAAATGGACGTTGGTAGGGACAGTGCACAAAGTACTAAACAACTGACGTCATCTAAAGAGTAATACAAAAAGAAATCACTACTTGTGTTGCATTGCTGCCAGAATCTTATCTGCTACTGTCCCTGTGTTCACTCTTCCACTAAAGACATCACTTTCTTTACCTTTCCCCTCATCTCTTTCTGTCCTCTCCACTCTCTTGTGTTGTGCTTAAGATAAACAGAGGCAGACTGACAGTGACGTATGGTGTGCCCATCTTTTCTCTTTACTGTAGAATTAAATCCAGATTCACATACATTACATATATTTGATCAAAAGGTTGTGTCTCTATATCATTTCTACAATATTATTGATCTATACACTATACACAACAAACAAGGTAATCCTATTTATCAGATACAGAGACAAAACTATCAACATGATGTATTTCACCTCTTGTCTTTAACTGAAGTCATTGGAACGACGTTTATTTTGAAGTAGCTAAATAACCTTAACAGGAAGTGTGTGTGTATATACAGTATATTAAAAGTTCTCTTCCATGAGGTGTACACATAACTCTGTCAATACTGTGAAACTATATTCTATAGGAAGCATAGATACAATAAACAGTTCCACTGAACACCAACTTATTCCAGATTTCAGGATAAATCTCCGGGAGTAGAACTAATAACAGAGTCTGAATAATGCGAGGCAGCGGCAAGTTTAAAGGATTTGAGATGCAAAACTTGACATTTGGAATCAAAGCTTGTGTTATCCAACTCATGTGCACTAACTAACTAACATGTTTTTGTAAAGCCCTTACCTGACAAACTAATGTTTGATCTAACTGATAATCCACAAAACACGATCGGGGTGTGAAAGATGTTTTTCACAGTATACCTGTCCTGAGGTAGGCTGCCTGGCTCCAGATGGAAGTTGCGGTTCACAATGATCTCGTGGGCAATGCTGAGATTGGACAGGTCTCTGGTGGACTCCATGACTTCATCCAGTTTTAAGGTTTTGGGTGGGCTTGCTGTGGGAACCAAACATTGAACACGCTTTGAAAATAGATGAATGAGCGCCGGCTAGTAGGCCATTTCTGAGGAAGGAAGGCAATCATGGACACAAAAACGGAAACAGTAAGTCAGATGTTGTCTTGAGATAAACGGTGAGGTGGCAAACTCACAGGAGGGCGTGCCATGTTTGCTGGAGCAGTCGCTGGTGAAGCTCTCCCGGGAACAGTCCAGGTCGCTGGTCGACGTCATGCTGTCACAGCGCTCCGAGGACGACTCCACGTCACTGCCTTGTTCCTCGCCGCTGCACGTGGAGGCAGGTCGCTCATCATTTAGAGGCATCTTGGGTTATAGCTGCACATGAGAAGGTGGTTACGACCCGTAGCTTGTTGGCTGCGATGTCAGCAGAGGGAAACAGGATTTCTCTTTCTGAAGCCGTTAAAGGGGATCTTACTACCGGGGACAGGTTTAGAATTGAAGAGGAACGTTTATCCTTCCTCTTTTATTTGGATGTTCTGTATTTTTATTGTTGGCAACAAATATCATGAAAAGACAGAAAACCAACAATTAATTAATCCTACAAACAAGTATCGCCCTTGTTGCCAAAGACATATTTGTTCAGCGCCATAGACATTATCTAAAAACTATTAAAACAAAGAAATGAGCCACACTTAGTGACATTTTTTATGACCTCAGACACCGGAGTTAATCAAGTCGATCAAACATTCACCGTGCAGATGGTGTAAACGCTCACTTAAAAACAAAATGTGTATTTTTCCGCTGTGTTAGTCACTCCTAAGATGCTATATTCTTAAGAATGTCCAATAATAATGCAACAAAGTGAGTTTACTGAGAAGAAACTCAACTGATGGTGCATTAAGTCATTCTTTGGGGAAACATTATCAGTGTGTGTTATCCAAAGTCAGGACACAAACAGAAGAACCCATTTCCTCAACTAGGTTTAAACAAAAGCTTATTGAGAAGCCCTCTGTTCTCCCATGTTGCCCCGGAGACCCAACTTATCTCGGATATGGATCTCCAAGGCAACATGGGACAACAGAGGGCTTCTCAAATTGCCAAAATGATCCTGTTACACCAGTCCCTGTTTCGTCTCACTTTCAAACAAACACAAATATAAAGACATTAACATAAGAAAGACCGGTAAAGAAATACGAGCTAAATCCGAACTCCTCCGCCTCTCTAATATTATCTGCGCTGGCAGGGTGACCCCTTTGGGTGTTCCTTCCTGTCCCCGGCCTCAGTTATCTGCTGCCAAAAATGAATGCACACTCCCTCGCTGCTCATTTGGTTTAAAGATAGCTCAAGGGGTGAGGGTGGGTGTGTGACTTCCATGTACCCCCCGCTGTGTCCGCAGCTCATTCATTACATCATATGTGCGACTTGACAGATAGGTCACAGCAACGCAGTAACGCAGCAACGCAGCAGGCCAATTTTCTTTAGAGATTATCTAGAGCGATGGGAGCAATGCAGTCCAGAAAAAAACTGATTACGGATTAGGTATACTCTGTCATCTGCTGCTTCATTATAAGAAATCCTCTTACAGCTGTCTCAATGCTGGGTAAAATAAAATGCAGTATGCAATAACAAAGATAAAACCTGGACATGCGAGTTAAAAGAAAATTTGAATAAACAGTCAGACTGTACAATCCAGCATTGGAATGCAACGTGCTGGTAATACATCTGTCAATATCCATATAACTTGCCCAGGTGTTTTGGATAAATGCGATATGGAATCCAAATAAGCAACACATTGTTACAGTAACCTGTGCAGAAACAAAGACAGTCCTCTGGGATCCAGATTTGTCTGCAGTGTAATGTAAACAAAGCACTGGATCAGGGAGGCGGGGCTAACTGTACGGGGTCTCTCGTTATTGGCTGCAGCTCCCTGTCGCCCACCCCCACATGGAACATCTTTGGTTGTGTTGCTTTGCAAGTGGACCAAAAAAAAAAAGAACATATCCACACACGCGTATGAAGTGGGTACACGTGATCCGAGCAGCAGACCATAACAAGAACTTCGTGCACATGTAATACAGTACATGATATTCCCATGCACCACGTGAGAACACAAAGAAAAAGGGCAGTAAGACGAGATGCGTTGAAGATATATGCAGATAACCGATAAATTCGTCACTTCTGTTTCGGCTACATTATAGCGTGTTTACACGACAGTCTTTGTTTTTAGTAAACATGAGAGTTGGCGTGTACGAGCCCACGTTTCCGCTCCACCACGAAGCCAAACTCAAAGCCAAACATTAACGTAAAGTTACTAACAAAACCAGCCGAGTGAGTCATAATTTCAATTTAAGTAAAATGAGCTCCCTTTACCTCATTCAAGTCACCGGAAAAGGAGATTGATACCCAGAATAGCTCAACTCTAAAGTGAATATCCGTCGTCGTTGTGTAACGCTCGTCTCTCTGTTTAAAGGTCTTTCGTTACCCCAGCTGGCTCTGAGGACAAATGGGCGAAACCATTTCTTACATAGGGTCCATCAACGGCCAAGCAAAGGCGAACAGACGGTTTGCGATTCAAGATTCAAGTGTTTTGATTAAAACACAAGTTTTAAACTGGCATACGTATAACTAAAGGCACACGTCCAGCTTGGAGAGCGCAACTTGATACGATATTCCACATTGTGTCGCCCTTGGTGGAAATGGTACGCTCCACTCTGTTTCACGTGGGACGACTGTGTTTACGGATGTGACCTCAGTGTGTTTACAGCAGTGTAGGCCTACTGTATGTACGTCTGAAAGACACTAGGGGGGGGACTCACCCCATATTTGAAGGCCTGTCATTACCATTTAGGGTTAAGAGTTGTAAATTGTATTATTCTTCCAAAAAGATTGAATTTGCAGCCAGTTGCCGCAGCCATGGGCCCGGTGTTACGGTTTAACCAGGGACCCTGTTAACTGCTTCTAAACTACTCCGTGGTACACTTCAAAATACTGCATGGTAAACGAGTAGTGCAGTCACCAGTTGATCTAGTTACCATTGCTCTTAGGACTGCGACTGCTGACTGTGTTTTAAATTTCTATGTATGCCTCTACCTCCTACGTTCTACTTATCGTGGCGTACTGGCACTGCTTGTGCCTGCAAGTTATTTTTCCACTCAATGATATGAGTTCGAATCCCGTATATACCTTTTAATTTGTTTTGTTTAACTGTGCTACAGAGTTCTTCTATACGTAACACATGTTTCCACAAAACAGGCTCCAAAGACGATTATGTGTTTGTTTGTTTGTATACCAACTTTATTATTTCAAAGGAAGGGGAATTTGCTCCCTTCCTGTTTTAACACATAAACAACAAGCAAGCAACGTTTCAAACTCGAGTGGACTAGTTTCCTCAAAAGACGCTCCAACGTCGAATCCGGTATGTTTTGACCAAAGACTGTAAATGATAAGGTTTGACACTGTATTGCAAAACTAAACAATGCGGCATTCACGAGGACAGCTGTGTGTTCTCTTCTCGTTTTTAACAGCAGACGCATTCGGCTGAAGGTCTCCAGTTAACAGGGTCCCTGCTTAAACCGTAACACGGTCACAATGCTCCTTAGAGCACTGATTTGGCCAGGTGAGCTCTTCATTAGTATATGTGTTTATTTCCAGGTGTGGTAATAAACACATACACAGGTAACTATAGCTTATTGTGTTACACCCCAGCTCAAAGGCTTGTGACAATAATGAGAGACCACACGAGTGAAAAGTAATAAAAAACCCACATTTATTTACAGAATAATCTTAACTACACAAAACAACCATGGAGAGTCAGTAATCAGTAATGTCAGCATGTGTGGAAATGTGTGGAGCAAAGGGAAGAGACTCTCAATGCTCAGGTGGTAAATCTTTATAGCTGGCCCCAAAAGGTGGCTGCGGTCGAAAAGTCCAAAGATTACCTCCTTATACATCTGTCCCATAAATCACTTTTCCTTGACCTCTATGGAAAACGTCACAGGGTCAAGGAAAGATGTGAAGGAGAATTCATGAGGGGTTAGGAAAAGACAGGTGGGTCTGCCATGGCGAAAACTACAATGAAGAAGGACAAATAAAACATGACACCATGATGTCTGTTTGCATGCAGGCTATATAAACAGCTTCTTTTGACAAAGGGAGTAACACACAGGTTTAACAATTATACTCATTCAGTCATAAACTAATGGAATTCATGTTGATGAATATGAATAGACAGTGACAATCCTTTCGTTTCATTTTATATGTATTTATTAACTTCGAAAAAACAGAATACGGAATAAAATGAACAATAAATACTACAAACTGTCAATGAACAAAGTCTCATTCTCAATAACAATAATAATAATTTAAAAAAAGATAGATTATTAAGCTGTTAAAATGCAAAATATAACCGAACCGTTGAATCTACATTATTGCTTAAAGGACACATTGATGTTGGCCAGTGATATTGATATTGCACGAGTAAAATGTCAGTTCACCCTGACATAGTCTGTCATGCAACACCTGAAACATGATACCATGATCACTATAATCGTGCTGCATTCAGGCTGTATAAAGACTGTCTGTTGTGAGAAGCTGCTTTATTTGTGGTGTGTGGAGAGAAACTGGAGCTTCTTCCTTCCTTCATGCTGCTGCTGCTGTCCCCCTTAACTACATCGTCACTGCTTCAGACACAGTAGACACAACTCACGCTTGTGCAACATCAATGATGTTCAATATCAATATTTCCTTTATGCAAGTCACCGGGAGTCTGAACGCACCAAAAACAACTTTAGTGCATGTTTGTTTAAAAGAGACGGAAGCCGTCCCCACAATAGGGGCAGCGACATGCTATCGGCTAACCTGCAGCTTATGGCACCATGTCACACAAACTCCCCTCTTCCTCTTTGTCACAACCTCAAACACACGTTCCATGAGAGCTTCCCCTACAGGTCATCAAGGACATCAGGCAACAAATCCCCCCCCCCCCCCCCCCCCATAGAGTGTTTTACATGTCAGTAGGAATATTCCTAGTTATTTTAGCAATTCTTTTGCTGAAATCATATCCCGTATGAAATCAACCACATGCAGTCTTGACTTTACACCAACTACATTTCTTTAAGAGGTGATTAATACTAATAGCTCATTCGCAACAGGAACGGTTCCATCGGTTCTTAAATAGGTTATGGTCCAACATCTTTGAAAGAAGCCTCTGTTCTTTGCCATTTCTAAACTTTCGTTTCATCAAAAGTTTTAGAGAAGTGGTTTTAACCCAGCTTTTAGCTCTTGTATGTCTTAAAATCTTCGAGAAGTTTCAGTCAGGTTTGAAAGCTTTACACAGCACAGAAACTGCCCTCCTCAAGGTATCCAATGATCTCCTTTTAGCAGCCGACAGGGGGAGAGCTGGATTTTAATTATTTTAATTCTATTAACATAAAGTCCACGACCAGAAACTTAGTAGGAGTATTTGATTCAGATTTAAGCTTCAAACCACAAAAGGTGTCCAGTACTGTTTCCTCAAATTAGAACAATCTCCAAAATGAAACTGTCGGAGAAAAATGTATTCTGTCAACTTCTCTTTAGTTTGAACCTATCTTTCTGTCTCAGTAGTTTTTGAATTTCTGTAACACATGCTCTTTCTTATCTTAGGTGAATGCCCACAGTTCATAACTAAACCGTGATGTGAATGTACACGCTATCTACAGCTGGAAGGGGGAAGAGGCGTCTCTTCGACGTGTTTAAAAGTTCCCCTCAACATCGCATTTGTGGTCAGACTCCCTTTGATCCTCTGCGGTTCTGTGTCCTGTGACTGTCTTTAGTTGACTCTGTTAGTATTCATTGAATCATGTATGATGACTTGTACACTCTTGATCATTTGTCTATATCTTATCCTGTAATAAATTCTTAAAGACAGAGAGCTTAAGATATTTTTGATTTCTCACAAGGAACTACATTCATTTCCACCACACAAACCAATTACTGTAACCCCCCCGTCTCTCTGCCAGCAACCAAAGGTCACTCAGCTCGGCCTCTCACTGGTTTTAACAGACGACATCACATCACCCCAATCCTTCTCTTCACTGGCTCCCTGTTCATTTTAGAATTGATTTTTAAGATTTTACTGATCACTTTTAAAGCAGGTATGGGTCTGGCTTTATTTATTTTATTTATTTTATTTTATTTTATTTATTTATTTTGTTGGGCCTTTCATATAACATCACGTAAACAACTGGCACTAAAATAGAATTTCCATTCAAAAAGTTACGAGTGTGAGTTGGAATCCCTGATATTAAAATGTGTAACAATTATGAGAAATTGAGTCTTGATTTAAGAAATAAAATGTTGTTGCATTGCTCATTCTTAATATGAACACTTCTTGATGAAAAACTAAATGCATAAAAACATTTGCATAAAGTGCAGTTCAATGTTATTACCACATAATAAGAGCACATACACACAGAAGGATATTACAAAAAAAGAAGAACACAATTGGGGTTAGTTCAGAGCTTTTCTTTGGTCTGGTTTGAGACCAAACTGAGATCAACACATTCAAGAACGAGTGAAAAAACAACTCATGACCAAATCAATAAGAATACATACTGTATATTACCTCTCTAGTTATGTCTAGCCACGGAGGCAGCTTTTCAGATATGCATCTCTGAGATGCTGAGGAGTAGGTAACGTTTCAATGCCATGAACTACAGTAATTCAATTATATCCGCCTCATTGTATTGGGATAGCAGCAGCCATGTAAAAAGCAATTTAAATAATATAAAGAAGAAACGCTTGTGAAAAATGATCCTCAGATAAACTTGTGATAGGTCACAATGCTCAAAAATCTTCTACTTGGCCCCTTAAAAAATGTAATGTAACTTTTCTAAGACTATATATGAAACTACATGCACAACCACACAATCCAAGCTTCCTGTCTCTGCAGACCGTCTGTAATTTGTTCAAAAATACATCAGCTGACCGCAGTTCGACACCTTCTTAGCAACGAAGTAAATGAAAGACACGGTGTTTAGAGTTTCACTTCCTCTCAACCCCAGTACCAGCTGATCAGATCATCAAAAGCTTGATACTCCTTGTGGTTTTGTAAGTATCTACACGTTTTGCATGCATGTTCTCTTACGAAGTCAGACTGTTTAACTTTAAAGATGCTTCTCCAGTTAAAGAATTGCGTGTACTCAGCGTTGTTTTGGTCAAGGTAAAGTAGCCGCTCTGCCAACTTCTGCGGAGAAGAAAAGTCATCGACATGAATGAAAGAATCAGGTGGGGCACGGTCCTCATAATTTTGTTTTGGAGGGCCCAGAACTACGGGTACACTTCCGCTCATCAAAGGCTTGTAGAACTTCTCTGTGATGTAGTCTTTGTAGATCGAGTTTTCAAAGGAGAGGTAGAATTTACAACTAGAAAGTATTTTTGGATAGTCTTCGTCACTTAGATAATGGCCAAAGGCTTGTCCATAAGTATGAATCTTGACGTATTTCTTCAGTTCATTGTAGTACTGAACCCTCTTTTGCTGCTGGGCCCAGTTGCTCACAATCCAACACACCAACTTGTCCTTTGCCGGCAATTTGAAACTCTCATCTTCAGATGTCACTGGCAGCAGATACCCATAAGGCACTTGAATATTTGAATCACGGCGATAGTTGCATGTCAAGTTGAATACTTTATTAAGACCAAGGATTCGAGGTGAGTTTGCGGGTGACTCCATATTTGACCACACCCATTTCTGAAAACTGGGACGTGGCATTTTGGGCAAGTTTTCTAAATTTCCATTTATGTCCCTGTGATGGAAGACAACCCCGTGGGCTTTTTGGTAAAGCGTCTTGTCATCTGTTAAGTGGCATCTTTTTATATCAAAAATGTTGCAGTCGAGCTCAAATCTGTAGCCAAATGGCCACATCCAGATCAGCACAATAGTGTCCGTCTCAGCGTCCACTGCTGCTGTCTGAATCTTCTGGGTTGGACTGGAATGTGTGTCATTGTGGAGCTTTGTAGCGCTTTTGGGGTTTGGGTGATGGATTTGTGCTTTATCTGCACACAGAAATGCAGGACAAAACTGACTGCCTTTGCCAAAATCTAGGTACTTGATGTCAGACCTGTACGTGAGAAAAAGGCCGATAAAGCACAACACCAGCAGGCTGCCGAAGAGTAACGGACGCAGAGAAGTCCACTGGCAGGCCGAGCAGGACATGGTTCACCTTTGGAGAGAGAATAGATGCATTGATTGGAGACAGAACATTTGAATGGACAATGCATTGAGTTGTCTGACTGTAAGCCAGGGATTTGCAATACAATCATTTATGTAAACACAAGTTGTCATTGTCACCGCTAGAATTTCCAAAACTCAAACATGTAAAATCACAAATTACTTCCCCGGGGGGCCCGAGCACCCATTTATAGTTCCGGGAAATACCAACTACAGGAAGCAGGTAGGGGGAAGTGAACATATGTGTTGCTGTATTTAGTTAGATAACTTATGGGTGATTATTTACGTTAGGTATAGGACTTATTTATATATAGTTGTTAATTAATATTGGTATGGTTGGGGTGGGTAAAATTCTGTAAATATTTATTATACATAGATAGATAGCAATAGACTTACCTGTAGGTGGTATGGCTGGTCCAATTAGATGGACCAGGTGTACAAAAGGGCCCTGATTTTGTTTGTGGAGATTAGGGGAGGCCACTAGACACTGGTGGGAACTGTGGTGAAATGGTCAACTGGTAAAATAAAAGAAGTGTCTTCTGAACCCTCTCTGGACTCCTGACTTGTTCATTTGCCTCCGTGGCCGCTCGGGCATGTTTACAGTGACATACTTTAAATCTAGCAGACGTCCCTGTTTTCAGAATTGGGTGTGGTCAAATATGGAGTCACACAGATCAAATCCCTATTGATTAGATTAGAAAAACACACCTTTTGCTATTGATGTAAGTCTGTTTTACAAATGTTACACTTATGTCTGTCTTTGTTTAGCACAGTGGACAATATAAATATATATATATTTTTTTTATTTTTTTAAATTTCTCACAGGTATGATACAGACTGTTCAGTACGTTTGCCTTATAAACTATCAGAGGTTGATTAAACAACAAAATGATTCCATCACAGGCCATTGAGGCATATCATTGACCTCAGCATTGCATTTCCCATTTTTTTACTCCATCAATCTCCATTATAATCGTGTATATCTTTGACTAAATCCCATTTTTCTTCCACTAAAGATAAAAAGACTGTATGCGTGTAACGAGCGTACATTGACAGGTGCTGCTGACGTTCGTAAAATGCACGAGAAATGAGAAGTATCTTTTGGTCAGACAGGATGCGTGCTGTTGTAAACGGAGATGTTGCAACATAACGTACTCCTTCATGGGGAAGTATTTTCTATATAACGGAATCTCATTGGATCATTTGTGTTATTGTACTATTTTCCTTAATACAGAAAGAGCCGCCGCGGTGATCTTATTGTACATTTCTTTTGCTTTTTGATTATATCTCATTACTATCTCCGACGAGCCGTCGCTCCCCATTCAACAGGAAAACAGCGAGGTAATGATTTAAATCATATAAAAACATTGAGAGCCACAAAGATGTACCAGATCGTGTATGAATCAGACAAAAGCTATAGTAGAACTTATTTTGCAGGTTCTAATATTGTATAGGGCATAAAAGAGTAAAAAATATATACTGGGGCCAAACATGCTCTAAACTAAAAGGTATAAAGTCCTTGAAAAGTAAAATGTTGTAATCAATATAACGTATAACGCATATATATTTTAGCCTACAAATCTTAAAACGAAAACATGTGTTTGGGACATCCCCTTCTTTGCTCTGCTCGGAAAAAATGTGTAATTTGTTTCCACGTCAGAGTCCACCGTCCACCGTCTGCCCAGTTTATGGATATTTTTAATGCGTGAACACTTTTTAACTCTTAATAAAATGTCTATTGGAACGTTCACAAACTAAACTGATCAGTCTGTAAAAATGTCCACCTGCCTCAAAATTAATCACAAAAACACCTTCTTTGATTACATTTATTTTTCTTTTTTTTAACAAAACAACAGTTTCATCTTCAAATTGATTAAAGTGCCTCTTACTGTGTTTGTCGTCTCAGCAGAGCTTCAAGTGGATGAATGTAAAGAAGAAGAGGAAGTGATCCTCCGTTCTGTATATCAATGTGTAACAATCCTGGCTAAACATTATCAAGTTCATCAAGAGGACACTCCTTCTACGACCAACTGGATGAAGTGCTTTCATTGTACATTGCACCCATGCATGCATGCAAACCCGTCAATTTGCAATTAAACCCACAGGCCACATTAAAATCAGCAAAAAGTTCCCAGTGAGTCAGCGTGAGTCTAACCTGTTTCAGAAGAGTAGTCCTGAATGTCGTTCAACGAATTACACCTTTTAGTGTAATACCTTTATAACAAACAGAAATATGATATCATATATTATTTTATAAATGTAATTAAAGTTTCTGACGTAAACATATTCATCTTCTGTAAAATCTATTTTTTTTGTTCCTCCAAAACTGAGGGTGTGTTCAGGTGCTCCTCATCAGCTCGTAAAGTCAACGGTCTCCCAGTTTATCAGCAGGAAGCTTCCCACTTCATTTGATTAGTACATCAATATGATTTTCTCCTCCCTCCTTTTCTCTTGGTGTTATTTTTTCTTTGGGTATTTTTTCTTCTCTTAGTTTCTGTCTTGATCAGACCTTTTAAAATACGTTACAAAACTCTGAGTCACAATTGAGGCAAAGTTATTTCACACATTAAAAACAGGACAAAGTCACGTGAGCCTAACCCTCCTCTCAGTGTGCTTCTTATCACATGGTTGTGAGCTACACACCAGTCACACCTTACATTTTATTCTAATGAAAAACTCAAACTCCCGACCAGTTTATTGCATATAGAGCAGGGAAGCTGGATCCCATCACAAGTGGTCTCATGTGGAGATGAATCCTATTGCCAGGTGTGAACTGATGAACTGAAGGCCCAGACACACCAGACCACCATCAAAGCCCGAGCGACGACGAAAGGCTGCCTTTTGCGTTTCCACACGTCCAACTTGAACACACCGCAAAGACAGTCGGTTTGTAAAAAATGTAAATAATAATAATAACACCTCTCTCTCTATATATAATATAGTAGAATGCAAGTATTGACTATTGTTTTGCTGCATTATGTTCATCAGCAATTCATTATGATGTTCACCAATTTGTGTAGGTAAGCAAAAAGGCGTAAGATTTAGATAAGGCAAAACTCATTGAAAGAACAGAAGGGTGGGTGCTGGTTATAATTTCACAAACGTAACAGCTGGAGCATTGTGGCCTGGCTTGTTAATGAACAACCATCCAGGATGTAATGTGTGGCAGGTGGAGTCAGTGCAATATAATATGTATATCAGAATCAGAATCAGATTTATTGGCCATGTAAACGTACGCATACATGGAATTTGGCCCCGGTTTCCACTCCTCTCTCATTGTACACTATTTTACAATAAACAAGAACAAATATATAAAGAATAAGAAAGGGCAGCAAAAAAGTAGGACAGATGTAAGTATAAATATTTAACAGCTATATACAATATAAGTATAAATATGTATCCCCAAAAAATGTGTGTAGATATATATATATATATACACATGTGAACGTAAACCTATACATAACAATGGCAGTAGAATTGAGGTGATAGTGCAAGTGGCGGTAATAGTGCAAAAGGAGGGAGTAGTGCAGTATGACTTATTTATTTATTATTTATTGTTCATCAGAGTGACGGCCAGTGGAAATAAGCTGTTCCTGTGTCTGGTGGTTTTTGGCGTACAGTGCTCTGTAGCGCCTGCCAGAGGGGAGGAGTTGGAACAGCTTGTGTCCAGGTGTGAAGGGTCTGCAGTGATTTTTTCCAGCCCGTTTCCTGACTCTGGAGGTGTAGAAGTCCAGGATGGAGGGCAGGCTGGAACCAATGATCCTAGTATGTAGGAAAGACAGAAAATAAAGCAAAAAAACAACAACTGCATAATCGTTTTTTGGTGTGTTTTCTTTAAAGAATGTATCTAAATATTTGAAGGGCCATTTTTGTGAGGCATACATTAGAAAGGACTCGCAGTACAAGTTACCGCCTGTAGAGAGCAGCAACGCGCGGTACTTGGTTTTGTTTGGAAGACGAAGAAGAAGAGGATGCTTACGTCATACGGACAGCTCGTAATGGCGGTTGATTTAACTCCTCGTTTCAGAAGGTTGAACAGCCAAACGAGAAGTTTTCGTGAAAATATACAGAATGGTAAGATCTGGGTATTAACGCTGAACAAATGAACGTTCTCTAATCTTCCCTGTGTATGAATACAGCCACACAAACAAACCATAGCCGTGTAAATACACGTTAATGCGTTGGCGTCTAAAATACTTAAAAAGTACATTATGGGATTGTTATTACTGATGATTGGTGTGTAAGCTGACTTTTACTGTTGCAGTTGGGCGACGTGGAGCTACGTCAGCGCATAGTTTAGTCTATAACAATGCATCATCAGCATTTATAAACTCATGTTTTGGATGTAACGAAGCATATGGAAATACTCAAGTAAGCACCTGAGTGTATCTACTGTACTGTAATATATATTCCACTTACTGGTTTCCAGTGAAATGATGAATATGTCAGGGACAACTATACTGTTAGGGCTGCAACGTTTACTGCTCCACCATCATTTTTGATATACAGTAGAACATAAGCTAACCTCAAATCCGGTACAGTAACGGCATGTAAATCAATGGGCTTATGCTGCATGAAGTTGATCTTAACATTTTTAGCTCTGGCCTCGACCCCTTTTCCTCTGACCTCCAGGCTTCTCGGGGCCCTTCGGTGCCACCCAGCTGTGGCACAACATCATCCAGGCCCTGCAGCTCCAGGTGGAGGTGCGCCGCCGTAGAAGGCATCTACGCGTCCACGCCGAGTGTTTCACGGGCTCGGACGCCGTGGACGCGGTCCTAAGTTACTTGATGCAGAATGTGGTGTTTTGCACGAGTGAAGTGTCGCGCCTCAAAGCTGCACGGCTCTGCCAGGCTCTGATGGAGGCCAAGGTGTTCGAACCGGTGGGCACGAAGCTGTTTCGCAGGGACAAGGAAGTGACCTTTGAGGACGGCGGCTGCAGCCTTTACCGTTTTCTGGAATATAAAGCGTTCCCCAACTCTGCCACGAAGGAGGGCAATAGTGACACAGAAAACATGCCCCAGGAGGCACAGGGGCTTAAGAGGAAGAAGAGCTCCAGGTTGGTTTTGCGATTGTTTTCTTTCTTGATGTCTTTGCTTGGTCTTAAAAGGCAGAGTTTCAGTTGCGTAATCATAAATTCGGAAGTTAAACCAACCCCTAATTAAGCATTAGATTGAATATTGTTTGTAACGTTCACACCTGAAATATTTCCACAGCGCTTGTTAATCACCATAATGCTTCTTTTTGTTTTCAGGAGGCTGAATGAACTGAGGACGATCTCCAATCCCCTGGCTGTCGGGTCGTCAGACAGGAGGGTTGAGAGGCTGCTAAGGACCATCAACCTGCGACCGACCGTGTCTCCAGCTCTAAACACAACCACCGCTACTTCTGCCTTTCTGTCCAAAGCTGGTAAGATGGAGCAAATCTGTCAGTATTAGCCAGTATGGTGGGGAAAACAGCAGTCCATTTATGGTGGACAGATAGTTTCCGCTTCCCAATATTTTTTCCTCTTCCTGCTCTTTCCTCCTCCTTCCCTAGTGGTGGATGAGGTTTGGAAGCAGCAGACGCTGCTGCAGCTGCTGCATGTAGTGGAGTTGCCCATGCTGGACTGTATCCTGACCTCCCCTGCCAGGGTTCAGCTCCAGACCTGCAGAGCTCCTCTGGCCTCCCAGGACCTGGTTATCTCCAACACATGCCTGGAGAGAGAGCTGTCCGACACCCTAAATCTGCCCAAGTCAGTGCTCTGATTAAAAGCTTTTGCAGTTGTGGTAGCAACAAATATTTGTCCGTGTTTTCCAACAGTGACCGTGACTGTCTTCAGGTTGGATGACTGGCTGTCGGCGGCGGCAGACTGCTTGGAGCTCTTTCCCGACCAGCTGATTGTGGTCGCAGGCGAACAGCTCAGCCACAAAGTCGTCGACTCCTTGGCAGATGAGGACCGGGCGGAGCAGACGGCGAGCCAAAAGAGACTGCTCTTTGACACCATTGCCAAGTACTACGGTGGACAGGAAAAAGCTCCGCTTCTCTCAGGACGCCACCTGGACATACACGCTGCAATTCTGAACTCGCTGGGTGAGACTTGATCAGGTTTACGTTGACATCAGATGGAAAGTGTGTAAACAATGTGGCCGTGCCTCTGAGACATTGTTGTCATCCATGAAGGTTAAATCCTTTTCCCTCTCCTTTCATGCCCACATCTTGTTTCTTTCCAGGTGAAGGGAAGGTGCAGGAAGCCATCAAAGCATCTCAGCTGTGTTTCCGACTGCTGGAGACCAGCGTGAGAGATGAACTCCGGAGACTACTGGCCTTCATGGCTACAGCGGCTCACCCAGATGCTTGCCGTCTTCAGAAACAGGTCCTTTTTGGCCAAACCAGTCAGGGTGTTCACTGCCCATGCTGTTCATTGTGCAATGTGTTGGTATCTATCGTTGACCTTCTGGTGGGTTTCCTCTCAGATTGATAACAGGGCCTCAGTCTGCCGCGCTTTTCAGAGAGCCATCGTCCAGAATCATGAATTGACTCGACCCCAGAGCGAAACCCTGGTGCTGTTTCTCATGGACAACTGCACGGAGCTCTTCAAGGTACACTTACGTTTTAACTCAGGTTTTAATACCATGCTATTTTAAAGACAGCGTTCCCATCACTTAATGATGTTTACTCTTTCTTCCTGTAATAAATACAGACTCCCACATCCCTTATTGAAGCTGTGAGGAGAACACTAAGGACTGTGCAGCAGGGAATAGACCCGGACTCAATTGCCAGTAAGTCAAATACATATACACCATATACATGTACAGAAAACTTCATATTGTCAAAACGCCAATGTCCTCTTCCCCTCTCTGTGTTGCAGCGTTCACCTTCTGCCAGCAGGTGACGCCACAGGAGTACGAGGACCAGCGAGAGGCAACCACGCTGGAGAGCCTCAAGCAGCTTCTTCGCCATATTTCCTCCAGCGAAACCATACCTGCCAAGGAGAGGAGGAGGCTCCTCAAAGAGTTTGAGAAACACCACCCTGTGGTCTTCCTCCAGCATCTCTCCAGCACTTTCTGAAACAACCGACGGGGCCGTTGGTTTGGCTTCCTCGGTGCACTTCACAAAGCCAGTTTGCAGTGGTACAGCTGTTACACTGAAGAATGATAATAAGTTAATGCACATCATGGGTCTAATCAAACGAGCTGTCTTTAGCGATTGATCTGTGTAGATATTACTGTAATTAATACAAATGGTGCTGCTGCAGCATGGCTGTAGACTCCCCAAATGCCTTTAAAATCACAAGAAGCCTACAATAATTGAGGTTGTAGATAATGTTATTTGTTTTAATACATATAGTTCTTATAGTCCTGTAGCACTGGATGCATTTTCTATTTAATGAACATCGCAATTTGAAGCATTTTGAGATATAATACGCTTGAATTTGATCAGACCTCATTTTTCAGCCAGATGTTTTGCGGCTGCAATCGGTGTAAAGCTTGTGTACTCATCGGTGTTACTTCCTGGTCCAGGTATGGATGCTGTATTTGGATAAACTATTGGAAATGCTTTTGGACATGTGGTGTATAGAAGTAATGCTGTGCACTTTGATCAGGCATTAATATTTCTACATGTCTAATGAAGAATAACACTATTGTGACTATTATTTTGTTGTTTTCCAGGCTTCCTGTAGTGTGGTTAAGGACAAATAAACGCAACACTAATGTAGGTGAATAAGGTTTAACACTGACTTGTTTTTGTTAGAAATGAAGACAGATCTTCCGGTGAAGATTCCAAAAAATTAAAACTAATATGAAATGGAAGCAGATCGGCTAACCATAGCTCAGTTTAATATAATGTGTTTGAATTTACAGGGGTTTTAAGCATTGATCAAATGTCTTTTGATTGTGAGAATTTTACTTGAGAGACGTGTGTGCTAAATAATGACTTAATGTTATGTTAGACTACTAACTTAATCTGTGGTTAAGCGTGATGCCTCATTTAGATTGTATTTTAATTATTTGCCATGGTAATGCAGAAGTAATTTGGAGGCAAATCTCATTTCAGTCTGCCTGTTTTGTTCTCTACAGTCACTGAAATCAAGTTCGATTGCACTTTATGATGCTGAAACATGCTTTATTGTCTTTTGTGACAACACGTCTAATAAAAGTTTGAACTGATGTTCACTCAAACAAGACTTTGCTGTAGTTTTTTTAGTGTGTGTGTACTAGTGGAGTTCATGGATCTTCTTCTGGGTTTGCTAACAAGCGACAGTTACAATTAGATATTTCTACAGAGGTTATTAATGAATTACAGTGATTTCTTTTCCACACACATCCCCCCCATACTACACCAAATGATGTGACCGCCACATAGATTACCTGATTCAAAATGCCAGCCATATTGCAACTGCATTTTTTAAATATAATTCTTGTTCACATACTCTTTAGAGTATACTTTAGAGACTTGATGCACAGTTTATTTGCAGAACAGTGCAGCCTCAGATGACGTCGCACCCACCTGACAACCCGGAAGTAGGGTTGCTCGTCCACTAGCGCACTAAAGCTAACGTTACCTCATATCGTATGCCACTGGAAGACATGGGGGCTGTGTCTCTCAGCCATTACTGACAGCTGAGAGTCAGTGGATAACAAGAAAATAAAAGCGAGAGCCCTCTTCATATCGAGGTATGTAGCTGGAGGGTGTCGGAATGACACGGGTCCGTAGCGGTAATGACCATAACGTCACTGTCTACTTGCGCATTGTTGCTTTGTGCGCACAGGCTAAACAACGCGATGAACTTAGCTAACATCAAGCTATTTCTCCATCAAACGTGACAGTCACGCCGAGTACAACGAATACAACATTTGACTGCTTCAACACAACGTTGAAATGATTGCTTAGCTCATCACTACTAGCCTGTCAAAAACCACAACAATGTTAGTCATGGTATAAACTGTCTGGTATCCCGACGGCTATCTAACGTTAGCTAGCTAACGACTGGGCTAATCTCTGGCAAATACACCGTCCTACCTGTTGCAGGTAAACGCTTTAAACAGCCTCGTGCTAGGGGGTCATATTTAATTAAATATATCTTAATTAGTAGGCCTTGCTATAGCCATAGATTTGCGTTTGGTGTAGTGATTCTTGGTATGCATTTTTGACTCAGACCGTCTATCCATCACAAAGTAAATAATGAGCAATGACACACTTATAATACCGCAATAGTATGATTCTCTTGCAGTTGAGTAACAGAATTGGCAAGGGCCTTCAAATTCTGATTAACATTGAGTGTGCTTTGATCCATGTAATACTCGTGCTTGATGTTTTTTTTTATAGCGGAATCTGTAAGGATTTAATTATGCACACTGTAACATCTCAATTCACAAGCCTTGTTGCAGTGAAATAGACATCAAAGTGCTAGAAGCCCACGTAAGACTGATACAACCCTGAAGAAGCTGTTCACATCAACACAACTTGGCTATACAGCTGCCAGACATGTTCTTTTGTCTGACTTCCTGTTGCCTAACATGCTTTCAAGTCACTCTGAAGTATTTTGAAAGAGAGCCTTAATGTGTCTGAGTTTGCTGTGAGTCATGTTTTATTTCGGGGGACGGCTCAGGCTGTTCCGGTGCTTATTCTACTCAGCCAGCACAGGCAGGACACCGGTGGGCACATCCATGTGCACATTGTCAAGCAGGTGCATTAGAGTGCATGTGGGAAAGGATTATTGAAAGGCTTTTTGCTACAGCTGCCTCTTTCAGTGATTGTAAACCATTGTTTTGACATTTTGACTGTTTGGTTAAAAACTGTATTTTCTTCGTCCTGGGTGGTCTGTGATCCACCTCTCTCACTTCAGCTGCCAGGTACAAGCGCGAACATGG
The DNA here is from genome assembly GCF_910591455.1 of Pholis gunnellus. Classification (NCBI taxonomy): domain Eukaryota; kingdom Metazoa; phylum Chordata; class Actinopteri; order Perciformes; family Pholidae; genus Pholis; species Pholis gunnellus. The sequence goes on along the minus strand of NC_136549.1, from coordinate 12,984,791 downwards.
AGTCTATGCTGAACAAGTTAAAAAGCACCGTCACCAAAGTGACGGCGGATGTCACCAGCGCTGTCATGGGCAACCCGGTGACGCGGGAGTTTGAGGTTGGACGACATATCGCCAGCGGGGGTCCCGGCTTGTGCTGGAGGATCTACAATGGCACCAAGAAGTCAACTAAACAGGTTTGTTGTGTTAATATCCTCCCACGGACCAGAGGATCATTGGTACTCGATGAAGCTAATGTCTTGTGCCTTGTTGTTTGTGTTTGACCCTCCAGGAAGTAGCAGTGTTTGTGTTCGATAAGAAGACGATTGACAAATATCAGAAATTTGAGAAGGACCAAATCGTCGATTCGCTGAAAAAAGGGGTGCAACAGCTGACCAGACTGCGTCACCCCCGTCTCCTGACGGTGCAGCATCCTCTTGAAGAGTCTCGGTGATTAACACGCGCACACATGCACACAAGCACTTGTTTCAAGGGCGAAATGAATGAGCTCCAGCTTAAAGAGGGGCTTGACATTCACGGGGAGAGTTGCCTCTGTTTGTGCACATGTGAGCAGAAGCTTGTCGCGATCAAAAGCCTCTGTGGACTGGTCCCTGAATAATTTATGACCCCGATGCTGAGGGTTGAGGCTGTCTTGCGCTTACTTTCTTTTTTTGTTGTTGATACTGAAATTATACTGATGTTGTCTCTGTGTTTGGCCCTCAGAGACTGCTTGGCGTTCTGCACAGAGCCGGTCTTTGCCAGTCTGGCCAATGTTCTGGGCCAGTGGGAGAACCTGCCCAGCCCCATGCCCAAGGACATCAAGGAGTACAAACTCTATGACGTGGAGACCAAGTATGGCTTGCTACAGGTAAGAGTGCAGCTCGCTCGATGTAGGGCTGCAGCTAAGGGTTATTCTTTGTATTTGTCTCCAATTATTTGCTATGTATTTATTTTTTTCCCTTGTAAATCATCAAGCCCTATAAACACACACACTGTCCACCTGTCAGGTGTATACTGAAACCTTTTTGAATGAGAACTTGTCTGTTTAAGTAGCACGTCGTCTACGTCTAGAAGTCCAATATGCATTCATGTTCTGTTAGTTCTCAAAGCCGGTTGAACCAGCTCCATTTAAAGACTCACCTTCCTGTGGTATGTTGTTTTTACGACATGGTCATTGTTTTTTCTCACATTCAGCCTTTTCCATCTTATATGAGTTACTGAAGCGTGGCCGTAGCAAATAATCTATTTGCAGCTTCTACTGAGGTTTTTCGAATGAACCTTTGAATGTCTTTTGTCATATTCTACGACGTCATCACACTAAAAACAAAAAAAGTTCCTGGTTAAATGAGTTGAGGCCTTTGCACACCAAGTCCTTATTTTTTTGTCTAAACATTTTTGCATGTTTAAAAATACATACAATTGTCAGTTTGACCACTCAGAGCCACCGTAAATGCAAATGTCATCACCCAAAATGCCGTCTGCTGATTCAGTTTGTTCTTTTTCATATTAAATAACCTTTGACTGAAGTGTAAATGTCGTTTTTGAAAGCCTTAATGCCAACAAATATGGATCGAAACTGAACATTTCATCGGATAAAATCATGTCATGAATTTTGGAAATGGTGTCTTTTTCCAGTCAAAATGTCAATCGCACAAGTTAGAAACAATCCTACTCAGCCACCACAAGAGTCTTAATCCTGTTATTACAGAAGCATTTTCACCCTTTCATACCAAAACCGACATTTTCTTTTTTTCTTCTTCTATCCCTTCAGATCTCGGAGGGTTTGACCTTTCTCCACAGTGGGGTGAAAATGGTCCACGGCAACTTGTCTCCAGAAAACATCATCCTCAACAAGAGCGGAGCCTGGAAGATCATGGGCTTCGACTTCAGCATCTCCACCACCGACCCCTCAGATGCCGAGGTGTGTTTGCAGACCTTTTTGCGACTTTAGTACAGTCCATCTTATTCCCAAGCTCACCGCCTTCAATGTATGCGCTACTGAAAATAATGCCTTGCTTGCAGTATTGCCACATCTTTATATTCTCCCGCTGTCTCATCCTCTTCAGCCCAAGTACACATGTAAAGAGTGGGAGCCCAACCTGCCTCCACTCTGCCTCCCCAACCCTGAGTACCTGGCCCCCGAGTACATCCTGTCCGTCAGCTGTGACTCGGCCTCGGACATGTACTCACTGGGCGTGGTCATGCACGCCGTCTTCAATGAGGGCAAGCCTGTTTTCCAAGTCAACAAGCATGACATATTTAAGAGCTTCAGCAGGCAGCTGGACCAGGTGGGTGGAGGTGTGCCGCACATTAGAGAGCGTGACAAAGGATCATAAAGCTCTCAGAGAATTCTAGCAATTGTACGACAATACAGGGCAATTATTTTCTTTCCACGCATGCTTTATCAAACACTGGTTTTATTCTCCTCTTCTCTGTCCCGCGCCGTGCTTCCTGTGTCTTTCCATTGCAGCTGAGCAGCATAAGCCCAGCAGTGTTGAACAAGATCCCAGAGGAGGTTCGGGAGCACGTCAAAATGCTGCTCAGCATCACACCCAACGTCCGACCGGATGCAGACCAGATGACCAAGGTTTGCATCGTCACGACGCGCATGAAGACCCAAGCAATGGCTCATTTTCATCGTCTTTAAAAGGACAACATTTCTTTCTTTTGTGTAAAAATCAGATTCCATTCTTTGACGACGTGGGTGCTGTGACCCTGCAGTACTTTGACTCCCTCTTCCAGAGGGACAACCTACAGAAGTCCCAGTTCTACAAAAGCCTCCCCAAAGTCCTGCCCAAACTACCAAAGGTAATTCGTTCATCTTGTATAGGAAACTCCCATATCTATCAGAACACAAGCTCTCACATGCTCTCTGTTTAGTTGTGTCGTGTAAACTCTCACACTCAAACACAAGGTCTGGGTCTGTTTCTTAGAAATATATTTTCTTCAACTGGTTCCTGTTGTTTTTGTTCCTGTTTTGTATTCCTTTTTCTCTGTACTTCTTTTACCCAACGCTACTGTTGATGAACTCACTGTGAACCTACGGTAGTGCTGCTTGAGCGCTCTTTCGTGGCTCCTGACATTGAGTTTTTTTCCCTTCTCTCAGAGAGTGGTGGTGTATCGTATCCTGCCGGCACTGACCTCCGAGTTTGTCAACCCGGACATGGTGCCCTTCGTGCTGCCCAACGTGCTGCTGATCGCCGAGGAGTGCACCAAGGAGGAGTACGTTCGTCTCATCATGCCCGACCTCACGCCCGTTTTCAAGCAGCAGGAGCCCGTTCAGGTAGACACGCATACAGTGTTCTCATGCACGTGACTGCAACACAACTGCTCAACGTTACTTTTGTAGTCTAAGCATGTGCTGGTAGGCGAGCAATGCACTTAAGTAATGACGTGCACTCAGGTAATGTGCGCTCAGTAAAGTGTGATTGCCCTCTTTGAATCTTTGCATGATATTTTCCCCCTTTTGACATTTGTGTGTTTGATATTTGAAAGTTGAATATGACTAAAGGGCATGCTCTGTTTGGGTTTGGTCTGCCTCCTCATCAAGACTTGTCTTTCTCTGTATTTTTTCTTCCCATGCTTCTTCAGGCTAGTAACATGGTGAGTGGTCTCCGCTGTCACATCAGCTAGCCTGTGCGTTGTGTTGTCTGTCTGTGCTAAGAGCTACACTAAAGCAGCCACTGAAAAGCACCGTCTCCGTTAACTTCCACTGCCTTACTTTAACCACGTGTAGAAAATAGCGTCACGCTTTTCGACGCTTGTGTTCCTAACTGGGCCCCTGTGCTGTGCAGATCCTGCTGATATTCCTGCAGAAGATGGACCTTCTGTTGACCAAGACGCCCTCGGAGGACATCAAAAACAGCGTGCTTCCTATGGTCTACAGAGCGCTGGAAGCTCCTTCTGTACAGATTCAGGTACAGGAGGCGGAATATACAATGATATTGTATGAATGCTCTTGGCGTCATAGAGATGGCAGATTCCATAACATCTTATCTGTCCGAGCAGGAGCTGTGCCTGAACATCATCCCGACGTTTGCCAACCTGATTGACTACCCGTCCATGAAGAACTCCCTCATCCCTCGAGTCAAATCCGCCTGCCTACAGACCTCATCACTTGCTGTGAGTCTGCATCATCGTCAGCTTGTACCCCCTGCCTATGCATATAGGCAGGGGTACATGCCTTTTAAATTGTCTCTTGCATCTTCCTTTTGCTCCTGTGTAGGTACGAGTGAACTCTCTGGTGTGTCTGGGGAAGATTTTGGAATACCTCGACAAGTGGTTCGTCATTGACGAGATCCTGCCCTTCCTACAGCAGATCCCCTCCAGAGAACCAGCGGTACTCATGGGCATGCTAGGTAAAGAAAGTGGCCGCGCTCGGCTTCCTACTCGCGTGTTTTTTAAACACTTGAGGATCGGTTATTTGACTTTCCCCACTCCCCACTTTAGGAATCTATAAGTGCACCTTCAGCCACAAGAAGTTGGGCATCCCCAAAGAGCACCTGGCCACCAAGAGCCTGCCCCACCTTGTCTCTCTTAGTATAGACAACAACCTCAACCTTAACCAGGTACTACACAGCCAAGCACACATGCATACTTTTACATCTTGTTCATCGTCTGCATCATTCTATTTCATGTAATTCCTCTTGTTTTAGGTCCCTCTTATGTGTTATTGTTTGATATGTTTCAGTTTAACTCCTTCATGGTGGTGATTCGGGACATGCTGAGTCGCATGGAGGCCGAACACAAGACCAAGTTGGAGCAGCTGCATCTCATGCAGGAGCAGCAGAGGTGTCTGTCACAATTTTAAATCACTTCTCTCAGTGACTAAATATGAAATGGTTATACTTGTTAATGTGAATTTTATACAAATTAGCTATAACATCCAATAGCATTTGATACTGGCCACATGAATATGATAATGGTGGGACTAACCAGGCTTGTATAAATAGCTCGATTTAAATTCCTTTCCTTTCTGATTTTTGTTCATTGTGTGTCTTCCAACAGGAGTATAAACATCTCAAACCCAGGGAGCCAATCAGAGAAGACCACGAGCCCACCCAGCAGTGGCAACCAGGTGAGAGGTCGATTGTATGACCGTATGGGTATATTTACAGTGCTGTGTGATTTAAGAAAATACATATTTTACCTTAGAAATTGGAATGGAAATGTTATGTTTTATCTCTCTGTGCTGCAGTGATTCTATTTGGAAGTTTCTTTCTTTCAGATTGATGATATCTTTGGCAGCACAGGGGTTAATGGGAAAGAGAATGGATCTGCAGCAGCAGCAGCCCCACAGCCTAATAGAGTATGGAAACAATTTCATACCTCATTTACTCAAATCTTCACCTTTGGACGACATGCTTAATGGACAATGTGTTCATGGTCTCTCTCTCTCTCTCTCTCTCTCTTTGCTCCTCCCTAGATGTCCCTGACTCTAGAGGAGAAGCAGCGATTGGCTAAGGAGCAGGAGCAGGCAGCCAAACTGAGGAACCAGCAGCCATTAGCACCGCAGAGTATCAAACCAGCCAACACCACCAACACAAAGGTAACGCCTGTAAGCCGCTGTGTACACAAACACGTGCTCAAACGACTCCGGCTAGTTTGATAAATTCCATCCCGTGTTTCTGTTGCAGACTAAGGATCTGACGAGCAGCCTGCTCAACAGCATGACCTCTCTAAACAGCATGTCCTTGGCCAACGCGGCACGACCAGCCCCGGTGCAGGGCACCACCATCTCCACCTTCCCCTCCTCCAGCCCCATGATGGGCTCAATGGGTGCCCCGGTGTCCAACGGCTTCAACCCACCCATGGGCTTTCAGACAGGAGGCATGGGGATGGGCATGCGGCCCACGGGCCCCGGGCTCTACGGCGGGATGGCCACCACCACCAGCACCCCAAACTTTGGAGCCCTCGCGCAGAGTCAAGGACCCACCGGGCAGACAAATAAAGCCCCCGACTTGTCTGCCTTGGACAGTCTTTTTTCTCCCAGCCAGACCAAAGTCACCCTCAACCAAATGGGTCCAAAGGCGGCACCGGGCACCAACACCCCTTGGCTCAATCAGTACGGTTCAGCCCAGAACGCTCAGACTCAGATGCAGGGCGCGCCGGTGGGAATGGGCGGGGCGCCCAGCGGGTTCGGGATGCAAGCAAACCCTTTTTTCAGCCCGCAGAACTTTTCTCAACCGGCTGCTGCCGCTAACCAAAGTGGAATTAAACATAGTGCGTCCGTCAACAATGATCTCAAAGACTTGTTCGGCTAAATTTAAAAAAAAAAAAAAAGATGCCAGGTTCAGTATATTCTTTTAATAACTTTGGACAGAAGAGCCTTGAATCCTCACAGACCAGGACACTGGTTGAATGTGAAGATTCCCGATCCTTCCGAGGGGTCTTGCTGTCTGTATTTTTAATATGACCTGGTATAGATTCTGACTCTCACTCACTCTCAGCTGGCGTATTAACCTGGACCTGAATTCCATTTCTACTTGACCAGACAAAAAGGTTGAGGCGGGAACTTCTTCCTCTGTGCTGTGCTCTTTAAATGCTGAAGGTTTCCTACTATTTTGTACTTGACGTTCTTGGGAATGTCCACATGTCGTCGTGGGTTGAGTTTAATCCCAACTCGGTAATATTCAGGAAGGTTCTGTGTTCATATCGTGAATGATCGAGTGGATTCCACTTCCTGAACCATCAGAACAAGAAGGAACACAATGGCTTCACATCTGCTCAGTTTCAGGCTTCTGTGTCTGCGTTGCCTCTCCAGACTATTTTTAGGATTTGCTGCATGTCTAAAGGGATCAGAGAGTTGGCGTAAAAACAAAAAAAAACAAATGTCTAAGCCCCAGTGGGAGGTAGCTTGAAGTGTAGCACTGTCGAGCCTGCAGTCACCGATCTGCAGACAGGAGGCTCCTCCGTGGATCTGAAAGGGGGTGTCGAGAGTCTCCCTGGTTCCACTGCAGCACCACAACACCTCCATCTTTGTGAACACAAATTGGCCTGACGATGCAGTCTGGTCATCTTCTTCTTTTTTCATTCTTTCATCATCAGGTTCCAAAACTGCAAAGCTTGTTCTTTAATTTGACATCAAATGTTGAAAAGGGAAGGGTTAGCTTAGTCTGGGCTCAGTGTGTTGACGACCATCTCATCTTTTTTTTGGTAACAAAAAAATCAATTGTATCAATTTCTTGTAAATGCAGTATGAATGATTTATCAGTGTCTTATAGTGGGAGAAGATGTGTGAAGTAGCTTTTTACATCAGTGTCCTTCTAACAAGGCGATGCACGAGGAGCACACGCGCTGCTTAGGCTGCACCTCATCTGTTACTCAAGTATTAATACTTTTAATCAGCCGTCCGGCTTTAGCTTCTCAGATTTATGTTGCTTTGTTGCATGTTACTGAACTTGACCATGAAAAAAAAAAAATCAAAAATTTGAATTTTCAGCGTCTTTTCTTTTTCCAACAATGATTCCGTGACGTTTTTTTATTTCACGCATCCAGCTGGATTTCCATTTCTGTCGACCAATTTGTACAATGATGAAGATTATCACAGTATATTTTCATTTCAGCACTTTTCAGCTGTCCGAGGACCCCGTGCTGGCGACATCTGATTATGAAGTGTAAATATATATATATATATATATATAGTTATTTAAAGATGGATTGCTCTGTGAGGGCCTTGGATTTTTATTTTTTTTTTAAATGTCCTCGTGATAACGGCGAAGAGGCCTTAGATGAGTCGTGTGCAATAATCCTTACTGGTTGTTCAGGGCGCACGTCGATCGTCGACGTGTCCTTCTGCTTCGTCTCCACCGACCTACATTAATCACACGGGTCTGTCGCATTTTCTAAAACGGCTGAACATTAATGTCCACTCATTCGAAATCTTACAGTTTTGAACGAGGATCGCACCATTTTCGGGTTGTCGGTCACACTGTGTTTCTGCTGACTGATTGTTGTTAACATGCTGAAGTGTACCGACTGTAGTTTTTGTGTAATAGTGCCACCTGTACAAGGTAAGCATGGCAGCGTTACTCGCTGGTGAACTGGACTCCACGGGTTCTGTTCCCCCAAGTTCCCCCAAGACGACGCTGCTCTGCAACTGGAGCTTTTTCCATCTGGAGAGCGCAGTTTTGTTCTTTTCACATATCCTGGCAGAACCCCCAAAGCAGAAAAACTAAAGCTTATTCTTCTACAAGATTGTTTGTATACCACTGTGTATGTATGTGTAGTGTGGCCCTTGTTTTACGTGTTGAGGTGCTGGTCTCTTGAGGTGGTTCAATGAAAACCTGTACATATAAAGGAAAGTACACAATCTAATACTCTGAGGGTGGTTGTTATTTGTGCGGTGGCTTTACAACATGACATCAGGCAGTTTAGTGTCTAACTTTAATTTAGAACAGATTACATGGCTTTACACTGAATTATTGAGCAGTATGAAATACATCTAAGTTAAGTTAAGAGGTATCTTATCAAAAGGTAAAACATTACAACTGCTCTGTTAACAAGGCAGTATTCATGAATCATCAACATTTTAAGATGCATTGACACAGGCAGTTATATGAAACATTGGTAAACATCTTTGGTTTGAGGGTAAACTAGTTTCCTCTAATGAGTTTATTTCCCCCGTACCTTTAAAAAAAAAGTACTTAAATTCGTCTCAATCTCTCAGGGGAGCGAGGGACGGTTCATAACGAGGTGCTGTTGAAGCTGCAGAACCAGAGACACAAGTACAGTATCTTGTAAAAAGAAAAAAAGATTTTTTAAATATATATATATGTTTAAATAACTGTTGTGTAAGTCATCCCAAAAGCAAAGAGATGAGGCGACTTGTGAAAAACAGTACTGAATCATTCCACTTTGGGAGACGACCTGATGCAGGCACTGAGGCAATTGTGAGGATCAATATTAAGTTGACCTCCGACCTTCGACCCCGTCGGTCGTCCCACAGTCACTGGTTAAGTCGTCGCACTGATCTGGTGGTGGTTGTGGACAGGTTCATCTGAGTCATGGCTGCAAAAGATAGATTTCAAAGTAAATCTGGACTTCTGGTGTACAGATTGATCCATTGCTGTAACATCAGCACCAGTCTGGAATACAGATTTTTTTGTAGATGCAGATGTTTCCAGCTCACCTGAGAAGTCCAGCTCATAGCTGAAGTGCTTGGTGGTAAACTTCATGGTGCCTGACGGGTTCTGTTGGTACTGGAGCTCGATGTCCTGACTGGAAATGCTGCTTCCTTCGGAATAATCTTTCCAAAGTCTACTGTCATCTTGAAATTGCCATCGCGGCAGCGTGCCCGAACTGAAGAACAGACAAAAATAGATAAAACACTCGTCTAGCTGTACATTTATATACAAATAGGAAGGGGGGTAAGGGTTACGTCATGAGGGTTTCAAGAGTCTTTCATAATATTTAAAATTGAACTTGTAAATTAAGGGGAAATGAATGTACCCCTTAAATAAAACATACTTTCTTATACAGGGGGTTTAAAAATGAAGGTGGTTTGGTTTAAATTCAATTCAATGAAGATGTTTGGTATGTTTTCAGGGATAAATTAAGCATTAATCCTTGTTGTTTTAAGGGATTCTCGTCTCGCGGTGAAAGGTTTCTCCTGACCTGCTGTTCTGTTGACTCCCATAGTCAGCAGTCCTCCTCACTGCTCTTCTAGTCCCGATCCTGTCATTGACTTGATGCATACCTATGATAAACCAGTGAACACAGAGCTTTTAATAGTGATTTATACTGCTGTTATGTTTGAGCAGAGGAATGGCTTTCTTAGCTGTGTGTGTGTGTGTGTGTGTGTTTGTGTCCGTTACTTGAAAAATCCAGCGTGTACGAGTGTCTCTTGGTCTTGTAGTGCAGCTGGCCTTGTGGATTCAGCTGGTATTGTCCCTCAATGGCAGTGCTGCCAAATGAACAGATCTACACAGAAATACAAATGAGCACAAATAAGTCCACTTTACAGCGGAAGGCAAGTTTAAAGTGTTTTTAATTGGACCACCAGATGCCACTGCTGACTTCCTGACATTATTCATCAGGACAAAATAAATGTAAATAAGATATATAATGAAAAATAACATTAAAAAACATACTACTACGTACTATGACAAACGTTTCTGGACGTTTTTCCGTTTTGTTTACAAGTTTCTGCCACAACTACCTGAAGTTCGATGCCACACTTACATGTGCTTTGTATTCTGTCCATCTCCCCTCGTCTCCCATAAACTTCCACTTGTAGCCTCCATCAGCGGGCTGGGAGGAGGAAACTGAGGTGGAGGAAAAGCTGCAGAGAAATAAGAACTTTGATACAGAGGTTTGGTGCTAACAATTCTCTCTCAGGTCATATCTAGTCCTCCTAGAACAGATCAATCGACTGAGGCTGATCTGTTTGAGTGCATGACATACAAACATGGGCCTGTACTGAATGCAGGAAATCAAAATGTTAAGACCTAAATACGCCTCCTACGGATGAAAAGTCTCACCTCCCTGTGTTGGAAGTGAATTTTGGACGCCTTCGTACGTCCCTGCGCAGGCCTGTGCTGCAGTTTGTTTGTGTCATGGCTGCCGAGTAAAACACCATCAGTTAGATTTAGCTGTATGAAGACACATTTATTGAAATTAACGAGCGCACGCGGGCAACATTTAAAGGCACGTCACACACTGGAGAAGTCGAGCGAGTAGCCAGTCGAGCCCACTGTGAAGCTGAAGGTTCCCCGAGGGTTCAGAGTGAACTGACGCTCGACGTGCGCACTGCTGATCGACGAGGACACCATGCTGGAGCTCTGAGGAGGATGAGGAGAGAGGACACTCAGAGTGGGCGAACCCACGAGAATCGAATTAAGGGTCAACGCGAGACATCTTCCTCACCTGGGATCCGTATTCACGCCACAGCTGGTCGTCTCTGAAGTACCAGCCTACGTCCTCCGTCTGGCGCTGAGGGAGGAAGCTCAGTCTCTGGACCCCCAGACCTGGAGTGAGAGTCTGTAACTTATCAAAGTCTATGAACACCTGCCTGTGGAGACACATATCATCATTAGGTTTGATATACTTTGTTGAATGTGACATTTTGTTTTAATTGCACCAAACCAGAACTCATCCATCCGACTATTACATCAGTGTCATCCATCTTCTTAATATTATTTATTGTCACCATCCCCAGTTTCAATGGACACTTTTATTCCCTTGATTAACTAAATACTGTTTCAAAAGCTGCAACGAACTTACAACTTGGCTCACTTTCACTGTAAGGCTCTGGGCCAAACCTTGTATTCTACTTTCTATTTAAATACCTCCAGATTATATGCAAGTGCTTAAATAAAATAGCTGAACCCAGAGACACATTTTCTGGGATTTTTCTGGGAAATTTACAAACGTTCAAGAAAAGTTGAATGCCCCTTTTCTGTCCATAAAGACTGAAAAAGCTAAAAACACTGACCAATCGCTAAAGTTGATTGTGATTCCTTTTGCTCCAGGTTGGCAGTAGTGGGTCTCGATCACGTGGTCGTTGGCAATTGGCTGCCACTCGTGTCCATTTGACAGCTGCCACTCATAATGTTTCCCATTGACTGTAAAACAAAAGAATATGGGAGCTTATGTATGCCTTTTCTTAATGACCCAGAGCTTTGACAAATGGCCAGCTATAGAAGCCATAAGCCAGTTTAATGTTTCACTCTTTATTACTTTACTGTGTGCGACAGGTGTGGAGCTATAAAAAAAACAGAAGGTTGGGCCAGGTGCACTTCCTGGCCTGTGGGCAATGTTTGTAGAGATAACAAAAATAAGGAAGTTAATGACTGACATCATCATGACAATCTGGACAAAGCGTATACGTCATCAATCTTTTATGAAGTCACTCTCTCATACTTCTTAGAGTAATATATAAGTCTTCAATTTGAGATTTTTGTTGTATTAGCTTCTTGTAAACTTAGTGTCAGTAAGCGTGAGCTAAAAGGCGGAGACGCGCACATTCAGGTACACAGTCTGAGTAAATCACACAGCAGCAGTTTCAGATGTCAAACAGACCTGGGGTCTCCTGCCAGTGGCCCGCCTCCTCTCCGTGTTCCTGTAAGCAACAGATACAAAGACTGTACACATCACAACGACTCTGTCTTTAGTCCAAAGTGGTTCCGTGAAGTGGACTCACCATGATGTCAGGAAAATACACCGGAGCCGAATAATAAGGACAAATTAAACAAACGTGACGTGAACGTAAAGCCTATCGAGTAAAAACGTTACGGTTCCATTAAAGCTCCTTCACTCACTCTTACTCAGAAGCAGTTTAATTTCACAAGAAGCTTGCGTTTCACTTTCGCTTTTCCGCAGCTAGGCGTGTTCACGCACAGATCTCACGCACAGATCTCACGCAACCAAACCAGAACGATGACTACAGCCTACGTCAGTATGATTTTCTGATTTTATTCTTATCTTATATTTATTTCGGTAGAGTATTTATAACAATCTTAGTCTAACTGCAGTCAGTCAACAAGTTATATAATGATTCATTTAGCCTAATTATATAGTTAAGAAATAGTATAATTTTTATTTGTATCTGCCTTGTTCTGTCTATACATATTCATTGCACCAGTTGAGTGACTGCTTTGTTTACTAGGGCTGTGGAAATTATACATCTACATAATATTCAGATGAAGGGCAAAACAGATGGAGATTAGCACTAATATCAGCTCTTATTGCCTCAAAAAAACACACGCACACAATAATATTTAATGCATTTTTTTATTTGCAATAATTTCCTATTTTCATTACACACTATTATCTGTATCACAGTTCAAAGGAAAATACCTGCATTTAAGGAGAACAAAAAATGAAAGATTTAACTGAAGAATTGCAGATGTTCATTGCATAATGTAAGCACCGGTGTCATGTACAACCCCTCAAAGACAATGTGCAGAAGCAGCATGATGCTCAAATTTGGCCTTAAATTAGCCCAAAACCTGTGTCTAAATGAATTCTCTTATATCAGAAGAGGCAGTGTGAATATATGTGGCAGCGTGATCGTAACATGACATATCTGTATCATTACAATAGTGTCGGCTCCATAGCGTCCCCTGGTTTGGCGGTGCTTAAGTTGGTCTGAGGCAGCATTTAGGTGTAGGCTGGTAAACTTCAGAGCCTTTTGGCACAGTGGCAGCTGAGGCCCCTATGGCGACCATGTTTTAAGAAAAAAAAACAGCCTTCAGTGTCATTTAATCTCATCTTGAATTCTGATGTAATCACAAAAATATATTTTCCATAAAGAACAAAAAGTGTGCTCCAAACACCCAAATCATAAATGCAGATTGATTGTATACGTATGATATTGCACAATTGATTGTAGACTTTCTTCTTGAGGTCTTCAAAATCCCATTGAAGTCATTCAGACCAGCACACGCTTGATTTTGCGTGTATTGTTGGTCTTGAGGTTGGTCTGGATCATCGCTGCAGGGAAAGAATACAAGAAACAAAACAAATAGATAAATGCTCTTTGTCCTGTTTCAGGATTACTATTCGTGGAAGTTACAGAATAGCTGAGGGAGCTGTATTTTCTTTGCAAACCACCATTTTACAGTTCTTTCACCTAAGAATAAGCAACTGCTTATAAACTCAACACAATAAACTGTCTCTATTATCTGTACATTTGGTAACTAATAACTTTCAAGAACTTGCTAGCAAACAGCGAACCGGTTAAACAAAGTGCTGCTATTTTCTCTCATCACAGTATTTAAAAACGTTAAAATGTCAACCTTTAAAGTCCAGCTTGTAGGAGAGTCCGTGCACTTTGAAGATCATGCTGTCGTTGGGGTTTTGCTTGTACTTCCTCTCGATCTCGTCGCTGGTTACGGAGCATTCCGTTGAAGTGCCGCTCTGTTGAAAACCATTCAAGTCATCACGCTTTCTCTTATTTAAAAGACAAAGTGTTCTCAGCTTAACGGAGCCGGATAGCTTACCCTGTGTTTGAACTCGTGCCACGCTCCGCTGTCTCCCTCAAACTGCCACTGTGGTCTGGCGCCTAGAAGAAGACTCTGGAGAACCGAGGCTACTTGAGGAAGTCTGAAATCGACAAAATACAAAATTCTGGATACATTTGGGAAACACGCTTGTTCACTTTCTCCTTTCACCGGAAACAAAGTCCGAACTCACCCAGTTCCTGCCAGCTGCTGTTGGTACAGCGGTCGACGAGTGACTTTCCTCTTTCTCTTTCCTGTCACCTGTCGCATTTCTGACAATTGGCGAAAAGAAAATGAAGGTGGTATCTGAGAGGAAACTAACAATGTTCTGTAGTATTCTGTCAACGTTCTGTGACCTCACCTCTGAATTTAATCTCGACGGTTTCGGCACCGGCGGTGTAAGTATAAGAGCTCGTTGGGTTGCTCTGGAACTTTGTCTCTATGTCAGAGCTCTTCACAGGACCGGGGTTGCCCTTCGAATCCTGCACAGAAAATAAAAATATATACATATTCATGAACAAACTGTGTCACACTCGGGACAAAAAGAAAGCTCAGCTTGTTTAAATCCATTCACCTTGTTTCCATACTTGATCCACTTACGACTCAAAGTGCAATACCAGATCCACACCGCCTTCCCGTCATCCAGACGTCTCACGCGCAGACTCTTTCTAATCACTTTCATCCTGTTGAAATCGATACTCACTGCCCTACGGAGAGAGACGGAGAGCGAGGGATACATCGTCAAGCTGCTTTCTGCGCGGAGACAAAATGTTCAAGCGCTGTGTTTTTTTAAAGCTCTTACCCGTATGCTGTGTTGTAGATTTTGATGCTCTTGGTGTGGGGCAGCGAGTACTGGGCCTCGAGAACGTGATCATTACAAACATCCAACCAGCCGTTTCCATCATTAAGCTGCCACTGGTAGCATCGGCCATCAGTAAGCTTTGGGTCTGGTTAAAAAAAAGGACAAAATGTCATGCAATTGGCATGTGCAGAGTAGACAGAAGAGGCAATAGGATAAGTAAATGAAGTTAAGGAGTTTCAAGTAGAACATTTTAGAAATCAAGATGTGGTTCAGAAAGAAAGACAATCCATTTCTCTCACCACTAGCCCGTGGTCGGTCCGCAGCCCTGTTTCTCGCACCAAAGGACTCTCTTTCAGCTGTGGGGTGGTACAGCTTACACTTGGACCCGTGGCGACAGCTTCCTTTCAGGGCATACTTGCAGGCGTGCAAGTAAGAGCACCTCTCACCGTCCTTGCAGCCCCGGCCGTTGTAATACTTGCAGGGCTCTGTCCCAGCGAGCTGAAATATGAAAGTAAAGAAGATTGCTTCCACCACCGGTAAGGAATGTATAGTTGTGTTGTATATTGTATCGTTATGGCAGTTCACTGATCCGTTCTCATGGCTTTGTGTGTGTAATTAGAAAACAGACGCCGACTCCAACAAACCTGAGAATCACTTTCTACGTCTGAGTCACTGTCCGACTCATCAACTCCGTCAGAGCCACTTTCCAAAGGGCTTTCCTCACTAGACTCTGGCGAAAAAACAAAAAACATATCAAATGTTTACATGTTTGGTAAACACATATGTATAATTTCTGACAGTACATCCCTGCATACAATATTTACTATGAAAGGCCAAAAGTATACAGACAGACACTTTGTCCAGCTGTTGGTGTAAGGCTGTTTTTCACAGTTTGCTCTCAATGCTGCAACTTACAATGATATTTTAGGTAAGCAGGTGCTCCCCTGTGTCCATTAAAGAAGTGTCTTTCCCAGTTTGCCTTGGAAGAACATTCGATGAGTCAGCACAGAGCTGTTGTAATATAAGCACTATTTAAAGAAATGCTATCTGATGAACCACTTCCAGCTGTGAAGTCATGTTGCAATCATTTTCTGTCTTGATATGTGTTCAGTGAAAAATAGTGATTGAAATAATGAAAGTACCATATGATATTCTTTATGGTAAACGTTGAGACACTGTTTAAAAGACAGTACAAGTATTGAAATACATAACGTATTAGGGCTGTCTGCTGGATATCACAAGCTGTATTCTACACGTTGGACATTGTTGATAAAAACAAGTAAAGATAATAAGCGTACCTTTAATTTAACTTAATCTAGATGAGAAATTCGTGTAAAGCACGACTTTACTACACAGGGTTGCGCTCTAGTTGTACGTGGACACTCGATGAAAATAAACGAAACTGAAACTGTATCACGTTTTACTTTTCGCAACTTCTGATAAATCTGTTTACACAACTCAGAGCTCATACTTCTTTCAATCGTACTTCCCCTATTAGTGGCATATATAAGTAATCCTGTTACGTTTTGGTTCGATATCAATATTTGCTTTTAGTATATTGTCTCATATAAATAAACGATACACTTACAAACATACAGTGACCACATACATACATACGTGTGTTAAGCATAAAACTCACTGCAGATAATCACTAGAACACAAATTATTGATTGTTGAGTGTTGAGGATAAAAGGTACTTACGATAGGCAGCCGCCATTCTGTAGCATAACACTTTCGTTTTCGTATCTCTATTTTTATACAGACACACCCAGACGTTGTTTGCCAAGAGGTTGGTCCCGCATTAACCAGTCATGGCAAAACAGCTGCCAGCTGTCAGCTATATGTTGGAGCTACAAAGACAATTTATAGGGGAGTAATATTATTAAAGCACCAGTGATTACAGATATTAAATGTACAGTACATCCAAAAAAAATCAGGACCCAGCAGCCATTTTCTTTATTAGGCTAATTTCAAACATTAAAAAAACTTTTTTTATCTGTACCTGTAGGCTTTTAGCAAATAATCCACTGGTAATATATAAGAGAAATACAAGGAACATAAATAAATCAGAGTGATTCCTTAAACCAAGTATGTGTGCCAAAAAACAGTGCACAGGATGACAAACATAGACATTCAGCTAAGACAAGGACATCGAAGCGTGAATGGGGTACAACGTCCAATTCATTGTGCAACCATGTGTTGTAAAATGACAAATAAATTAACCTTGTTTCCTTGTAAAGCTAAAACACAGATAACTAAACATAATTATATTGTTATGTAGGTTAATATATATATATATATATATATATATATATATATATATATATATATATATATATATATATATATATATGCATGTAAATAGATAACAACATACAACGTCTATATAAAGTTCAGTGTTATTGTAAACTGTATAGAGGTTTACAATTATAAGTGTAAGTGGAGTGCAAAACGTGCTGGGATATTGTATAGGTAATGTAATAACTGTTCGTTTTGTATACATACATATCAATCAATAAACAAATTAAATAGTCAATTGTATGAACGATGGATTTATAAAAACACAGTCGAGTACTTAAAATATACTATGGAATATTATTTTGTCGTGTGCTAAACCTCCGCAGCACTGGGTGGCGATAGTGAGCTGGTTATGCCGTTGGCGCCTCCCAGTTTACAGGTCACGCTAAAGCACTCTGTTAAAAGCAAGCGAAAAAGAAGATAGGGTCCCTCTGAAGGAGGAACGAGTAGTCTTTTTCTTACGAAGGACACTTGATAACAAGGCCAAACCGAAGAAACGGAAAATAAGAAAACATGGAAATCAACGATCACGCCTACACGACCACCACTTATGATAAAGTCAGCCCCGTGGAGTTCACGTATAAAAGTAAGTACAGGCAGCAATAAATACCACGTCTTAATCAAGCTAGCTAACGTACTTGGAGCTAGCTTGGGCGCCTAGCAAGTGTGCTCCACGGTGAAAGTTCCCCACAAGCACACTTTCATGCAACGATTAAAAGTGAATATAGCTAACGCGCATTTTTTCAGTCACGCTAGGTTTGATATGTTGTGTAATATTGTCTAAATGAGCATGAGGCAACACATCAAACTTAGAAATACACTCACGTTTAACTGTTGATTGGTACCTGCCACTTGTTGTAAAGTACAGCTAACAGGTGGTGCAGGTTATAGGATGAGATTGTGCTAATTACTCACCTGAAATAAAACAATATTGAGTGTTCTTTAATCTTATTTCGTAGGCAGAAATGCACACAGCATAATAACCAGTGTTAAATAAGTTTTGGTCATTAAGTCATTCTAACTCATTTCTTTTCTCTCTCCCTCTCAGTGAGTATGAATGAAGTGGAAGCCTTCGTGAAGCTGAGGATTTCTAATAATTACCTCTTCTCTGGAAAGAGAAATACTTCCATGTGGGCATGGAGGTATGACAGCAAGTTAAAGCTCTAAGAGACGTTACACGTCTAAATATGTAGAAAGTACCATCATGTGATATTCTGCAATGAGATTTGTCTTTGATGGTTTAAAAAAATAAAAAAAATAATGCTAAATGTTTGTTTAATATTCACACTTGAGAAGCTAAAACCAGGGACTTTTTTTGGCATTGCTACTTTAAATCCATGACTCATGATGAATAAATCATCAAAGTAGTTGACTAGTCGATATATGTCTTTGTGTGCTATTAAGATGATTCTATTTTCAGAGCCATCCTGAAACATATGGGCTTGCACCACAAGATGACGCACAGTCAAGCATCCAAAAAATGGGAAAACCTGAAGAAGAGATACAAGGTACAGTAAAAAACAACAACAAACGAAACCACTTGGGCTTATCAAGTATTTAAACGATTCATCGCCCTCTCTCTTCTTCCTCAGGGGCTAAAGTACCCGTCAGATGGAATGAAAGGGATCCCTGATGCGTGGCCTTATTTCAATCTGATGGACGATGCCATGGAGGGTCGGCTGGAAGGCAATGCCCCCATCATCAAGGCCTTCCCCACCAACGGCGAATTCCCGCCCATCCCCAAACCCAAGAAGAGGAAAGTATCCGTGGTGGTGAACTCCCATGCGGCTCCGTTAGCAAACAGGCCGGAGATCGAGGTCTCCCTGAACGGAGATGAGGACGAGGAGGCGCTGGAGGAGGGAAGCCAGGAGATAGATCGCGCCATGCTAGACATGGAGCACGGGAGGGACACGATGGACGGCGGAAGGCGGGTGATGGAGAGGGAGAAACGGGTGGTGGAGAGGGAGGAACGGGTGGTGGAGAGGGAGCGGCAGGTGCTGCAGAGGGAGAGAGCGGCGCTGGACAGGGAGGTCGCCGCTCTGGACCGAGACCGAGCCTCGCTGGAGAGAGAGAGGGCGACGGTGGAGAGAGAAAAGGCGGTGATGGAGAGGGAGAGGGCGCTGGTGGAGAAGGACAGGGATGGCGTGAGGAGGGACCGGCTGGCTCTGGAGCGGGAGAAAGCCCGGCTGGACGGACTCTCTGCAACCAAAGAAAGGACCGAGGAGGTCCCAGAGGACAGCAGCGAGGCGAACGACTTGGTTCTCGTGGACAGGAAGGAGCATTTCCTCAACTTGTTTGAAAAACTTATTGAAAACTTTTGATTCCCTGGGGGTCCCTGCATCGATTCAAAATGCACATACTTCACCCACAAGGCGTCAATGAAAACTTTGAGCCACTCCTGGTTTGGAGAGGTCTTCACAACAACTTTATTCACTTGTGGTTATTCCATACAGAGCACACAATAGCAAGCTATTTGCATTATTCTTAACCCCATCCACAATCAAAATCAACCCCCCCCCCCCCCCTCCCAAATCAAACAATAGTCTTTATTTGATCGACTCTAGACATTAGAGTCTTTGGTATCGGCTATTGTGCACGGTTAAAACATCACTTTTTTAAAATGTAATATACCAAATATTGCAGTTCATGTAAAAAATCTTTTTTCAGAATATATATTTTTTATATTACAGTACAGACTTTACAACAAATGATCGTGTTTAAAATGCGTCTTTTATTGCATTAGATAATCAATTTACCTTCCATTAAGCTCCAGCTTCAATAACTTTACGCTAGTATACATTTCCAAAAGTGTTAAGATTTGTCAATAATAATATTATTTTTTATTTTTTACAAAACAAACATTTAAACAATTTTTTTGCCATTCATGAACAGACACTAAACAGACACATACATGCCATTTGAGGATTTATATAATAAACGGATTTCTCCGAATGACACCCATTGTTTTCTCTTCATCAAGTTGCGGAACAGTTTGGCTTTTGAGAAAGTTCTTGTGTGTGTGTGTGTGTGTGTGTGTTTGTGTGTTTTTTGTATGTGTGTGCATGCGTTTTGATAGGTGAGGGAACGTGAGAGTGACGGTTTTAGTGTGCATCAACAACAAAGAAGAAGTAGAGCAGTGTATCACCAGAATCTGACTCTTGTGGGTGTGTGTGTGTGGATGTTTATGGAATATAATTTATTTTACTGATCCATATAGTACAAGTCAGCAGCACGCATGGCAGTTAGTAACTATAATTAATTGATTGTTTGAGGAGTGTTAGGCTGTATATGCACGTGTGTCATGTGTGTCAATATGTACAAGGATGTGTGCATGTGGTTGTGTTGGTGGGAGTCGGTGTGCCTGTGTGGTCAAATGAGAGCCCCGATGGGAATGCGGGGCAGGCAGACGTAAGCCTGTGGGGTTTTGCTGAGGTTGATGGGGTTGCCGTCCAGACGGATGTCCTCCAGTGCGTTCCGGATGTAGTTGAAGTCTTGCAGGTTGCAGAACGTGTCCCCATGCATCATTTGAATATTGTTACGCTGCAAAAGAAGACGGAGGAGGATACATAATGAGATATCTCCTCATTGCATGCGACACTTGCTAGAATTCAGATTTTCTGTTTTAAATAGTCACATAGTGATCGTGTCTTTCCCCGCCACTTTGGAACTGAAGATTCATTCAGTGAGGTGTCAAAATATATCACGTCTCTGGTTAAACTTCAGGTTGAGCTCTTTGAACGCTAGTCTTCAAGTCTTAATTCTGAAATGCAAAGTTATTTATAAAACATTACATTTGCGTGGGGAAGGGAAAAAAAAGTCTGAACAGGTAAAACTCAACTCTATTGTCAGACCGACACGTTTCGGCTTGTGGCCTTCATCGGGGTCAATTTGTTTAACCTAAATAGACATAAGATGTTGTGAAAGGATTCATATTCAAATGGTTTGGATACTAGTGTCAGTGAAAATAAACACTAAACCTACTCTACTTTCAGTTTCAGGGTTTTCTTTTTTTGTGGGGGGGGGGGGGGGGGGGGGGTGTATAAATCTTGTTTCAGGAGCTTTTCAGTGACAAGAGCTTGCAGCATCTGTGTGCAGTGCAAATACCTGAAATGAATTTTTCATTTAAGTTCACCTACTTAAAGGCCATGCTCCTCCCACACAGGTGTTTTCAGTTACTTTGCCTAATTAAACCACTAAGTGACAGCTTTCTCATTCTCATTGGTTTGGGACGTTTTGTGACATCATGTAATTTTGGCATAGCTCCGCCCACTTCAGCGTGAGCAGAGGACTAATCGGGCCAAAGTGAAAACACCTATGTGGGTGAATGGCACCTGTGATTAATTATTCCAAATTGCCTTCTCAGTAACTATATGAAAGATACTTTCACTGCAATATTCCACCAATATTCCTGTTTACACGCAGTCGTACATACGTACAAACGTAAAATGCGTACTTCCTACAGTGACGCCGAATGCTATATTCGGAATTCAAAATTGCCAAACGGAATATGCTGTTTATGACCCATATCAAATTTGTAATAATGTCACATTTGGAATAATAGTGGAATATTTGCCGTGCATGTAAACATAGTCCATGTTGACTAGCGGTGGGGGTTGATGAGTCACGAGGCCAAAGCGGATGTACCTGTAGGTGTAGAGACCGCAGGCTTTCTGGTAGAGGCACGGGGATGTAATCAATGTGGTTGTCTGTGAGGTACAGGTACAGCAGGCTCGTCATATCCTGGATTCAAGGAGACAAGATATAAGTCGTTATGTAAACATCGACAAAATAATATTGACCGATGTATCGGCCTTCATTGTTTGGTTGATTGGGCTCGAGTGCGTGACAGAAATTGTAGGTGTACGTACTTTGAACGCCTCTTTGTGAATACCCCTGCTGCCAATGTTGTTATGGCTGCCATCGATCAGGCTCATGGTCTGTGGGAGAGCAGGCATCTGTGTGATATGGTTTTCTCGAATCACCAGCTCCTCCAGCTCAGGCAGACCCAAAAAGGCTCTGTCATCGATGGACGTTATCTCGTTGGCGGTCAGGTCGATCCTCTTCAGCTTGTCTGGAAGGATGCGACAAAAGCCAACAAGACATCAGCTTTATATCCGGTCCTGAATATCTCTTAATATTTATATATTTAAATTCAGACATACTCATGAAGGCGAAGTCGGACTTGTTGATCTTGGTGATTCTGTTGTAGCGGGCGTAGAAGTGAGTGGTGTCTTTGGGAAGTGGTGGAACACTGTCCAGCTTCAAGTCATCGCAGTAGACCGAACCACCGAGGCACGTGCACAGCAAGCAAGTGGGCATACCTGGAGGATATGGATCAGAAGGAGGAGAAGAGGAGAAGGAGGGAATAAAACATGGTAATAGGTAAGCGGTAGAATGTTTTTCAGAGGATTCAGTGTTTGCAGACAAGTTCCTAACTGGCATTTTTTTTTAAATCCCCCTTCTCTGAATTCAATGCCTGTGTTGTTGATTACTGACCTTTCCTGTCAATCACAGGCTCTTCGGGCTCGTCGGGTTCACCAGAGCTCACTGACCCTTCTACACCGCCAGTAACCTCCTGAGAGGTTTCTGGTGTTACTGGAAGCAGCCCCTCCTCTTGTTAGAGACAAGATTAGGTGTTAAAGAAACAGGTTAGTTCAGCATGGGCAGGTCTGGCAAACAGCAGCCCACTGTTTGCCGCAGTGATAAGTCACACAAAGTATGTTAGCAGTGTTAACTAAGTGTTTATGGCATTTAACTGATGAATGGAAGTTAAATGAAAATGGCTTTTTGGTGTTAATAGCATGACATGTGACCTGCTGAGTGCTAGTTAGTTAAAAAAAATTAGGGAAGCCAATTTGAATGGCTTTAGACTTTATCGTTTGAGTGCCAGCTGCCTCTGGGCTTCAGATAACCGCAACTGACTTGGTTTAAATATTTATGGGAAAATAATTAATTGCTCAGGTAATGCTACTATGCAGACGCGGTGCCAATGCTGGAACCAGTTTCTGCTAAAATTCAATGTTTTTCACCAAAATGTAGATTATAATTATATTTCTGAGGTTTAACAAACGTGATTAATTAGTTTTCGTTCTCATTATAATGCGAAAAGCTGATTTGTTTTGAGTAATTCACCCATCATGGATGTATTATAGTAACTGGGTAATGGACTCAAAGATGGTGCACATTCACTTGAATTAAAAATACTTGTGTTTATGATTCAGTGCGAACGCCAAAAAAAAGATTTTTAGCTTCTGGGGTTGATTCCGTGTACGGCCCCAAGCGTTTCTAGCCTCCGGGAAAATTTTACAAATATACAACCTTTATGAATTAAAAATGAATAAGACCTTGTTTACTGTCGGAGGTGACCTGTCACAAGTTTTACAGAAGTGCATGAAGAAGTTTTACCACGACTGGCCGCTGGGATGAATTGGCCGCAAGGTTTACATCCACGTTAACTTAATCAGTCTCTTCCTTCTTGGGCACGATACTAACAAACTGGGACCCACACCTTAAGACAGTGCTCCATAGCACTACTAAGGGGTATCGTACTTGTAAAGCTGTGATATTGATAAAGGAGAAGAAAAAACAAAGCTGGCAATGCTAATTCACACTTTAAAGGAAGTGGACAAAACTGACAAACAATGACCAGTTATTACAAAGATTCATTGGCTGCCAGGGCCGATGCTGGGCCGGGCAGAACAGTTTTTACCCACAAGTCTAGATTAGATACTGACCTTTATCAGTGTCAGGGACCAGAGTTAC
The DNA here is from genome assembly GCF_910591455.1 of Pholis gunnellus. NCBI lineage: Eukaryota > Metazoa > Chordata > Actinopteri > Perciformes > Pholidae > Pholis > Pholis gunnellus. The sequence continues at coordinate 12,961,010 of NC_136549.1, read as the reverse complement.
CTCAGGGACCTCTGCGTCTCCAGAGCCAGAGACACCAGAAGCCCCAGAGGATCCAGAGAACCCTAAGTCTCCGGAGGCTCCAAGATCCCCAGAGGCCCCTGAGGATCCTGAAGCTCCTGAGAACTCCCCTGAAGCACCTGACGCCTCGCTAGGGGTAGTCTCAGGAATGAGGGGCAGCTCCTCCTCTTGTTAGAGCCAAGGGTTGGGGTTAGGAGACACGAGATTAGGAAGGGTGGAAGGGTGGAGGGGTGAGATGGACAATCAATCAACCAATTAACCAATCAATCACACTCACATTTTAGATGAGACAGGAAGTGATGAGAACATTGATTATGAGTAACACAAAAACGATGGAACAGAGTTAACAAATAAGTAAGATTATGAGCAAAATCAACATTTAACTACATTCAAAAAACACAGTTAAATGGAATTGAAGACAAACAAATCAACAGAGTAAGACACATCAAGAAATACAGTAGAGTTGCCATCTGTACTAACCTCCAGATAACAATGTTATCCCTGAGTAACCGGACTCATCAGAGTCCCCAGAAACCCCAGAGCTTCCAGAGGCCCCTGAGATCAAGAGATCTCCAGAGAACCCAGAACCAGACTGGTCCCCGGACCCTCCTGAGCCCAGGGGGAATTCAATGGAAATCCCAGAGCCAAGGTCACCGGAGGCTCCAGAAATATCCCCGGATCCTGAGAAATCCCCAGATATCAAGATATCCCCAGATAGCAAGAATTCCCCAGATCCCCCCGAGCTCAGGAACTCCTCGGAGGCTCCGGAGATCAGGATAATATCACCAGAACCCCCGGAGCCGCTGGAGACCAGTAGGTCACCGGAGCCTCCCGACCCAGAAGCCCCAGAAGCCCCGGAAGCTCCCGAGGCCCCAGACCCTACGGAGCCCCCAAAGTCCCCGGACACATGAAGGATGTCAATGGGCGTCAGACGCAGCTCCACCTCTTGTTAGAGACAAGATTAGGAATTAATAAACAGACAGATGAAATGGATCATTAATCAGCTCACAATGATGATCAGGTTAAGTAGTCGAATGGTGACAAATGGACATTGAAAGGGACACATTTAACTATTTACAGCTAGTTAAATGGAAGACATGCACAAAGAAAAGATGATTGTTGAAGATGCAGATGACAAGTTTAGAAAAGTATATTAGTCTATCTTTGTTTTGGATGTTTTTTGTTGAGATGCTGCTTTGCATTGGCAGCAGGGGGAGCAAGGCCCTCTCTTAAACCCAGTGAACTTAAGTGACTCAAAGTTTACGGGTGTGTGCTGTTTCAGACCTTTCTGTGTGTTTGGGCCCATGAGGACCCCAGATCCCCCGGAACCCTGAGGGATGAGCTGGGGTGTTAGGGGCAACTCTTCCTCCTCTTCCTCCTCCCCCTCTTCTACTTCTTCTTCCAACGAGGCCTCAGGTACAGGGTAGTTATAGTCAGGTGGGGCCAGTGTTCCAATCTCTATCTGAGGGAAAGACAGCAGCAGTGAGTCAAAAATGCATAGAGACAGTTTGACCTGAGAGCGAGCGTCAATGTTCAAGGCCAAGAAGTTATCAATGTTCGGTAAAGATGCCACCTCAGCAAATTAATTAACTAAAGGTTGGAGGCCAATGCAATAATGGTGACAGATCAGTTGTACAATGAAGCCTAATTCTGAGCAGATGATACAGCCTGGTCATTAAAATGTCCACTGATTTCAAGAGAATAATAGGAATATTGGCGGTTATTACATTTTAACTTCTGTGCTCTATATGCCCACATACATTAATACTCATGAATTGAATTATGGAGGGCAACATGCAAAATATTTGGCATCTTGTTGTGTAGTAAGACTTCTGCACCACGTAATCCGTAAATGTGGAAAATGTAAATCTTTTGCATCATTCGATTGTTAAAAATCCCAACAATCATTTTAACAGTAGCATTAATTGTGTGAGGACATTTACAACATTTTAAACTCTGCTCTATTCATACTATAGCAGCACAAATGTCTCTTGATATCCCATTTGGTATTTAGTCCTTCATAAGCAAACGTATTGATCCCATCCATTATACAACTTTCATCCATTCTATCTACATTTATTATAAGCAGATATATTATACAGGAAGTGCAGAACTGAGCCAATATAATCTGAGGTGACACAGTACAACTGATGTATTACTGTATCAAAGACCAAAACAAAGAATCATGAAGGAACCACTAGATGGCAGCCATGTGTACAGATTTAAGTATCCAATCACCGCTCACGTGCAACTTCCAGGAAAGACTATAGTGGACATTTCATAAGAGTGATTGACCTAATTTCACTTTGCCATCAACCATTAGCACACATTTTTCATACCAACAGATAAAAGAACATAGACGGGTATCATGCCATTTAATTTGCGACTTTCCAGATTTGATATAGATTCAGTTTGAAGCTCTTGTTTGTATCTACTTGAACTGAAGACAGGAAATAGTTGTTGTCAATCCGACTTCAACCTTGGACATTACATTTTTAATTTTTTATTGAAAGGTTGTCAAATCAGCATGTGAAAAAGCAGTATATATATTTGACCCTAAACTGGTTGTAGTCAGTAAACCTAAGTACTAGACAAACTGCAGAGGTTGTATCCAAGCGCACAACCATGTCTCCTCTATCTCATTTCAAAATATAAAATCACTTTATAAACAAACATTTACGCTTTCCATTGGGTAACAATTGAAAAGACAGCTCTGCCAAACCAACCAAGCTTTAAGAATTGCAGTCCTTTGTGGTTTCTTCATTAAAAGCTTCAGGTATATCCATCTGGTATAATTGCAGTTACAGTCACTGCAGTTGCTCTGTGATGTTTGATCAAACCTGCAGTTCTATCGTTCTCCAGGTGAGGGCAATGAGCCCCCACTCACCGCCTCAGGTAATACCTGACACTCTCTGACGCCCAATGAGGCTGGCTCAACCCTCCAAAAAGGGAATGGTCCTTGTGGAACCAAGACACACATGGTAGCTGCACAAATCCATATCTTAGTCTTTTCAGCTACTTGCGACCACAGTAGTCAGATGTCAGAAAGCCTAAAAGTATCAAAAATCATACATCATTACAATAAATCAAGTCAAACAACGTGCAGCCATTAAGTGATTGGTTGCAACAAATATGACTATGCGTAAAAGTCCTGCTGAGACTTTAAATGCAGCAATGAAGGAGATGCCCAGTCACATTTTAAAGAGATTTGGCAGAGACACAGTTTGGGATACAACAAGGTAGGCCTTTGAAAAGCGTTGTGCAGAGTTTGCTCTGCTGCAGCTCTCCCATTCATTTACCCCCTTTCCCCAAAGCAAACATATACACCCGAGGGGAAAGAAGAGGCGAAAAGCTGGCGACTAAAAATACTGAAAAAAAAAAAGCTCTGGAAACAGCATGGGAATACAGAATGCACAGGACGTTGAATGTGAGCATCAAGCTGATGCCAAATGTTATGCTGTAGTGTATAGTGTATCAATCAGTAGGGGCATTCAGCACGATGAGTAAAGTTTCAGACTTCATTTTCCCCCCACAACGGTTCAACAGCTGCTTCCTTTTACAACAAACAGAATGATCATTGAGAAGAAATGAGCACCAGCAGCTCGTGCTTCATCCACCGATACTGCACAGCAGGGACAATGTCAAGATAATTCATGTAAAGTCTAATAAAAAGCCAGGTGGTAAATTTTGAGTCACATTTGTGAAGCTATCCTGTCCAGAGGGAAGGCAGGTTTTGGACAGAGCACCGCAGAGCAGCTGTATCCCCCTGATTCCAGTCTTTATGCTAAGCTAAACCGACTGTAGCTTCACATTGAACGCACAGACATGAGAGTGGTGTTCATTTTCTCATATAACTCTTGGCAGGGCCAAAGCAGGGAGAAAATTGCCTGTATTTTTAAGAAAGATTATTTAATATAAACAGACACAATTATGATATTAATGACTGGATAAGGGGGAAACATGTGCATTGTATTTATTTAGTTGTTAAGATCTACAGGTGGCTGTGGAAACAGCAGTTTCAGCAATGACCTTAAAACCGTAGTTATTATAGTCTTGTTGAAACTAAGAAGACGCCTAAATGAATCTACACTCGGTTATTAATGCGTTTTGAATGCAGCGGACTGAAGACAATTTGCTTGGATAACATCGTAGATGAGCCTTTACTGAGACAAGCCCTGAGGAGAAAGAAGAGAAATACAAACAGAGAGCTGGATGTGGAAAGGAAAGCGTCAGCATTCCAGAGGCTTGGAGGTCACCCCAGCTTCATTTCTCCCCTGACATCTGATGTGTGTGTGTGCGAATAAAATCCATTTAATCCTCACTCTTCTTAAGCAACAAGACTATCTGAGGAGCTGCCCTCTCACCTTTAACTGTAGAAAAATAAACAACATGACAGATTCTTGCAATATGCTTTTTCTCAACACACAAAGCCAAGATTACAAGTCAAAACTTAAGTGTTTATTCAGTGTGAACAACAAGATGGGAATGTTTTCCCCTCTTCCCGCTCGCACAGACTCCCACAAAATCTTATGCAATTTGCTGTGTCATATCCAGGCTTGTTAAACAGAGAGACACTATCGAAGCCATTAACCTGCAACACATTAAAACATTCCCACACTGAACACTGTCATGTGTAACACTCAGCTGTAAAACGTTGCACAACAGAATTGTATCATGTTAAATATAGGCAGAAGGCTGTTGTACCTTTTTGCAATGGTGGATGGAAATAATTTGCCGCTTTAAGTTGCTTGTTCTGCTACATGTTGTCATATCTGCTAAATCTGTATTGGCTTGTGGGATTGGTTTGAGATAAGAGCAGTGGTGTGAGTGCAATCCACATCAGGTCTAAGTTAAATCGCATGGCTCAGAAGAAGCCTGTTGAAAATCCACCATCTTGACATGCCTTGGCCTGATTTCCGGGCAACAGAGAGGTATAAACGGGAACATGAATTTGGCTAAAGCTTGCCATCCCAGCGTGCCCTGCGGTCTTGCCACATAACACTCAACTTGAGCTGATTTAAAGGGAACTTCTGGACGCCGTCATCCAGCTAGTAACCCGTCCTGCCAACGTTCTTCACTCATCTTCTGAAAGATGTTGAGCCTAGCAGACTTTGAGTAGAATGAGAAAAGTAGATAACACTCTTTAGCTGTTACTGATAGAAATACATACTGTGGGAGCACCTTGGTGGCCGAGTGATTACGGCGCATGCCATATAACCATTTATATAAAATACTCCAGATGCAGAAGAAGTAAGCCTGTGGAAACACCATTGTAACCTAAATGGTGGCTGGCCAAGGTATAAAAGTGAAATATTTTGGCCACAGTAGTGCAATAAGCTGGAAAGCAGAATGTCCATAATCTAGATGGACAAACTGTTGGAATCAGCAGGACGCTTGTCTGCTTTATGAACCTGGTTACCTCGTTCCAACACCAGCCCGTTCGCCAATATTACACTGTCATGGCTGTGATTTGTGTAATCGGAGGAAAACAGTGACTTCAGGGAATTGTAGCACAAAAAACACACTCAATGAAGTAAACTGATAAAAGTAAATGTTGCATGAGTAAGTTAGGCATAAGCAAAGCAATGACCCAACTCATTTACTTGAACTGCCAATTAAAAGTGACCAAATACAAAAAAGACAACAATAATGTAAATCTTTCCTTTGTAATGACAATTCGTAGCAAGGGACACACATTTTCTCTTGACCGGGACAGTTTCTTACCTGAGGATCATCAATTGTCAGCTCATCTTCATAGTCATAGATATCCTGGTTCTCCAAATTTAAATTGTCTAGATCCACATCATAGTTGGCATTGTCGTATGAGTCCAAGTCCACCTGTCGGGAAAATCTGGGGCCGGCCACCACCGCTTTGAGGACGAAGAGTCCCAACACGAGCCGCACAAGCATCCTCATACTGTAGTCCTCCTTGACACGGACAGAGAGATGTGAAGTCAAACGGGGAATGTCCATTCAAATATTTACATTTGTAGATGCAGTACAAGGACATCATTTGTCACATGAAACTAGTTGAATTGCTTAATATATATACTATACCACGACATTACTACTAAGTACAAAAGCACAGCTGTTATAAATGAAGACAAGCTTTGTATTAAAACATAGCATTTCAACATGTCTTCATGATACTGGCTTCATAACCAGCCTATATGGTACCACAGACCGGGGTTTGACATTGTGTCACGTCATTAAGATCAGTGATTTCATTACTGAGGTGCAGACAGCTGGAGGAATCGAAATATGGAGGCTCCCTGTTCCAGGGAGCAGCCATCTTGGCCCAAATCAGAGCTCGCCTGTGGCGTGTCAAAGGTCAGAAGTCACAGTTGATCTGATAAGGGACCATGGGAAGGTTTTCATCAATCGGCAGTGCTAAGCACTTCTGTGCACTTCTATGAAAGGAAATCTACTTTCAACTTGTAGGATTCTTTTGTCTCTAAAAGTGTCAGAAAACGTGCAATAGGCGCTTTTGCCCTTTTCCGCGATCACTTTAGCATTCAATATCTGGCAGTTATTTAACATTACTGTATGTTGTGAGTGTGTAATACCAATTTTAAAGGAGAAGGGATTTTGGGGCTGCTTCTTTTCAAATAAGATACACATTTGAATTTCTGTTTTTTTGGATTCAATTATTTTTTCCCAATCACACAAAAAAGGCTTTTACAAAAACGTGCAGCAGAATTGTTGGTAACAAACACGACTTGAGGGCACAGACAAGAGAGCCTTTTTTCTACTTGAATCATAAATTAGCATTTATGATTCTCACTGCCGTGACCCAGATAGCTGCTGTTCATAATGTTAGTGAGGTTGGTTAAGTTCATAAATGTGAATCCCTGTGGGAAGTGCTAATAAAATGAACTTATGTTAATTACCAATTAATAAGATGGCACCACAGACATTAGGAGTAGGAATAAATCATTTGTCAGCGGAGGAATTTTATAGCACACTATTAGCAGGTGTAGCCACACATGTCAGCAGGCCCGGGATAGACGATGAGAAAACCAGGAAAATAAGAAGAGTTTAAAGAGAGTCCTCCAGGCCGGGGCAGAGAAACGGAGAGCAAGGGAAGGGAAGAAGAGAAGAAAAGAGTGAGACGGAGAGAGAGAGAGAGAGAGAGAGAGAGAGAGAGAGAGAGAGAGAGAGGGACGTGGACAAGATGTTGGCCCTCAGGGTTAGATGGAGAGAGTGAGGAAAAGAGAGAGAGAGAGAGAGAGAGAGAGAGAGAGACAGGTTTCAAAGCTAACTCGACCCCTCGCCCTTTACAGAGGGCCTTTATGAGGCCCGGTCGCTGCCTGTCTCAGCACTCAAACTCCAAATTCCACCGAGGTTTGTGGACAGGATGGCAGTGACTTACTGCTGCAAGGAAAAGCTTCATTCAGCAGTGAGGGTGCTCAAAGACACACACACACGCACATTCTAGCACACACTTGGAAAGACACACCCTCTCACAGATGCACACTCTGTCTTAACACACCTATCTTTCAGAGAGAGAAAATTGAGAAACCTCTGCTGCTATTTGGGGATGAGGACAGATATAAAACAAAAAGAAACCCACAAACACATTCACAGGTTATTTAAGTCCTGAATCAAATCTGTGGTTATATCAGGGGGATAGACGAATTATGCAAATCGACCTGTCAGTATCTCTTGGAAATGTCCAGCATGAACTGAGTGCACCCTATTGAGGAAAGGTGAGCAGACTGGTGACCATCCCCACTGAAATAACCTTCTGTCACGAGGCTATGAAATCCAGCATGGTTACACTGAAAGAGGGACTATACTAGAGACAGAGGTGTGCTTATACAGGCCATCACAGTGTACAGTGTGTGGAAACTGTGTATGAGGCTAGCCTCCTGACTACCTCCGTGTTATGCTTGGCTTCCTGTTGGGCATTCCTGATATCTAGTGATTCTACCTTCTTTACCTTTAAGCAAACTTGACGGACGTCCCGTTACGACAGGTTGCGCAACAAACTGGTGTATTTGTATCACAAAAAAAGGGTTTAAAGGAACTTCAAAATCCTCAATCAAGCAGGTGATACAAATCTAAGTCATAAACAAAAATGATATATGAATAAAATTCAGAATATATAAAATTAAATAGATTCTAATCACACTCTTTGGAATTGGAGGGAGGTATATTCTTGCAAAAACGGACAAAAAAAAGTGAATGACTCGATAAATCTCTTGAGGCAAAATTCATGTATGCTTGCTTGTTTAGATATTGCATCAAAAAAGAAACAACGCTGCAGCTGTCAAAACTGCAAAATAAGTCAATATCAACAATGTTGCCAATGGTAATGATAATGAAAAAATATAAACACCTGTCGGACACTCTGCACACACCTGAATCACATTTACTGAAGCTTAAAAAAACTGCCAGCCACCATATCATAACCACTAAGATTGCCAAAGGACAACAAAAACATCCACAATTCAGTCACCAAAGCAAGTCGCTGAGTGGAAATAAAGCAGCTTCACCGCCAACCAATCGGCCAAGCGGCAGCTAAATAGCAGTGTTTTTTGAAAGGGGCAAGCAGAGCCTAATCCGCTGCACTACAGAGCCATTGAGCCGGCATGAAGATAGCACCAAGAACGCTTACCTCTGTCTCCTGCTTTCCCGAATGGTCCCTTCAGCCGTGATGGAGATGCTGAGGGCTCCGGGACTTGGCCAATGGTGAGAGGTCGCACAGGGTGCCTTGGAGAGGGGAGGGCGCGTGTGTGAAGTGTGTGAAAGGTGTGTGTGTGTGCGTGAATGTGTGTGGGAATGTGTAGGTCTGTGCGCTCTGGCAGACCTGAGTGCCCTGTCGCCTATGTGTGAAGGTAGGCACTGAGACTGATTGGACCAGAGCACATTGCTTTTGGTCAGTCGGATTGCACCCACCCCACACCGTACACCCAAATACGACCATCTGAAATACCACACGGCCACACACACACACACACACACACACACACACACACACACACACACACACACACCTACACATACACGTACACACACACACACACACACTTACAGACACCAGACACAGAGAGAAATAGAGGCCCCCCCAATGGCAAAATACTTTTTTATCCCTTACAAGAGTATCCTGTATGTTTCTAAGACTGTGGCTCAATCAGACAGATATTTGTCTGCCTTTTCCTGAGGTGAAACTCTGGCATGTGTTGCTTTCATGTATGGGGGGGATATACGGGGCCCTTGTACACAATGGAACCTCTGTGAGAAGCCCCTGTTAGCATGGTGCTGAGAGGAAGTCCCCTCTTGGAGGAAGGCCTCTGCCCTCCCTTTTGGTTGAAGCTGCTTTCTCTTTGCACCGTCGCTCGCTAAACGTTCTGCCTCAACTACAGATTTGAGTTCAGTCGTGGGATACTTATAACATGGCTGATGAGACGAGAACCGAAGATACCTGAGGGACGTGCTTCTTGTGCATCTCTGTACCAATGTGGGTGTGCGTTCAGAGGTGCTACATACACTCGTAGACGGTCTTCAATGTGCATTGGACACATACAGGATGCTACTGGCTAGCTTTACTCTGTCAGCTTTATTTGCCCACGATTTTGTCTCAACCCCTCTCTCTCACTCCCATGGTAACTCAAGACCTTTTGATGAGTGAGGGGAAAAGGACCTAGCGGGAATGCCAGAAATCCTTCTGCACCTGCCATATAGGCTGGGATTTATTTTCAGGGCTTTTCTTCTGCTAAGCATTCTCAAAAGGCAAAGAGCTGAATGCCCCAAAAAAGCTTGAGACAATGATTGATGCACCGTGTATGACACAGTTTATTGTAAAGATCCTCAGAAGTCCTGCAGAGTTGGTCCACTCTGTCAAGGCATTCATATAGTAGCTGTCAGTTAGATAAAGTAAATAGTTATTTTTAGCCAAAAAACAACATAGATGATAAAGAGAAAAAATAGCTGTCTTAAATCACAACAGCCAACCTTTTTTTCCACCCAGGTTTTGGTTTTTGACCATATAATGTGGATGTTTTTCTACTGTACGTTCACTTTCTAATGAAAAGATTAGTTCCCTAATGTTATTCTTCAATATATTTTTGACATAATTTGGAGGAAAACCTAGCTCCCTCATACCACAAATTGTACAAATAATAATTGTACAATTTGCATTAAAATATAATCTAAATAATGGAGTTGTAAAAAGAGGAGAAAATACCACTGGGGCACATGCTCATCTTCAGATGTTTTATTCAAATTGAAGACAATTCAAATGAAATCTCTTGGTCAGTTCATTCAGAAAAATAACACCCAGAATTAAAAAATGTGTTGGCATTTTCTTTTAAAACAGTCATCAAATGTATTTTGTGTACAAAACATTAAGCAATTTTGTCTGTGGATATTCTTTGTATTCTTTTTTTTCTCCTATATTAAACACAAATAAATTAGCTACTGTAAATATGCATATTTACAGTAGGTCATTTATAGAGTAGAGTATTTTTTCAAAGTAAATAAGACAGTAAACCTAAGACACAAGACCATTAATTTGCCTTCAAGTCTACAAGTATAAAGCAAAGTTTTTCCTGAAATAATAGAAATAAAAGGAAAAAGGACATTCAGCCTACATATTCATAAGCTTTGCCTCCTGCTCAAAGACGCATAATGACAATGAGTCCTCAACATGTCATTAACACATTTTGCTCTCCGATCCCCAAAAATCTCTGTCATGCTCAATTATAGTCACATTTTTATTCTGAATGCAAATGTTTACACCAAAATAAGGCACAACAAGTGGTCAATAGATTGCAGCATCAATACAGCTTCTAACCTGCAAGTTCTTTGTCATTATTTTCTTTCTTTTAGATGTTATTCAAATTTCACTGAAACAAAATCAATGTTTGCTGGAACTGAAAGAAACTTTTCCCTAAACCACAGCAAAGAAACAAGTTGATGCCAACTAATGTCAAATATTTCAGCTTCAAAAACATGCAAATATTACTCATATCAACAGTTCAGATTCACAGATAATCATCAGTTGTGGGAAATTAGAATTCGCCTACAACACCTTGTTTTTTCTTTAGATGACAATGGACCTCAGGAGACGGAAGCACAGAATGACATCCCGGGGAATTGGTGGCTTAATCGTATTGCCATCCAGTCTGAGATAGCGCAGGCGAGGAACACTTTCGTTAACAGAGTCGTCCACAGCGTCGAAGGCGACAGGACAGACGTTGGCGCCACTTACACCTGTAAATACAGAAAGGCAATGAATGAATTATTATAGCATTACAGGATACCTCTCTAATGAATGATCATATTCAATAGATACATAGAATAAACAGCTCTGGGTGTTTTGGGAAAATGTCAAACTTACTTTTGATATTGTTGTGGTCAAGGTGAAGTTGTTCAAGGCCTGATGAAATGAAGGGAACCTCGGTCAGCTGGTTGTGAGACAGCTGCAAGTCCAAAATGCTAGAGACATTGAACACATTGTTGGGAACTCCATTGCTGTCAAGCTTGTTGTGGTTGAGCCTCAGAAATGCCACTTTTGGCAAATCTTTGAAGTAGCCGGCTGGGATCTTCTCAATGTTGTTTCCATCGAGGAAAAGCTGGGTAGTGGTGGGTGGTAGGCCAAGAGGCATGCTACTGAGCTGGTTCTTGGCTAGATTGAGCTGTACCAAGTTTGTTAGACCCTTCAGGCTCACCTCAGTCACATCATCATCCATCAGCTTGTTTCCTTGGAGGTCCAAGAGGTTAAGCTTATCCAGACCAATGAAGACACGAGAAGGGATCTTGGAGATGCGATTGCGAGAGAGACGTAGATGCTCCAGGCTGGCTGGCAGGGGAGATGGCACAGAGGACAACAGATTCTCATCCATGTAGAGGTGCACCAGGTGAGACATTGCACTAAGGACACCTTCTTCTACTCCCTCACTATTGATTTTGTTGCGGTTTAGGTTCAACCAGCGCAGCTGGGTGGCGTTACGCAGGGCATCTGCTGACAGGACTTCAATTAGATTGTTCTGCAGGTAGAGATACCATGTGTATGGAGGGATGTTCGGGATGCTCTTCAGGCCTTTATTGTCACAGTAGACAGCACGAGGGAAGTTAGTGGGGCAGCGACACTCTTTAGGGCAGGCTTGGATCTGGGCCATATATTCCTCATAGGGCATGTCTTGGCCGAGAACTTGCCCAACCAGGCACAAGCAGAGTAGGCTCAGGAGAAGTGCCATGTCGATGCCCAACCTATGATGGAAAGGGAGACAAAACAATATTATAGACGCCTGTGTAATGTGCTACACTGTTACACACAAGAGGATCAGATCATTTGCAAAGGATTGGGGACTGTGAGGAATTAGGACCACACTATCTCTAATGACCGATACAACTGTTAGAACCCGTGTGTGTTTCATGTTCAAGATTAATAACAGTCTTGGTTAGGCCTTTCATATAGAAATCTAAAATAGACACACTTTAAATCCTGCAAATCATGTAGCTGGCATCAAATACGAAAGCATCGGCTGACTAAGCGTTCATAAATGCACAGTCGTTAAAACCCGGGCCCAAATTAGCCACCATGTTGCCTACTTTACCACTGATGTCATTATCATTAAATACCAATGGCAGCTGAGGGTAACCTGCTCTTTCTGGGTCATTTCTTTTTTTGCTTTGCCTGCCGATGACACGTGAAGCTCCAAAGACAGGAAGCAGGTCAACTCTAATTGTATTAGGACAATCTTGAAGCTCAGACTTGAAGACTTTGCATGTCAGTTGTAAGATGCATACTGTTCATCCGGCTTTTGATTGCAACACGTGTGGCCACACATTTCTAAGTCCACTTGCTTTGGTTTGTACAGCTGATACAATGATGCATGCAAATAAACACACATGCAAACAATCACTTCACGAGAACCAAATTCTTCCCCATGATAAGCGATGGCAGTTGAGGGAAACGGCAGATGGCCTGGTACTAGCCACACACAGGGGTAAAGTGAGATGCAAAAGGTAGTATACAATAGATACTATGTAACAGACAAGTGCAAAAACAAAAAAAGAGAGGTGAAAAAAACAAAATCTGAAATCAGCTGTATCAGCTTCCATCCAACCATCTCTTAAGTTTCTACTTGATTCCCCTCAGCTGCCATCTGGTGCTTGTTTGAATTCTTGATGCGCTCCATGTTTGCCTGGAACTCATTTCGGGATGGGCGTACATCAAAGACAAAGCCGCCACACCTGTTTTGAGATTTGTGTCCCTGCTTTTTCACTGTACAAGGGTAAAAGCTTCTTGACCCAGCTTTGGGATACGAGGTGTGGTGCAAATGATAAAATTGTTATCCATGCTTCCGTAAAGGTAAAACCCAATCACTTGATGCAAGACAAACATCTAACGAACCACCATCAAGCCATATCAATGTCTTTGCCTTCCAGAAACCCAGCTTACCTTAAACTCTGTAAGTTCCTTCTTGCCGTTGTCCTTCCTCAGCAAATTATCAAGCGTAGTCCCAAATGAAGGCTGTACCTCTCTCTTACCTGTATTTGTACTGCTATTTTTTTCTTTCAACCCGTGCCAACCTGTCATTCATGATGACACCAAAGCTTCCCTTGGCCAATGCGATTCTCCCAGGATCGAAGGTCATAATCCCATGGCGTTGTATAGTGTGCTAAGCCTTTTTAGTGCTTGAGACATGACCCACTTACAAACAGGCTAATACAAGCCTACCTGTTTTTTTTTGTTCGCTGGCTTCCACATGTATAACCCGACCTCCTTTGGTTGGCATGATTGATCCCTTTTTTTTAAACTCCACTCACAAATCCCTCAGCGTACTTTAGTGACCTTTGCGCTAATTTAGTGCTGCTGCTGTCCACGACGCGATCAGATCAGGATTCATTGTCAGTCTTACAGTGTTTGCAGTCAACACAGAATGTGGGATAAACACAAAGTCCATGAATACAGGTCAGTATAATTGTAATTTACAGATGATTGTCTCTAAATGCAAGCAAGACACCATCAAGACTGTTTACCAAGAATGTAAGCACATTATCCCCAAAATGAGACTTTTTTTACTTGGGAAGATGTGGCCTTGGTCCAATAGATCTTAGGTCAGATTTCGAGTAAATGCATACATTGACCATCCTGCCTTGTGTCAAACAGATAGACTATTTGATGTGGAGGTGGTGACACACATTACATATCATAATACTGCCCATAATTTGAATGCCACAGCCTATTTAGAGTACTACAGGGAACTTTCATTTTGGGTTGATTTTTGGCAGTCCCTGTGTGCAAAATGGTATAGGTAAGGCGACGCTCTGCTCCTTGCCGGAGGAGGAGAAGCTGCTCCCGGGCATGGAGCTCTCCACCTCCCTTAGCTCCAACTGTATGTCGGTGGCGGCAGCGAAGTCGGATCGAAATTATGAGGATTTTGGTGAGTACCTAAATTACAATGTTACGAGGGATGGTACGTTCTCCAGGCTTGACTGCTAAAGCATCCAGCACAGAGATGACGCACTCTACTTAAGTACAAAACGTTGCCTGCAAACATGAGGGTTGAGGGTGTTACGGGAGAGAGGTCAAGCTTAATCTGGGGGGATTTTACCTCACGCTTGCCAGGCAAATTGTTTTTGTACAAGCTAGCCAGTATCAGGATTGGTGACCCTTCAACATGCCAGCGTGAGATTGAGCTAATTTCCAGTGATGACGGCAAAGGCAGCAGGATAATCACAGCTGAGTTGTGTGAGGATAGGCGCAACACTTATCCATGATCAGCCATGCAATCCCATCATAGCTCCTCCTCTGTTTGCCAAGGTGCATTTGTGAACAGGGATGTAATCTTGTATGATCAGTTACACATCCAGACGTTAGCCCTGAGCAGATTTAAAGGAATTGTACAAAGACAAATCGCTATCTAGATGAAAGGACATGTTTGCACACACGTTTGCATATCCTAACAAGCTTGGTGACTTCACTTCTTTGCATCTCCAATGTGTTCTTTGAGCTAATAGTAAATTAAAGAAGACAAATGTCCTTGCCAGTCTCTCAGCATGATGCAGTTTGCTTATCATGAAGTCTGTTGTTAAAACCTCTACACTACGAATGTACCTCCCCTCAGCCTGTCTACTTATATTGGCAACCTTATAAAAGTTTTGGGATAAAATCAACAATCAGTCAAACTGATATGCATTTGGTGCAACCGTTAGATCAAGGCAGGCACCTGAACAATGAGTAACCAAGCAGCTATATAAAATAACAGAAATGACAACGTTTTAAAATACAATTAACAAGGTATAAATAACTCTTTGTTTTTATTTGATTTAACTAAAAATGGGTGTGATTTGATAAAAACTTTTACTGACTTGCACACAAGAGATGGGGTATTCTTCCAGTCTCATAAATAGTCATTAATAATGTGTGTTGAATGGTCCAACTGTTGAAAATGGTGAATCAGGGCTTCACATATCTGCAAAATGGAACATACACTTCTGAAAACAAATGTTGGCTACAAACTCCCTGACAGACTAAGGAGAAACACATGCAGAAGACTATGATAATGCTCACTTCCTGCCAGGGCCTTTGTGTCTGAGCCAGCTATGTTAATTATACAACGGATTGTATTTGCGCTGCATGGGTTTTGTGGGATCGGTTCCAGTTGATGGCTTTGCTGAAATCCACTTCATGACTTTGAAACATTTGGAAGAGTTTGCATGGCACACTGTATCCAGAGCTGAGAAAGTAACTGTGTTTATGGATGATTATGGAAATAAATACAGGTTTGGCAGTATATGTGACTTTCCAAGAGGTGTGTCATTTGCAAACTTTGTAGTTTCGTAGTTCATTCATTTCCAGGTTTGATTGTAAAACTTTAGCAAATTCATTGATTACACATCAATCTTAAGCCCGACCTAATTCATTAGATAAACTGTGACCGAAAGAAAAACTGCACGTATCATCTGAGACATTTACATAAAAAACTTTCAAAGCCTTGTTTAATTTACGTCACCTCTTTTACGTAATACCTGCAAGTTCAGAAACATAGGCATGCAATGTGCACCACATCAAATGTAAAGATTAATCCAATCAGATATAAACCATCTGAAAAATGCACTGTCCAAGCCTTTCACTCCCCCTCTTCATACAGTGTTTTACTTAAGAAATATAAGATCATCTTTACCTGGTCCTCCGACTGGTGTGAGTGGTCTCCATGCAGCCAGGTGTGGTTCGGTTCTGCTTCTCCAATGAATAGCTCTAATAATTGTCAACAGTGTCACTGTTAAGCCCAGTTAGACTTGTAATGTTGTTGGTTTGATTCCCCGGAGGCTGCACTTTGGACACCGGTTGAACCGAGAGGATGGAGCATGTGTTGTTGGTGGGAGGACGATTGTGTTTGAGTTGGGAAGTCCTTTCAGAGTTTGTGTTGCCTGCTTTTCTGCCAGCCCAGCGATTTTTTCCGCCTCTTTTTGTTTTGTCTCCTTGTTTTTTTTTTTTTAGAAATTGAAGTCATCAGTGTGGTATTAAGGGTGAAACGGCTGTCACTCCACCCAACTTAACCATTTGGGAGGATTCGCTCATTACCCAGTACCATGGGGGATGGGTGCAAAGCCACAGCCATTTTATGGCTCGTTTCAGCTCACAGGCCTTTGGGTGTGTTTACTAGGCTGTCAGGTGAAGATGCAGAGCAGCTTAGAGGGGTTTGCTCTCAGACATAGGAACATTTCACTTTCCTTTTTTTTTTTTTTTTTTTTTACAACTCAAGTAATTACTCACTTACGTCACTGTATAATTTTTTTTACACCTGCTCATTGCCAGAAAAAGGTTGACAATACAACACTGTCTAATGTGGTGGAACAGAAGCCCCAGATCACTATTTAAGTTAACCACTTATTTGGAAGTAAAAATGTAACTTTATTAGTTTTAGAGTGGCTCACCCGTAAGATATCATGGGAAATAGTAATTCCAGGAAAGCCGAGGCTGTAGACAAGCGTTTATCCTACTGTTAGTGTGCTTTTTTAGTTTGATGCTTTTTTATATGTATGCAAAGATTTAAACAAAGAGCTAAATCAAATGTCATGTGTGCACATCAATATATCATTTAAGAATACCTGCCTACCCTGTTTTCCAGAGTTTCCTTTGTATTTAATCTGCAAATGTGCTGCTGTTTGGTTGTTGGTCCTTCTTGTTTTTCTGTGTTGGTCTATAGGCTCTATAGACTCAAAACTATTCGATGGATTGCCGGGAAATTTTGGTAAAAAGTTTGTGGTTCCCAGATGATGAATTTGAATTACTTTGGTGATCCCCTGACATTTCCTGAGGATGACTTTTGTGGTTTTTGAGTGAAATGTCTTTACAACTATGGATGGATTGCCATGAAATTTGGTACACACATTCTTATCCACCTCAGCAGGAAGCTTACACTATAAGATGGGGCACATGATAAACATACCTGTGAAATAACAGCATTGTCATTCATAAAATGAATGTTCATATTTCGCTTAAAGCCGTGATGTGCACATTTTGAATATTAAGTTCAACAAATATGTGACTTCATTCCTTTTAAACTTGAATTTTATTTGTTAAGATTAGGACACAAGTTTACTTTGACTACATCCAAAGAAGAACCTTGGAAGATGGATTATGATGTGGCCATCTCTCACCCCTCCCCATCTTCTTGCCTTCTTTCTCAGCCCAGCTGTGTGTGCGATAAGGGATCAGATGGGACATCTGGATCCCATGTCAACACTTTTGAGGAAAATTGTTAAAACAATAAATGTACAAGAGATGGAGAGAGAGAGCTTGAAATAAAAGAGGGATGGGAAAAATCCAACAACACTTAGGAAACAACTGCAAAGTGTCAGTTGAGTAAAATCTGTAGAGAAAAATTAGAGACTATAGATTAGAGTGATGATGAATGGACACAGAATATGAATAACAACAGACATAAATAGAGATAAGAGCAGGAGATAGTCTAGACTGAAACACAATCTTTTGAGTTGGGCTGCCTGGCTGCAACAGCTGATTATACTTCCACTCACCATCTCAAGCAAGAAGATGTGAGGCATACGGCTTTATAAAAGGACTTTATTGTCTAGACATGGGCAGCAGGAGCTCCACTCAGGATTTAAATAAGGGCGACCCAGGAGGAAGAGGAGGAAATTGTCCTGGATTGGAAATCGGTACAAATGACCGTATAAAAACATGTGAACTGTGCTAAAAGCTGTTAAAACAAACATGTAACATGTTTTAAAGGCCGTGGTAGCGAGCTGACTGCTAATCATTTTACCCGCGGACTTGTATTGGATGGCATATAGAAGTCTCAAGGTGTCATTGATACCTCCCAGCAACTCCAAGACAGAAGACTACTGACTTTTATTCTCATAAGTGGGTCAAATTTGAAGTAAAACTCAACTTTACAGCTGGATCTACTTACAAACACCTATCAGGAATCAAATGGGACATCTGGAAGACATTTACATAACAACTACAAATGCCAGAAACCTAATCAACTAACCTACAAACTTTAAATAGTGTCTGCTGTACTGAGGAACTCTTGACTAATACTCAAGTGTTTCCAACACATGTGGAACACATCAGCGAGGATTCGTGGTGTTCTTACAGTTACTGCAGAGCTTTGCAAAGGCACTAATGATACTGAAGAAGGAGCTAATGATACTGAAGAAGGAGTTAATGTCAAGTAAAGACAGTGACTCTGAATCTTTGCTCCTGATTTATTATCCACAGTGCATTCATATATCACGAGGAACACTTTAGAGGATGTAACAGGGTTTCTCTGTCATTTCCTGCAATGATGACAGTTATCTGTCTTGTCTTTTATTACGTAAAGATTAGAATTGTTTCCAATTCTTGAATAGAGAATAGTCTGCGGTGGCTTCCAGACATTACAGATGCTGATACTCGTTGGAACACTTGCACTGATAATGAAAAGCAGAATTTTATAGCTTTGATATAACAATATCCAGAGTCTTTTTCTGTTGATGTAGGCACAATGTGATCCAGTTTAGTGGTCATCATTACTAAATAGTCCAACACGGCACGTGTTTTGAGCTGCAGTTAAACACACACAATCTATAATTCACCATATATGACTGAATTGTAAAGTAGTTTCAACTGTTACATCTGTTAATGTCCTCTTGTAAATAAAAAAAGACTTCAACATCAATTCCATATAAAGACTGATTCAGTCTTCTTACTGGTACATTGGACGGTGCAGAAACCAAAAGGAATGTGCTGATTTTCAAAGTTTTATTTCCCCCTGGCACACAATAAAAACACATTTCTCAGACTCCTCCAATAGTAAGATGAAAGGCACCTCACTACCACGAAGGGGCCAAAAACCTGAGCCTTATTCCTCCTTATTTAGTTTTGAATCGACCTATTGAGATGCAAAACTGTGGAGAGAAATGCTAAGCTATGGTTGTCTCTGCAGGAAAATAGCCCCAAAGACCTTTGATGAACCTGCATGAATGGTTTCTTAATACAGTTCAGTAAAGAAAAGTTTAGGGTTCTAGAGAAATAATAACATGAATCACTTTTGACCACGAGTGAGCCTGTATTGAAAACTGTATTCTAGGACAGTCCTCTCTTAAGGCAACTTTCCCTGTTTATATTGAAGCTCCACAGGGAAGCTTAACTGAAAAAAACTAAGTACTTTGAAATCATCATGGGGTATTTGTGGTTTCTGTCTGAGACAGTTGGAAGGGTAGATTTACATAGAAAATATCTGGAATTGTGCAAAACCCTGCAACCCCTGCATCCCTCCAGGACCAGCAGTTTTTTTTGTTTCACTCGAGGCTACATTTAAAGGTAGGATAGAAGAAAGATTATAGGTACTCTATGTACAGTAAATACTGGAAAGTAATGACTTGAGAGACATAAAGGGATGTCAGGAGAATACAAGATACAGATGAAGACCACAAGGTACGGCTCTTTGAAAACAGTTGGGCCATGAGTGTAAACAGCTCAGCTGAAACACACCAACAGGCCATGACGATTAAAAAAATGCATCTTTTCCCTTTCCCCTTTTCCCAAGATTTAGGCATGAAAGAAAGAAAATAGCAGCTAAAAAACGATGACCACACACTCCACAGAGTAAGGCAGCCCACTCTCACCAACTGGCTACGACACGACAATTTGGAAGAAACGTCATTGTGCGATAAGAATTCCCTTTTTTGCTTTTTGCGTGTCATTTGTACGGCATGTAGTCTGGACTGACTGCAATGCAAACACATCCGTGTGAATATACTACGCTGTGAAAACATAGTGTAGTATAAAGTGAGTGAGACCTCTTATGGTGGGCGAGAAGGCCAGGAGACCGGTGTTCGAGACCAATGTCACAAAGTGTTGTTGCTGTTTTGTGAAATTACATCATTGACGTTTGTGACGTGTTTTCCTGTTACATTGTTTCTGAATGTATTTTCAACGTACTTATTTTAAGCCCAGCCATTATGTTTTTTATTGCCTTAACCCAGCTGCTCCCATCACAGTAGTTTTGTTGGCTTAATATAACTGCAACCAATTTCGTGGTATCGACATTGCGTAAAATTACATGTAAAATGCCTAAAATGCTTAATAATGACAAGTAAATGTCAGAAATGTCATGCTATTTTTATGCCTTCCCATGACATTTGGTTGAGTAAGTAGTAAGTAGAAGTTTTATATTATTATATACTGTAATATATTATCTCGGTGGACAGAACTGACTGTAGAGGCTCTGTTGACTTGGCTCCAGTTTATTCCTAAAAGCAAACTATAAGAGATGGGTTTCTAATGTTTGTATTCATACTGTTACCTATGTAACCATTATAGAGCAATATGACTCTTAGTATTCTAGGTCTGGGTATAGTCAATTCATTGTCACTGACATCAATTCAGAGATTTGCAGAGAATACCCCAATTTGGTTATTTTATACCTTTAGGCAAAGATTATAAACACATTGTACTTTGTAACTAATGTATTTATTTATTTTTGTCTAACTTGAAAGTTGCCTTTTAAATACCATAAATGCTATCCTTAAAGCTAATTACACTTCCTCTGAATCAAATAAGATGGCTTCATCCATTTGTTTCCATACATGCTTGAAAGTAATTACAGCAGGCTTAAAAAGCAATATCATACAAATATGTTGGAAACATAGTTTATTCAACTGTTTTTGGTTTCCTCACAGCAAATCCAAGAGCAGTTACTGAGTCAAAGGCCACAAAAAGAAATCACGATAAAATGGAAAATGACCTAAACAAAATGTGATATTACTTCAACCAACATGACACTGCTGCTAAGTTGAATTTTTATGGGCAAGAAGCATTTATCAAACATAGTGAACAACAACGTAACAATGACCTCAACTGCAAAAGCTCTAGTTTATTATGAAAGAATGGTACCATTGGCTGCATGCAAATAATGCAAGTGTATACAAATATGCACATTTAAATTGACAGCTAGGAATTAGGTATGGTAAAGAAACAATTTGAATCGTGATTTCTTGGAAACATCATGAATCATTTCAAGGTTTAGCTAAGCAGAAAAAAAGTTGTTTCAAGAATACTACCAACGTCTTCATCAAGTGTCATTTATTAAACTCGTTGACACCAAGTAGTTCAGAAACAGGTTAGTTTTCTCTAAATTGGAATTAAAAGAGTTATTTCCAATAAGAAATCGACATTTCTCAGTCGGGTATGTGTATACATGTTTTTGCTTTGTAGTTCAAAGAAGTCAATAAGTGGAACATCATGGTATTTGCATCAAGACACAAGTAAATAACACTGGTATTTTACTGAAAACCACTTTGATTCATTCAAGATGTTGAAAAATGTGACTTCTAAGTAACTGCTATTTTACATTTGTTGCTGGTCCTTTGCACAGCAATGGATTCATTATTGTACCCACCTTTTATTATACATGCGAAACAATGGAACATACAATACAGACAACAAAATGACAACTGAATTGAGACATTGGAGCCATTGTTTACTCCATTGTGTCTTTCTTCAATATCATCAAATACAAGTTTGGAATGTTTAAAGTGTGTGTTTTCAATCAAAGCATGTAAATACATGTTTATTTACAGAACTTTTGGTCCTTTTTATGTTTTCTATATTTCTTTCCTCTTTTTATGCCTTCATGTTTATTTGATGAGAAATTTAAAAACACTTGTTTGATGACTAATGAATTTAAAAATCTGACTGCATGTTTGGCAAAATATGTTGGAACTTGTCCTTTCATCTATTGTATCTCAAATTTACCCAGCTCTTGATTCATTCAAGATATATATTTAATTGATGAAGATGTCATTGCAGCACATTTGCGTAATACTTATATGCAAGGACATCTGAGTACTATGACAGAAGGGGATATTACGCCATTGAAACCCAGAAGGCTTTGGGCTGACTTGTGTCATTGTAGTGGAGAAGGAGGTCATGGCTTGGTTATTGATTTGAGGGAGGTCCTTATTCAAACATGATATCTGAAGCTTGGCGCAGGCAGGTGGAGTAGTCATGGGGCATGCTGGCAGGTGTGATTTGGTTGGCGTCCAGACGCAGATGCTTCAGGTGGGAGAAGTCGACGGGTGTGATGAGCTTGCAGAAACTTGTCAGTTCAAACTCTGCAGAGAATCAAAAGTGGAGAAAAAGTTATGGAAGTTGACAGAAAAGCAAAATACTCAAAAGTTATTATATACCTTTCAACCCCCTTATACTTAGGGTTAAAGATACCCTGTGGAGTTTTTGATCACTAGCATGAGGACGCATGCAAAACACATTCCTGTGGTTCCATGCTATTCTGCTGACCGACAGTCGTTGACGACAATGGACAAAGAAACATAGCAATGCAACTGCAAAGATAGTCAAGAAGATTGCAGGCTTGCAACCATGGATATAAACAATGCACAATTAAAATTCTTCAAAAAAGTAAGCACTTTTGTTATTCGTGGGGGTTGGTAAGGCATACTAGTCATACACATAACATTAAGAAAATAGCCTAAAATAGCCAAGAGATAAGATTGCCAATTGACACTCACTGTTGATTTCGTTGGCCTGGAGATAGAATTGCTCCAGGTGCTCGTTGATCTCGGGGATGGACTGCAGCTTGTTGAAAGACAGGTCCAGCTCCACCAGTGATGTCACATTGAACACTCCAGCAGGGAGTCCTGAGTCCACCAGCTTGTTGTGGGAGATCCTCAGGTACTGCAGCGAGGACAGCTTGCTCAGGTATCCTGCACCGATACTGTCAATGTCGTTATAGTCAGCGTAGAGGATTTCCAGGGAACTAGGGACTCCGGCTGGCAGCTTTTTCAGCTTGTTGTGGCTCACATCCAGGGACAGCAGCTTCTTCGACCCTTTGAATGCTCCCCCGATGGCATCGGAACTTAACTTATTGTACTGAAGGTTAACGGAAGTCAAGTTCTCCTTGTCAGACAAGAGTCCAGAGGGGAACTTGGATATCTTGTTGTGCATCATCTTCAGCTCATCCAGGGACTTTGAGGGAGGGATGATTGGCTCTGTCAGGTTGTTGTTGCTGAAGAATAGCTTCTCCAGGGCTGTGAGCTTGTCGATGGTGCCCTTTGCTATCTTAGCATTGGTAATCTGGTTGTTGTCAAGTACCAACCAGCGAAGTCCATCAGTAACATTATCAAACACCCCTGCCTTGATCTCTTCTATCTGGTTGTTCTGGAGGTACAGGTACTTGATCCCTGTTGGGACCATGGGAACAACCTTGAGCTTGCGGCTGTCACAATACATGGCGGTAGGGAAGTTGATTGGGCAGTCGCATTCTCGATCACAGTTGGGCCCTGAGGGTCCTAGCATGGAAGCAGGCTGGTAGTCATAGTCGTCATACTGGCACAGGGCTACGCTGACCAATACGGCCAAGAGGGGTGCACGGAGAAGAAACATAACTTCTTGGGAGCCAACAGACAGAAGGGAGGGGGAGGCATGTAATAAGATGCAAAGGTTAGAGGGGTCAAGACAAAATGTTAACAACAGCAATGAGACATAAATTGATTTCTTTTGTTGAAGCCTCATTGTAAGAATACCATAATGGGTTGAAAGATAAAATAACTATAATACAATACAATGCCCCAATATTATAAGTCAAGAGTTCAAGTCAACCCATTGTTGACCCAATAAGTCCACGTCGAGCCACATCATTACAGCTGCAGCTTGAACCAAACTGCACTGCTCCCACCACTTCATCTATCAACTTGTCACATTTCGACATAAACTGGCAATGGAAGCAATAATGCAACACAGATGTTCCTGGAGTGCACAATATATATATGCATGCAAAATGTTACACTGATCTTCAACACATGTTTTTTGTATGAAACACTAAATAAAGTGATTTTCATCCAATGAAGCAAACACACAGGACAATGAACTAAAACCAGACATATAACTAGTTCAGGATTATGACTGTACAACATCAACCCTGCAGACATTGCAGAACCAGAATAATTAGATCCAGACACATGAAAAATGCAGATAGAAACTGGATCCAAGTGCAACAGATAGCTTTCTAAAGTGACCAACACCTAAGAAACAGTCCTAAAAATACACTGCAGATCTGTAAAAATATGTAAGATCTAAGCAAATGCACTGTTCTCCTTGAACAATATGCAAATCTTGAACAATATGCAAAACTTCTACCACTTATTTTTTGTTTCATGCATTGGTAATTTTTTCCTTCTCTGTACCAGCACTAGCCACGGACCATAGCTGTGACATCTGATAATCTCATCCGGAAAGCAAAAATAAACAGTAATAATTAAACAGGAAATCACAAATCCATGCCTCCACAAGAAAGCTTACCTGTGGTTCTCTCTCTTCGTGTGTGTGGGGTGGAAGGCCAGTAGGTAAGAACAGTGTGGTGTTTAAAAACTGGAGGTCTCTGGAGAAAAACACAGAAGGAAAGAAGGAGAGAGGGGGTGGAGAGAGAGAGAGAGGGGTAGATGGAGAGACAGAGAGGGAGGAGGGGAGGCTTCTTTAGCAAACTGCAGTCAGGTCGTCATATAAATTGAAGGTGTCATAATTATGACTGTCTAGGGGAGCATCATCCAAAAACTGCTGTCAACTAACCAAGAGCAAGTGCATCAAGAAACGTGAATACTATATCACAAAAAAGCTAAAAAAATAAAAGTATGATACTTAATATTACCTCCACCTTTTCTACGATGTATCGCCTTTACAGACCAACCACTTCTTCTGGTTATTGTTCTCCAAACAACCATCTCAAAATGTCTGCAAGAAGAAACTCAAGTTGAAATTGGGAAGGCGGTTTGTGGGAAACTCTAAACAGTAGGGGAAGCTATGTGTGGAAAAATGTGAAAATGATCTCTGGCAGCCATTTAACCCAGACGCCGGTTGTGAA
Organism: Pholis gunnellus; assembly: GCF_910591455.1. Taxonomy (NCBI): domain Eukaryota; kingdom Metazoa; phylum Chordata; class Actinopteri; order Perciformes; family Pholidae; genus Pholis; species Pholis gunnellus. Next base: position 12,935,649 of record NC_136549.1, on the reverse strand, counting down.
GAGGAATACATTTAGCAGTACCTCTCGATCTGCGAATAAGGCTTTGGAAAATCTGACAAAGAGGTTATGAGACGGCCAGAGAAGACTTGCATAACACTTGACGCAATCATTTATTCTCCTCTGTTTTTGACCAAAGGTATGGTACTGAAACATAGGTAGGTTAGAGCTGAAGTATTCTACTCTTTATTCTTGTAGCGCAACACTTTTCTTCTCCACAAGCAGAGCAGTGAAATTACCCTGTGTATTATATACTTCTCAAAACAAATAGTGAGACAAATGATCAAGGGTGCAGTTTAAGGAAGGGGGTGGAAAAGATCAATGGCCAAATGTTTCTGCCATTTGTTGGTGGACGTCCATCACACCATCACAGCATGCAGGGAATTGACGCATGGATTTAATTGGTCGCAGTATGGTCTGTTTCTCTCCTCACATACCATTCTTAGAGATCATCTTGGACACGTTTGCAAGTGTGTGGAAAACTTTCATACTTTGCATTCTAACTCAAAATATCTGATTTCCCCTGATATTCCTCCCACACCAGACGATCAGTTTGTCGTTCGACTGCTTTTTAGAATTGTTACCTCCTTGCTTTCATCTGAAGGCTCGTTTGACTCACTGAATCATCTTTTTCCTTGACATTTGTAAGAAATAATACCGGCCATCTGAAAGATCCCAAAAAGTATTTATTTAGACATTGAGTTTTTGTTTTCACTTTGTATAGCTAACTCTAAAGAAAGGAATCACTGTGCCTGTGTGTCCTTTGCATATCTGTTCATCTGATGGAGCTCAATGGGTTTATTGCTGGGGGCAAAAGGATGTGTAGTGTTGAATTTGGTGCAATTTTGACATGCAACACATTCGATATTAATACATTTTGAATAAACAAGCAATAGCGCTTTGTGCAGCAGCGGGGGGCTTGAGGGCTCTGCGGACTGAGTTGAGCAAGTGGGCCTTTAGAGGCCACGGCTTGTTGACTGCAGTCCAACTTTGCTGCTGGTCGATTGGCCCAAAGGATGCTTTTGCAGACTCTCTGAAATCTGCGGAGTGAAATAACACTGCAACTGTGTTAAAAAAAAGAATGGAATGTTTCATGTGGGGAAAGTGGATGGAAACAGTATGAAGACCACAATAAACAGCTTGGCATTTCAGTACACAAAGCAGCTCAAAACCTTTTCAAGGAGAAACTATGTAGTAATTTCCAACAGTCAGTTATCTAAGCAAACGTAATGCATCTCAGATTATTGTTGGGAAGGTGAAAAATGCCCTTAAACTATTTCCTCAAGCCAATCTTTACCCATTTTTTCTGTATCTGTATAAAAAACTCTAGAGAACTTTGTTTCTGAATAATAGATAAGAGATTACCTTTTTACTCTCCTGTTTTTACTCCCTTATTTGTGTCTCCGCTGACATTCAGTGATAGATGCCTTTAGTGGCAATGCAACAAAGGCATTTGAGCATGTGAGCAAGTCATTAGTATTCCTGGGTCAGTAGTTTAAAACCCCTTAAAAGGTCACAAGAACCACTTTAAAACATACAAGTACACTAATTATGTTCCTAAGTGGTCCAAAAATAACCCTTGATACTCGCTGTCCCAGTACATTTCATAGTGCAGAGAATAGACAAACCCGTCATACTGAATAAAAACAGCTTTCCATTGGTCTGCACATTTGTGCCCTTCATCAGGAAAAAAATATTTATTTCATGGAGGTTGGTGTGTTTTTACCTCTGTAACTGGCAGTGTTTTTGTGTGAACCCAGACTTAAGCTGTTCCAGACTGTTCGCATAATGGAGGCTGGAAAACAGACCTTTTGCTTAGTCACTGTACTTCTTCTCCTCCGGAGTGTTGTCTGCCTTATGCTCTCACATCCTTTCCATTGGGCCAGATGGCAGACATTGGCTTTCAGAACTGTTTTCCTAATACTTTTGTTTGTACTTAAATGGAACTTGTGTACTTTCCCTGCAGTAATGCCAAGTAATGAATTATATTAGAACATGAATTCATGGAACAACCAAACACAGATACAACTGTTTCCCATGCATTGAAAATATTCCAGGGGCTAAACCAGATATATTGAGATCTTTTTAAAATTGTATTTTGTCCTTCAAAAGTCAAATTATGTAATATATTCAATAAAATCACTTTGCTCACACCTTCTTTGCTCTTTCTTTTAACCTCAGTGTGTTTACCGGTTGCAAGTAACTTTGTTGCACGATGTAAAAGAAGGCCTCCAATGCTATTGAGTTGGTTTGCTACTTTAAGCAATATATTTCATATTAAGTCAAATCACTTCCTGAAATGTAAAATGGTCGGTGCTGCTTAGATTGATAATGAAGATGCATTACTCTGCAGCCCTGTACAGCTTTTAATTGTTTTAGTTTGCTGGTCTAAAAGAATAAAAACATTAGTTTCTCTCGTGTTGTGTCCTGTTTTTAGGTTCAATGAGAGTATTTTCTTACTTATCCAGTTTAAAAGAATGGGGAAAACTAAAGCAAAGTGGCAATTTTAATCAACAAAGCAGGAAATGCATGAAAGTCACGGGTGGTGTTCATACTGGTAAAATGAAAATGGCAGAAAGTACCAAAAGAACGATAAGTTAGCCCACTGCCTAATGCTGTTGAGTGGAGTTGATTTTGAATAAAGTCATAAACGTACTCACAGTAGTCGCCAACACCACAGCCTACATGATCTATTTATAAAATTATAGCGTTTACCAACCCTGTCACTGCTGCTTTGCTGTGAACATAATTCTTTATCTGTGCAGAAAGGATGGCAATAATCAGAGTTTATGGGTGTTCAGAAACCCAAACCTATTAACATTTTAGCTTGAGGACGTCATCCATCACTTGGCTTTATTAGAAGGAAAACAACAAATTTGCTGCGAAACAATTTGGAGAGAAACGGTGATAAAAGTCAGTCAGAACACATTTGAGGGAAGGAAGCAGGATGACTAAGTGAAGTGTCAGAGTGTTTTTCTCCTTGAAAATAAAATCAGTTTGCAACAGCTTCACTCTGTGTCTTTGAAGGTTGGGGGCCTTTAACTGTTCCTGGAAGTGTTTTGTTCTGAACCAAACATTCTGGCCAAGTTACAGACGAAGGGCACAATGTGTGTACACTCGTGGAAAGAACTCTCTTTCTTCCTTTATCTGAGGATTTTGTCTGTAGTTTACCTCTTGGAGACAAATATATATATGTTGAACCACTGCCTTAGTACTCATACAAATATCATAACAGCTTCCAGTCAGTTTTGTCCAATTCAGATCAATCTATTTTGAACTTTCAAATCAATACTCGGTTTCCACTAGATTACAAAACAGCACCTTTTGTATTACTGGAAATTCTAGGACACAGTTAAAGTGAAATCATTTTAAGAATTCAATGATTCTACATGCACTCAAACTTCACAGTTTCAGTTATAACAACCAGAAATACTGCATTTTAGCCAAATGTCACATTTCCCATGAGTTGATTGGAGGGATTACCTGTTGTGCAACGACTGGCTCCCAGTAAAGACTTGTCCCCTCTTGGCCAATCAGGCTGTGAGTATGCACTTTCTTTAGGGCTTAAGAGAGGTGGGGGATTGCTCACCCTTGACTTTATGCAGACCTAATTTTAGCATATTCAGCGAGAAACTCTTGTCTGTAGGACCCTTTGAGACTTCTTTACCGTCTAAACTTTTCTTGAGTGAATATTAATGGACACCTTTCCACTAGGTTACTCGCATCAGGTTAGACCTATGTGCTATTTGTGCAAGAGTTTGTGATTGCCGAATGATAATCTTATGCCCAAAGACTTTCAAATTCTCATTGAAACCCCCTTCAGACACATTTCCTTATTTGCAAAGATGAATACAAAAATATATATCTATATATGTAACATAAAAACTGACATGTTAAAATCTGTGCAGTGCAAATTATCTCACCATACACAGACATAGTTACAGACATAGTTACAGATAAATACGAGCACATGAGCAGAAAAAAAAACGTCCAAACTAAGGTACACGTGCCCTGACAGAGGTACACAGGATGGAGATCCAAGCATATTAGCAAACTGGGATATTTTTGGACTTCTTGGCACAGACACACAGAGGCTTCTAACACAATCTCAGACAGCACTCAGACACCACCTTCTGCTCCTACCATGTGGCCATGTGGTAAGCACTGCGCTTAAAACCAGAGACTCATCCCCAGGCAGGCCAAGTGATCTGTCATGGGCTCACATGTGCTGCAAAAGTGAAGTGGAATCAAAATGTACTCTTCATAACAGACCTCTGTTCCTCTGGTGTTTTTTAATTACCTGCCTGCATCACACAAATTACCCTTATTTTACAATCCCCAAATTAAGGGATAAAGTGAATTGTTTTCATATAAAATCTCATGCACAGTAATAATGGGGTTTAACACATTGTTGTGTTGTTGATAGGATTTGATTGAGGAATTCAGCATCTCATTACAGGTATCTAACAGGTTTTTATGTGTACGCGACATTTGGTAAATGTAGTTTGGATTTGCAGATTGAAATAACCCTCTCCATAACTGTGTAACACATCTGCTCTTCGGCAGGATCTCACCAGTCTTTTCTTTCAACATGGTGAAGCCGCTCAGCTTACTTTGGTTGCATAAGCGCCACAAGACGGGCACTTCACCTACAAACACACACACACACACACGTGCATGTGAAAATGCACTAAGCAATGAGTGTACAGTATGTGCAAATATGCTCTGAATTAAGTCGATGGAAACATATTTGCACACAACTGATTTTCTCCAAAGTATTTCTTCTACTCAAGCTTTTTACACATCAACGGAAACCTCGCAGACACTTCAGTACACGCAGCAACACACAAATACTGGCTGCGGGCCTAAAGCAATAAGTCTAAGTGCTTATGGTGTAGAAAGGCTAGTCGTCTGTTGAGGAGATCAAGTTGGACCGTGCTCATGCATGTGCCTTTCAAGGGGGAGACACAGGCAACGAATATAGAGTGCTGTTCTAATACAGACCACATGGGGGCAACAGCTTGAAGTACATTCACTTTGCTACAATAAACTGATTCTGAGGTGTTGGGATGAGAGCCAGCGCTCAAACACTGAGGCCTTTCAGTCTGTTCTTGTCTGAAAAAAAAGAGAGACCAAAGTCATATCAGTGGGAGAGGATTTTGAGCCAATCATAACTCTTAAATGTTCTTTTTTTACAACTTCTTTTTTGGGTATAGGCAGTATGCATTATTTGTAATTCAATGCCACACAGTTAGAATTTTAGTGAGGAAAGCAGCTTTACTGTGGAGGCCCAAAAGTGACAACTTCTCATTTTTCTATATCGGTTAAGTTGATGAAGTAAATGGAAACTGTTGTATATTTTTTTCAATCCTGTCTCACATTTAGTCATTTATCTTCTACCCACACATTTTTTTTAATTTTCCCATTTTCCTCCCAATATCTATACTGTTATCCAAAACCTCCCATTTGTGTTGTTGCTTATAATAATGATAATTGTTTGTTTGTAGTTGTGTGTTAGTGGCGAATAAGAGAAACAGAAAGGAGTGTGTTTGAAATAAGCAGTTGGTGGCAGTAATGCACTGATACTTTTGCTCAAAAAGAAAACCTAGCTTTTTGGGGGATAAATTTAATTAATGAACTCTTCTGTAATTACTTATTATTTTTCATCCGATAGCATGTTATTGATAATTGTCACTTCTGAAACTTCAACAATGCAACAAAATGAAAAATTGGTCAACAAATACTGAAGACACCATACAACCTACAAGCAGAGGCAGGAGTCTCAACCACCACATGTTTCAAGGGAGTAGCATTTCTATCTATTTTTTTCACCAAAGTATCACATTAGTCTCTTAAACGACTGAAGGATTTTAAATCACTGGTGGCAGAGGCCAGAAATGGTTCTTGAGCAAATATTTGTATTTGACCTCAGACCACAAAACCCATCAATATGAGTTGGAGACTGCAGAGTAGCTCGAAGAAAATCCATCTATAATAAGTCAGTACGTTTTTTAGACCCTCCATCCAGCTGTTTTTACTCCCCCGGTACATGGATGTGTTGGTACAATGGCTCAGTAATTTAGATTTTCTATCCACAGCAGGAGCGTCTATAATGGAACCCGCCGGCCCACGTGGAGTTTGCATGTTCTCCCTGTGTCAGTTTGATTTCCTCAGGGAGCTATGGTTTCCTCCCACAGACCACAGAAACGGTGGACTGGAGACTCTAAATTCAATGCGTTGTCCGTCTATTTGTGTATATGTAGATGCATATATGTCCTGTAAATGTATACAGTACATCCTGTGATGCACCCTGACTCTTGGCCAATGGATGCTGGGAATGGCTCCACCCACCCGGAGCCCTGCACAGGATAAGGGATTATAGAAAATAGATGGGAGGCTGCACTTGGAACAAATTCCGTATGTTGTCACCCACTGGTAATATAATTTAATGTTTTATGAAAAATAGGTCTCAAAGGCTCAATGGGACTAAATGATTTGATAAAGTGTACTTTGTTAAACATGGGTCTTTATCAGGACACTGCCATTAGTTTAATGTACAATGCTGTTATTAAAGTCGAAGTAGCTACGGCACTATCCCCTGCATGTGAAATTCATATCCTGAGTGAATGAACTTGATGAATGGTCCCCATGTTACGCTAATAGAATGTATCGAAGAATCTGAACCATATATATTAATCTATTGTTACCAGATGACAAAAACAGTGCTTTGTTAAACAAAACCTGATAATGTCTAATAAAAGTGAAAATTTTAACTTTTTTTAAAAGTGCCCATTAGGCAGAAATATGTTAACAGACAGATTTCTGTGGAGTGTACTTTTCTTGTTAGCTGGACAGTAGAAATATCTGTTGCTGTTTGGGCGCATTTCTTTCCTTTTGAAAAATAATTATTGAATATGCATGAATCTTTGTCTGTTTTTAATCATGAATATGTGCCTTGAGCACATTCACCTTGTGTGTGTGTGTGTGTTTGTCATGTATTGTTAAGGTGTCTCACCTGATTCACAACGGTACCTGTGCCTCCGCTTGACCTTGTTCGCCAGGAAGCCGCCAGCCTCTCATTATTTGTGCTGTAGCTATTGCAGCGCCATCCAGTGGGAGCACAAATCTCCATTCACATTGTTGATAATTAATGCAAGTTATGGTCATTACATCCATCAAAAACTGCTACTTTTTCCATTAGTATTTTTATTTTGTTCAGGACACCTTAGCTGGAGCCCCTTCTCCTGGGGGGGGAAAAAAGAGGAACACCTTTGTTGCTGATATATTAAGTCTGAGCTACGGTAAGTGCTTGTGCCTTTAAGCAAATGAGAGGTTTTTATACAGCATTTATATACAGCGTCTATACATACAACATTCACACCAACATGGTTGCAGTGGGCATGCTAGTCCACATACACCATGTTTTTCTTAACTCTTAAAAAAAAAATGTAAAAGGGAAGGGAAACATGGAGAGAAACACATACAGGGATTAACAAGAGATTCCAGAAAGAAAAAAAAATAAGGGCATGCATATAAATCTTTGGGAATGGCTTCTGTTTAAAACATATTGTTTATTCTACATTTTTTATAAGCTATTTTCACCTTTTTCTTTTTTTTAAATGGAACAACATACACTAGGAAAGGAACATGAGAGGAAATGCGATGAAGAAAAAGTGTAAACCAAACCCAGAACACTGAAGTAAGCACAAGAAATCACAATGTGATTGAAGTCACGGTTGCTTTTATCTCTACTTGAATTGAATACAATACAAATAGAAACTGAGTTCTTTCAAAGAGTGCAGCATGGTAATGTTACACTCTGAATGCTATTCCTAGTACACAGGTAATATCTAGTACATTCTAATATACCATGTTGTTAAAGGTATTGTAAAACACAAGTTATCCCCTTGCTGCCTGCTCTACAGGCCAGCTTTCTGATAATTCATACAATGGCTAAAGGATGGAAAGTTGATCGAAGTGGGATTAATAACATTTTCCACTGAGTGAGGATTCAAATCTTTTTGGTTGGGGTTCCCCTCTGAATTTCAATTCGTCCACTGAATGCAAATGATACAGCATGTATGTGAGAACATATTTGAAATGTTAATTGCTTGCTTATAACTGCATCTATGAATGATGTGCTGTGTGTGAGAGCATCACCGCCATATGCTGGTGTTTGCTGTAAGCCGCGAGTACTACTGCTGCACCAACCTTGAAGCTAAATAATGAAAATGATATGTTGTGTTTTGAGGTCCATGTCCATTAATAACATTTTGGAATGAGTGCGTGGACTAATGACATCACCGTCTGTGGGGAGGCAGTGTTGCTAGGGGTCAGTGTTGTGGGGCAGTGGTCAAACACGCACAGTTGGAAAACTTTCACACGCTCATTTACAAACACACACACTTCCTCGCAGAGGTGCGCAGGACGCTCTACTTCTTCCTGTAGTTGCCGAGCTGGATGGCGGAGCGGTCGAAGACGCAGCGGAAGGTGATGGGCTGGACTTCCCAGTAAGGGACAGGGTTGCTGAACAGGCTGATGCCAGAGTACATGGCCTTCTTGTGGTTGAGGCCAGGAGGACAGAAGTCCTCTGTTCCCACAGCTGCAATCTTGTTTGCATGGAGGTAGACCACCTAGAGAAGGGATTTAAACAATGACAACCTTTAGTCACTGAGTGGGACGCGCTTGGCAATAATTTGGGTTTTTGCAAAACAAAGCCGATAAAGAAGATGATCATGAGTCACCAAAGAAATAATAATGGCTCAAGAAAGCAAGTAGATTTTTTTTTTTCTCCCTTTCAGGATGTTTAACTGTAAACAATTGTAAAAGGATTTCCTACATGATCATTCCTCAAAGTAGTTGATGCTGCTTCAAACCAGCCCGGCTTCAGATGCATATAAGACACAGAATCCCATAAAAAGCATAAACTGTGCACACTGGCTTGTTGGAAGATATTTCTCCAAACTCTTTTCATCCCCATAGTTTGGTTGCTGAGAACAATGCCATTGAAATGTGGGTGCTCAGAAAACAGTGCAGTTCATTAGGAGTGAATATAAAACCCCAACTAACTAGAGAAAATTACCCAAAAAGATTTTATAGGGATGGGATAGATGCAGCAGTAACTTAGCCTTCAGAGGGCTAATGAAATGATGAAATAACCTGAGGCCAAACTACAGTTAAAAGGCCTTGAATCAGGTCTGTTTACACTCCCCCTTACTGCCAAAAGCTGTAACATTATAGTACGACAGGCTACCAACACTCAACTCAATAAACAAACTAAATGAATCCATGTGCCTTTTTGTTATGGAAGCCTTGCTTGACTTGTAATCGGGCAGTGAGAACCTAAGCAAACCAAATGCAAAAATGCAACAAAGTCAACTTTTCCAGTATGCTTTGGATCAGAGAAAATGACCTGTGTGATCACACCGTAAGAAAATGAGAAACATACTGTAACTAATGCTCATAGGTAATTTACTGGAACTAAATAGTTGCTATAACAATTCCCCCGGTTCTTGTGATCGTGTCGGGGATTCAAACCTGGATTGAAGTACTTTAATTATAATGTTCATCAAACCAGTATGTACCTGGATGTACTTGTGGTCGGACAGGCCGGCGGGAACACTGATCAGAGCGTTGTTGTCAAGGTGCAGCTCTCGCAGGTGGGGGACGTTAGCCAGAGTGCCATTTTCCACAGAGCTGATCTCATTGTAACTCAGACCCAGCCTGCAGGAAAAAAATCCGCAAATAGATGAGACGTTGAAATGTGCAAATGTGTAGCAGAACAGAGAACACAAAAGCTCAAATTGCATGAGGAGAGAAAAAAACAGCGACGTCAATGATTGTCTCCGGCTGAAAAAAATCATTGTTGGATAACAATATGCAATGAAAAAAACGAGCTGAGGAAATGAGGATACTGAAGATAATCTACACCTGTGATTAAGGCCATTACTTTCCCAGTCCATTTCTAAATGATGAGAAAATGGAAAATAAAAACCATCCTTCTCTCATATCCTCTCCAACTCTACTGATTATACATCAAAGCCCTCATTGTTCAAGTTTGGTATGCCATCTTTGGCACAATCTGAGCAGTAATCTTATAAACACAGTGTATCCACATTTTGAGCAAACCAGTTATTTTGATTATCTAAAAACTACTGCTTAGGCCTCGGGTTTTGTTATAGAGTAAAAGCCTGTGAACGGTAATACCAGAGTAAAGCTAATACATGTACCAGAGAATGAAAACATGAGACAGCAGGAAACCAGAAATGCATTTCATGTTTCCAAAGGGGCTAGGCTATGAACCTTTTTGAAAGATGAAATACGGCAATATGCCTCTTAAAAGTGAAAGTTCTTACAAAAAGTTCATGAGACGTTATTTGAGAATGTTAGGAAATTAAGAAAAACTCAATGCCCAGTGGCATTGCAAAGGCCATTTATGGCAGCAGTGTTTGCTGTTCAGCAATGTATTGCCTTAAATCTAAGTAGGAAATAAATGAGGTTAATATGGGATACTGTAAAGAGAGAATCATAATTGGTATTACTTGGCCAGGTTCTTCAGGCCCTTGAGGGTGCCAGCCGTCACCTTGGAGATCTTGTTTCCATCCAGGTGGAGCTCAGAGAGAGAGCTTGGCAGACCTGACAACCCACAAGACAAGGATTACCACCAATAATAAAGTGAGTTGGGAAACATTATTTATTTTTTCATATCGAGTTCATTGTTTTGCTGATTACTTAACTCCAAGCATGTATTCTTTTGATAGAAAACTGACGTTTCTGGCTGACCCTTTGTGACATAAAACTTGGATTAAGCCAAATTATTTGAGGAAATAAATAGAGCTTTACCTTTGGGGATGTCTGTGATGTTCGTGTCTGCAATGCGAATGTAGGAGACCCTTTTCAGGTCAGCAAAAGCGCTGGCCTCAATGCCTGCGCTCCTCAGAGGGTTGGACCCAAGCTCTGAAAATGAAAATGAAGAAAAAGAAAAGAAACACTTGTGAGCGCAGACAGAAAGGAAAAAACTAAAAAGAGAACAGCAGTAACCGATCACATCTAGGAAGTTGATTCCTCTCCTGGGGCGTTACAGGAACATAGAGCTGAGTCACGAGTAAACAAAGTCTTAGGCAAGAGAATAGATTGTGTTTGCAACGCGGCCTTTCTCCATGCCAGATTCCCTGATTTTTCCCAGATCCTGATTCTTATATCATTGCATTTTAAGTGATTAAATCCACAATTTAAGCTTCAGTTGAGCAATGACACGTTTTAATTTGTGGAACAGGAAGTTAGAGACGAGTTGTCAAAGTGACAAGTGGAGGAAATGAAGCGGATGGAGGATAAAGGACAACAAACGAAAACATATGTGATGTAATCATGCATGTAAATGAAGTTTTTTTAAAATATTTGAGTGGGTCCATTGCTGTGTGGAACATTACTGAATATATGTATACCTCAATACATTCTCAAATAATCAACTTTTTTTCTGTTGCACATTGAACGACATTGAACTAAGAGAGGATCTTGTTTTCATGAAAGTACTAGAAAACTCGGCACAGTCCGTGGAAAAGTTTAATTCAAAACACTGGTTTCCCTCCGGGTAATTATTTTTTATCATGCCTGTTGAACTGTAGCCATCCGCACAATCGCGGGCAAACCACCGGAGATGTGACCTATACTGTTGAAAAATATACCACAAACCTCTTCAAGCTGTTAGCTATCCATATAAATATTGCCATTTTTGAACAAATAAGAACATTATTTTATTTTCATACCCATGACGATGACATGGGACAGGCCCTGGAAGGAGGCCTTTTTGATCTTGGTGATCTCGTTCTCGTGGATGCGCAGCTCCTGCAGGCTCTTGGGCATGTTGGCGGGCATGTCCTTCAGCATGTTCTTAGACAGGTAGAGACGCTGCAGCTTGGTCAGAGGGCTGAGGGCCTTGGCGTGGATGATGGTGATTTTGTTGTTCACCAGGATCAGAGCCTATAAGGAAGAACATCAAATGAGATGAGCTACTACTCCTACATATTATTTTCTTTAATTCTTGCTGCATGGTGTATTTTGTAACACTTGGGGAAGTAAAAAAGTGCATACAAAATTCATTTTGGCATTTTTTTATAGCATTTTTTCTGTCTTTTTATTTGAAATTCACAACTTCTATTATTTTGGAAGGCTTTCGCTGTTTTTTTCTTCCACTCAAACATGTCCTGCAACAATTGCACCATGGGACGATTGAAAATCTGTTCTTTCCAGATGAAATTCTACACAAACAGGACATGTGAGCTCAGCAGCTGTACACAACCAGATGCCTGTGCTGTCAAGATGGAGAGCCAAGCTCAAGTCCACTCTGGAGTTATCCCTAAAGCATTTTCATAGAACTCTCACTCCTGCAGTTTCACTCCATGTAAAGCAGACATGAGGCAATGCTAGGTATGTGGTCTTTTCCCTTGAGAGTTACATTACAGTGGAAACAGCTCTGGCCTTCAGATGGTAGGTATTTATTGCAAGCAAGAAAGCTAAAGGAGTTTAAGGGCGTGAGGGTGCACAGCCTTCGGGTGAATAGTTTCCATGCACCTGGTGACTGGGGGGAGTGGAGGATATATGGAGGAGGTTGAGGAGAGTTTGGGGATGGGAGGTGAAGAGGGGTCCATGTTTTCAGAATGAGCAGCTCTGACTGTGGTAACATTTTATAATATGGCAAACAACCAAGAACATCCCAAAACAAGATGTTTCTCCATGGGGATCACCAAGGTTCATAATGGAGGGTTGCAGTTAGTGATACGGTTACATAACAACCTATTACGTAACATTAGTACACCGACATGAAGCTCTGCAGATGTGAAATGTCTCTTACATGTAGTCCTTTGAGGTTCTTGAAGTCATTCTCCTTGATCTCAGTGATCTTGTTGTTCTGCAGGTCCAGCAGGGTGGTGTCGTCTGGGATGTCCTCAGGAACCGTCGTCAGACCTGATGGTGAATGTTTATGAGACATTGTTTAAATCAGATGGTGGGTTAGAGGCACGCAAATGCAATAAATCCATCAGAATAATGGGTAATAGGAAACTAAGTTTGAGGTGAGGCGGTGACAGCCCTGGTTCTTGTGACGAGAGGTTAACCACTCTGACCTCAACAGGAAATGGATCTACTTGTCTCCATGTTTCAAGAGTTTATGGCCAGTCAACTGTAGAGTTTACAACAACTTACTGTGGACCTATAGTCTTGTAAATCAGGTCTACTAAGAGTGTTTTTACCAGCCATAGCCCATTCGAGTTAGAGTGGAAATTGATACTTTTGAGTCTAGTTTGGTTTCACAGCGCACAAATGAAAGCAGACTACATAAAATAATTGCAGAGGGCTGGGTATAAAGGAGTAGGGACACTTCAATGCTGGTAATCGCGGATTTCGAGATACGTTTTTGTACTTTTATACACTTCGTTGTGAACTTTATTTAGCATATGCTGGATCTCTTCTTCTGCCTATATACGCAATCTCCCATTTGTGTTAACCTGTAGTTTACCTGTGTCCATCTCAACAAACGCCGGCGCAGACAGCCCATTGCCCCTACGTTTTGGTTCTCTTCTTGCAATTGGGTCGGATTATTGTGTCATTATGTTGCAATTGAACCACACTAGGGTTTGGTTGTACAGCTTGGAAGAGGTTTGATGAATAAAACGGACTAAATGTTGGCTTGTGAACATTTTGTGCTTGAGAATAGTTTTGTCTTTTTGTCATTACTTTGAAGTGGGCAGTTAGAAAAAGGTGATTTGGTAAATCTTTAAGCCCTTTAGAACCGTTATGGCAGAGTCAAACCTGGATGAGCTGAAAAAAGTAACCAACGTTACAGTATCGACACTCTGAAATAAGAGTCTGCTTTGTCAAAGTAGCATGCTCCATAAAGTATTAATGATAGGGAGCAGAATGGGTTTTATATTGACATTATAAAGGGACCAAATAAGTGTTTGATGTGCTCCGAGGCACACATGGTGGAAATGGACCTTAAAACAAATTTCCTTTGGAGTAAGTAAGCGACTGCATACCTGAACACTGAGCTCGCGCAGAATCGCTTTGCTTGGACTTTATCACAGCGTGTCATGGTTAATGTGACGCAGAAAATGGCATCTGTAGTGAAAGACTGTTTGGTGGAGTGGGTCGAGCGAAGACAGCTGGGAGTCATGGTGTATGCTCTTCTGCATCCGTGGTAACCCAAAAAATACACCGAGATTCATAATGGGTAGTTTACATTTCAGAGGAAGAGGCGTAGAATAAACTGTTTAACAAAGAAGCTTACATTCTGCATCTCCCGTCCGCATACGTATGTTTGGACACATTTTGTCCTGAAAGCTTGTGACGACTTCTTTGCCGCTCACCCAAATATTACTTCCAGCTACGTAAGTCTGCTTTTCTGTCAGCTTTTCCAACTCGGCAGTGGATGACCAACAAGCCATCGCAGCTGTTTGTGGTCACCACTATCATGGCAGCACCACACTGTGTACCTCTATACTTTTTTATTGTTCTTCTCTTAAAGTCAGACGATCTTATCTTGTGCTGCCTCAATTTTATATACTTTTTTTTTTAATAGTTACTATTGTTCACTCCATTTTATAGCAAAGTGGTTGGGAGATGAAGCGCATGATTGTTTTGGACTGCGCTGGACACTCCCAAGCATTACTGACAGTGTTTGTCATTTCCTCAAGTGAAACAAGTTGATCTGGCTGCATCATCAAAGACCCGTGGGATTTGAGTACGTTTGGATTTATAACTGCACATCTTACACAATCACGGTTTATAAAAGGTACATCTTTAATCAGTGAAGCTGCTGATTGTGCCACTATATAAATACCTGCAAGAACAACAATAGGCAGTTGTGCCAGTCAATGGATAAGCAAATATATTCCCAACTCATTGGAACCCAAGGCTTAATTTTATCTCCTGAATGTTTGAGCTGTCAGCTGCAAACTCACACAGGAAAATCCACATCGACAAAGTGAAAGGGTGCTTTGGGATGGTGAGCAGACTCTTCTGTCTTGCCCAGGCCTGTGTGCCCAAACATATACATAGAAGTTGTAATCCTGTGTGTGTCTAAGCGTGTGTGTTTGCATGCACGCCAGCCGGTCTGGGGAACAGATGGAGGCACGGGGCCAGCAGTACTGATGCAGGAGTCGAGAATCGCGCCATGGAGCCGCGTCTGACTGGGGCCCCGACTGGAGGACTGATGTAATGGAACCGGTGTTTTTCTGAACCTCACTCTCTCCAACTGTCTGCATGCTCTGCTTATACTTATATGTAAATGGCATTTAATTTCACCGTCTCAACCCAGGCCTTCTCGAGCTTACTAAACCAAAGTGGCTCTGAGCTGGTTATGTCTGTCCTCCATTTTTATTTCATCCTGTGTCACTCCCTCTTTCCCTTCATCTGCCTCCTTGAAGCTCGTGCCCCATCCTTTCCAAATAAAAGCAGTGCCAAAAAACTATCAAACCCAACTGCGTAGCGAAGCACTTTTATGTAATATACAAGAATAAATGCGGTCAGGGACTTTTCTATGACAATGTTTCTGTGACTCAAGCTGTTGGATATCAGATTAGACTAACACAGCGGATTGGCTCCAAACAACAAAGATGACAATCGAGTAAATTGTTGTGACTGTGCTGAATTAAAAAGCCGGCAGAGTAATTGTAGGCTTTAAACCTTGATGAGTAAGCTTTACATTGAGAAACAAGCTTGTTACAATTCTGGTTTGTTCAGGACTTTCCAATGCCAAATCTGACCTTTTTAATCTCCACCTATGTTTCAAAAACAATTTGGCCAGAAAAAAGGCAAATAATGTAATTTGTTACAGGAAGTGAAATAAGCCTCACAGCATCTGTGAGCATTTAAGGTGTCAACATGAGTGTCATGTTCTCCGGGGGATTGTGCAATCATGCATACTTTAACATGACCCTGAAATGAATATGTGCTTGGGTGGACGGTTTGTAAAGTCAGGGACTTTTTCTGCTCATTAATGT
This sequence comes from Pholis gunnellus, assembly GCF_910591455.1. Classification (NCBI taxonomy): domain Eukaryota; kingdom Metazoa; phylum Chordata; class Actinopteri; order Perciformes; family Pholidae; genus Pholis; species Pholis gunnellus. Next base: position 12,919,654 of record NC_136549.1, on the reverse strand, counting down.
CACTCAACACAATAAAAGTACATTGAAATGACTGCAGACACCCACCTGACCTCATCTCATCCAGTTAAGTCTTTTGTTTGAAATCCAGATCCAGATGGAGGAATGGAAAAAATAAAATGGACATGAACAAGAAGCTTGTTGCATTTGGACTGAACTATAACACCAAGTCACACCGATTCATTTTAGGGATTGTGGGCTACATGTAGCATCGGTACAATCGAGGCTCCAGACTGCGACCAAAACGGTGGCATATGCGATAATTATTTTATGGGTGAGCAAGTTAAAATTTCACGTGATTGCATTCATGCGAGTGCGTGATGATCATTATCACTGGTGGCCCCGCTGGAGTCACCAAAGTCAAATTGTCGAGAAGTCGGCGGAACCGCATTTGTGCACGCAGAGCGATGCGCAGTGATGTTCCCTGTTTTTTGAATGCACAGGTTTTGAGACCAATAAAAGGTCATACTGTACGTAGCAGTGCAAAACTATAAGAAACTATGCCTTTTCTTACCGAGGTCAGAGCACTGGATCACTCGCAGATGGCACTGGCATCTGAAGGGGCACGTGGGTCCTACTGGCATGGCAGGGAGGGATACATCTGGAGGCCCGTCAGGCTCACCCGATCCCGCCTCATCCTCCATCATGAAGTCTAGGAAGCCGGACTGGCGGAAGGGCAGAGCCCAACAGGCAGTGACCAGGAGCAGAGAGAGACAGGCTGACCTCATGGTGCTGCTAGCAGGGAGCCTGGAGGACGAGAAGACAGTTCAAAGGTTTGGGTGGATACACTTTCAAAATAGTCTGTCTATGATTAGTTTTGAAACTACCATACTCGGTTTGTTTCCCAGTGGGAAGGGAGAAGGACACAGTGAATGAAAGACAAAACACATTGATTGAAGTCCAGAGAAGCAAAGGGCAAAAGGTGGAGAACCAGCACGTTAAACACTTGGGTGTAACAATTTAGGGAGTTGGTCCAAAAAATCTCTTAAAGTGGTCGGTTTTAGACAGAAGCTGAAAGGTGATTAGCGTAACCCAAAATGAGAAAATGACACAGTAGTACTTGTCTGAATTTAATTCTGTCTTTGCAATATACTTTAATAGTTTAAGAGTTTCTGTCTGACGTACCCCCACATTTCAAAACTAGAATTCAACATAAAAGTGAATACTGTTACACTGTTTGTTTTTTATACAATGGAAATTGTACAATTGTTCAATCAATATTTCAGTGGCATAAGCTGGATGTACATTACTTTTAGTAAAATCAATCCAAATGATACTGTCCAATTTAGCTATTTAAGATATCTAACATTACCATATTTTAACAGCTTATCTTGTAATTTTATTTACCATTTTTTTTTGTCATCAATCATTGGCCATACATTTCAAGCATATATCCATTAACTAATTTTATTTATTTAAGCGTCAGCATTAGCTTTTTTCCACACACATTAAATTACCATAGATATGAAACGTGACTATCTGGATATATTTGATCATTTAATTGTTTTTTTCCCAAATCAGTTGAGCTACTCTACAATCATTCCACCTCCCAACTACAGGAGAAATACTCCTGTTGGGGAATCACCATTCTACAAGTGTAGCCTACTAATGTTTTGCTATTGGTCCAGTGATCTAGTGTGCCTGTGTAATTTGCTTTTGGAGCAGTCCATGTGGTTTCTTTGTCATTTTCTAAATGAACATCTGCATTAGCTTTTCCAGTATTACACATGGGATGCATCATGGGAAATCTTATGATTGCCACTGGGCTACATCATTTATTCAAAAGTAATAAATCACATTATCATTAAATCCCTTTAAATAGCAGGCATTCACTGTACTACTGTAGTGGATTCACTGGGACAATCCTCCTTCCTTTTTGTCGTCTTTTATTTCTAAACAGAACCACAAACCAGTTGACACATCCGCACACTCTCGCAAACTCAAACAGTGTGGAGATACATACAACTGCCTGACCTTTTACCAGCAACACACATACACACACACACAGTCTCAAAGAACCAGCAATCTGCTTGTCATGTGTATAGCCAAAAGTTGCTCCTCCTCTCTTGGTGCCACAATAATTGAAGGGCAGATTTGAGCCGCAGCTGCTAACAAATGATTTGGGAGTAGCTGGTCTGCAACGGACCTTGACCTGAACATCATGACCAGGGTGATACAACTGACCCAAAACCATCAGTTGGCCAGAGCTGAAAGTGACTCTAGGCTGGTTTTTATGGTCTGTCTGCATGATGCTTACGTGCTGTAGCTTTGCTTACTTTTCTGTCATATGAGTGTATATTTCCATCTTTTTTTAAGTGTGAATAAAGCAATAGTTTGTGTTTTTAAGTGTATTCAAGCAAGTGCACAAGTTGTGCTGTATGTGCGCCGCTATATGTACAAGTAAAAATACATTCAACGGGTTAAGTCTTTTAAAGGGTTTTAACCATGCGTCTTTGACAATGAGAAAGAATGCAAGAGAAAGAGATACGCTGATGTAGAGTAAATCTAGGTTAGGGTTACACCAGGTCACCGGATCAGGGCTCAGAGGGACTCTCAACACGAGCAGTAATTATGGTCCATGTCCACAAAACAGCCACCACTTTGACACACTGTACAGCTTCAGTCCAGTGGTTACAGTGCTTGCATAGAGGATGTCCAATCTTGAAATCAATTCCATTCAGAGGAGAATTGTGTGGGATTCTTTTTTTAAACTCTTGTTCTGTTGCTATGAAGTGGAAACACCTCAAAAAAAATGATTTAAAAAGGGTGATTTCATAAGTCGGCAATTAGAGCCTGGAAGTGTGTCACACAATGTTTGTTATGTAGATGCAGTTTTCCATGCAGAGGTTTTGCCATTTTGTCTCACTTGGAAACATGGACTACATACTGTAGTGGGAGGCGTAGAAACAAAAGAGCTCCGGTCTGAACATACAGTGTACAGAGTACACGCTGTTCCAGTCTTCGACAGACTGAGTAATCTTGGCTGTGTCGGGCTCTCTTATCTAAGTGCAGCAGAAAGCTCTATCCAACGAAAACCTTGTCTCCAGACTTGACAGCGGCAGTAGATTTTGATGTAGAGATGCAAAGCTCTTCTGGGTTAAAAAGAGTTTGTAGATGCCTTTGATGGTTTCTTTTCTGCAATAAATCCTGATTGGATGCCAGATTGGTTTGAACCGTAGTATGATACACTAATCGCTGATACCGGAAAGTATTTGAAAGTCACTTTTCATAGGAGCTATACTAGTGTTGTGAACTCCTCACATCCAACACATCTTGCAGGCTGGAACATTCAGAATTACCCTCAAAGCCAGTGTACCAGCTCTGCTTAAAGGAGCAGCAATGTACACAAAATAACAGAGGGTTTCACTGCCGATTGCTGAACCGTATCTCCCTGCTTTGACCCATAGTCACAAGCACATAAACCAATATACATGCACATGTGCATTGGTTTATGCACAATATACATGCACATGTGCATTGGTTTAGGATTTCAGATGGCCCTCCATGTGTTCTGCCATCAATCCATCAACCTTTTGTCTATAAAAGCTTCAGCAGCTTTTAATGTGAGCCAGACAGGCAAGAAGAAGAGGGGAGAGATCTCAAACTAAGCTCTATGGGCATTTACTGGCTGCAGCATTACTGCAAAGAGAAGAGTCACTGCTATTTTGCGAGTCATAATCAGGCCCAGGAATTGTTGATGATGAGACTAAAACAAGATTTCGAAACAAATCCGGGAAAAGGAGATTCTCAAAGATTGTTGTTTGGGACATAAACTAACAATTTGCAACCACAGCGCAGAATAATACATAAATAAATGGTAATATTGACTTAGGGGGTTTTGGACTTGAGGATAGAGGGCTATATATTGAAGAGGGTTATTGCTATTCATAACACAGAACAAGGAATTATGGCCAAATGCAATCGTATCTTCAAAAGTTGAAATACAAGGCTTTTCCCTGCTTTATGCATGAGGCAACTTGCTGTGCCCCAGGCATTGGTTCTTTCATTACCAGCATGCTCAGATATCGCCATCGGCCCTGCAAGATGGCCTGCTCAAAGAGGATGCCTCCACTTCTATACAAACACACACACTTAAATAATCTCCTGAACACAGGCTCCTCAACTACACTTGTTTGTGTGTGTGCTAAGGTGTGCATGTGTACATGCTAAAACCCAGAGGGCTGCCAACAGAGCATGCTGAAACATGACTTCATCATGCAAACTCTGATCCCCTCAAAGAAGATTTCTGTTATGGGATTAAAGGTATTCCCTTATCATTTTCACTTTGACTGAGGGATCAAACCCAGCTGGAGGTCAAACCTTGATGTTAGAAAACGTGTCATCTAGTGCCCTGCAGCTTAGAAAACACAACCCATTTCACACATTGGTATTTTTGTTTGCATCACTTACTAATGGCATTCCTTTTAAAACACTTGTTTTAATATAATGTCAAATATACCAATTGTATCATTATACACTTTTCTCTCACAAGTTCTTTTCATAATGTATCATTATGAAATGATATGGGGGAGCTTCACTGTTTGCCAGCTTGCAAGATGAAAAAAAAATGGAACAGGCTTTATTCACAAGAACTGGACTGACACTAATCAGTGCAAATGTGGCAGGAATTGGTACACGCTTGTTTCCTACTAATGGACTTTTAAATACCATGCAATAGAATGCATCTGATGAATTTAGCCTTATTTTACCCAATTCTGAAAGCACAAGCAGCTGTGAGTAAGTTTAGTCTGTATTTTCAAAAGATTTACAATCTACCACATCCCAGAAAAGTACATGTGGTAAATAATCCATGAACCATCTCCATCTTCTTCTCGTGTCTCTGAAACCTGCGATTCATCATCCCATAAGTGACCGAGAAAGAACGGGTGGAGGTTGACATTTCCTGGGGCAGCGGCATCCTTGTCAATTCTCCTGTGTCCCTCTTTTGTCTCATCCCTCCCTCCAATCTCCCCCAAGTCTGGCCTCAGCATTACTAATGATTCCCAGACAGGAAGCAGAGCTCGCATGAGGGAGTAAAGTCATTTTCCCTGCTTTGCTTTGTCACTTTCTCCTCTTTGTCACGGCCTTTCAATGAAACTCTGACCCATAGGAAATCAATGAGATACCACGGAGCGATTATCACATCAAAAATTGTGTTCAGCACCATGGTGTTAGGGTCTTAGCAAATCAAACCATGTTGCAAAGAAATACACAATATAGCAGACACTCATTCCATCCCGTCCTCCACCCCTGTCCATTAGCCCCCCCCCCCCCTCCAGTCTAACTCTCCACAGGCCTGCGTCTGCCTCTGCAGAGCGTCTGTCAGCAATGAATCACTGGAAGGTATTTACACGGCCACAGGACGTTTAAAAACACGTGTGGCCCTTTTAACCCATCGCCAAATGAACGAGAGTTTCTCTCCCATGCAGTTCTGCAAAAGCATGATCGATAATGCTGAAATGTAAAAAGCACGAGTGATTTTTTTCAACTCCCCCTTTGGCTGTGGCGTGAGGAGTCAGTGACCGTTATTTTCAAGAAATCTCTGATATATCAGGGGATTTTGTGAGCGGGAACATGTGTATCTGAAAATATGCTAAGACACGGCCAACAAACAATCTCAGAGCCAAAACGTTCTCGTAATAGGGTTATGCCAAATCAGACTAGTCTTTAAAATAGCCGTCCATGCTCCCATTTATGTTGGCATGGACCGTTTTTGGGCTTCAAGAAGACGCCCAAGACACTCTTTTCACCACTACAATCAATATCATTTATCTGTGCAGAAAAGGTGAAAAAGTGTCAGAGCCATAACTATTGTTGAAAGATCATTTTAGGGTCTCTAAAGCATGCCTGTTTAGTGGAGCCATGGCATGAGAAAGCCAGCGAGCGGTTTGACCACTTTTCAGCTGTTCCATGAGAAGAGCTGTCAGCCTGCCATCAACCTCAGTCCCATTATCAACAGTCTGCACTGCACAGACGTGGACAAACTGTCCAACCTTCTCTTCCTTTCTTCTCTTTCCATCTCCTCCTCCCTTTTTGTGCTCTTTTCCTTCCTTCCCCGGCTTCTCTCCCATAGCTTATGGTATTTTCTTTCTCTGTCTGACCCTTAAAACTTTGGCCAGAAAGACTGACATGTGGAACTTTCTGGTGTTCCAATGAGCAAGGGGGGGGGGGGGGGGGGGGGGGGGGGGAGCCTTCATGGCTGATGTCAATTCAATTCCATTGTTCTTTTGCAGTTTTTTTACCCAGGGAGTTTAAGTCCAGATGGGAAAAATGCAGCCCCTGGGTGCAAATCTGGGCCTTGTCTCCTCCTAACCTTCAGTTCATTCACTTCAGGTTCAAATGTTAAACATCTGCTCAGCTCAAAACAAAAGTATGAACTGCTGAAGTACTTTTATTGCTCAGAATGTATTTTAATACAGTGTTTGCCTCTTTTAGCCTCTATTTTATTCAAAGTCCCACTTCTCAGTCTATTTAGTTTGTCTCACTTTTTCCCTTGTTCAGTTTCACTCCGGTCTACTCATTTCAGTGCAGCTGAGGCTTATTAGGTTTTTTCCCTGCTGGCATAAAGGATGTAATGAGTTAGCTGAGAGTTGTGTGGTGGCTTGCCGGGAAGCCTTCAGACCTCTTTGATAGAGGAAGCTGTACCATTACGGGATTAATGGCACTGTGCGTTGCCAGGTACAGCTTTTTTTCATCTCCTCTTCAAAGCCGCTCACTTTGAGTTGCCCCTAGCAATTTTGGTCCTGTCCGCCACAGTCGGCAGAGAAGGTTCACATTGAGAAGAAACAGGGCCGCAGAGCAGATAAGAGATTGGGGTTAAAACGGTGCTGATTGCATTCTCAAGTGAACTGCTGAAGTGTGAAAAGAAGCAGAAACCACTTTTTTCTGAATCAAAATCTTGCCAAGCAACATGGGCTGAATCAACACAAAGAAATGTTGTTGTTTCAGCTCTTTTTTTTTTCCTCGTTTGTTTGTAGACTGCCCCAAGGCCACAGGGGAAGAAAAGGAGCGATATAAAGAACGAAAGAGAGCTAAATAAAGAGAGAAAAGGAACAAATTAATGACACAAAAGCATTTTCCACTGACAAACAACTTAAGTAGAAGATCTCACTTTTCTGCCTTCCCCTCACTCAACCCCCTTGTCTTTATGTAAGCATTGCAAATCTGATTCACTTGCCGTGTATACAACTAATACTCACAAAACTAGTTTGACGAATGCCTTTCCTTATGGGATACATCCAAACAATCACAAACAAGTGTCAAAAAAAGCAAACAAATTCCGAAACTGCAAGCTGAAGTTGTAAATCGAAACAGTGATGAACACATCACATGGCACTCAGCGGTGGTGGATACCTTGAAGATTAACGATGGGCCAGGAGTATAAGGTTTTTTGGCGGAGGAGTGAGGTACCAGCATCAACTGCACTACCACACCCCCTTCCCTAGCCGCTGCTCTTTTCACTGAGCTGTATGCCGATTGGACTGGAACTGATTAAAGGTCTCTCATCACAAAGGCAAGAGAGCTGTGGGAACAAGACCTGGCAACATCCGGAATATACACAACATACATTAATATACGACAAAGTGAATCAAATTATACCCATAAAGTTTAAGAAACTGCAAAAAAAAAAAAAAAAAGAACTGCAATAATCCTATATTTATACAATAACATCATCAGCAAATAATGTGACTTTTAAATCATGAATTTTAGATTTTGTCATGCAAAAAGTTACAATCCTGCAGCAAAAGCCAAACCCTTCTCTCAAGACTATTCTCTCTCGCTTTAAAGATGAGTCCATGTTGAAACCCAACTCCATTATCTTAACCTAACTTCAGCCATTATTACCCATACTTTCCTCCTCTATCAGAGTAAAGGATTAACCTACCTGTTCTCAGAAGAAGCAAGGCAGAGAGAGTAAAGTTGTGCTAGATGAGCTTGACTTCCAAAAATCCAGTCGAGTGGGGGGGATGAGACTGAAGTGGCTGCGAGGGCCTATGGGGTAATTAGACTCAGAACGCGTGCAGCCAAGATCAAGCAGGTGTGCTCTGTCACAACAAGGGGAGGAGAGAGGAAGGAAGAGAGACAGAGGAAAGAGAGGGGAGAGAGATAGAAGGAGGGAGGGTCCGACCGCCGAGCTCCTCTCAGGACCGAAACAATTGGTGGAGAACTTCCCCCGTTCTCGCTGCGTGCTCCAAAAACAGCTGGAAATGGAGAAGGGAAAGGAAGAAAAAAAAAAAAAAGGGGGAGAGGGAGCAGGAGACAGGGAGAGGGAAAAGAAGGAAGGAGAAGAAGAGAGAGGCAGAGAGTTTGAGTTTAAAGCAATAAGCAGTGATTCGGCTGGCAGCCACCCTCACTGTGACATCTGGTAATGATAGGTCCTGTGTGGAGCTTAGCAGAGAACGCTGCACACAATCTCTCTTTCTCCCTCTTTCACACTCTCTCTGTCATTCATTCGCATTCAGCTTCTGACTACCCTCAGGAAAAAAACAAAACAGCACACACACACACACACACACACACACACACACACTTTTGTCTAATCTATTCAGATTGGCACCTCCTCCCAGTAAACCTCCGTTTCTGTTTTAACCCCAACTCTTGATTAGGTTTGTTTAAGTGTCCTTAATGAACTATTGGGTCTATTGGATTGTATTGGCCCACAACAGTGGGGGACTATGTGGGAGGAAGAATGTCTTTTTTTCAAGCCTGTAGCCAGAAAAGAATGACTGATGGATTCACATGCAAACTACCATATGGTTAAGGTTAGGGTGAGTTGGTAAAAAAGGCTAACACCAAATCAGGCATTGCGGCAAAAGCGCAAGTCCTCCCATTCATTTGAATTTGGGTTGTGCATTTGTGCTGCGGTGGTGCAGACCGCTGGGAATGCAAAAAAAAAAAAAAAGCGTGTGTTGAAACAGAATCAACTCGACTGATTTGGTGTGAATGAAGATTAGAAGTTCACAGTCATGCTAGCGGCTCTATGAGGCTTATTTCTAATGTCAGCATGCTTATAGGCTCAAAATGTCAATGCCAACATTCTAATGTCTACTATGTTCACCATCTTTGTTGGTGATTTGCTTATTAGCATTAAGTACAGTCGACGGGAATGCCATTGGTTTTGCAGATATGTCGTCAACCAATGTATTGGACCAATTAAACATTTTACCTGATGATGTCACTAAATTAAATGTCAGGGAAACTGCAATTAATTTCATGGGAACCTGTCAAATAGTTGTCCAGATATTCCACTCAAAACCACAAATGTGAACCCCATGGTGACACTAGAGGAAAAGTCAGGTGATCATCAAAGTTAGGATACATCGTCTGGTAACCATAAATGGCTGTACCAAATCTTGTGCTAATTCATCCAGTAGATGTTGAGATATTCCATTGGATAAGTGAAAACTTTGACTGGTTTGCTGGTTGCAACATATGAAACTCAGGGACACCAAAGTCATCATGTGTAGAAGCAATAAATATGTAATTGATTGGAATACTTTGCTACTTTTTAAAAAGATTTACTACAAGCTATTTCTGCTCTCTAATGAGCAAAGTTGCTTTAAATCTGGACCATGTGCTTGCTGGATTGGACATGCCAAAGCTGGATCTAATCAGGGCAAGGGTGGGGGTGGGATCTGTTTTTTAACCCCAAGTGAACCAGACCTCATCTTATCATGACGGGAAACGTTGGGGTGGCTCAGTGTTTAGAGAGACTACGTCATGCTGTTTCAGGAAGGTCACAAGTTTAACTTTTGCATTGGCCAATGTCTCCATCAGCAGCCATGTGCTCAGTTGGCGAGCGAGTCTCGACCTCTATCTGCTTCCTTGATGTAATTCCCTCTGGTTCATTAATGGAAATGATCTCTATTCTTGTGTGAATCCAATCTTAGTTCCACTTTGATACCACCAATATATTCTGTAATTTCCGTGCAGTCCCAAGTTGAGATGACATTTTTTTTAAATCATATTTGATCCAGGGATATGTTTTTGAAACATCTTTTTGGAGATATTTTATTTAAAACAGGATTTACAACATTATATCAGATAGTTATGTTATAGCAGAGATCTGTGTGCTGTTGTTCAGCGGTAAGAGTTACTTTTAAGAGAAAGTTAGCGGTACAGGGAGGTTAATCAATTCATGAACAGCTGCAGTGATTAAAGCTGCCGCATCCTTTTAGAATGTTTACCTCGATCACATCCGTGTCTCATTTATTAAACTCTAGATTTTGATTACAAAAAATGCTGGACAAGTTTTAGCAAGGAAGAAAGACCTCCTTCAGCTACTATCCCTCTCTCCGTCCTTTGCTGAAGACTAAAGAGAATCAGATAGCAGAAGAGCAGGTCTCATCCTGTCTTGCTTTTCCTCCCTCGCCTCGATTGTCTTTCCCGGCAGAAGGCAAAGGGCAGACCACACAAGTAGTGGCCCCAAGTGTGTCGAAACGGTCCATCTCTGTCCCAAGAAGACTCCTTTTTCGGACGGATAAGCACTACTGCTTTTCTTTTTGTACAAACCTATGACCTTAGCTAACATGCATTTAGTCGCATGGGGTTCAAGTAATCTTTAACAGAAGCTCCAATTGAGTCCACAGATGGAAGGAAGGAGAGGAGGAAAATAGTAGCATGGAAAAAGGTCAGAGGCAAGGAGGATTACAGCATGATGTGAAGTATTGGATGAAGCCAAGTGTCCAACACAAACCGTGAGATCAAACCTGGCATATTTTACAAAATTTTGATAGAGATGAGAAAAATCTGTTTGCCTTCTTTGATATCGGGCAGATGATGGAAAGCAGGCCTCTTATAATGGAGTGAAGAAGCAATGACACGTGGCTGTTGTGGAGACATAGTGGAGATCTAACCTGTGATCTGCAGAAACTGATTTATGACCGAATACATTCATTAAAGCTACTCTGTTTTCAGGTATTAATATGCCACTGCAGAAACAAAGATAAGAGAGACAGACGTTTCAAGAGAAATACAAGAAAAAGACGCAAAAAGGGAGCAGGGTCAAGGTTGAATGTGTGTGTCTAGAAGAAAGAATGAAAGAATGAGGGAAGATGAGCAGGGGTTAGCAGGTATTATTACCTGAGCTTAAAAGAAAAGAGGTTTCAGAGGGAGGTCAAAGGCTCCATATCAAGTTGAGCCCCTCAGCATATCTTCATTTTGCTGCAAACCTCAAGAGGATTTGCCAAAAGCAAAAGGGCAATGTGGTGGTATTGATAGTTGTGATTCTCCTCTCAGGAAAGTGCCTTAAGGAAGCTACAATGTGAGCACTTCATATCAGGGGAATATGGTTTGAAATACAGTCTTTCAGACAATTTATGAACAAGATTAAACATTTTTACTCTCGCAAAACTTTTGTCTTGGCTTATATTGAAGATATATCCACTGATTAGTTTGTGTGAAAAAAAAATATAGAGACATTATGGGATTTTGTGTAGGTCTATTTGCCTGTGCCGACATGCTGGGTAAGGACCTCATCACTCAACGTATAACACTCGACACAATCTTCTGAAAAGAGCTGGAGGCTTTGTCTACGCTCTGTTTCACCTCTATATCCACTGTATCTCTCTATTATCTGGCACTCTGTCCTCCATTTAGACAACTTCTTCTGGAAAAAAGAACATAATTTCTCTTTTCTCTCACTTCCTCACCTCCCACTTTCCAAGCCAACATATACTATAGGACTATTCAAAGCACCACTTATTACCATTATCACGCAAACTCCGTCTCTGCTAGTGTGTTACAAAGATTGGGTGGAAACAAAAAGCATTTTAGGACCATTAATATCAGTCAAAGAGAAATATAAGAGAATGTTGATGATACAACATTGATGTAAAGAAGCTATGGCTTATATTTGTATGTCTGGACATGTTTCATCAATGGAAGCTGGGCGACGGGCGTGGTTCACATGAAAGAAGTATACCCTAGGGGGACTTGTTTTAACACCTTTGCCATTTTTTTGTGTTTCAGCTGTGACAGCAGTTCTAATGCTGAAAACTATTTGGAAAAACTGAGTTTGATTGAAATTGCTCCGCTTTCATATAGCATGTTGAAATCATGTTGAGTGTACCGAGTATATTCCTACTGCAATGGCTTTTGTGAGATATACTGTCGGCCTCACTGCTTCGCTCAATGGCAGCCATTGGGTGAAGGGAAGGCTAGTCATACATTTCTTATACTACTGATATTATATCAGCTGCTTGTGGACATATACTGACGGCATTCCCACCTAAAGCCTCTTCTCCATAGCTACATAGTTCATGTAACAAGACAGCCGGGAAACCCGCAGAGTCACCAACTGTGGGGGAAAAAATGAAAGAATGACCCTGCATGTCGTTTGTGGTCAGCTAACTCTACTTGACCATAACGAGCTAAAATGATGTTTCATTTAGAGAGTCAGTGCAAGGGGAGCCTTGATGTGGCTTGATTTACCAGCGAAGGGGGATGTGATGGAATCTGGATTGCTGCATGTGTGAAACCGTAAAGCCAGATGGCATATAATGGAGTCTCTAGTTACCAAGTATGGTTCAACTAGCTGCATTTTTCGAACAAATACAAGAGAATTTGTATTTAGCTTGGTTTTGTATAATCCTGCCCAGTTATAAATATTAAAATACCTCCAGTGCCTGTTTCCTGCATTATATCAACCTGCAGACACTAACATTCCTCTAGAGTGAAGTTTTCTTTGTCTATCATATGTCACTTAATGATAAACCAATGGAAGCCTTTAAAGTTCTGAGTGCATGACTGTACACACACAACTCATCCCAGACTCTCTAAGTAATTCACCAGCTGTGAGGCGGAGGAGCTCTGTCATTCCCATCTCTGACTGGAGTGTCTCAGCCGTGATGGACAAAACAGACCCTGCACACACACACACACACACAAATGCAGAGTAGAGGCACCAACGATGGCGGTGACAGGACGACAATTGGGTTCTAGGTCAGCAGTACTGTGGGAAATGACCTTATTTGGACCAATCAAAGTGAGGCTGTGTGTTGATACTTATTCATATGATAATCACACTGGAGGAATCCCGTCAGTTTGGTTCACTGTTTGCAGCCTTTCCTTTAAATCGCGAGGGGCCACACACACACACACACACACACACACACACACACACACACACACACACACACACACACACACACACACACACACACACACACACACACACACACACACACACACACACACACACATTCTCTCTCTCAAAGACTCACCCACAAGTTTGGCCAGTCAACTGCTAGCTTTAATGGGTATTTTTCATGTTTGGGGTGAGATGAATGCCATGCTGCCAGTCTGATAAACCATTACTGCAGCATAAAGAGCAGTCCCTCCGGCATTAGTGGCCTATAGTGAAATTCTTCAACTGGAGAGTCAAAGTATCAACCGAATAAGAGATAAGGGCATAATAACTTATGCTGCTATAATATGGACTCGATTCAATGTCGTTTTTTTAGGAATTTACTCCAAAGTAGTCCCACTGAATGTGTGAAAAGATGGCCGACAACAATGCTGAATAGCATCTCCATAAACCCAAAGAAACGTTCATCACCTATTGTCATAATAATGGAAATCCACACAAAGAAAAGCCTTTTTTTTTCAGGGAGGCGACTCATTCACTATTCCTCCTCACTCACCCCATGGCTCTAGAAAAAAAAAAAAGGGACACAGGCGACGGAAACACTCGCTCAAGTGATGTTTTGGTATAAACGTGGCCATTCAGGGCCGGCAGGACTTTTTGTCTCCATGGTGACAGACTCCTGCTCGGCGGAAAGCAAAGTGAAAGAGGAACTCTTCCCAACTGGCCAAGTTTGCATCGCACCCTGTAATAAAAACAGAGGGATATGTTGAAATAGGCAAACACAGCTGCCTGGCTGGTGAGCATGCAGCGTAGAATTAAAACATTGATTAATTGTGATTGTATGGTTTTAAAACGAGGGGAAGGATCTGGGTTATTACAGTTTTTAAATACCTAGTCTGTAGAATAAAAAAAGGAGAAAATAAGAACAAATATCAGTTAATGTGCAGTCCCCAGGGCGTACTGTCTGCCCAGTGCAGCCTTTAAATTATAAAAGCATTCCCACAGTCTCATTATAAATACCTAGTCAAACACAGCTGCCTGGAAGCAGAATATTATGGCATTAGAGCAGTGATTTATTGTGATTGCATGGTTTTAAAATGTGGAAGTGGGATTATGTTTATGAACAACAAGAGCAGTTCGGCAATGTGAAATGGAAGAAGCAATAATTTAAATAAAGGAACCTTGCAAACAAATGAAATTGAACTACCTCATTCTCATGTGGAACTGTTATGATAGTCAGCAAAACCCCAGTCTTTTACTCGGGTTATTCCATGGTCTTTGCAGCCAGTTAGAACCTTTATGTCTTTTGAATTTCAGCCGCAGGGAATGAGTGGGTGTACCATCTAAATAAGCTGCAAGGCTGGGCTGGAACTTCTTATCAACACGACCAGAATGGAATGCACTCTTCCTTTCGATCAACAAATCACATCTTGTTAATTTGATATGCGCATGAATCAGTAGGAAGTAGATGAAGTCCACTAATAATTAAAATTCATAAAATGTCTGTGTTTGATCGGATTTCTTTACAAACTCTTGATTCTTTTAAAATCCTTCCATCAAAATGATTGGAATTATTAAAGAATACTGATTTTATTCACTTTGTTGGACCTGGAGGAACCCACGTGCACAGTAGTAAAGGCAATTTTTCACTTTGAGTGAAACAGTTTTCTTTGTCAGTATTGTTTATATTCCGGATAGTTTAAAGTGATGAACGTATTACAGGACTACCACTTATAAAAAACAAAAATCATTTCAGTATGGAGGAACTTAAGCTCATTAGATGAAAATATATACATCCATTGGCAGGTGTTGAGTCTAGGAATACCACAGATCAAACATAGAAACCACACTACCAACTATTTTTTAAATCCTTTATTAGAGTAGCAATAGTGGATAAACAGAGAGGGGTGTGACATGCAACAAAGGTCCCAAGGCTGGAATCAAACCAGGGACATTGTGGCTATGGCATACACTGTAAACACTCAGAACACTCAACACTTTGCCAGTATCTTCTATTCCACAGATTAAATGTGTTTTATTACATAATATAATCTTTCACCACAAGAGGATTAAATCAAAAAGGCCCACAACTTAGAGAAATGCAGCACATTGGCACTAGAATATCATGGGAGAGCTTGTGTGGAGGTCAAAGTGACCAATTGTTTTTCTTCTTTAATTACGTCATTAACTCTAATTCTAACCAATGTGGTTTGAGTTACCAAACTAATTGTAACCTTGACCGAAGCGGCTTTATTCCCCTATATGCTCAGCTGCCAGTTACCCCTTTTTATATGATGAACATATAAACATTTGGTCATGGAATCTGTGCTGCTGTCAAATAATCCTTTCATTGTGGCGGAACATAATTTTCTCATTACTCGTGTCCACAAATCTGCGATCGCGAGTTAGTGAAGCCCTGCACCGTAAGTTGCTGCTAGTACAAGTGTTCACTGGGCGTTGGATGGACTTCATTAATCTTTTTGAATGTGTCGGGACATGTTTGGTGGGTATTTTTCCCCTCTTTCCATTTCAGTCTGTTTCTGATTTGCTGGGCCGAGGTGAGCAGCCAAAGCAGCTCCCTTGTCTGCCAAGAGAGCGAGCGCGTCCCTCCCAGAGACGTTTGGGTTGAAGAAGCAAGAATGATATGTTAGCTGCCAATGAAACCCTGTTGTTCCCTCAATGTTCCCTCAATTTTATCATGTCATGGGAATGAAATAAGGTGCAACGCTGTGGCCCATTTACAGTTGCTGAACATCCCTGCCTGTTAGGATGGCCACGTAGCGGCTGGACTGTGTGTCTTATTCCTTAAAGCAGTCCTGTGTACAAAGTTCCACGAATGCTTGTAATGTAGAGGACCTTCATTACACTGCCAAATGTTACATACTAGTATGTCTATACTGCCAGAACTGTCATTAATAACACATGTGAATGGGACATCTATAGGCATCTAAGGCCATAGGGCTTTGGAAAATTATTCATGAGAAAACAGCTAGTTCTTTATAGTGTGAGGATACAGAATCATATGATATCAAGCAGCTTGCGATACGTTTCAGTTTGTGCTTCTCACATCAGACACGTGTTTTGTAATTGTACCTTCATTGTTGAATGAGCTGTTGAATTCACCAAACATCAAAGCACTTTCATGACACTACTGTATGAGCAAACTTAACAGTTCATTCTCTCTCTAAGTATTACAAATGAGAAGCTGGTTTCAAATTATCTTTCAGCTGTGAGGAATCAGTTTTCTCCACAGTCAAACATTCCTCATATTAAGGCTTTTAATAAAGAAAGGATTAAAGGAATCTGTTTTCTGCTTATTGACTTTATTGAGTTTCATTCCAACTCTGGAAAAAAATACACAGCATCCTGTTCACATCCCTAACTTCTATGTAACACCGTTCATTCTTCTCTTACATAATGTTATGTGTATTTCCCCCAGTGTTAGTAAAGTGGACATGATCGCTAATTAATGGTCCAGACTTAGGTGCTGCCTTTTCTTACTATACAGTATATGTCGTGATGAATTAATGCAATTTCTCAATGGGGTACCATAATCTAAGACAGCATTTTGCGAGGGTGAGGAATCCACCTAAACAGGAAAACATCTGTCAGAATCACTCAAGTCGAAGAGCGCAGACTTCATTAATTCCCATTCAACACGTGACTGGGACCCAGGCGGGACGGGAATCATTATAAACTTGGTCAGTCTTTACATATAAATATGCAGTTCTTATATGAATAAACACTGGAACAGGAGTAAAAATCAACTCCTGTGACACCTCCTGGTGCCGTCTTCCGCCCTGTGACGCAGATCCACTTTAAATTGAATTTGTTTTTCCTACCCTTCCACCCAGGTTTCATGGAAATTGGGCCAGTAGTCTTTCCATAATCCTGTTGACAGATGAACAAATAAAATGGAATACAAACCAACAAACAAATGGAAAACATACCCGCCTTGCCGGAGGTAATAAAGACAGCAATGCACTTTGGCGTGCTCCTGCAACTCAGCATGAGATTCAATCACGATGCACAAAGGTTTTTGCTGATAGCAGCAACAGCAACAGAAGCCATATGAGAGTGAGAGCCTTTAAACAAGCTGCCAAATCAGTGCAGCGAGATGGTATGGTGTGGCTAGTATTAGTGTGACATGTGAATTGGAGCATCTTGGAGAATTCATTCATCATGATATGCGGATCAGAAGACTGGCAGAAAATTCATCCAATAACAGCCCATTTTTTATGTCCATCCAAGTCAAATTGAAGGGAGTGTCCGGTCTTTATGCACCATCTATTCAAATTGTCCTATCCAGGTGAAGCCGTCTTAACATTCCAGTTCATATCTAACAGCTATCAGCTGATGGGTTGAGCAAAACACTTGATATGATTTGAAGCACTGTTCAAGCAGTAAATGCTTGGATGTCATTTATTCTGCAGTCAGGTTTGGATACATATCAAAAGACAGCAAGCTGATTTATGAGTTTCTCTCCCTCCAGGTGTGTTTTGTAAAATGAAAGTGGCACAGAAGTGGGCATGAAATTTGCTATAGCCTTCCCACCCTCAAACCTCAACAAATTTTGGGAATGTTTGGAGAACGACTTGGAGAAGCTTATTGATTTACAATGACATTTTGTGAGACTGCAGGTTCTATTTTTACTACATGCACATTTACATTCTTCTGGTATTTGGCGAGAATATGAAAGTGCTTTAGTGGAAACATTCAGACTGTAAAACAGATGTCTTCAACAGGAGAACCAAAGCTCCCGGGTGTCACAGAGGCAGAAACTGTCTGACTGGGAAAGACATTAGCAGCCAAACATGGCATCATCAGCTCAGCATGGCAGAGACACTTGCCCCGAACAAAGGCTGGTCTGTGTCCGATTGCCACTGTGGACGTAAAGAGTGCTAATGTGGTGATGATATTGGGGAAAGAGTATGTAAAATACTGGGACGTGGCGAGAGAGAGTGAATGAGGTCTCCAAGTATGTTTCTTCTTTTAAACATCCTTACTGCTCACAATTAAATGCAATGAGCTAGAGTCCGTTTTGAGCTCTGTTACTTTGGATGAAACACAGCTACCAAATAACTAGATAAACAGGTGTTGACACCACACATACACCTATACAGGTATACAGGTATATGCAATAGGCAGACTTTTTCTCCGTACTGGCCCGGTTGTGGTTTGGATGGACTACCCTTTCCTGAGGTCCCACAGCTTTGGCAGTTAGGTTAAAACACTACAACAAATCTGAAAAACACACACACTGTCGTATTAAGCAATATTTATTGCACCATCCCAACAGCGATAAGTCCCGTCTGGACAGTGGAGATGTTCGTGTGAAGGGCCAGCGATTGTTTCTTAAAATGTCAGTATTTTTCATCATAGCGCAAAGCCAGCATTACAACAAATACAGTGCCTCTGTCCGGAGGACATGGATTATAAACAAGCTGTCAACAGACAAGACTAAAAAGTTTCTGAACAGTATACACTACCGCAGTCTATTGATTTTCCATTTGGAAAGGGTACTCCAAACGCAGCAGGAGGCTAGTGGGAGAAAACATTGTGCAAATAACAGAACGGCTGTAAACAAAGAATTATAATACAAAGGGAAAATAGTGAAAACAATATTACCCTCAAGTCAACGACCGAGTTTCCACTATCTCATCATTTCCATGGCCTACACTGACTGATGGATTAGAAACGTTGTTTGAATCAAGTGTAGCTTGTTTTTGACAAAAATACTCAAAAAGCTTCAATATTTTAAATAGTAGTTTGACTTTTTACACTTCTTTGCTTTCTTACAGAAAATCATAATAAAACGTAGATGCCACTGTCTGTGAGAAAAAAAGATATTAAGCCACCGCTAGCACCCAGTTAGCTTCCTGGAGTCTTATCGTCACTGTGAGATTGCCTGGCCAAGAAATAGTATATTGCATAAGAGTAAAATAACAATTTGTCATTTTTACACAGCCATGCTCAGCGTTTCCCCCTTTTTCTAGTGTTTGTGCTAAGCTAAGCAAAGCTAAGATAACCGACTACTGGCTATAGACATTTAAACGTGCAGAACATCAAACTATTCCTTTAAAAACTTCGAATGGTATGATTCTTTATTATTTCTTCCACTATAATTGGATTTTTTAAGAAAACCACAGAGCCACAAGAGTAATTAGGAAGCCATAATGGGTTTCAGATTTTTACATTACCTTTTTTATAGGCTTTCCCAGAAGTATCTAAAGTGGATCTCAGAAATCACAACTACAGCAGCCTACATTTCCAGATAGGCAGGAGTGTAATGGATACCTTCACCTTATTTGGCCTCAACATTGCTGCTTCAGTGGGATCCATGAAGTTGGGGTTTTGATGTGTGCCACAATTGAAAGTTTCTGCCTGGCTATTGAAAGCAGACCACTGCAGGCCCAGTTGATTTTATTACTGACTTGGCAAAGCGTTTGCCACATTTGGCTAAAATCTCAGCAGATCCACTGGAAGGTTCTGACCAAACATCTTGAACCATTATACATGGACAGTGAAGCCTGTCTTGATCTCATCGATTGGGACGTTGAAGGCAGTAAAAAGAAACAAATTAGCAGATTGTGTTGAAATATCTAGAAAATTGCAGTTTTTATTATTTGAGAACGTTTGTTCTCAATTGTCGGGGTCTTAAACTCTAAACTTCTCAAACTTCTTGTGAAACTTTCTGCCACTTGTTCAGACATGTGGTATCTGGCCTAGACGGACTCTCATAAGCCATCATGGTGTCCACACCCTGCACTGGCAGGAGCTGCATGTGTCAGGGCCTTTGGTGAATAGAAGGTCAACCATCTTTCTTCACTGTGAATCCAAGCCAGATGAGTCTTAAGTGGCAGCGTTGATCGTAATTGAACAGAGTGTGCCGGGTAACTCTTCACCAGACAAAACACTTCCATTGTATACGTTGGAGGCCCGTGTCCAGCCAGACTGACATTAAGACAGACAGATAACACCGTTAGAAACACTCCTGTTTCATCCACATTCATCATTGTGTGCGCCAGAGGAGTAGCAGTCCAACTTCCCTTTTTAGCTTTTAAGTTTATTTCTTCAGTGTGTGGTGGGAACCTGCAGACTTGTTGCGGAACAGTATGCAACTCTGAGGGAGGAACACACACAGGACACACTTGTTTTTGTTATTGTGCTTCTGTGAATAAAATTCATATCTCATTCATTCTTCACAGTATAACCAACAGGATGAAATAATGTTTGTGTATTTTGGTCGAAGAGAGAGAATTTTTCATTTCCGGTGTTGCTTGCTTGCTTACTTTAGACTCCCAGTTCCTCCTTTACATCATAGCATAACTATGAAGCCCTATCTTATCTCCCGTACTGCTACACATGCATCCACACTTCATGAATTCCACAAGGGGAAGAAATTGGATTGATAGGAGCCCTCGGTATTCCACGCAAAATGCCTTTTAGGTGGTAGGAACAGTTTGTACAGCGACACAAGGGAACACTTACCATGAGATGGAAAGAGCTTTCGAGTGCTTGTAATGTGCAAGACACATGTTAAGGTCAACAATACAGTGATGGATACTGCATAGATTTTTTTTTTTTGGTGCAGACGAGAAAGTTAAAGCTGCTGTTGGAGGAAGGGAGTAGCAGAAACAGGAGGGGAAAAAGTATTAGCAGCCGAAGAGAGTGTTGGTGGAGCCAATTAGGTGTTGGCCACATCTGTTCTCTCCCAGACTCTTGATAATCTATCTGTGGTCAATGGCAGACCAGCTTTGCATGGAACGGATGAGATGTGGTCACATTTTTCTCCAGCGTTCTCATGAAGCTTTCCAAAACGCCATGAACACTCCAAAACTTTTAAGTCCCTGTGTATTTGAGATGCAATAGAATATTCTTGGGGCGACCATCTCTGACCAACTCACTGGTGCTGCGGCAGCCAACATATGGCAGGGAATCAGAGGGTCGTAAGCCAATGTCTAAGTCTCAGATTTTACTCCTTGGGCCCAGCATTTCTGATCCAGAACCTCTGCTTGACTGGTTAAATCTGGATATTTTAGCTCTTAAAAGACCAGCCGGCCAGAGGATCATTCAGTTGCTCTTGGAATAGTCTAAGTTTACTCTAGAGTCTGCCCCCATTCTTTCCACATAGTTCACATTTTCACGTGTCTTTGCAGTTTCGATCCTCTTTATAGTCCTCTACTACTGATGGGAAAGATGGCCACACAAAAGCAGAGGTGTGTTCATGATGTTTCCAGCTTAGTAGGCCAACTGGGCGAACAAAGGCTCCAACAGTTTCCATCAATACTCTTTTACAAGCATTCAATTATCAACACGTGGATGGACAAAAGTCTGAATTTTAAATACCATATTGACTATCTTGCAAAGAAACAAAACAAATCTGTACAAGTTAAACTTCTGTTTTCAAATGGCATAAATAAAAAAATGCTTAGTAGTTGGCCTTTTTCACAATTTTGGTATTACCAATTACAGGTTTGCCTCACCGTCATACAATGGTTCGTGTGATGTAAGCCATTACAAATATGAGTTCTCCTACTAATGTCCAGAAAAGTGTCAATTTACGCTTGTTACATTCATACAGTCATTTCAAAATAAACTTCAGAAAACAGGGTTTAGATTAGGCTTAAATCAACAAAAGTACTTTGTTGGATTTAGGAAAAGCTTGCGGTTTTGGATTACAATAACTGGAACTTACGTGACAAATAAGTCAACGTTGACTTCTCGTTACACACAGGACCCAATCAGTGGTCTACTGGGTGAAAGTTTAGTGTTAGACTAGCTCAGTTTGTTACACTTTATACTTCCTGGGTCACGATTAGGTGGAATATATTCAAAGGTATGGCTACAAAAAGTGTATAAGTGTATAGATATTAGTAAATACAAATAGTACAAATATTTGTGGCCAGAAACACGATTCCAAATAAGTGATAATGTTGCTCTGCATCATGGCTGAGTAAACAGGCCCCTGTTTGTATATGCAAACAACATATGTACACCATAAAAACATTATATGGTGATAATACATCAATTTTGTGTTTCCAACTTGCCACCAGATGGCCCAAATAAACAATGATTGCGGCTTTGAATGCAGATTCATGTTTTATGGGCATTGTTGAAAACGTCAGGCTCATTGAGCACAAAGAACATTAATTAATTAAATTGGTGTTGTTCATACGATTTGAGTTTAGAAGTGAAATATACTTATTTTACAAATAAACAGATGAGATGCAGAAGATAGATAGATGGTAGAAAGCCAGCTAAACAGCAGTTTAACTGCAGCAAAACTAAAACATGAACCCAATTTGCCAGCAAAGAGCATCGCACTTACAACTCCAATGCTGGCAGATCCAAACCACAAAATGTACGGACATTTGGACACCAATGTTGTGGTACATTTCCAGATGATTTGATGGTGCTTTGTCAGCATTACAACAAAAGTTACTGCAAGGTTCTGATAAAAGTCTTCTGTTTCCACAGATGTGAAAAGGGAAAAACAGACACTACAAACTATAAATATTTTGCCCTGAACCACAGTCAAGAAAACTAAATGATCCACTGGCGTGAGATGTAAGACACCCCGGTCACCCACTGGGAGGGTTTTCCCATAATCCTTCTGTAACATTCCTTCACTAAATAGAAAAATGGGCAGATGTTAAACTTGGCTAAAGCATTTTAAAACAAAACATGGATGAAATATCTGATGTAAATATTATTCAGTATCTGTGAATTGCTGAAAAGTGTTTGGCAACAAGTCCGCGTTTCACAATACCTGGCACAAACAGCTGGCCTGTCTATCAATTAACACTGACTCAAGGCTTGCTAGTTTTTAATCACAAGTTGGCTGTTGTAAAGAATTAAAATAATTCATAAATCAGGCATCTTACTTTATTGAGTTTATTGAGTCCTGTTGGCCCACTCGTTTTCAATGGCTGTACATCCTTTCTAGAAACATGGAAAATTGTGAAAAGATGGAAAAGATTAAGGCAGCTTACAATACTCCTAAGAATGAGACATTGTTTGAAACATTAATTTGCATTGGAAACACACTGTTTTCCTTTTCGATGGCAACTAGATTGGGATAAAATGCGTCTTTCTGCTAAATAAAGTCAACTTGTTGGAAGACTTTGTTGCAGTGCGAGACATCACTCACTGGTCTGGTCTTATGTCTATGAAAGTTACATGTCAGAATTTTGAGAAATCTGTCTCCCATCTCCTTTCTGGAAACGTTCCCCCTGATGAAGAGTTAAGTGTATTATGTTGATGCCAAGAGTTGCTTCACTCCCCGCTGATGCGTCAAGAGCGGGGGATCAAAGTGACCTAGAGTGAACGAGTGCAATGTCAAGTGGAAAACAAACAGGAAATTGGAAGAATTATTCATGAATTATATGTTGAAGGTGCCAATGTTTGTTTTATAACCAAAATGCATCGTAAAATTTGACAGAATTAGTCAGGAAACACCAAAATGAGACTAAACAGGAGATATTTCGCTTTTTTTCCAGTGTTAAAGATATAATTAATCGTTAAAATGATAACATTACATTTATTTTTGTAAGCAGTGTACTGCAGACTGCGAGCAGCGTGGCTGTAGGGACATGTAGGATGGTCGGTCCACCACTTTGGTTCAGACTGAAGTACCTCAACATTTATTGGATGAATTGACATTAAATCCTCCCACTTTTCCTTTAGCACCACCGTGAGGCTAACATTTTGGGGTTTCAGAGAAATGTGGACAAGTATATTGGATGTCAATCCACCAACCTCGCCTCTTGCCTGTAGCGGACTTCTCGTTTTTATTACTAAGTCTAATAATTTAACGCATTACTCATCTCACATGACCAGGCTAAAATATTTGCATCATGTCCTCCAGCCACTGTTTTGACTTAAGAGTCTGTCATGTGTGATAAACTTTATAATCACTGAAAAGCAGCTGACTTGTTTTTGCTGTCAGCATTGACATTCAGATGATCGAGCAGGTCAGTTATGCGTTTGTTTAAACAATGGAAAGTAAGTCAGTCTCACTAAAGTTATTGATGGAAATTGATTAGCCATGACAATCCTTTGGACAACGTCCCAGGTGAAACATCAGAGTACGCTCCACTTTCTATCTTATGGTGCCCAGACTTGCCTCCATCTCATCAAAGCATCCAGCCTACCGTGTCTCTCATTCGCAAACTTTCTTCAGCACGCCTCACATCCCTCCTCTACTGCTCAAAATAAAGCAGTGTAGTATAACCGCTGTGATCAGAGAAATCAAATCACCTCTAATTTGCCATCTTGTTGCCGGTGGCACTAATTCACTTTATGGCGGTAAAATTAGAGGCAAACAGGAAGAGGAGCCAACTCTCATCCTAAACGTTTCAGTGCTAGGTGATGACAGGAAATGCTTTTTTGGTGTCAGGTGATCGGTTGAAAACTTCATCACCAAGTATCATTTGGGTCATGTAATGTGTTGCTGCAACCAAGTTCTGGAATAGTCTTAGCAAGTGGCCTTGGAGAGTTAAGTAGTTATTTCCCGATATCCCCTTTAATGACTCTGCTGGCTTTGTCTGCCTCACTTTCTGCTCATTGACATTCGAAACAGACATCAGTAAAAATGGGAGTGGAGGAATAATTGCTGAGGTAATGTCTGCTGCTTAGTATGGAAAACACTTTGTTCAAGTTCTCATCCTCAGGAGACAAGTGAAACTCCTTAAATATTTATGAGAATTGCTCATTGTGCCTCAGAGTCTGCCTCTGTATTCCACTATTTCGGCTCCGCAAAACAAGGTTGTGTTTTTAGTGACCTGGTTTCCCTCATACTAACCTGTCTAGACTTTGGTTAAGGGTGTTACCACAGTAATAGCCAACACAGGAAGCAGAAAAACAACAAGGGAAGTGCTTCCTGTGGTTACCTGGTTTATAGTTTTCAGAACATCTTGTGCCTGGGGCAGACAGATGGTTGAGGACAAAAAAGGTAGACCGCATGAGGCCACTTGAATTGCCAACGGCCTGCAGAGTGACAACACACATTTTTTTCATTCTGATGCCCCAGAGTTTATTAGATTCTGAAAACAAAATACTCTTCCTAAATAGGAGTTACTAAAAGTTGGTCCATTATTGAACCTTATAAAATGCATTACCAGCACCAAGTGGAATGCCAATAAAGCCCGTCTGTGGCTTTGACTTTGTTCACGTTTGGTAAACACCTGAAGCTTCAGGGGTTTTCAGTTTTACTGGCCTGCAAGTGTAAAGCCAGGAATTTTCAGAAAGTCAATAGTAAAGATTAACCTTTGACTGACAGATCAGGAGATGAAATCCAAGTAGAAGTTGAAGTCTGTTCAGACCGGACACACATTTCATGTGGATTTTTACTGAGATGGGTCAACCCCTGATCTGTACATGAACTATATGTGGAGTTTTGCTTCTTTTGCTTAGTTCTTTTAAACAAGGATGACAAACAATCACAGTGAATCAACAAAAAGATACCCATCATAAAATGTAAGCTCTTTTATTTATTGAACCTTTGCATGGTCTCATTTACGGAAGTGTCATCTTTACGATTATACTGACAATATATTGTAAACAAGCAGACAAATTAATACTTAACAGTTAAAAGCACATAATATACAGGCAGGAAATAAGACATTTTTGTGAACAGCCTTGACCAAGCACAATTTCTCTAATTCTCGGGTTGCTTTATAGATTATTCCTAAAGAAAAAAAAAACAGTCCATCCTAATTTAGTAGAGGTATGACCTTAATAAAGCATCAGCAAACCATTTGGGTGAGTTAAGACCAGAGTCCCAGAGCAGCAAAAATAAAGAATTTGCAGACAAGATCTACATTTTAGATGAATAAATATGCACTGATTAATGGTGGCATCAAGCACAACTTACATTCTGGTCAATGGATTTCAAAGTAAAATATTTCCATTCTGTGTTGATTGCATTTTACCATTAGGTATTCAGTTGCTTATAAGATTCAAATCTGTATGGTCATTATATAATTATATATCTCTGTCTGGGACGACCACGTGAAGTGTACATTTATTTAACTCTAATATCTAAATCTATCCAATTAATTAAATTATGTGGGCATCTCAATAAAACCTATCATGGAGAAGGTAATATGAACATGATTGTAATCTGTGATATTAGAAACAGGAACACGTTTTTTTTACAACAAGTACACAGTGTATAATGTTAAGAGTGTCGTGTAGTGCATTACAAGAAGAGAGAGATAATGTCCCAATTTAAAATTGAACAAAATAAGCAACTCGGTATAGCACAGTATCATCTGCATAGGGACAAAAATGGATTACTGTTGCACACTTAACTAGGGATTTAGATTGTGTCCCCACCCTCATAAACTCTGATAAACCTTTACAAACTTGAGGATATAATCTGGTTTAAATTATGTACCCGCAACAATTCTTTCTCTGGCTCTGATGTGGCTCCAAGAATAACTAATTATTGGCCGATCACAGGATTTCTGAAAAACAGAACTTGGAATTTGATCAAAGGCTATTACAGGTCACTGCAATCCAAATGTTGCAGACATATGCAAGCTGTAATGGAAATATACAATACACTAAGTAATAATTGATGCAGATAGACAGGAGAAAGGATCCAAGGTGTCCTCATAATGAATAGAGAACAGAGACTGTTGGCTCCATGCACATGCAGTAATTTCTATTTGCAGGAGTCCCCGTGCAAACAGTCTCAAACAAATGACCAGCAACAGGGAAATCTGTTGAAAGCTAAACAGATACTGACCTAATGGTAAACAACCATCAAATGCAATACGTGGAGATGGAGAGTCGGCAGATTTAAGTCATGGTAGGTTGGTAGGTAGCTTTGTCTGACGTTTACCATCTCTATAACGCGTAAATTGTGCAACAGTAAGCCACCGTTTTAATAGAAAAGCAAAGCAGGAGGCAACTTAATTCCAGTCAATTGGTGAAATGTAAAGAATCTCTACTTTGACATCTCTATAATCTTCCTGTAGCCAACAGCTAAATGTAGATGCAGATCTCTTTTCAACAGTATTGTCCTTTTTTCTCTATATGGCTCATTCAAGTGTATCTAATAAGAAGTTACTTAGACAAATGTGCTCTGCTTGAATCGGGCTTAAGAGCAAGATGAGCTGCCTTTCTGTAAAAGAGAATCACTCATACGCTAGGCCCCCTTGTGGAGCCCCTGAATAACAGTGGGTACAACGAGTGCATGTGTGCGTGTGTGTAATGGCAGTGTAGAGGCTTTACTGCATATCGTCTTTAAATGTGTGTTTGTGTAGATTTGAATATGCAAAACTGATCAACTTCACAAGCATGCGATCTCTGCATTTGTGCTTGTGCAAAACTTTCACTGCTGCATGTGTCTATGTGTTGCCAGTGCAGGTCCAGACCAGGAGCAGATGATGGGCTGTATACAGTATGTGTGTGTGTGTGTGTGTGTGTGTCTTGAGGTCCCTCTGGCTCCCATGGTTTCTCTCTCTATCCCCTCCTCCCTCTCATTCTCCCCTCCCTCTGTTCCTCCTTTCCCTCTCCGTTTCACCCCCTTCTCTCGGCTAACTAAAGCGCCACCTCCCTCTCACACATGCAATAGCACTCTGCTCCGGGTCTGAGGCAGCCAGCCATTTTAACCCTTCACAAGGACTTTTATGTCCTTGTGAGATTGAGTTTCAGAGGAGAATTAGGGCATTGTGGTCAGTCCTAACTTTGGAGAGAACGACGAAGGTTAGAGTTAAGTCTGACCTTGATTTAAGGTTGGTTATGGATTTATGGTTGAGATAGCTGGGTGAAGAGTTATGGTTGGACTGAAAGTAGTCAGTGGG
Organism: Pholis gunnellus; assembly: GCF_910591455.1. Classification (NCBI taxonomy): domain Eukaryota; kingdom Metazoa; phylum Chordata; class Actinopteri; order Perciformes; family Pholidae; genus Pholis; species Pholis gunnellus. The sequence goes on along the minus strand of NC_136549.1, from coordinate 12,891,754 downwards.
AGGTTTTATCGGCGCAGCACAGTAAGAGTGTTGGAAAGAAGAGAAGAGAGACACAGATGTACATGCATCCCTATGCACAGCAAAGTTGCATATGTTTGTGCCTTTCCTACAACTGTATTCGATTACTGTATGTGAAAAAGAACAGCCACAAATGATATGCTGCCAATCACTTACTGTTATTTCATCGTATCCACTTCCCATTTATGTGTTTTTCTATAAAATTCTAGCTGTAGCTCGTCAAACTTTTAGTAAAGTTTCACCCAGTTGCGTCTTAGAATCGCAGCATTTATGTGTACAGGCCATTGATACAAGCCAACACCACATTTATAGAGATGTTTTAACCAAATTTCCAGCTCCCGATGCATCATGGGAAGGAGGCCTGCAAGATTCATAAATATCAGAAGAGGAACGACAGCTGAATAGTATCACAACTCTGTCTGGCTGGCTGGCTCGCATCGAGGGTGCGGTTTAATATCCTGTTCCCTCTGTTCTTTTTTGTCTTCCTCTTTTTTCCATGGAGATTCCTGTAGGAATGTGGTCAGCATTACAATAAAATAATCTCAAAAGGGCTCAACATTTGTTTACAGTTTACAGCTATTGCAGTTTAAGTGAATTGTGCATATTAAAAATGCTCTATATAGGAATTTTAATCTTTTCAATGATAGTTTTGAAAGCAAGTACAGTCAGGCAAAAAAAACAACCCACATAAAGACAAGATGCTCAAATATGACCACGTCATGCACTCTGAAGAGCTGTACCATCTCCTTCCAAGAAGACGAGTGATTTTGGCTTGAGCATTATATCAGAGCCTTATGAGTCTGGGTGAAAAAGAATCAGAGAAGGCAACTTTTCTTTCCCACAAAAGATCAAGAGAGAATAAAAAAAGTTTACATAAGAATGTGACCAACGCAGGTAAACTCGCAGATGGGTGATACACACAGAGAGGGTGGCACTAATCCTGCAAACCTCCTGTTTGGATCCGCTTAACTATCAAGACTGCATCCAGCAAAGGATACACAGCTACACAAATAAATTCACCATCTGCCAAACTACTTAAAATGAGCACTGGGGTTCAGACTCTGTCAAGGGAGCAGTTCACATGTTCATTACGAATGTGACTCCCACACAACACGTGCACATATGTGTGAATGCACGCACAATCTTTAAACGATATGAGTGAAAAGCAGAAAATGTGTAAAAGAAAAAAGAGAGAGAGGGAAAGTGAGAGAGGAGACACAAAGAGGGGAGGAGGGTTTCCAGTGGGTCCAGGTAGACATGTGGTGTTGTGATACGGGGGTCAGGGTCCTGCTGGACCGTAGGGAGGTGCCGGTGAGCTCCTTGCCCAGCCGAAGCTCTTCCCTTCTGGACACGCGTTAAGAAAGTGGAGCCTGGATCCATCCTTGAAAAGTGCTCCCTCCTCCCCTTCACTCTCTCTATCTTCGTCTTTACTCCCCCTCCTCCTCTTTCCCAGGTCCTATGGGTGCGGTGCCACGTTGCTGAGTGAACTTATTAGAGTGAGCTAGAGAGGGGGGGAAAAAAAGGGAGAAAAGTGCTAAGCACCTCCATGTGCTCATGCATTTTCTCCACTTTAGCCTTCCTTCTGCTTCTTGAGTTTTTGTTTCTTATGTAGATTTTTTTCCAGCACTTTGATACGGTTGAATGCGCTTATGTTATTGCAAAAAAAATAAGTCCACTAACATCTTCGCTTCTCTGGGAATCATGCAGACTCATGTCTGTTTGTTTGTGCGCTTCCTTTGCTGAGTGTTTAAATATATATTTAGATACATTTCAAAGTATTCTTTCCCCCAAACCTGAAGCATGTGTTTTTTTTAATGCCTCACCTTCTATGGCAACTGTAAAAGAGCCAAATTCAAGCTTAAAATATTTTCTGTATCTCACTTTAAACCTTAAAAACAGGAGGCGTTACGCATCAAAACTATTTCCTTATACATCATTGCCATCTAGTGGATAATATGTAAACAATACATTTACATTTTACAACTAAGTCTGTTATATTGGCTTGTTTACGAAGACCTAACTGCATGTTTTCTCTGTCAGAGGGGTATAAGCTAGTTAATAAACACAAGTTAGTCTTGGCAATAAAAACATCCCATTTTTCTTTATTCATGAAACAGGCAATCACGTACTTTAATATTCCTCATTGTTATTGCTCTTTATACCTCTGTATCATACATTTCACCTTGCAGAGTTGTTTAACTTTTTGACTAGATTTAATAGGACATTTCAGGTGAATTTCATTCTTGCGTGTCATCACGTCCCCACTTGTTGGATAATGTTTGTTCCACACTGCCGTTTCTTCATTTGACATTGCACAGATCCTGACAGGTTAACGACGTTCTTGTTCTCATGTGCATCCTCCAGGGAATCATTGCTGCACCAACACGGTGGAAAAACATCAACCTTAACTGATTGTTTAAGGAAAATGGTAAAAATGCTCTACAGTGGAACATTTATGCCAGTGTCTATTTGTCAGCATGGGAAAACTGAATTTGGAACTTTAAGCTGTCGCTCCTGCCAGTTAGTTTTATCCACCAGCCAGGGGTTTATGGCAAAAACAAAGGAAAACCAACTTGAGGAAAACTCAAACAGCAAATTGTGTTTCATATTAAAATGTTGTTAAGAATTCTGTAGCATATGTTGGAGAAATTATCTCAGACTAACAGTTATTGTAGTCCCTTTCAACGTACAAAGACGCAGTAAAGGATAAACACCTCTGAACTTATTTGTACATATCTGGATAAGTTATAAGGAACTTCACTTTCATATAAAGTTAACAATATTCAAACCATTTGAATGTGTGTGTGTGTATATATATATATGTATGTGTGGCTTATGTATGACTGCAAGCAATTTTCGCAAAAATTCAATTTTAGCAAGTTTTCAGATTGATTCTCTAACTCACAGGGAGTTATTCATTTCCCTGTGGTATGAAAATCCCCTCAGACACTGTCACTGTGCCTGAGAACGAAATAACCTCTCACATCAACATGTAAATTCTTTTTGCCAAGCTTCCATGCCTGTTCTGCAGAGAGAAACCCTAAACCCATCTGAAATTCACATAATGATGAGAAAAAAAGACCAAACTCGCATCCTTTTCACATCATCCATGTCTTATTATAAGCACTCTTAATTAAATTTTTTGTCAAATGAAACACAAATGCTTTTGGACAGCCAACAATTCAAATGTTTTACATGGGATGGATTAAATATATAAAATAAAGATGATGATGATGTGTCTATGATTACCTATCTCATGCAAGTTTCTACAAATGCTGCTGCAATGAATTGAAACCAAATGTTTTCCTGGAAATTATTCTGAATAGTTCTGCTTTGGAAAATGGTCATGAGAAAACCACCAGCACATTGCATAATAGATCACATAAATGTGGTTACTGATATCGTGGTTAGACTTGTTGCATGTAAATCCATTGTTTTCCAACTCAAAAGACATGTTGGGGAAAAACATTCTGTGAGAATGGACGTCATAAAAGCAGTCAAACAGAGTGAGGCTTCGGTGGGTTACACACATTAATTCAATCTCACACTCAATCGTTTTTTTACTCAATTGTTCCATTTTACCACATCTTGGACAAGGTTTGCAAAGTAGCATAAACAAACGCATATAACATATAACAGCGGTTCCTTCATTAAAAAGTAATTGACCAATAAGCGCATCGGTGAGGGGGAGGGGACTAACGAATAGCCAATCAGCACCAGAAGCGGGACTAACGCCGTTGTCAAGCCGCTGTCAACTGTGCGCTGGAACTGAAGAGTAATAATGATAATAATGGAAACGGCTGTTCTAAATGAATCAAAAGCACCGAACGGCACTCTGCTTTGATGTATTTTTCTTACATCTATCGTACTGCTATGAGATGCCGGGTTGAGACTCTGGTCGAATCACCTCGACATCTCTGAATCGTTCACTCGTGACTCAATGACCGCCTTCATTTAACACATTTCACATAGAAGGCATGTCTTCTCAATATCGCCCCACATCGGAGGCTCCGCTGCACTCCTAAAACAGTGTAGTTGCCAGGCAACCTTAATTGATGTTGCATTCAGGCGGATACATTGGTCTCCAGGTGATTGGTTGGCGAGATTCAAACCCCCCACCTCACATGAAAATTGATTAGAGCGGAGGCAATGTCGAACTAAAGATGGAAACATGGGGTGTAACCAGTTGATAATTCTGCCCGACATCAGGCAACCTCGCAGCAGGATTGTTTGTATCTTTTGAAGGTTCAGTAGAAGTGGACCACCTGGAATCCTCGCAAGCACCTGAAAGCCTCTGCATCTAACTTCCCCATATCGATTAGATTGTGTTCCAACTGCACTCGTACAAGGCCGCTGAGACTCGCACTTTTATTGCCCCAGCAGAAAGCATCACGAGGCACTGACTGAATCTTGTTGTGGTTGAGCGCTACGGAGTGCAGAGCCTCTGGCAGCTGTCTGGGCACCTGGCGCAAGCTGTTGTGGCACAGGTCTAACTGGTGCAGAACGGGCAATGTCCTGAATGCCCCTGGAGCCACTTTATAGATTTTATTTCTTGCTAAACCCAAGTGCTCGAGGTTTTTCAAGGTGCCGAAAGCTGCTTTCTTTACGGAAGATATGCGGTTGCCCTCCAGATTTAGAGTTTTCAGTGAGTGGGGAAGGTGTCGTGGCACTTGTTTTAGTCTGTTCCCTTCTAAGTTGAGGCTTTCCATGTGGGTCGCATTTAGAAGGGACTCTCGAAGGAGACCCTTGTTTGTCAGTCTGTTTGTACTCAAGTCTAACACCACCAGCTCTGATATCCCATTGAAGGCTCCTCCACGGAAGTGCTTAATGAGGTTCCCTTTGAGGTAGAGCTCTTTGATGGACAATGGTAAGCCCAGAGGTACCGATGTTAACTGGTTGTGATTCAGGTTCAGAGTGCGCAGGTTGTACAAAGGAGAGAGCACTTTATTGGGAAGACATTCGGATCCATTTCCCAGGCTGTTGTTGCTGAGGCTCAAAACCAAGAGGCCGGGGCACTGGGCCCAGGCTGCCTCAGACATCACACTCAGACGGTTATTGTCCAAACGAAGCTCCTCCAGAGAAACTGGAAGATCAGTTGGCACGCTGTCCAGGAGGTTCCTATCCAGGTGGAGGCGCTTCAGAGCCGGGATCCCCTCAAAAGTTCCCTCTACGGAACCATCTGTGAGCCGATTATTGCTCAACACAAGGAACTCCATAGAGACGTATTCTCTGAGCAGGTCCAACTGGATGCTGTTGATGTGGTTATTCATGAGGAGGATGTAGCGGGCATTATAAGGAATACCATAAGGAATCTTGTCCACGCCTTTGTCTGAGCACTGGACCACTCTGGAAAACAATACATACCGAGTATAAGCATGCGCATTGATCTTCGAACGTCCCAATCACACACTAGTGAAAATGTTGATGTTGACCAAAGAAAATATCCCGAACTTAAGGCTGCATCTTAAAGTTGATAAAACAGAAAACATTCTCAGATTGGAGAACATAAAATCAGTGAATCTCAAGCCTGACTAATAAATGAATCGACTTTAATTGTTATTAATGTAGTTTAGACATTTGTTGCAATACATTATGTTTAAATGAATTTAGTCTGATAATTACCTTCCATAGCAGGCACATTCAGGAGGACAGTAGTTATCCTTAAAGTAAGGAAGGTGAGTTGGCGTGATGACCTTCTTCTTCTTTGAGGGCTTTTGGGTTTTATTATTCTTTTTCCTTTTCTTTTCCTTGGATTTCTTAATGGTCTTATTTTGACTGCTTCTGTTGAGTTTCGTTGGCCTCATCGAAGGAGTTTTGGCAGTTGTCAGCTGTGGTCTGGCTGAAGGTTTGCTCAGTTGTGGTTGAGGAGAAGATGCTTTATTTTGCCTCACTGTTAGTTTGGTGTCATTTTCCATCAGTTCAACTGTTCTGGGCTGAGTCACGCTTGGTTTAAGCCCGACCATGTGATTATTTTCATTTGAGTTGGGCATAGGATTTGGCTCTTTGGTTATAAACGTTGCTTTTTGGGGTTTTGGCGTTGACACTTGCACCGTGGGGATATTTTCAGTCATGTACTTTGGTTGAACAACGGTGGTTTGTAGCTCCTGCCGTGCAGGTTTAAACAATATATTTTTGACCATGACATCCTCTAAATGTGGGCTAGCCTCAACTTCCAGTTCATTCGCCTCACCAGGAAGCACTGTGGAGACTGAGATGTGATTGATTGCTGTAGGATTTGGCAAAGTGACAGACGGAGGAAGGAAGTGAGGACTAACTTTGGCGTAAGGGGAGGGAGGGTGAGAGGAGACTTGTGATTGAGGGACATTATGATGATGAACTGGAGGAGGAGAACCAGGAGGATTTTGAGACTGAGTGATTATTTGAATTGTGGCAAGAATCACTAATTCTTCCCCCAGCTGAGGAGAGGATGTGGTTAAAAGAGGTGTGAGATCGCTAACTACCGTGTGATCTTCCTCTCCATTTCCTCCTTTCTCTTCCACCTTTCCTTGATTTACAGTAAATATCTTTTCCTCTCGAGTCGCATCGTGAAGAATAATTCCTGCAACCAGCCTGCTCTCTCTTTCCTCTTCCACTTTTTCTTGCTTCGATTTATCCACTTGATCACTTTTCTTCTTCTCTTGTATCCACGCGTTCTGACTATTGACTGTTTTTATCGTGTCTGTCAGGATTGCTTTAACTGTCTCCTCATTTAACTCCGTTTTCTCTGATTTTGTGACCAGATTGAGTCCATCTTCTCTCCTCTCCATTTCTTTATCTGAATCTAAATCTGTCACAATGCCAGCTCTTTTCGTTTCTTCCATCAACATCTTGGAAAATGTCTCCAGAGCCGTCCTCTTCTTCTCTGGGTTTGTCTCCGGAGTCAATCCTTCACTCCTTGGTTCCTGCTCTGATTTCCATCCCTCGTTTTCTTTCTCTTCCATTGGTATTGAAACATCTCCCAAATGCTCACTCCTCATCTCAAGCTGGTGGTGTCTGTCCAGCCCAGCTATCTGGGTGACTTCCAGTCCTACAGTACAACACAGAGAGCAACTGCTTAGATCACTTAGGTAACCGTCACAAATCCTGCAAAAAACAAAATCAACCCGCTAACAAGTGAGATATTAGCATGACAACAGTCCCTTTGAAATGTTCATGAAACAATTAGCATGCGATTAGCAGGTTTATGACCTGTAGTTTGTAGGACTGTGATAATTAGTAAGAGACTATAACATCATTTATAAGTATACATTTAGGTGGAGGCTTGAAATGTCAAACAGGCCTGGTGTTATACTTACCGGGTTGCAACACGAATGAATATCCAGAAACTGTGAGGAGCATAAGCAGCAGTGTGAACATTTCCATTGTATCTGTTGGAAAGCATTCACAAAAAGATGAGAAAATATTAAGAATGAGCTTGAAAAGGAAAAGCATTTTCTGGAAAAAAAAACATCTTTTTAAAGCCATCCTTCAGATATCTTTTGATTACCTCTTTCAATCGTGCACTTTCGGGCCCTTTAATAACTTATAAAACATACTTGACATTATTTTATCGGCTTGATACTTCATCCCTTTCCCTATTTATTTTGTTTGATATTTTTTTTAGATATTGAACTGAATTGACAACAAGTCACATAAAATGAATCAAGAAAATTCTGCTTTTATTCAACAGGATAGAATAAAATGTATCTGCTTTATATCTGATTGGTTTTGATAGTAATATCCCAAATCTACTTTTATGAATAGTTTTAGGACTAGATGGTCCTGTATGAGTAATGTCAAACATATATTTCTGTGAGTGACTTCAAATGGAGTATTTGTTCAGACACAGCCCATAACATATACATATATAAAATATATCCTGAACCTATATGTAATAATGATCCTTCATAGTAATTTCTGTATTTTGTCACCTTAATCAAATGTGAAAGCTCCGTTTGAGTCAAAGTGAAGGGTTACCACTTCAATACTTACCTACATATTCAAAAGAAACGAAATGATTATCTTTGAATACACAGCAGTGTGGGGACAGTCAACACAATGTCCAACAAAAACACAAGATATTAAAAGACATGAATTCATTGTTCAGATGGATTTGTGAGTGTTGCTTACCTGCAGCCTCCTTTATTTGTCAAAGCTGAGTTCCTGCATTTATCCAGTTGACCCTCCACCTGCCTCTCTGTACGGACTGAGAGAGTCCAAAAGAAATGGTTGCAACAACCTTTGAACCGCACACAGATGACTTTAATGACAGAGTGGCCCTCTCTGTATGGAGAGTTTTCACACACACACTGGCTGAGCCGCAGGCAATGACTCCTCAAATGCCTTTATCTGGAAGAGGATTGTCACACTTACCCTCAACGTCAGAGGAATCTGAAGGATCAATAGCGGGAAAGACAGGCGACTTTAGGTAAAGAGGGGTCAGAGGTGACGGTTGGTTTTTACAGTGGCTTCTGTTTTCCCCGCTGTGAGGAGACATTAACATCCCAGTGGTTATATGAGGGTGACAAGTAGCTCCTGGGTACTGCTTGGCCTTTGACCCTTATGCTAATAATCTGCTGTGTACGTCAGGACGTCTGGGAACTGCTGATGCTAACGAGTGACTTTATAGAAAAGCGATTGTTGTAATTAAGGTTTGGTTGTGTTTTATTATGTTTTAAATGATTGAAAGAACATTTTTTTTCCAACTTGGTCAGAGATTTTAAATAATAAGAGGTCTTCAGTGGCCTTAGATGTGCTTAAAAGCTAAGAACTGAAGCAAATAACGACCCATTCATTGATCTCTGGGGTGAGGTCAAAACTTAAGCAAGGCATGTTTGAGTTTTGATTGCGAGTATCAATTTCTTCCGCTGATAATTCCTTCTTGTATTTGTAATCTATTAAATGTCAGAAAATAGTGAAAAATACCCATCACGCTACACTTCTTCAAAATGTTATGTTTGGTCTGACCAACAGTCTGAAACCCAAATATATTCAATATAAAGGTTTATACAATGATATAAATCTGAGATTTGCAGCAAGTCCTCACATTTGAGAGGCTGAAACCAGAAGATGTTGCACATACATCCAAGTGAGTCATCGATTTTTTTCAGATTCAAATTAATTGATTCCTAAAGTTGCATCTACTTTTAAAACATACGAGAAACTGTGTGACACCACTGATGTTTTCTTTCCTTCTCAGCTGCACCATCTATATTCATGTTGCCTGAAAACGTGTACATCTAGTTCCAGAAATCAGAAGCTGTTTTTTACATTCCCACTGGGTCTGAGTTCTTGTCTGTGATCTTTTGTTTTTGTCACATCGTGCATCATGTCGGCTCGTACACAAGGCCGAGCATCGCTGTCATTTTGCTTGGGGATGCGTATCTGTATCAAACAGATACATGGAAGAGCTTTCACTCGCAAAGCCAAGACAGAGTTAACTTGCATCAACACAATTTTATCCCCAGAGCTTTGGTATAGTGACAGAAGAAAAAAACACGAAGTATAAATTCTCTTTGATACAGTTTCTTTTGCTCATACATTTGAGAACAGGACTTTGAAACAAGATGCAGGTTTACTTTAGTTATCTGGAAAACTTTGCTGAGTAAACACTTCAAATCTGTATCATGGACTGATGCTAAAACAGCTGATCTGTTCATCCATTCAGCACACACACACAGATCATAGACAGATGTGCTAATGCTGACGTCTAGTGTGCAGAACATGGAGTCTGAAAATGCCTTTAAAGACCACAGAGAGGCAGCATATCCCCACGCATAACTGTGTGAGTTGCCCAGAGAGAGCCTTATATCGCATCACGTCGCATGGGAAAATGCAGCAAAATGGGTTTTATTATTTTGTCAGTGTGCCCAAATCGATTCTGCTCGTCTTCTCCGTGAAAAGGAAAAATCACATGTATGTGAAAACTGAATGACAGGAAAAGGGAACTGACTGAAATAAAAGCGCACAAGAAGACATCTCTTAACACCTTGAGCTGTGGCATCTCATTTCCTGTCAAAGGTGACGTAATGTATAGGAGAGGGGGTGTGAAAAGCAGCAATAATGGGAGAATCAGAAAGGTGGGGGTGGTTTCTTATTAAACCTGCAGATGTTTTAGCATAAAAATACCCCAGTGTTTGTCAGTGTATGCAGGCAAGACTGTTAGTTCATTTTGTGGTTTTAAATTCCGCTAGTCCGTTTGCTCCATTTTTAACACAAAAAATGACGCATATCTCCTTGTGTCAGAGTGAAATTGTAAGAGACCTTTGCTTTTTTTTACCCTCCCATCAACGACATTCAGGGAAACAGCCACTTTATCTGTCTCTCAGGGTTTCATACCTCATCTAAGGCTTCCATTTCATTTTACAGTCAAAGCTGGTATAAAATCTGTCTATCTGGACATTGGCCTTCTAGCTAAATCCCTTCCACAGTTGAATGGTTGTTCCCCAGTGCATCCACATGCCTTGACAGCTGCCCAGCAGCCTCACCAGTTGCCCATACCCCAATAGGTTTTTTTTTAATTCTTTAGCAAAGCCCCAAAATCACATAAAATGATCAATGAATAATGTATCTTTCCAACTAGGTCACTGATTTGAATCAGTACAGGGTATCTAGTGGAGTTTACAGAAGTGGTTTAAAAGCTATGGTTCTAGTTCTGTTTTTTTTGTGGCATCGACATTAGAAAGCAATCTATTCACAGCCTGTCCCCTGGCCTCGCTGGACAAAAAGTGTCCTCAGTGGTGAAGACGAAACTCAAAAGTGAGGTATGTGTCATGAGTTTGTCACCAAAAGACTGAAGCCAGGGCAGGTAAGTGTGGAATTTGCATGAGGTTTTGGGGTGAATGGCTACGTGTGTGTGTGTGTGTGTGTGTGTGTGTGTGTGTGTGTGTGTGTGTGTGTGTGTGTGTGTGTGTGTGTCTCTACCGGTGAGTAAGAATGAGTAATTGTGAGTACTGGTGTGGTATTTTAGTTTTGTGTCCAGAGCCCCGTAGCCTCTGGTGTGTATTGATCGTAAGTTATGGTAACTGGACAGATAATTGATGACTACATTAACACGGCTTGCCCTGTTTTTTTTTTTTTTTGGAAGAACACAAGATCTAATTTACAGTAAACACACACAAAAAAACATCAATATTATATAACAGGAGGGCATAAATCCACGAGAAAATAGAGTAAAATAAGGTAGTGGTGAATGCAGGCAGTAGAAGGAGAAGGCTTGAGTGACAACACGGCTGTGTAAAAATAAACCCTCCCCCAAACTATCCCATCTGCTCAGAGCCTGACTGCTGGCAGTATAGCGGTGGCGGTGGTGGCGGGCGGCGGGGGGTTAACAAGGGGCAAGGGCAAAGGTCACAGACTGTGATCAATTTGTTGGCTAAGAGCGTCAGAGCCACATTGTGTGCAGTGCGTGACTCCCTGGACAAACGGCACACAATGGCAATGGACTTTCTTCCCTCTGCTCTCCTACATGACCATATTCCTACTGTCCAATGCGTGCTTCTCCGTCCCTGTAGTTTCGTTAATAGTTGTCACTTTACATATAAATAGCTCTGCTATCAGGCGTCTCAGGATAAAGCAAACACATTGACTGTTCCAGCTCAGAGGTGTTTGGCAGCAGAACGGAGACTTGCACTGTCCGGGATGGTTAATGTTTTGGGGCGATTGAATTAATGTTAATCAACCTCCGTGTCAAGATGAGATAAAGTGAAAATAAAAGAGGAATGTAAGTTGTAAGTCGAATGATTTGTGTTTGTATGCGAAAGAGAGACACTTTTCTTCCTAAGACCATCCAAATATTTTCTCCAGAGAGGGTGGGAGTCACTGTGAGAGGAGGCCCCACAACACTGTTGGCTTAACCCCGCCTGGAATAGCTCCCCCCAATTTAAACCTGTGTTTTTGTTTAAGCATGGAGTTCTTGTGTGTCAGTAAGTCCAACATAGCAAGAAGCTTAAGAGAAAAGAGGGACGAGGGGCCGGAAGAGGAGGAGAAATCGTAATTGAGACCAGTTTTTAGGCTCTTTTTATACACTCAGCTTTGAAGTATGAGTGAGCGGTCCCTTGAAATCAATAGGCTCACACTGGCATTACAAGTTATTTCTTTGGTGTTGGTGAAGCTTATCTAACCTGCAGGCAACCTTCAGTCAGCAGATCCACAGTCAGGACAGGCTGATCATAACGAGGTCAGGTCAGAAGAGACTGGCTGGACATGGACAAAGAAACGGTAGTCAATAAGTGGTGGAAGCGGGGCAGAATATAATTTCATTAACTTAAATAGAATATGAAAATATATCTCTTATTGTTTTTTTTGTCCAAGAAGACCCATTTCTGAAACGGACCCCTCTCTTTGGCAACTTTATGGCCTTTGCAAACATCTTCACAATTGATGTTTCCCATGTAGAAGACAATTTATTTATTTTTTCTTGTGAAAGCAACAATTATCGGTTGCTTTTACATTTGGCCGCCACATACTGCTCTAAAGCAGGAGCAGAACAGAAGCGCTGTAGCAGAGCGGCTCCTTTTGTCCTTTTTAAATTACTCCATTGTCCCTCCAGAGTGACTCATTTCTTGCGGAAATCTCCATTTAGAGCAACAATGATGATATTGCTCAATGTGTGTGTGCTTCGCCGATCATTGATGCCATCAGCCAAAAGGAGGCTCGCCATATGCCACAAGGACTCATGTGTCAACCCAGTATATCCCAGTCGCTCAACTGGTCTGCACTGTTTAAACTCACTGGTGTCTTTTTTTTCTCCACACCAGCGTGGAGGCAACTCCACGCGCAGAAATTGTATTCTGCGGAGGCAACAAGTGTGAAAAATTGTGGGTGGAAATATGTGCAGGATGTATATAGGGGTTGTATTGTTTCAGCGGGACACCGGGGCAGATGGACAAACAGTGTTTTGCTGGGTGATGTGGTTCATTGGGCCCAGTTAACTATTCTCCAGTGCTATTAAGCAATCTGTCACGCTGCAAAACAGGGACGTGGGCTGATAGACAAGGTCAGAGTTACTGTGGAGATGTGTTTTGTCGCTCACTTGAGATTTCCTCTTTCAGTACATTGTGACAAATAAAACGTTCAGATGATGTTTTGTGAAATAATACAGCCACTGCTTTACTGGCACGTTGCCATGAAAGGACTTTAAACTGATCGAATCAAGTTTTATATCAATAATGGATCAAAGGACTATTTGCCAGTTAATGCAGTTTTAAAGTTCACAAACAAATACACTATACACTCTATTCCTCATTAAAAACCAACACATCTACTGGATACAAGACTAAGACTCAACAATGAACTCGATGTTGAAAACAACAAGCTGAGTGAACTTGTTTAAGGTAAACTTATCTTGTTCTCTTCCCCTCTATCCCTGCATAAAAAAACGAGAAGTGAGAAAAGTGAGAAAAAAAAAGTTAAGAAAAACATCCCAATGTCCTCTCGCCTAATGCTCTACCACGAAACTCACGAAATCTGGAGAGACAAAGAACACGCAATGAATACACATTGTAAGAAAAGATAAAGACATAAAAGTATAAATGTAAATGTTTGTAAAACAGATGCCAGCTAAAAAAAAAAATGGTGCAGCCGACTTATTTTTTACCATAAATTCCAAATCAGCCTATATTGTGTCTTTGTGTGTGAGCGCATGGCGAGGGGCCCTTGTTATTATGTCCTGCTGCTTTTCAATGGAACAGCTGTGTGAGCTTCCAGCTGCCGCCAAACAAGGCACAGGCTGCCTGACAACTGCCCTCCCATTGGCCAACCTTCCACCTCCTCTGACCAATCGCGCGGGCCACGCTATGAGGAAGTGAATGGGGGAGAAAAAACACAACAGAGGGAGAACAGGCAAGATTGTGAGAAAGTTTGCTGTAGAAAACATGTGAGGAGTTCAGGGGAGAAACTTTGGCTCATGTTTCCAACAGGGAGTGATACGATTGGGAAGGCAGACTGAGAGCATAGAGACTAATCATAATTAGAGGGAAGCACTTTTTAAACAAGCTTTAACCTCTTTTCAGACAGATTTGCATGTAAAGCTTTTAATGTTTCTCAAATCCCGTCTTTGGAAAATTCCAGTATTCTGCCCTATTAGCTTTGACCTTTTTAAATACAACGGAACAAGGGGAACAAATCTAAGTGGTCTTTTTTTTTTGACAATCTCTCCCTTTATCTTCCAATAACAGTTTCATTTCAGTCTTGACTATAAACACAAAAGAGAGTATCAGAGCTGCAAAAAAGACGTGACAAAACAAACATAACCCCTGACGTGTAGGCGCGTTTCAACAAATAAAAACCCACACGGACACATTTCTTGGGTTCGACGCGAGGCGAACAAGAAGGTGGTGACTTTTCTCTTATTTGATTTCGTCGGCTCTGTGTTCGGCAGGCTGAGACATGCCACTGCAAAACCTGCGTTTCCAGGGCCTTGAGTGTGCTTACTGGAGGACTTGAGTCACATCTCTCTTGGGGATAAAAAGGTGTTTGTTTTACAGTGGCTGTGACGCCTGTGGTTGCTAGATGTGAGGTCGGCAGACGAGGAAACTGTTGGGGACTGTTGTGGGTGATAAACAAGAGTGTGTCTATGTGTGTGTGTGTGTGTGTGTGCGGGTGCAGACCAAACTTTATGCATCCTGGGGGTGCAGTATATAGCATGTGTTTATGGTATGTGTTTTGCCGACGAGTGGGTGGGCGCCGTGCTCAGATACATCCTGTAATTACCAATCAGAGCGGCGCGCAGATCTTTGTGAGAAGGTTCGACACGACGCACACAGCTCCTCTCTCCCCTGGAGGTCACACTTCCCACGAAATCTCAACTGCAGTTTGTCTTGAAAAACAACAAGACCTGTGAAGAGACGAAGACGCGGAGAAGGAGCGAGGCGGCCTGTGAACAGAGAAGTCTGCTGATTTCAAAAAAGGAACACGTGCAAACACTCTTGTAATTGCAGGTGGACACAAACGTGCAAACCGTCACACCCACACATGCATGCAAACATCGACAGGGTCAGAACGCACCATCGTTTGTCACAGTGTGAAATACACACAGGACGACACGCTGACACATCTAAGTGGTGGCATTTGTGAGTCAGTGTATATGATGAGCACCAGCAGCACCACGGCACGATGATACAGCGGACACTCTTCACACAGCTCGTAGTACACACAGTACTTAACTATTTGCCACAGAGATTATGTAAGGGGCCTAAATTTGCTGCACAAATGAGTAGCAACAAAATACTCCTAATAGCATTGTATTTATGTCCCAAAGAGGTTAGTATATTAACCGGTTGGTTGATTGACAACAATTTAGATTATTTAATTCATCAATGAATCCTTTGTCAGACGAAAATGCCAAAATATGTTATAAAAAATGTTATAATTATCTGCAAAGAACAAAATGTGAAAATTGTACATGGATCCTCTGCTTTGTTTTTTGTAACGTATGCAAGTATATTCTATCTGAGAAATAATGTAAAGATTGTGGTATTACTATACTGTAATAGGGTGCATGTTTAGGGTAACCCATTCATCTTGGGCATACGTGATTATTTGGATCATAGTTCATAGATCAAAGTTTCTGCGATATTTTTGTCATCAGCACTGTCGGCGGCAGACCTGCCCCGACATGAAAAAAGGTTAATAATAATAAAGCATGCCGTTTTGAACACAGGGATGGCAGTTTTATTAAGCAGCGTGCCTGTGGCAAGTCATTTTCACATTGAAGTAAAGCAAAATTTACCCCACTTGTCAGTGTATGATTGCAGACTAATGAAACCTTAGCCCTGTGGGGCTACAGCTGAAAATCCTCCAATTCCTTTCCTGCTTTTAATAAATATAGTAAATTAAAAGTAATGTGGGCCTCTCAGCACATTTAATTTAATTTAGGCTGACCCTCTCTTTAAAGATCAACTATTGTTTCCTTCTTTTAAAAAATACCAGCAGGACATTTACATGTAGTTCTTACAGTTATCAGCTATCCATCTTGATGAGCTGTCTCTCCTTGAAATGGCAGCTATTGTAGCCTGAGGCTCCAACTGGCCCTTTAACTGTAAAGTCACCACAGCTGTTGAAGGGCAGACAAGCACTGACAAGCTGCTGTTAAAACTAGTAATGCTGGTGTTACCAGGGACTTTTGTCTGCTGTATGCCTCGTGTTCCTTCTTGCTTCCTTTCTGCTGGTGCTAATGTGTTGACGATGTTCCTGCACTGTGTTCCCTGAGTCACAGCCTACGATACAGCTCAGTGTTTGCTGTGCACGTTTGACAGACCTGCAACAACTTCTGTCAAGAACCAAAATGTACTGAAATATTGCACAAACCCAAAAGTAAAGATAAATACTTTAAACAGTGAATTAGAGGCTAATCTGCAGAGCTTGCTCTCTCAAACGATTTATCAATAGGGGTGATTTCCTTTGTAGTGGTAGTGTTGAAAGGTGCGCTCGCTAGGTGTACTAAGCGCTGAAATTGTCCCCCATCCTGATGAAACCACCTCTTCACCACCCCCGTTTGAAAATAGGGTCACCCTACTGAAAGCTCTTTGCTCGGTGTTATCGTGGTAAAGTAGATTTTTACTTAGCATTTAGCAAAAGCCTTTAAGTTATTAGTAGCCTAGATTATTTTGCTAAGCGCTACCACTGACCTAAACGTTTAATTCAATGCTGTTAAGTGACTAACAAATATGTTTAAGTTGTGGGACTGAATTATAAATCATAGATAAAAGATTCATAACCGTTTAACTCTGCCTGAGGGAACCAGCAGAGGGTAAAGTGCGATACAGTAGGTGTGTAGTTTAGATATAAATTATCCAGGTTTTATTAGATAGGAACTAAGTGCTATGTGATTCTGTTTGTTTATAATGGCAGCATGTTTGTAAAAACCTTTAGGGATTGTACTGTACTTATGTGGGTGCATGTGCAAGAACCGTTTTCATGAATAAATTAGCAGTTTGCATAGTTTTAGACAATTAAATTAGTTTTTTTGAGACCGTATACAGGTATGTGTGGCCTGGAATCTCGGGGGCATCCACAGGACATGTACCCTAAACTACCCTCATTGTGTAATACACCAAAACCTGAGGGGAGTTTACCCAAACTGACCAATGACGGTTCAAATCAATAATGACCCCAAGCTCTTTCTGAGGCTATACATGTGTGAGAAAACAGCTTCAATCTGCTCCCACTGCGCTGCCCAGACAATCCAAGCATAATCCGTGGAGTCCTGGATTACCATGTCTGCTCCACCCAAACTCGGCATTATGGAAATTAGACAGGATTATATGAAATCACACAAGGACACAGACTCCCGGGCGTAAAAACCTGTGCAAAAATCACCGGACAACTTCCTGTTTTCCGGAAAACAGCGATTACGCCGGTCATTTCCCCCAGATTAGTTGGAGTGGAGTAGATCGTAGAGATTCATCTCCACACCACACAGACAACGCATTTAGAACGATTGCTTGTTGTCTGGCAGGAGTGGGGACAACATGGCAAGTCTCAAATGCAGTTTTGTTTGGCCCATGGGAACATGTTGCCGTGGTGACCGTGATACCTATTTCTCGGTGGATGTGTTACGCAGGCTCGTGAATTCAAGCTCCAGCAGATGGTTTCAATTCAGTAGAATGTGTTTGTGTGTGCGTTTTTGAATAATTAAGAGCAAGCAGGTGAACGGCGGAGGAAAGGAACGAGATCTTTTGAATGTGGATTACACATTTGCACATGAAGACGTGTGTGTGTGTGTGTGTGTGTGTGTGTGTGTGAATGTTTTCTGTGCATGTTCGTGTCTAGTGGTTCCAGCATGTGTGTTAATGCTCCTGAATGGGCCAATCGAGATGAAAGCCATATCATTAGCAGATGGTTCACCGACGGCTCCAGCAGAACTTTCATTAGCCGTGTGATCTCTCCGTTGGTCTTATTTTCCTTCTTTTCTCAATCCAGCGAAAGCTGTGCTGAACCACTGATGTGTTCTCTGTTCACGTAGACCAGCTTTATTCCCTTTTCCAATGCAGGCAGGAAAGCTTTCAGAAGAGCTCATGCAGGAACTTTGAAATAAAATGGCTCCGTGTCGTAAATGAATGAACATACAGGTGAGAAGTTGCTGATAGGAAAGGTGCTCTCACGTGTGCAGCATACGTTCATACATTGCTAATTGATCGCACACCATAAGCCCACGTGTGTGCTCACAATCGCACACAAAGGGTAAAACAGCAGCTTTGCAGGTAGAGAGAACCTGACGATGAACATTGATGAGAACATTTTGAGTTGTTCAGACGCCAAGCCGTCAAAAAACATAGCAAGAAAGTAAAAGAACTGCACTGAGATTTCGACTGGCCTTCCAGCAGGTTTGGAGGAGCAAACAGCTGCAAGAGAGACCGGTACACCACATCCTGTCCTTTGTCGTCAGTGTGGAGTATAAATTAAAGGTCATCTTCTAAATCTGAGACTGTCACCTCGGCCGCTGCAGGCTCACGGAAAAAGCTGAAGAAACTTCAAAAAGATCGGCAGCGAATTTTGGTTGCGGAGGCGGCTTCTGAACGAGCTCACCTGCGATTTCAACTGCTCGAGAGGGGGATGCAAAGCGTAGCTGAGCGTGTTGACAACCTTGAACAAAGGGACAGGAGGGAGAATATACAGTGCATGTTATCAGAATGCCCGATGCTGTGAAGTGTTTTGATAATTAGCTACCGGACATGGCTGAGAAAGTGACCCCATCCTTATAAGATTCCATAACTTTAGCGACAAATGCCAAGTGTTCAGGGCTATGGATCACAGCAGCCAATGGAAGGCAGGCTCTAGCATATGAGCGGCCTGAAAACATCTGCAAGCCTTAGATTTAAAATTGCGCACTCATTCAACCACACAGAAGTGCACCTAGCGTTCCAAAAACATAAAATCATCCTTTCCTTTTCCAATTTTTTTAATACTGCTTCTCCTTGCGTTTTCCAGCCGTTTGCATTCTTTCTAGCCATTATCTTTGAGCACAGCCCTCTGTAGAAGTGGATGATGAGTGGTTTAGTGTAAATGATCCCGACTTAAATAGTGATTTACATCCCTGGTTAAAGACTCAGTGGTCCAGACACGGTCCCCGACTGCTCAGAAGCTGGATAACCCCCCCCCCCCCCTTCAGTCTGCATGCTCCTGCAACCCTCTGCGGGCAATAGACATTAACGGGAAATGTATTCTTCTATAATTAGACAGTGAAATGGCACATTGAAAATAATGAGTGTGTGGAAATGTGGATGTATGTAAATTTGAATTTTATGGAGGAGAAACCTTGTCCTCTTGCGCATATGAACTCTAGTAGGATGAATGGTCACTTTGATGGGAGCTAATGCTGATGCTAATGAAAATAAATCTAAAATGCATGTTTTTACGAGAGAGAGAGAGAGAGAGAGTTGGCTTATTTGTGTGTGTGTGTGTGCATGTACAGTTTTGGATGCTCAGGCGGCGAGTGCCAACCTTCTGATCCTCAGAGAGGCAGGCCTTGTTTACCAGATAGTTTCAGAGAAAATCTGAGCCAATTACTGTCAGAGTTAAAACTCTGGTGTGCGGAAAGTTGGTGTGAATAGTGAAATTGGCTGTGATCAAGGCTCAAACACGAATGCTTCTTCAAAGAGGCTGGAGAGTTAAAGTGTTGTATTGGACTTTTGAAACCGAGTTAACAAACACTTCTGGGGATATGTACATTGCATTCAGAGTCATTTGCCTTAACCCTTTAGAGCCTATTGTATCATATTTGTTACAACAGTTTCAGAGACCTTTATGTAATTAACATGAGCAATACTTTCCTGGAAAAAAGTATTGTATACAATCCTATACATGTCTGCTGCCATCTGGTAGATTTTCAATGCAGTAGCAGGTATTTCAATTCCATTTCCAAAATGGCAGCCGTCATGACGTGACTCGTTCCGTTTTCGGCAGGGTAATCGTTGCTAATTTTGAAACAGTTACGGTAAGAATAAAATTTATAGTGTTACTAATATTTCAATATCAATATTTACTGTATTGAAGCAACCTATAATTAATTAATGTTTCATTATTTTTTTACAGTAAAATCATGTTGAAAATGTAGGTATCAAATATGAGACAGCAGGTATATAAAGTAAGAATTCACCTGTAAATCCTTGTATTGTATTTCATCATGCAATCTGGATTATGCCATATCACAATGCCAAATACACTGTTTTGATTATTTAATTAAACTAATTAAGGTAGAAATGTCATAGTAAGATATATTGAGTGGAAATTTATGTTTTATATATATATATAATAACAAATCCTTGGCTATCAAAATCGTTTGTTATATTGCTTGTTTCAAAAAAAGAAACTCAGAGTAGACAATTTTTTTGTTTTTACTTTTAGATGGCAAAAAGGTAGTGTTGTGGGACATGTGTGACAACCCTCTCTGCCCTGTCTGCCTGTTCGTTTGGCTGCCTTCCTTGCAGGTGTGGCAGAGGGTCGTCAGGCAGAGTGGAAACACCTGAGGCCATTAGCAACACTGGGCCCTGTGTGCCAGAGCACCCAATATAAAAACATTCTGGACTCTCAGTTGGCTTCTCAGTTGTTCCAAATGTTCAAAAAGCAATGAACATCATTTGTTATTGTTTGTAAAATAAAAATTGTTGTGATAAATAAATTGCCCTCTTATACCTGATGTAACAAATGTGATACAAAAAAAATATCATATAGGTAAATAAAAAAAAAATATGTATATATATTTTTGGACTAAAGGTCCAATAAACAATTCAATATCAAAAATTCAGAATTTTCTGAATATTATTTTATGGTTCAGGCTTCTTAATTTGCTCATTCCTTGAGTTGTGAAGGTGTATGCTTTGCTCTTTGGGATGAAAGTTTCTATATTTCAGTGATATTTTTCTGCTTCCAGACCTATTTTTGAAATTGCATTTAAATTATTCATCGCAGCATTCAGATTGGGATTATTGAGGAACACAACCCAAAGTCAGAGCTCTGATTTGACTCGTCCAATTGTAAGTGATCCAATGGGACAGTGGTCTTTCAGTTGAGCCCAGTATAATCCTGGCAAAATGTTGACATCAGTGGTGGTACGATCTCTGCAACAATGGCAAACAGAGCCTTATGAAGTATGTTATTGATGTATACATAAGCTTTTCAGCTGCCTCCAGAGAGCAGCTATTTTCTTCCTCCGCTTACTGAGATTATAAAGCAAAAACCTGTTACAGTTTTCTGTGTACAATCTGTCACAGTGTCTGGAAAGTCAACAGACCCAGATAGATACAAAAATGATTTGCAAGCGTCTAAATAGGTCAGCCAAGAGAATCATACGTTGCATGTTTGCTTTAGATATGTGCGTTTCTTCTATCTGAAATCATCTTGTTGATGTCAAACACTAAAAAACCTGCACCTCCATCCCATTCACCTCCAGATTTTCCGCACCCTTGAAATAACAACGTCACACTGTTGTGGAATTGTATCTCTTCAGCTTTTCCTACTATGCACATTATATGAAATATATTTATTCCATTAATATTCAAGCGATCTCTCTCGTCTGTACTGAGCATCGACTGAAAGTTCATGTATAAAATAACTTCAGGTTATATCATTTCTCTATCCTTCACATCGCTCATAACATGCCACCAGAAATGCAATAATCTTTAGTGAGGATTAATTCTTAATAAAGGGATTAGTTGATGTAGTAACCTGCCGCATGTAAATGAAGCAAATATGTAGACAAGTTGTGAAAATACTCAATATTTGAGTTGTCTGAACATATAGAGGAAGAGATTTTCAAATTGTTAATGGAAATTTTGCTGTTATCTCTGGTTACTGAGTGACTAATTCACCAAGTGAAAAGCTCCTTTAGGGGCTATTTGCATATGCAAAGTGAAGCGATAGGGGAGTAAACAATCTCTGGGTGTTTGGAGAAGTGTATGTGTGTGTGTGTGTGTGTGTGTGTGTGTGTGTGTGTGTGTGAGAGAGTAGGACTGACATGGATCACAGAATATGGAGAGTGCATCAGCAAGGCCTCTTGCTATTCCAAACGCTGTGTGTGGGAAGATAGCATGTCAATGTGTGTGCTCCACGACTTTCATCTGCATGAAATTTCAGTGTGAACCACTCAAGTGTGTGTTTGTGTTACGTGTGAGTGTAGAGCACACACATTTGGTGGAACTCGAGTAACTTTTTAATTAAAGATTGTCTTGTTTGAAAAGTAAACAAGGGAAAACGTTGAAGCAAATCATCTAAAAAGCCGGCAAATCAGATTAATAACTGCAAAGAAACAACATTCACTATGAAATGGGTGCATTAATATATTAAAAATACACCTAGAATATTTGTCATTTAAAGTTGTTATCTTTCCGATTTCAGTCTTGATTGACAGTCATGGATACCGTGGGAACAGCAACACTCCCTGAGCAGCTCCTTTTTCACAAAAACAACAGAAGAGCAACTGATCTGTTTACGGTTCAACCAAACAAACTTGTTCCAATTATGAAGTCAGCCAATAACAAATGCAACTGCGACCTGATTTCATGCCGAGAAGTTTCCCACACAACAGCAGGACACAGTGAAAGAAGTTCCACTACTCCCTCACAGAATAAAAAACAATATGCTGACAAAAAAATCCCAGATATGGTCATTGTCTTGTTTTGCAGACACATTATTTGTTTCAACTAGTTCACAATAAAAGATAAAATCACAAAAGTAACGCTCGAGTTACGTTTACTGTGAATATCTTACACATTTTAAACCAGTGCAGTAATGGCGGACTCCTCCACAAACAAATTACAAGCACTTGCATTGCCTTGTGCTTTATGCACCTCTGTTAAACTTTGTCACTGTAGGTTAACCTTTGGGTTTGCTGTTGCTGTTAACATTAGTTTTCAGTGATAACCCAACAGGTACATCGAACCCAATTCACACACACACACATGCACATCTGCACAACCTCAAAAAGAAAAGAAAAACAAGTTTGTTCTGTGTGGTTGTGGCTTTCACAGTACATGCAGCCTCAGAGACGCTACATTAAAACATGAATTAAATAAAGGCCGACCCAGAACATCCTGTCCTCATACATATCAGTGTGTGTGTGTGTGTGTCAGAGCAACAACAAGAGGGAGAAATAGGCTGATTTGCAGTTTGCATGCATGTGTGTGTGTGCTCTCACGTCAGCAATCACGTAACTTGTGATGAACAGCAAACAAAGAGCTGAAGTGATAGATGAACACTGGCAGGCTTCACTGACTAAATGCTGGGACATTAGTGTTTGCCTGCTGTATAAACAGCATTTGTAACTGCACTCTAGATAATAGATAACATTGTATGGAGCTGTGGCTTCCATTATTAGAGGGCCTATTTAATCACATCGTAGTTGTTTGTTCAACCAGCTCCAGAAGACACAACACTATTTTTTTTTTCTTCTTCTTTACTTAGGAGAAGCAGACCTTGGGTGAAAAGAATAATTAATCAAATGATTGAAAATTGCAGGGAGAATGGTATACACACATTGAAAAACATACGCAGTGTGGCCTCTACCTCTGCATTGTACACAGTAAGTTCAAGGACTGATTGGCCAACTTAAGTCTTGGGAAACTTCCTGCATGTGTGAAAACTTCTGTTACTCCACCCGAAGGTCATCGGTGACTCGAAAATAGAAACATTGAAGCTAGAAAGGAAGAAGATAGAATATGAAAAACAGGCCAGCTGAGGAATTGTGCTGCCTTCAGTTAACTCTTGGAAACACCAGCATTATTATTTGAGCATAGATGTAGTATATTACTATACATAACCGTGATTGGGTAATCCAATTTGATGTGCGTATGGAACAACACGCTGTTAGTTCTATTCAAAGTAAGAAACAAGGCTCTAAAATAGTGCGGAAAACAGACGCACGAATATCCACAGAGGATGAACGAGAGGGAAAGGTTATTATTATGGAAGCCGTATCTTTGTTCCAGATTTATTCAGAATCCTTGAGCGTGACTGAGCGATCACTGTGGGGACAGATGTGCGTCAGTTCTGTTTCATCCGGCCCTCGATACACTCCGTCCCAGTCATGTGTCTGTCTTTGTCTGCGTTTGCATAACTCGCTCAGCCAATATTTCATAACCACGTTCATCTCGGACATTGTTGCCCACTTCCCACACAGCTGAATATTGATGGGGCTACAGGCCTGAATTCACTGTGCTTAGATGCTTCTTTAAAAGCATTTAAATGTATTCCCAGAATATGTTAGGTAGAGTTAGATAACACAAAACTAATGTAAATGACCTCAAGAAAAAACAAGACTCTTATTTTCAAAATGTGCATGTAGGTTAGTGAGTTTTTAGTCCATCCTTTTGTAACTCTGACTGGAGTTACAGCGGGACAAGAACTCCATAGATCATCTTTCTTTCATACTTTTATCATTCTAATACAATGAGCCTTATTTCCTTTCTTTAAGCTTCGGTTTTTAAAGTTCGTTGGTCAATTGTAAAGTAAAACAATCTATAATTAGCGTGTATTTGGAGTATTGAAAGTGAGAAAATCTGACTTAAAAATCTGATTTGCAACATCAGTGTTTGCATTGCAAAGAACTGTGTGGTTGAACACGTGATTGTTTGTGTCATGACTTTTTTATAACTGGAACATTTTGTTCTGAGCTCTTTCATTCACCTTAAACCTCTGTGACTGTTATAATTAACTTTCGGGTGTAAACACTTACATAGTCCAAAAGCCTTATTTTTGTTAAATATTTATAAATAAGCAAACCTCACAATTGACCCCATGAATTTATCTGACGTACGTACTTACCCACAGGCACAAATAAACTATGTGTCCTACTGGCTCTGCAGTAGGTTACCATGTTCCACAGGCACCGTTTACCGCCAGCTGTCTGTGTCTTTGTGCGTATGTGACGGTGTGAAAATGTGCGTGCCAAATCAAACAACAGTCCAGGCAACGTTTTATTTATTTTTTTGCATGTGACATTTGGTTTTCACATTTTTGACCTTTTGCGATTGTAGTTTCATCGATATGTGAACGTGCGTGTGGCAGTCTGCAGGGACCCAGCAGTTTTCCGTGAATCCATCCAGAGACACGGCCTCCCAGGTCGGAGAACCACTCCCCACAAATCTCACCAGCTGTGTATCTTATCTTTCTGTCTCCGCCCAAGGCTACATGTTAACTGTTTTAGCTGGAACAGATATATATATATATTTTTGTATGCATTATCAATGAAGTATTCACATCTTCCATTCCAGCGCTTTTAGAAATCGACATTATAGGCTGGCTCATTTTAGGAGAGTGGGCACTATAAGTGAGGATCCGAGCTGCGTTGCAAACCGATTGCTGTTGTTTCACAAGTGCGGAGAGTTTTAACGCTTTAAATAATCCATGGATGCATCTGTGAGGCTTTTATGTCACACCCTTTCTCTCTATTTCGGTCTCTGCTCTCTCTCTCTCTCTCTCTCTGGGCAACCGGTGTCATCTGCCTCTCTTCGGGTTCATGCCGCACCAAAAACGACAGAATGCAGCTCTTGCTCCATTTCCTGTCACCACTATCTCTCGTTATGAAACGGTTCATCCTTTTTTGAAAATGCAAAATGCATGTTGGCGACTCATTACCACCAGGAGATTCATGTCGTTTTGTAGTGTTGAAAGACCGTGTGATGTGTGCTGACATCTCTCAGTGCAGTATAGCATATTTACCTCATCGGTGACGATTGCTGCGTGGGCTTGAGGGCTACTGTCATGCTGTTGCCATGACATCTGGAATCCACAAAAAGATTCTGGCTTGTTTGTTGGGAAAAGGGGGGGAGGCCTGTTGACGGGAACGCACACATACACAATCCTGCATTTAAAAGACGGACAGTCAAAGACGCATAGAGACACATGCACAGTTTATCTATTTAGATAAAAAGGGACATAATAATCCCAGTGATTTGCTTTTATGAAAACATACCGAGTGATTAGTGGTCATTACATTACCGTGTGCTCTCAGATCTGATTCTCCCCGCAGCAGCCGATGACAGAATGAGTGGCTTTCAGTCCAACTTTGTGTCAAAAAACACATTCCCGGTCCGTCATTGAAGGAGTTTTCAGATCTCTCCTGACAATTGGCTTGGATTCTGTCAGTAAATATTTCTTACTGGGGGAGTATGGAAATGTTCTCATGAGAAAAGTGACGCTACAAAACTGGAGAACTGACATAAGACTGATGTACTATTAAAGATAGGAATGCTAACAGGCAAAAAAAGCAGACCTCAGGTGCTTTTATATTAACTTTAGTCATCTAGGAAGACAAACAATGTTTCCATACATCCAGAACATTTTAATGGAGTACTATGAGATGTCTGTGAGCCCGGCTGCTTGTTTCATAAAACACAACACCTACACAGTGTGTAATGAGGGGAGACACCTCTTCATGCATTTTTAAACAGACACACAGTCCCACAGGAGTTCTATACACTCATCGTAAAGAAGAGGATTTATATAAAATGCTTTTGTTGTGAAAAATGAGTGTCATGAAGGAAGATAGTTTTGTTTATATGCTGAGCCGATTCAACAAAGAGAAAAAAAACAGCATCAGGATTAAAGATACAGCAGTGAAAAAGGTTAATTAAGCAGGAAAGTTAAATGCAGCCCTCTTCCTGTCAACAATTCCACAGTAAACACAGTATGACGCCCCTTTTTGACAACATCGTTAAAGCCCTCGGTGGGATGGGATGGGTTTGATTGGCTGTTATGTAACCGCTGTCAGACGGTTGGTATGGTGATCTGTGCAGCGCCACCACCTTTGAGAGGCATTGACCCGCTCCAGTTTGCTATCACATGACTCTGCTTGGCAGGATAATAGATTTACTGGACCACCAATGGTGTTGTGTTTTCATATCTCACCCAGTACGTGGTAGTGATGGTAGTGATTGTCACTGAGCAAGTTAACTAAGGCATAGTATCAAACTGATTTTGTTTTCAATGCACACACAAAAAAAAGATAAACGCAAAGAAACTAACTCGGTCTGACGACGGATAAGCCTCTGGGTGCAAGCGGTTTTATTTCTGGGGTTCTGGTGATGTCAGTAGATATCCGGGCCGAGACTTCCTTTTCCATGTGCTGCTTATTGTTTACAGTCTGCTTAGCAACTTGTGAGACTGGAGTTGAAGTTGGGAGATGATGTGCACGGCCGGCTTGTTTCCAGTTAATAAGCTAATTTGTAGTGTGACTTCTCACATGCTCACTGCCAAAAGTGTCCGGTGATCCAACTCAAACATTGAAATGAAACGGCAAAATATTTTTCTATTGACATTAAGGTGTATTGAAACAGTTAACAAACTACAGATAAGGATGCCATGACATGAAGGCTGGGCTCAGGCTGAGCTCTTCCGCAACAGATTTCTTTGAATTGTGTTCTTCCCTTTCAAACAAATCAGTGCCATGTTTATTTTAAAAAGGCTTTTCATTATGGCATTCCTGGGTGCTTGTTTGACTGGTTTCACATGAAGCCATCTTAATAACAAGTGTCCACCATATTTTGACTCACCACAAAGCTGACATTGTGTCTGATACCTAGAAGTTCCGATGAAAAATAAATAGCTGGCCCGTGTGGTGCAGGCCTATTGTTCAACAAACTGTAATCAGCTGCTGTCTTGCTCAACTGGTCCTGTAACTTGGCACGGTGCGGAGGCATTGAGTTGTTTGTACCAGAGAGATTTAGCTCAGGGGATTTGAGGTAAAAGCTTACAAACACATTAAGCCAGGAAGGCGCCAATTCACCAAATTTATTGTGTCAAGAATATAAAACCATGGACTAGATTTAAAGAATCCAGCAGCACCAAGAAGATGATATATTTTACAGCACGCAGGAGAGGGATATGGACTGGTTTCTGATTATTGATTGTCTCCCTTTTCCAATGTGGGCACAAATGTGCTGTACTGTTTTTACCAAGGCTTTGCACAACTTGTAAATAAGATAACTTAAGATTCAGTTAACCTTAGTGTTTCTGCATCCCAATACCTTTTAACCTCGAAGCTAACATAAATCAGATGCTGAACACAGAGAAACCTGCTCCTCAACGCTCCATCAACATCCTGGCTAGGCTGCAACCAAGCAGGCCCCCTAACTGTTGAAGTAATGGAGCTGGTAACAAATAGTGGAGTGAAACTTGCTTTGCTCTGTAATGTAGAAAAAATAGGTTTTTGTCCCAAAGTTCTTTCCTCTGGGTCACCAAAAGCTATGAAACTAAAGCTATTTACATCAGAAAATTACAAACATGCACATTTAATGGTTAAATGCCAAAATAGCCTTGAGTTCCCTTGATTTGTGTAGCACATGCATTTCTTTTAACTACATTTGTGTTTACTATTTAAAAAGCTATTTAATAGTGCACCATGCATAAGGTAAAATGTGTGTCCAAGGCCGTGTTGACTTTTCAGCACAAGACGTGTTTGATAAATATAAATACATTTTAAAAGGTATTCAAAAGATTACTGGCTTCTTATTGAAACCATGACCTTGCAAGTAAAAAACTGAAAGTAGCAGAAACTAAAGCTACAGTAGTACTATCTACCCTTCTAGAAATTAAAAAAGGGACGCATAGAAAAGTGGATTTCTCAAGCAACTTATCTTCATCAGATCAGAACTCATTCTGTCATTTAAGTATTGTCTCACAGGCCTTTGTAGGCTAATCCCCCCCCCCCCCCCTTACTTTGAGACGAGCATAGGAGGGCATGCAAGAAGCAAAAAAAGACCCGCGGAGTCAGACCTAATCAGAGAATGCAAATGCAATCCTCGCACGAGCCTCGGGTTCCACCGTGACTATGGATGCTGAGAATGTGTGGAACTAATCCTCAGGATTTGGTATGCTCCCCCCCCCCCCCCCCTCACCTTCCCCACTGCTTTAAACTCTTTTCCCCAACTCCCTTGTCTGTTTTTATTTCTTCAACCAGTAACCTTGTTTTATATTCGGTTCAGTGACTTTTACCTCCGGGTTCCAGCAACATCCCACCTGGTTATATTTCCAACAGTTGCTCGCCCCTTCTTGTCCTCATTTTGCTTGTCACTCACTGCTTCCTACATTTACCCCTGCCTCCTGCCTCCTCACTCATTATCTCCATCCTTTATCCTTCTTCCGCTGTGGTACCTTCAGTGTAAATCCCTGCTGCACTTCCCCGTTCCCGTTTTCCTTCTCACCCTCCCAGTCCTTCCCTCATCTTCTCTATGGTACGAACACACTCCCACTGGGCAGGGCTCGGAGGTTCATTTGCACCTCTGCAGCAGTCTTTGACCTTGGAAGAACTGCGCTCCTATGGCAACAAGGTATGAGGCATGTTGAGTTACCATCTCCACCAACAGCGACAAGGTTTGTTTTCAAGAGGAGGCCACGGTTAGAGTTTGAGATTTTATACGACATTTTGTGGCCAGTAAATACAATGATACCAATGCTTGTGCATCAACATCAGCAGAAGTGCACCATGAAGTTTATGACCCTTTCATAATAGAATTATTTTTAGCAATGGGGGGGACTGTGCTGGTGGTATGGGGTTATGGTTATTTTGGGGGTCACAAACATTCCTGCTCACCACCACCCACGGCCTCAGGCTGGCTCTCGCCTTCAGCTTAAGTTTTGTTGACAAATGCCTTCCGAGTTTTCTCAATAGATCAGTCTTGAATACATTTTCCCAAATAATTTAGCTAGTAGTACTAGTAATGGGCATACAACTACTGGCTGGATTGGCATAGAATTTGGTACAGATATTCATTGTGCCCAGAGGATGAACCCTACTGACCTCGGTAATCTTCCAAAGTATCATGTAGCACCATCAGCAGGTGAAAGTTACTTATTTTGTTAGATATCTCAACACCTACCAGATGGATCAGCACAACATTTTAATCCCAGACGAATCCTAGTGACATTGGTGATCACCTGACTTTTCCTCTATTGCCAACATAGTTTTTTGTCAAACTGATAATTATTGGTTCACATATTAATGAATCCATCCATGATTCCCTAACTTTTGTGAAACAACAGGTCAAACAGCAAAACTAATGACAATCAGTCTCATCTGTACTTTGCGTAAAGGGCACTGTGCAATCAACCGTACCTTCATGTTGGCATACAGGAAGGTAAGAAGAAAGTTAATAGATAAGTAGCCCTTGGCTCATGTGGCAAATTACTAGGTGAGGTTCTACCTTAGCCTCTAGAACAAAAAAACAAGGTTAAGCATTTGGACAATTGAGGCTGTTATATCATTACTTAAATTGGGGAACATTGCCCCAAGGTGAGGGTCACTATAGAAACGCTAAAATGTCTGGGCTTGATGCACACTTGCGTCAACGTCTGACTCAGCAAGATCAAATAAGGATTTCCTGTTCGAGCTGGAAAACAATCTGTTCTTGGCTGGGGCCTCAAAGATTGTTTACTTGTTCAGTGTGTGCATGTTGATGCCTCGCTGTGTGCAAGTTTGAGCAAGTGAATCGGGAAGTGATAGACATACTGTTCACATGTGCCAGATTGGTGACGCGCCCTCTTTTGGTTTATATTTTCTGATTCAAAATGCTCAGTACCTCTGACATTTATTATGACATTTTAAGATTTGTGCCATCCCCGAATCTTTTGGAAAATGAGTGTTCAGCATGTCTCTGTGCTGACCACATGGGCAGAATTAACTCAAGGATACCTGATGCTGAAACGCGAAGTGAAAAAAAGTACACATGTTGTCATGAACCTATCTCTGTTCCCGAGACCATACACATCCTTGGTTGCTATCCCTCCAGACTACTGGACTGTGACTCCTGCGTCACAGTGGGATGAATTCAGGTGGAAACGGCAGAGTATAAGTGGCGTTACCACGGAGACCGCTCTCCGGGTCTTCAGAGATGAAAATGGAAGATTCCATGCTGCTGTCGAAGCTGCGAGGTGGACGTCAGAGAAAAACAGGAGGCATGACCATCCGACCTGCACGGCCAACATTTCATGAAATGTATTGAGCGTGAGTGTGTTGTTGTCTTTTATTTGCTCTCTGTGAAGAAGAAATAGAGCCGTAGATGTTTGTAGTTCTGAGAATGAGGAAGGTGACAATGATGGAATATCGTTTTTCCACGTATTCATCAGTGGAGAATGGCTTCCATGTATGGCCGGGGAGCAGCTTTCATGAAGATACAATGAAAATGCAAGCTTCAATAAATAATTCACAGCCAGCAATCGAGGCCAATTTCAATCATTTGAATCAGACCTTGACCTTGCATAATGCATATGCTATCATCACAGTTCGCACTGATCTAATACGCGTGAACAGAAATTCAACCATATTTAATTTAGTAAAAAGTAGAGATTATTTAAAATGTCTGATTTTATCCGAATACAAATACACTCAAGCTTTCCTGGCTGTTCAGGCTCTTTCTTAAGTAGCACAAACTTTACTCAGTGGCCTTCCCTTTCTTCTATTTGTTGTGCATGCTGGGAAATGGTGGTGAAGGAGCAATCACACTGTTACCTACGGGACCGCATGCTCATACACATCATATACACAAAGCAGTAATCATCACATCATTCTGGCCACAGAGGGAGGGTAATGATCACCTTCAGATGTGACACAGATGTGCACACACTTGAGTAAAATCCACATCATTACCCCACACTGAGAACGTGAAGCTATTTGCATGCTTCGCCGAAACATGTTATGCATGCTTGATCATACAGTTAGCATCATAGTGTGGCTCTCCAACATGGGAAGCAGTCTCCTCTGGTATGCAAACGCACAATTTAACTCATATTTACATGCACGCATGCAAGGGCATAGATGCACACCCAATGTCCACTCACACTTTTCTGCCCACATACTGAATAATGATAATACTTTGATCTACAAAGAAGATAATTCATGCGTCTCTCTTGCTTTTCTTCATTTCCCTGGATGACTTAAGAGGAAGGACCCTGGTGCTCATGAATGCCCGCTACTCGATTTACAATTTGTCATGGTTTTCCTGGATATTTCTTGCATGTGGCAAGCTCTTAGGCATTGTTGAAATGTTATGAGCATATATGAATTATTGAAACAAGAAGTAGAGCCAAAAAGTTTAAAAGAGAAATTGGATTGTCGGAAAAAAATACAGGCCACTGGTGATTTTTCAATTGATAACCGTGATCCAAAAGCATAATATTTCGGCTTGTTTAGTCGGTCGCCCCCGTCGTGCCCTACATCTGTCAACTTGTTAAGAACACCATACTTCTGTCCGGGAAGTGAGCCCACTGAAGTGAGAGAGCGGGAGTGTGTCTGCATAGTAACAAAGCCTGCCAAAGCACGGGGAATAACGCCGCATGTGTGTGTGTGTGTGTGTGTGTGTGTGTGTGTGATGACTGTCTGGTGTGGAGGCTACAGTCTGCAGGGGGTCTGTTCCTCTTCACTGGGCACAAAGATGCAACACAAACAAGTCCTCATATCAGCCAATCAGACAACACGCTGCGGTGACCACCCATGCCCTCACAGTAACCTCACCATCACACGCGCACACACACACACACACTGATGTCCATGACCAAACTCAGTCAGAATGGGTTGGACACACACACACAGAGTACAGCATGAAGTGCTAGAGGACACACAGCAGAGACGTTCATGACACTATCTGACCTCATTTCAGTGTGAGCGCATGTAAGTGTGTCTGAAGTGGGGGGAGGTTGCAGACAGGCATACATTAGTGATGGAGCTGGGTCTCAGGTCCCACACGACTAATATAATGGGACACACACACACACACACACACACACACACACTCACAGTTCACACTATCAACCTCTACACGGCAGCATGTGTGATATTGTCACCCCCCATAAAATACACCGTGAAAGGCTCCAGCACAGCCTGCGATGTTGTTTGTCCTTGTGTAAGTCCTTGTTTGCTGCTGTTTCATTCCTCTGGATGGAAGCCATAATGAAATCCCTGTGCGGACCACAGGATCCCGTCGTCCTCACCCGTCCTTGTCTGCCGGAGCAGAGTCGGGAGGATGAGGAGAGGTGTCCCGAGACGGAGAGACAGAAAGACAAATTAATTAGTAATTAGAGACTGTGACTGAAACGTATGGGTCTTGTGGGTGTTGTGAGAGGATTTGCAGACAAGGCGAAGAGGACAACCGGCAGAAGTAAAACTTTTTGGAGATCTCTGTCATTATGTAGGTTTCTATCTGAAAATACATGATATACCATGAAATACATGGAATGAAAAAGAATTGCAGATTTCTATTGCAATAATTACAATATTTTTCACATGCCTATTTTAAGCTGAAAACATATTGCCTCTAGTTTCAGTGCAGCATGGGCCAGGGAAAACTGGAGAACGCACACTTCATCGGCCACAGTTCAACGCTGTGAAAATAGAGACCATATCATGATGAATAGAGAAGGAAATTAAATGTGACAGGCTAGAATGGCATTGCGCTACAAAGTCACACCCTATTTGTGATCTAGTGCATTTTTATTTACCTTTTGGCAAAGTGTTCACTTCATAGAGTCCAAAACAATCCATCAAAGGTTAGTAAAAGTAGCAGCTTAGGGAAAAAGTGCAAAATGTGCAGTGTGCCTTGTACTCCAGGCTGACCCAGCATGTGCTGTTGAACTCAGTAAACCTGGCTGACGTTGTTCATTAATGGAGAAAACTATCCAATAATAATGACACCAAAGCATCGACAACAGAGATGGGGAAACTCCTCTCGGTAAAGGCGAGGCTGCTTACTGACTCTGTAAACTGCACAGTAACGTTAGCATGTTACTGAAGTGAGGCAGCAAAAGAAAGTTTTAGAATTAAGCTACGTTCAAATTCATTTGTGTGCGAGATCAAATTAGTTTGAACTTGATTACTATTATTGAAAAAGTGACCGCTATAGTGCCAATGCTTTGATAAACCTGAACCTTCCCCCATTCTCTTTCTCTGTCCGGGTGCATTACTGCGCCTGTGCTAGTGATTTAGTGAACCATTTTAGTCAAGGGCATGTAAAGACAGCACTGGGACAGTAGACCTCAGGGTCAGACCCATTTTCATTTTACATCCCATTTATACACGACATAATGCAGATGGATTGATTCAGTGCTCTCGTACATGCATAAATAACCGTGAAGGCACAGCACCTACAGTAAGAGCCTCACAACAGCGCACACTCACACACTCGTATACGCACAAGCGCAGACGGCGACTAATACATCTTCATAAAGTGCACATGCCACTGTAAATTTCTGGAATGTATTGAATGGGCAGAGTGCTTCGCTGCCTCTTTAATATTCATGGTGCTGGAGAAAGAAAGGGTCAAAGGGGCCTTATACACACATATAAACACACACACACACACACACACACACACACATGGACACTATATTAAGTGTGTCGGAGGCAAAACATTGTTTCTTCACTCTAATTTCCAACTTGAATGTTTCCTTGTTTAATGCCGCACATGTATATCAATATATATTGATTCTTTCTTATTTTAGTTAAATGCATTAGGTATTTTTTTTCGATCTCTCATACATGATTTTGATTGATTTTTGTAATGAAACTCTGAGACATGTTTTGTGAAATCCCCTGGCTCATGCTCACATTTTATTGTGCTGCGGGGTTGATCCGGCGTCTCTCTAGCTTCTCCGCCGTGGGTAGCGGGATTAAGAAACAAAATCCCAGCATGCTGAATTGAGAATATTCAAATCTTCTTTGGCTCCAGACAGAGGATGAGCAGAGGTGTGTGGGTGCATGCAGTCAGGCTAAAGATGGGATTGTCTTTGAGGCCACGCTCAGTGAATCCACAAAAACAGTGTGAGGATGTGAGCCTCTTGGGATATTGTGCGAGTGAGCGTACTGCATCCATCTGCCCCATCATTCCTTTCCCCCCTCGTCTCTATCGCCCCCTCCCAAGTTCGCCTCCTTTCATCTCCAGGTGGGCTTACTCCAGCCCACTGCATGCATGTATTAGCGCTTCCTTGAAGTGAGGCGACCTTCGGACGCCCTTTAGTTTCCATAGCAGCGAGCGAGCCAGTCGCGTATTCTCCGAGCTGGAGCCTGATCAAAGCTCCATTGATTTTGTGTCCCACGTCTATTCAAAATACCCCCCTATTCCAATTAGGGAGAAGAATAGGCGACGTCTTTCTGTATAAATAAAATGGGACTTGTAAATGAATTTGGCAGGGAAAAAAAAAAAAGATGAAAGATGAATTGATCAAGAAGTGGTAAAAGATTTTACATTTACAGTTACCTGTGTTTTGTTTTGAGTTGGGAAAATGGAAAATGTTGCTTGTCTGGAAACAAGAAGACCTATTTTGTTCACTGAATCAAACTCAAAGCAATTACGGTCTAATGACCAGTAGAGTTGTTTGGCTCTCGGCTGGTCAGTCCACACTGTCCACAGTTTGTTCCAGACTGAAAATATCTCAAACGCTATTGGATGGTGATACAAGTTTGTACAGATTTATGGTTTTCAATGGAGGAATCCTAACAACTTTGATGATTGACTTTTTCTTTGTCGCCACTAGCAGGTCAAAATTCTGCGTTATCCGGTGAAATATCCTAACCTAACACCTCTGTGCATACATTTAGCCTCACAGGACTGCAATACTGCAGGGACGAAGAGTATAAGCAGAAAACAATAACGGATGACTTTTATTGTGAAGAATATGGGAAAGGGAATGCTCATCAAGCGGGTCGCCCGGTAATGGAGATGAAAATCACTGCTGTGCTGGGCCCGGGCTGAGTCCAGCCAAGCCAGCACTTGTGTATGAAAAAGGGATTTTATTCATGTTTAAAGAACTGTAAGAATTATTTTGTTTTCAACATTTATAAAATACAAGCAGCAAGTATTCCCTTGAGACAGAATTTGTTCATCGAATTGTAATAGTGTCCTTCATCAGAGCATGAAGCATTGCTGAGAATCATTTCCCAAAGAAAGAGGTCGTTGGTGAAGGTGAGGCACACAGTAATGGTGAGATGTCCTCAGAGGCTCATTGGTGCATTGATTTGTGTTTTAAAAGGATCCTAGTTTAACCCTTTTTGAGGGACAGCAGAGCTGGGAGAGATTAACCGATATCCTTTGTGACGGATCGAATAAGACAATCATTTAGTGTGTGGAACTGATTGCTCCGAACAATATTCTGACATTTTACTCCAGAAAACACACACACACACACACACCTATACACACAGTAGCAGAGTGTTTGGTGGGCAGAAGGATGGTGAGATTAGATGTGCGGGGAG
Source organism: Pholis gunnellus (assembly GCF_910591455.1). Classification (NCBI taxonomy): domain Eukaryota; kingdom Metazoa; phylum Chordata; class Actinopteri; order Perciformes; family Pholidae; genus Pholis; species Pholis gunnellus. The sequence goes on along the minus strand of NC_136549.1, from coordinate 12,855,582 downwards.
TCAGGGATCAGACAGACAGTAGAGACAGATAGTAGATACGAATACAGGATTAACACACACTGTCACACCAACTCAAACACACACACACACATTGGATTGGTGGCTAACTGACCTTTGCCCTTTAAGCTGATACAGGATTGCATTTGAACGACACAAAGGAATGAGTTAAGTTGCGTGCTGAAAGATGCTTAAAATGTTAGGAAAGGCTTGTTTTTGTGTGAAAAAAGAAAAACAAATCAAGGGCAGATAAAGACTCAGTGAAACACTCCACAGAGGTTTCTGCCTGTCCCCTGGTTATCCGCTGTCTAGCCTCTCTTTTGGCTTTGGATTTAGCATAATCAATTACAAAACGAGCCCCCCCCCCCCCTTCTCCGTGCTCATCCTCCTTGTCTGCCTCCGTCCGTCCACTACTGTATTTCAGCTTTTCAGCGCGGATGATTGAATGTCAGTCTTCTTTTCATGCGTTTGCATCTGCGCACACGCAGAATATAGAGACATTGTGGCATTTGAGCTGCCCTTTGTCCCCGGGCTGCTGCCAGACGCCGATAAAAGACGCAACAAGCTCAGTCACAGATCAACCTTCTGGGGGCTAGAAGAGGAGGAGGGATGAAAAGGAAAAGTGCGTCAAAGCCCAGTGGAGTGAAGGAGGGAAAAAAATTGGGGGATAAATAGACAGGGACATGAGTGGGATGTGGTGATGTCATAAAGCAAGTGCGGCTGAATTGTGCCATTGACAGTGAAAGAGAAGTGTGCACATGCTTTTCTGTGTCTTGAATAGACTTGTGCAGGTGGGTCCTGAGAGAGAATTGAGAGACATTTTCAGAGATGAGTGCTTGTTGTTTTCTTCTTTATAATGGCTAGGTTAACCTTTTACTGTGCTGCATGGGCTAACTCGCCATACAGACTAAGCTTGAGGCCATTGCATGAGCATGAATAATGCAATGATCAGCCACTACCACTCTGTTTTCTCCATCTGCCTGTCTGCTCACCACTTCAGGGTAGGGGACAAAATGTAGGCGTACACAACAAAAAACTCCTCCTCACTTAAAGAGATATTTTAGTGTTTAAGATAATTTCACTATGTACACATTCTCTTACATTATGTTAGGCTAAACTGCATTAAGTATTTAGTAACTCTGTGCTGCATGCAGACTCAAAGGTTTTCATGAGTTCAAGACACGCCTATTACCAAATTAGCCCTTTAAAATTTCGAGCTGGACTAATTCCTGACTGACTTCAGGAAATAGTCTGCAACTTGTGGTTTTAACACTTACACACAAACCAGATATAATGTGTGAATTAGTGAGCTGGTGATTAGAGGCGCTGGTACGCAGATTTGCCTCCCCTTTGGACAGACCCAGGCTAACAGTCTTTATGCTAAGCTAAGCTAAGCTAACTTGCTCCAGCGTTATTGAGTGTATCGATATGAGAGTGATATCAATCTATTCATCTAACTCTGAGCAAGAAAGCAACTTTCTAAAGTTATACAAAATCAGGATAACTATTGTCTGTAAAACGTTGAGTGTGATTGTTTTATCAATCTAACATTGTTTACTGACCCTCATTGGGACTATTTTATCCAATCAATCATTCTTTCACACTTTATGTTGCTTTGTCCTCATAATGGATCTCTCTGCTCCTGTAAGCACCACATAAACTGACTGCATATTAAAGATGGCATTCAAAATCCACATTTCATTCCTCGACTCGGATCTATTCCCCAGAGAACTTTCCTACAAAACATACATTACATTCTTTAATTAGTCTGAAGGGAAAGTGTCCTCTTAACTGCAGATATCGTCTGACCGGCTGTGAGTGTCGGCGAATATTAGGAGCAATTCAGTTACTGGGTGGCAGAGTCTATAAACTGCATAGCACGGTATAAACAGCAGTCTGATGCAATGTGCTGTAATCACTGGGCTGTCAGAGGCACACTTTAGGTGATGGTGTGTGTGTGTGTTCATGCAGAGAGAGAGAGAGAGAGGGAGATTAAAGATGGCGAGAAAATCCATTAGATCTCAGTAATATGGATGAACCAGAACTAATCAGAGGCAGTGTGTTTACTGTATACGATAATTAAAGCAATTAACTCAATTGCACAACAGTGACATCTGCGGCTCGCCTGGCCATACAAACTGCAGCATCTATAAAATGGCTGCTGACGTGATGGGGAATTGGGCCATAAGATGGATGCTGTTGCATTTAAATGTTGTGCAGGTGTGACTTATAACAATAAGGATAAAGGATTAAATATGTGCCATATCCATGAAATATGGAGGCCCCGTGAAATGACGTCTTCATACACCTGGGTCTTTGTTTGCATAAGTTTTGCACTTCCTAACTTTATATCCACCAGTTGATGCTGGGACCTGGTGACATGTCAGCTTTAAAACATGAAGCCCAACGTGCCGACAAACATGAGCAGCCAGAGAATCATACAGGTGTTCAACAAACCCCACATGTTAGCCAGAGTTACAGCCTTTAAACCATTCTATGATCATGCAAAATAAACCTGCATTAATTGAGCTACTGGCCAGTTGGGGGCAGCTGAACGAGCTGTACACCCACCATACATCTTTTAATGGTCGTGTCTCCTCCTCATAAATGAGAACACGGTCGGAGAGGACAGACTTACATAAGCACAGGCTGAGGGAGAGAGGAGGGGGAACTAAGGGGTGAGGAGAAAATGCGGAAACGTGTTGTTTTTGTCTTTTGCGGTTGGGTGATGAGTATCAAGAGGGAATTCAAGACGACCTTGTCTTGCTCTTCAGTTTATCTCCCCTGAAAAACCAATTACACCACATGTCGAAGGTTAAGGGTGTCCGTCTGCGTGCGTGTGTGTGTGTGTGTTTGTCACGTTGTGGTTACATTGGCGCGGACGACGGTTGCAGTGATTGTACGTTTTTTCGCGAGCGTCATGCGAGGTTGTTTGGTGCAATCATGACATAAGAACACACTAAATAACACGCGGCCGCCCACAAAGCGCAGGTTTGAGCAGGAATGAGTCACCCGGAGAACGGCAGGAGAGCTGTTTACATAAGTCTATCAAATGGCAGCCTCCACTGGAGCATTACATAATGCCGAACGCAGGAGCAGTTGCTTCAAACTGTAAATAACAGCTAAGCACAATAGCAATAGAGACAGTAGGAATGCAAACTAAGCTGCTCTACTTAACATCTTTACATTGGATTGACAATGTGAAAGGCGGTGCTTGTTGGAACTGTTTTGGTCCAGCTTCACAGCTCTTATCAACCACATTTCTAGATGCATTTCTTTTCTTTTTTTTTTTGCTCTGATAAAACCATTAAAAGCCACCAGAAAAAGCCAGCAACCATAGCTGATAATCCTAGCAGATCATTTAGCATCTAAAGAAATAACCGTCTCCCTCAGGAGATGGCAGGGACCATTTCTAAGGTGGTCATATGTCAATGTTGTGTTTAAACTGTTAAAAACAATACAATCCCGGATGGGCGTCACATGTTTTTTAACTGTAAATGCGTCTGAAACCTGAATCCCCTCCGGAGGCTTTAATGCGGCAACATTAGCACATGAAAGAGCCCACCTGAGAGGGTGTGTCTCCCCTCTTTTTGTTTATACCTTGACAAGTGGCTTTTAGCCGAAGGCGCTCATCCGCCTCGGTTAATGTGAGTCACAAGGCTCCTGCTTCCTCCCTTTGGGCAATGGCTGTTTTTGTGATGTTTTTTTTTTTATGTTAGAAGTTTAGATGTTTGCTTCCTGAGCACGTCATTGCTGGCTTATTAAAAGCTGAAGGTCGTAGTTCATTCTTGATGTTGGAAACAGCAGTTGAGGAAAGAAAATCTCACTCCAAGATCCATTTAGCAGTTGTATTTTTCTATATTTTGCTTGCTTATACAAGGGGATCTTGTTCAGATTCAATACAGTTTAACAGGACATGTTTCACTACAGTTCCAGTAAATTAGTACACTTTGCCAAAGCTTGTTATTCTCCCTTTATTCATGCCATGTGTATTCCCCGTATGCCCCCCCCCTGCATTAGGCGCAACGTGCATATAGATTTATGAGAGAGATAACTGTAACCACTGAGTAATTAGAGGAGGACAGAATAATTAAAGGATGCACTCCTCATCAATCATACCATGCCATTAAGATAAAACGTTACGGTTCATGTGTGCGCCTTGTGGTGGGCTGAGCTATATGCGCAGAGGCGAGGTGCTTATGAAAGATTTATATCTCCATAGGTGGTGAAGGCTATATGTTGTGGACACAGACGTGCCAGCGTATAGACAGGTCACAGAGCTGCTCACGAACACACACACGCACAAAACAAATCCCCATCGCCCAAAACGTATGAATATCCAGAACATGTCCCCTGTATCAACAGGAAAGCCCATAATCAAAGTTTCCACCCTCAGCAGCATTCACTTTTGAAAGGTGACACAGAATCACTGAGTATTTATGATATTCCATCAGTTGCCTTTCTACTTCCTTCCGCAGAATTTATTTTTTGCTGCGCTTGAAGGATTTTTGTTTTGCTTGCTTGCCGGAGCATTGTCAGCGTGTGAAAAGAACAAAATAGATCCAACCAGTGAGGAGTAGGCACTTGAATCTGCTTTAGGATTGTGTGTATAGAGGACATTTAAATTCCATCTCTTGCTTCTATTTGTGAACCTCAGCACTTTCCAACAGTCGGAGGAATTCAAGCAATATGGAAATGGGCTGGAAATAGAGTTGAACGTCGGCGGCATCAGCATACATACAAATAGTGCACAAGCAGTGCATCGCATTTGACATGCACAAACATTACTGATAAACAGCTCCCTGCCATAAGCTTTCCATCCTGTGGAATTGTATTTGTGCCGAAAGACACAAGTTCAGAAATGCTGAAATAAAAGCCTGAATGTTGATTTTTTTTTTTCAAAGAAAAGCACTGAGCTGTTTGTCTACAAGATGAGGGATTTGAATACAAAAGAGGAGCTGCTGCTAACATCATCTACTCCAAAACATTGTGTGCTAAACCAATCAGGTTTAAGGATTAGGAGATCCTCCTCTAAAAAACATACAACACAATATAATTACATCTTAATCATTTAATCTCATATTCAATCGTCAAAGCTTATGTTTTATTTTTTTTGGAGCAGTTGAAAAATGCAGCCGGAGTAGTTCTGTGTGCAGCATCTTGACAGATCTCAGACGGAGGAAGGGTTGCAGCAGAAAACTTTATTTATGCATGACTACTATTTTTGTCAGAATACTCGTCTTCGGAAAATCAGCGCAGAAACTTTTGGAATCCAAATGTGTGCAAGAGCAAAGAAAGTACATCCAGTTGTTCTGGACCAAGGGGGTGGACGATGTTGCTGTCCCCAGTGCGGCTGAGAATATATATTTTGTAAGTGTTTTAATTTCATAGTGGAAGCTGTAGTTAAATATATCATTCCATCTCACCATAATGCAATCTCTGCATCAGAGACAATTCTTGTCGCATGTATCTCTGTGGCAATTTTTGCACTGTGATGGTTCAATCTCTCAGTCGGGGGTTAAAACCTTCCATAATGGCGCCATCCATCCTCATAGTGGGACTTGGGGGAACAAAACGTCATGCTTCGTGCTCTCTGACGCACACACAAACAAACACACACACACACACACGCACACAGGCTCTCACACCTGAGCCAGAATAAATGAGTAGCCCCCCTCCTCCCTGCCTCTCTAATATGGATGAAGGAGCTACTTGGCAACTTGACGACCCTCATTTCCACACCAATGGAGAGCGTCCGATACAGCTGTAGCTGATGAAATACATCAGCAGGAGATGCAACTCTCCCTTCACAGATGATACCACCCGCAGAACAAAGGCTGACATCGATGAAAGGACAATGGCAGGAACACCTGTTTCCACTGTAATGTGCATCTAGAAAACAACACTCGAGAAGTAAATTGTTCAACTGGCGTAAAGAACAGCAACACCAGACTATGTATTGTTGGGCCAAGCAAAGCAAAGTTCAGGAAGTTGACTTGTTGTAAGATTTTTTTGGCATCAGAGAGTCATATTCACAGGCTGTGGACAATACGGTTACAACTTAAAGCTGCTGAAATCAAAATTTAACAAAACGGAAAGTATGTCCAAGGCCATAGTTTATACTTTTGTCAACAAAGTGTTTTAGCCCTATAATCTTTTATAATAATGTGCTAGAGATTGAGGGTCCAAGGTGTTCCATGAGTTTGTACTTACAGTTAAATGAAATGCCCTTATCTTTTCACATGTGTCTGTAGATACTTGTATGTTTCAGCATGTGTGTGTTGGGTCCTTCGCTCCACTGATGTGCTGAGTCCATATGGTCGGCAGGTTGGATGGTCCCGGAACAGTCCATTATGTGGTGATTTGGCAGCGCACACACCGCTACCTCCGCTACCCTTTCGTTCCCTTCGCTCTCCTGCACGGATGATGTGGCACTGGCACCGTACACGTGGTGCAGCTTGAGTGCTTGTTTATGAGTGTTTGACTGCAGTTTGCTTGCGCGTGTGTGTGTGTGTGTGTGTGTGAGGTAACGAAGCGTCCAGTGTGTGGGAGTGTGTCCTGCCAGGAGAGTGAGTGTCCTCGGAGCAGACATATGGACACAGAGACTGCCATCAGCCATCCTGGCTCAGGTTGCTGCTACCTCTCTGTCACCTCCTGGACCACAGCAGATGCCACATCGGCACGGACGGAGGGAAACAAAACACGCAGAAACACACGCAATCACAGGCATGTATGCATGATGCCGCCAGGGTCACAGAGTACTCCCACTCAGGCTTTACATTCATACACGTGCACTTATAATATGTTGATCTTTAATACAATGCTGGCTCATCAAATATGTGCTTTAGAAACCACCATTTATATTTTTCTGCACCAGGTCGATGCACTCGGAGATGGAAAGACACCCAGAGTCTGTGCTGAAATATATAATGCACATTTTTGATATTGTACTTATACATTTTTGCATTGCTACTTGTAAGTGGATTTGAATTATTTCAGCTGCTGCATATAATAAAGCTGAACAAAAATGTGTGTACCAAGTAAAATACATTTTCCTACATCATTTTATGCCATGGGGAAAAAATAGTAAGAAGACGGGCTTTTGCCAAACTTTTGGCACTGAGCACTAAGAGAGAAAAACATGATGATCATAATGCCATGTATCAATATAACAACACTTTGTCAGGAGACTGCTGTGCTGGTTATTTTCCATAGGAACAAGCTGAAACTTCTTGGAAGTGGATATGTGTTCTCCTCAGCTGTGCACCGAGCTGTGTGCTCATTCATAATGGTTAGCACAGACTGCACACTGCCTGCAGTCTCATCATACATATACAGACAGAAGCGCTCATGCACACACATACCAGTCCAGGAACATGGTGAGCTAATGAATACTGCTTTTTGTTTCAGGTGAGTGTGTGTGCGTGTGTGAACCTTCACAATCCAGATAGAATGAGATGCAATTAGCCAATATAAGATTTGATTAAAACCTAACCAGATTATCAAAAATGGGTCACTGCAGCAGCAACAGAACAGGACAATAGTACATTTAATTTTCAGGCATTTAAATGTTCTTGTGATAGAGTCAGTAACTGGATAGTAGAATAGTGCCTGTGGTTACAAAAAAGAAAACATATTAAGGACATTGAGGATAAGATAATAATAAGTTAACATTTTGAGTCTTTTGTGTTTAATGTTGACGGCTTTCTGCTTTCTGCAGTAAAGCAGCGACTCACCACCGCACGCACACGTGAGCTACACAAGTGCAGAATGGTTTGCAAAAGGTGAGAAGTGAATCCCACTAACAAGGAGGAGACTGACTGGATTTATGTCTCGACAATCTACGACACACAACTACAAACACACTACCACAACCATCCGAGTGTGCCTAGACAACAGACGTAGACTGAGCAGTGGAAGTGGGTCATCTCTCTATGGGGCAGGAAAATAACAACAGAAATATATAAATATATACCTCCGTCCTATCAGAGTTATCCCATTGTCTGTCTGCACAAATGTAATTACACAGCGTCGGGCTTGGAATACGCTTTGCTGTTTTTCAGGGCATGAACATCCAGATTGCTCTTTTTTTTTTTTCATGAAATAGAGGAATTAGGTATAGGCACTGGCAAGTAAACATTTTTCTGTGTGTGTGAGGATGGGGGTGGGGAGGTGAATAGGTCGAGCTGCTGTCTCGTCTTTTGTCCTTCTGGCTATGCCTGATTGCATTACATTTCAGACAAATACGCACACGCTAATCGTTATGCGCACACAGACTGACACACACACACACACACACACACACACAGTGCTGTATCCCCCTACTTGACCTAGCCATTGGCCATCAACTGTCTACATGTATTGTGCACAGCCATGACCTAATGCCGTCAATGCAACAACATGAAAAAGAGGCTAAAGCCAGCGCCCACGTGGAAAACAGAAGGGCCAAGGGCAGAACTTTGTTATTGTACTTATTACACTAAGCTGGAGATATATTGAATTGGTTACATCCAATAAGTCTAAGATGCTCTTATTGGTCTAATGCCTGTTAATGGGATTCAGCTGACAATCAATCTTGCGCAGACACACAAATGCAGACTGACTCGCAGGCATTTCCACTCGCCCCCCGCGGTACGCCGAGCTCTTTCCCGTCCATGCTGGTGTCCCTTTGTGACGCAGCCTTTCCCTTTGTTGTTCACACCGAGTGGAAATACACGCTGGGCGTCCTTCAAGGCCTTTAGACAAGGACAGAAGTGTCCAGCGACGCGCCTGCCTGCCCTTTTACACCCTCACAGGGCCAAGCATGGCTTGAAAGGCACCAAAGCGGGGCTGAGATTAAACTGCGGCATGAAGAGTCGATTCACATGGAATTCCAGCATAAGTGTGTAACAGGCGACGCATCTGGAAAACGCAACAAAGAAAGCAAAAGCAAGCCACAGTTGTTGCCGCTAAGCACGTTGCAGATGTTGTTGGGTAATTTTATCAATGTTTTGACAGAATTATGAAATATTGTTTGGACTTTTTGTTTTCATTTGATCACGTTGTGTTATTTTACATATTTGCATTGTGATATCTAACTCAATAAACAACATAACTGCTGTGGTAGATTATCTATTGGTGTGTTGGTGTGTTGTTTACCTTACTGTACAGCATGTGACACCATTTGTTCTTAGCCCCATGATTCAGATCAGGAAATAGTGGAACAAAGGGAGAAAGCGAGAGAGGAGAGATCCCTGTTTGTGCTGCGAGGAGACATGCATTAGATGTCCCATGCACAGAGTAGCAGTAGTATAACTAAGTAGACATTAAAAATATACATCTAAGACCGCTAAAGTAAAAAACAGAAACATCAGGAAATGGATTTAAAGAAAGCAGACAGATACGTTATGCAAAGCGCTGAGTTTACACACAGTGTGATTAGTCGGGACATCTGCAGCCTGTCTCTGCATGTTATTTTCCCAATATAGTCTGTTTATACTCCTGTTGAAATGGCCCTTAAGTCGATTTTAATCTCTGAATTAGAGAAAAGCCTCAATTGTGTACACAACACTCTGGTCTTTATAGCTGCAGTCACAAATGTGGTCTGATCATTTGCTTTTTAAATGGATTTTAAATATTTGCTCAAACAACTACATAACCATTAGAGGCTATAGATAAATAGCCATTTCGACTGGGCAACAATGTTTTACAATGGGCCAAACAAAAAAAGAAAACCACTGGACAATCAATAAGTACAGGCCAAATATGTGTATGGAATGAATTGATCTCTTAGACATTTGGATCTTTCCCCATGGCGATTAAAAGACTGTTTACGAGAACCCCAGTCAGAGGGCTAGCTACTATGGTCGAGTGGATGCGCTAGAGAGAAGAGGTAAGGGCCGTCCAAAGCGCTGCCGGTGCCAAAAACACTCTGGATGGTCCGACGTTAGCCCAGCAACCCGACTCAGTGGCGGTGCCAAAGCCACACGCACTCGCAGACGCAGACCAGCGCTCAGTCGGTCGGCTGTGCCAGAATCGCCCCCGGGGTGGAGGGTGCATTAACTAATTGCTCGGCCCAGCTTAGAGAGCACAACGGCATGAACGGCGAGAGGAGTAAGAGAAGAGTCGGACACAAAGACCGAGGAGGAGGAGAGATGGAGGGCGGCATAAAAGAGTGATCACATGAATATTTGCAAAAGAGAGGCAGAAAGACAGACAGACAGACGGACGGACGGGGAGCTTGTTTACATGGGCATGAGCCCAATGCAGCATTAGGACATAGGCCAGCAGTGGCAGGACAATGGAGCCGGCTGCAAGGCTGTGTGTGTGTGTGTGTTATTCAGTTTGTGGTGTCTGGGACAATGGGCCAGTGGGGTATTGAAGGATAGAGGGATTATAGGTCAGGCCGAAGAGAGAGATACACGGGAATGGAGTTCAAGAAAATAAAAATAAAGGAGAAAAATAAAAGAATAGGATCTGATTATCAACCCAAACAAACAGGTACAGACACCAGAGAGATGTAGCTAGACACACACACACACACACACACACACACACACACACGGGCTGTCGCTTTAGGCCTCTTTCTGGCTGAGCCGCAGATGTGCCCAGCCGTCTTTGCCCACGCTGCCCCGAGAAAGTGTCCAAAACCAGCATGGAAAACACCCCCAGACCTCCTCGTAGCCCGCCTCACCCCTCCTCTCTCTCTCTCTCTTCATCCTAATACACAAAGGAGACCGACAAAAGGAAGCGGCCAAACAAGTGTACGTATTGTTGCCGGCGGTTACGCAGAATGGCAAAGCTTCGGCTACTTTGTGGTTTTGCGAGGGCCCTTTGGAGAACTTCTACTGGGTATCTATGGTGATGAAAGTGAGAGAACATAACACTTTTCTTCACATGAGTGTGTGTGTGTGAGTGTGTGTGTGTGTGTGTGTGTGTGTGTGTGTGTGTGTGTGTGTGTGTGTGTGTGTGTGTAGGAGGGGGTACTTTCCAAAGGCTCAGAAACGCAGGTGTTGGTATCCTCCTTCACACTTCTCCTTTTCCTTTGTTGTTGTTGTTAAGCTGCTCTTTGTGATCTTCTCCCTGTGTCTCATCAATAACATTCAAGTCTGTGGAGCCAGCCACAAATAAAATAGCTCAAATGAGTGAGATGTGGGGAAGGTTAGAGTATAACATTGCTTCTGCTTCTCTTTGTCTCCCTTTCATTCTTCACGCTTGGTATGTTTAACTGGAAAACTGGTGCACGTAAAGTTTTCAGAATGAGTTTTCTACTGGTTCATACATGTTGTCCATAGCAGTGCCAATAAAACAGCACAGTATATTTGTGAACACAACCAACTATACTTGAACATACTATATACATATTTGTTACAAAATCGACAAATTATGGGCTAAGAGTCTGCAGCCCAGTAGTGGCTTTGTGAGGCTGTACTTAGGAACAGCTGGTGCTTTGAGCTAAATGCTAACACAGGTATAATGTTTACAATCTTCACCCTCTTAGTTTAGCATTTGCCTATTAGCGCTAAACACAAAGTACAGCAGAGACAGGTGGTAATTAGTTTTGCAGGTATTGGACACATTAAATTTTGACCTGATGATGGTGCTAGAGGGAAAGTAGCCTATACAAGAGTTCGCCTCACGTCAATTTCGTCATCAGAGGTTGTATGTGTTTAGGCTCTGTGTGGCCATCCTCGTACTTCCAATTACCACGACAATGGTAGCGTGTGTGGAACGTGTCAGACAGTATAAACACAACTACCAGGTGTCCTTGGTGTCTGTGGCGGACGGTTTACACGGCCATATGGGAGGATAACTGAGGCTTTAGTCAAAACTAGTGAAAGTATATAAAAAAGGCCAAATATTTAATTTAACACCGAATCTTCATGATTGATAAACTCAGCAACGAATGCAATAATACACAATTTTGTCTGCTTCATTGCAGGAAAATAACCATTTCAAATGTCCACCTCTGAACACCTCCATCACAAATTGGCCAGTTTCCCACAGAACAGAACATCCAATATCTGGTCCATTAGTGACGGTAAATATAGCCAGTAATGTTCCCGCTCACCAGGGTGATGCAACCATCCCTCGCAGAGGTGACCGGGAGGGTATTTCAGCCTGCACTGGCTGCAGGTGGCGTCATCTCCATTCATGCACCGATAATGACCCTTCAGTGTGTCTGGGGAGCTGCTCCCGCACAGGAACACAGAAGTGGACGGATACGGAGGCTATTTCTTTGTCGGGATTTGTGCAGCACTTTCCAATGAAAGCTCTCCTGCTGTGCGCAGCCTTTGAGTGATGGGCACTGCAGTGCCGTACTTTGGACGGTCAGAACTGCAGTTTTCACATCAATGTGCATTTAGGTGTGTGTGTGTGTGTGTGTGTGTTCAGTTTCTGACTGACAGGCGAGATGATTCAATTTGTCCCAGGCATACAGAGCATTGTGAGTGGCTTGTGTTCCACCAGTGTATATGTAGGGAGATGTACTGTGTGTATAATCCTCACACAACATCCCGGTGTGTGTCTGTGTGGAGTGCATTGTGTACTTCCTTCAATTCTTGTCAGTGGATCTGTTTTCCTGCCATGGCTAGGTTCAGTACAAGGTCGCATTACGACTGAGACACACACACACATTCAGGCACACACACAAATCTTGCTTCTTAATCCTCTCTTAGCAGGCGAGGCCCACCTGTTCGGTCACATCTGCATCAACACCATTGCGTCTGTCGGGAGGTCTGACTGTACACGTTTAGTCGGGGTGGCTCCAGATACACTGTGTGGTTATTCTGTGTCTACCTCCTTATTGATCCCCTGACTTCTTGATATTTGATCTGACACCTAAAGCCCCGCCTTCTGATTGCACTGCCGTTACCTGGCAGACTTTTTATTTGGATGAGAGAGAGACATCTACCCTCCCTCTCCTCTCATTTGTTCGATAAACAACAAAGCACGTTTCCGTGACCTCAATGACTGATTGGGCCTCTGGCTTCTTCACCATCCCGCCTCTCCGCTGCAGTATCTACCCTCATGTATATTTTGGAAATTGGGCTGTAATGACAGATAATCCCCTTGGGATTTGTCTGAGAGAAATTGCGACGATGTACGCGACGGAATGGCCAGCGATTATAGGTGATCTGTGTGATTACAAGTAATGGCTTCATAAATACACACAGATAGCAGGGAGAGGGTGGAGAAGCTGCTGAATTATTGGATGAGTCGCAAAATATCTGCCGCTTTAAAGCTATCATTAAGTGTTGATTATGGAGTGGGAAGAGCGCTGATTACTGAGGAAGAATAAAGAAGAATTTGTGTGAGTATGTGTGTGTCTCACATAGATCCAATCTATAGTCACCATTGGGTGACTCACTCTAACTTCCCTTACTCCCAGAAAAGCTTCTCTCTCTCTCTCTCTCTCTCTCTCTCTGTCGCTATACACACCCATGTACATACAGACATTTTCTCTCCTCTGGTTATTTGCCTTTTTCATTCCAGGGAGTGCCCTGCTTTGCTGTCAGAATTGATTTGTAGCGCTCCTACTGCACTATAAGCTGTAAAAAAAGAAAAAGAACTCAATAAATGCTCCAAACCGGTTCCACAACATTTCTGCGAGGCTTCATCTCACGTCTCATCTCGCTGAGCTGCAAAGTATTGACTCTAGCACTGAAATAGCATTGATCTTTATCACAGACATAATGGCATTTTTTCTTCGCACAGACGCAATAAAGGTTTTCGATATTCTCAATATCCCGAAGCACAAAAAAAAGATCTGAAGCAAACGAGAAGACGGAGAAATGAGATTAGCTGTATTGGCTGTATTTTCAGTAACTCTTACACACAACACTGTAATACAGTCTTCCTGTATTCTTCAGAAATGACAGAATCTGTTCCCATTTTGACAAAAAGTCTTATTCCTTATCATTTACAGGACAAGTGTTGTGACATATTTTGATATCTGATTATATTTGGAGGTGTAATGTTGAAATAGAAGCATGAAACATGTCAAAGTCAAGTATTAGTTTTTAATTAGTTTAAGAGTTTTTTGAATTGATTTTGTTTCATAGCACTTGATGTATAAATGACTTTAGACGCACAATATAATTAAATACATTTTCACTAAATATAGATCTAGATATCTGTAGAAATGCTGTTATTTAAGGTCACCTTTCTGACACCATTGGCTCTATTTCTGTGGCAGTACATTTTGATGAAAAGAGTCCTACAGTGGCAATTGTGCATACACACAAACACACTTAGACACGTACACACACACACAACTACACACTGCCACAAACACCAACACTCGTTGCTGTCGGGAGGCCATTTTCAGGGCGTGCTGGGAAACCTCACCGCCATCAGCTACACACCCCAAATACACCAAGACACTCAGACATGTGTAGTGAACTGGTGTTTGGCGGGTTTATCAGAATTTTGACATCTCTGCACACACATCTGTACAAATACATTTAGATACACACATTTCCTACCGAAGAGTAGGCGTAAAATAACTTATACAATTCTACAAATATATATATATATATTTATACACACACACACACACACACCGTAAGACCAGTCCTACCCATATGTGTCAGCAGGATATGACTGGACATGAGTCAGGCCTAATGCAGAACGGTTCACTATGACATGGGGTGGGATGTGAAATCTGTTGTCATGGTGAGAAAAAATAGGAACAAACAGAGCAACTTGAAATGACGTGAAATGTACGTATGTACTGCATAAGCTCTTGCAACAACTGCAAACTACTTTCATGAAATACTCTTAAATCAGGGTCCACGTTCTGGCTTTTCACACATTACAGCCTTCACCATTAATGGCTGGAGTTATTTTTTTCATTTGTATGTAAAAGTTACTTATTCTTTTATCTTTTTACACTGTTTTAACTGGTAGGTAAAAGGTCACATTTACAGATAAAGGCCTCTGCCTTTCTCTGTTCCCGGGTCAGTGTTCTATTCATGTGGAATGGGAGTAAGTGGGCTTCCTGTCTCCTCATCCTCAAAGAATCACACTGTGTGTGTGACCTTTTCACAGATGTGGCAGTACACATATATGCAGCGCAGCCACCTGTTGTAGATGTGCTGTTTATGCTTCATGACGCCACGTTTTTATGTGCTTCTCTAAATTGTTGTGGGTGTGTTTTGGAAATCATTGTCCTGTTGGATCATTATTACAGTATGTTCATTATTTTAATCACCACTTGTTTTAATTGAGTCAAACATTTTCCTGTGAAGCACAGTACGATTGATTCTACTTACCTGCCAACACATTCTCTAAACAACAGACTAGGGCATTTGACAAAGACTCCCAAAAAAAATGACCGTTCTATTTAACATTATCAAAGAGTCTTCCTTTGCTCCCTTAATAAATATTGGTCATAATAAGCTTGCACAGACGACCTATCTGGGTCAGTCAGGACGGCTTGGACCTGCTGTACCGTCATGCTTTCCTTTTGATCGAGTATTTTATCACAAACAGAAGAGAAGCAAACATTTTAAAGCTAATCTCAGAGGGAGAAAAGTCATCTGGCAAGTTTTAATTATGTAACTGCAATCCACACTTACAATTATTCAGCTGGGTTTTAATAGGAAATGGCTGTGAAATGAGTTTGTTGGCAACTCCTATCCATATTGGGCAGATGTTTGAAGAAAAACATTCTCCAGAGAAGTGTTCAAAAGCCGCTGAGGCTCAAGTAGAGAACAAACTGATGAAAGACAACCTTTCTTTGTGATCGAGGGCCGTGAGAGACGGATGGAAGGAGACAGAGAGCTCCATGACTCTCTGACAGCTGAGATTGTTTGTCGAAACCTGAGGAATGAGAGATGGGATCAGCTTTCCAAACAAGGGAGTTTCAGCACAACAGGTGACAGCTATGCCTGTCCATACCATCTATATTCTCTCGCTCGCTATCCTCCCCCACACACACACACACACACACACACACTCTGCAGCTGTATCGAGGTTTCTTCTTATCTGATCGGCTGAACAATAAGGAAGGAGAGAGGGAAAAGTCTGGGTCGGGGAACAAACAAAGGGAGGAAGAAAGTTTAATTTGTTTGGCGAACGTGGAGAAAAAGTTGAGAACTAATTGCAAAATATCAATCTTAGGCTGGGAAATGGATCAAAACAGACAAAAGCGATAATGTTGAGAAACTTTGGCTCATGGGGAGAGATAAAGGAATAGCTAAAGTTTGAAGGAGGCCTGGGGGTGTTGTTGACATGCAGGGTGGGTGTCTATGCCTCATTGTCTGCCCCATCTGTCTGGCTCTATCTCTGCTTACAACCCCCTTAGCTTCGCTACCTCCTCCACCTCCTCCTGTGCTCACCCCCCCCCCCCCCCCCCCCCTTCAGTCAGCTCACACCCTCCATTGTGCCGTGGTCAGTCCCTCCCCGCAGGCTGGCAGACGACCAGGCAGCTTCCACCCGCGGCAACTGGTGGCATTGTTCACGTGCACGACGCGCATGTATGCACAGTTGCCTGCTCGCCTGCAATGTATACACTCGCTCATAATGTGAGCATCTGCTGGCACTGGAGGCGTAAATCAGAAGCGCATTGACACACATGCTGTTTGGGGCCTTAATCTCCTCAATTTGTGCTTAGAGGAATAGTTGAATAATCGGTTAGCTGATGGATAGAAAATAAAATACCAAAAGTATTGAAAATACTAAACCAGCAACAGTATTATTTAATGTAGACTGCTGTCTCCTCCCTGCCCTGGGGCACACACTCAGGAACAATGCCCAGACACCTATCAGTGCAGCGTAGAGGGTAACTCATAAACAAAGCTGTGGTACACAGAGGGAAGATAAACACTGCTTTGGATGTTGGTGAGGTGCAGGGATGCGGGAGAGGAAGGTTTAGTATTTCTCTTTGAACAGGTTTTGTTGTTGGCAGGGACCATGTGGGCCCTCCTTTGTTTAGCTCCCACATTGAATTCTGTGAAAAATCTTGTAAAAAACAACAACAACACCCTCAGTGCGGATACCTCGGCTGAGATTAGTTGAGCAGGTTTGTTCCATGACGGCAAAATAAAGAGGCTTGGATGGCTGCAGACTGAGGTTCCCAGGAGAGAGAGACGTGCACACAAACACATCAAACGTGATGCTCAGCATGTGCCCACGAACTCTCTCTTACTCATCCAGGCTCATTGTGAAATACGCAAGGCTTTGAATATTTGCAGACAATCATGCTCTCGGTCACGTTGCATCTCTGACGGACAGACCCGAAATTATGACAGTATGGGTTTTACTTATTCAAATACTCAAAAACTAGATATTTAAGTCTGTCGTCACATGAATAGCTGGAACATTTCATATCCCTGAAGGTTCCCTGTGGAGTTCTAGACGTCTGGTGACAGAAATGCACTCCAAGCTTTTGTTAAACCTCACGGATAAACACAATGAATTTTAGTGAGTAACTAATTGTAAACATAACTTTAAGGTACCTGGAGGAGGTTTTGGCCAGCAACAACAATGTGTTGTTGGATTCATGCTCAACAATTGGTGGCAATCCAGGTGAAGACGACTGTAAAGCCAGCAAACATGGATGTAAACAATGCAGGATTGAAAATGTTCTGAAAATCTCAGAGGTCTTGTGTCAGACTCGACACACTAACTGTAAAGAAATGGAGTAAATATTCAGCATGTTTAAACTAAAGATGCTTTGAGTGTTTTTTATTGAATAAAATAATCCATCAGTTAGCCAATAGCCGGTGGCTAACAGGCCCCTGATTCTTCTCTTTTCATTTTGACTTGCAACATATCCAGTGTATGCATTCAATTTGCATATTTGCAATGAATGTTGGCAGCACCAGTGGAAATGTGCAAATAAAGGAGCGCTCACAGAATGTGAATACACTGAATGGCTATTGCCACAAAAAGCAAAACCAAACAACGAAGCTACAGAGTCCACAGTCACTGTCTCTCAGTCTATGCTGACATGTTGCTGCAGGTTCCATTGCTTCAAGTAAGGTGTACCGCTTCTTCTTTGTGCTTTACTTGAGTTTGTTTATCACAGTGCTAAAATAAGCACACGCTATAAACTTATAAATACATATTATCCTCTTGCGCACACGCACACACACAAGTCCTGTTATCAAGCGCACATATACAACAGAGCCTCCATTTGCACAGACTAAGACACACATAGACAACACACACTCATACACACCATCTGACGTTTGCTACTTAAAAGACAGTGCAGCCTCTCCTCCCACCCACCCAATAATTTAATGGAATCAAAAAGTAGGCCAAGCATATGCAGTCACAGTCAAAGACTGCTTTCATGTCCCAGCATGCCACAGCAGTTTACATGGTGGATCTACACAGTGTAACATTTTAATCCGCACAAAGGAAGGAGGAAGAGAGGGGAATGGAGACAAACAGGAATAAAGTGCCAACTGTATAGAGGAGCTTTTATATTCTACCTCAAACCGCGGATGAAGCCCAGGCGCTCAGTAATTCTTATTGGATGATTTAATAATTGTCTTTTTTGTAAAAGAATGTATTTCATGTTAAAAATAGAGGGATTTGATCTTAGCATTGAAATCCAAATGAATAATTTCGATAGATTATGACTTAATTTGTTATTTATCTAGTAGCGTGTTGTCTATGCCAGCCCTCTCAAATGGTCACAGTCGCCTGTATTTAACATTTCCAAGAAAACCCAAATCTGTTGCGTCCTTTGGTCATTTGGGTGCACCATGGATTTCTGTGTCTTGGCAAAGTAAGCTATGGCGGGATGTAAGATGTGAACCACTGCTTTTTTAGCCCATAGTGCATTTCATTACCAATAGCCATGCGAAAATAGAAATCTGCGAGGAGGGACAGAGAGAAACAAGAAGACCGGGGGAGAAACTAGTGCTGCTTGTTGAGGTCAGCACTTCTTTACAGGGAGTGGAGTGGCTTTTCACAGAAACGCCGCCCAAGTTGTTTACGGGCGCCGATGCCCTCTGCGGTTCAAAAACAAACCCCGGCTGTGGCGTTGGAGTCATGGAGGAGCCGATAGCTGGGAGAGAGGACAGGGAAGAAAGGAAAAAAAAGATGAGAGAAAAGGAGCAGAGAACAACTTCAGAGGGAGATGGTGAGGAGAGGGCAGGAGAGACGTGGAGGGAGGATTTGAATTCGAAGGGGTTGCAGATGTTTCCCACACACACTCACGTGTTCACTGTTAGTGGAGCACACTGGTTTGCTTACATTACGAGCGCGTGTATATAAGCATATGCCATACATTCATCTCTCTGTGTATGTGCTCCATCAATGGGTACCTGCATCTGCAATTTAAGCTACAAAGCTGTCTGTTTTCAGAGTGCGGCAGCACGTGAGTGCACGTGATGCAGGCCTGCTTGTGCCCTCGTGCATGCTCACGCCCATGTGTATCTTCACCACGTGGTCTTCTCAAGTCCTTATTTACTGTCTGTGCAAGGAACAGCGAGATAGCTTCCTCCTCCGCCCGGTGTACTTTATGTCCCCCCCCCCCCCCTCCTGACACAAGTAGGTCAGCAGAGAGCGCACGGTGGCGCTGGAATGCGTGGCATGGTTCCAACCCATTCCAGCCGAGCCTTCACTAAACCCTGCAAGAACCGGGCCGAGTGCAGGCGGAGGGGTTGCAGCACATATCTTCCTCCACCACACCCAAACAGCTGCGATGGGGGTGGTGGAGTATGCATGCGTGTGTGTGTGAGTGACGCATCGTTTATTACCTTTGTGTCTCTGTCTATCAACCACTTTCCCTTACTTATGCGGCTGTTATAAGTCTCTTTTTGGGTTGTGTTGAAAGTTGGAAGAAACATTAAGTGAGCTGCATTTCCATATCTCTCATATTATGAGTCCTTTTCATTTCCTCTTTGTCTGCCATATCCCCCTCTGTGATATAATTTTAAAAAGTGAAATCAATAAGGGATTCACCTCATCAGTGCACATCAGTAAAACAAGTCTCCAATATTTCTTACCGTAAAAAATGATTACCGACAAAAAGTCCCTTCCCTGGGACTTCTCTACCGTCTCTCTTTATCATATTTTATTCCCACACTTCCATCCGGCTCTGATTTGCAGACAGTGTCTGGAAAGCACTATAGCGCTGAACTGGCAGCCCCTCAAATGGTTTACGGTCACTGCTGACAGTCCAAAGTAGCAGGAGGAGACGATAATGGACTGTATACAGCAACATGAAATACACCTCCTTCTATCTGCATCCTTCTTCATGCTGTCCTATATATAACTGTACGATAAGCCAGAGTTAGAATCTCCACACATGCAGGCTGTACTGAAGTCAGTCTGACCCAACTTCTGGGTTATCTTTTGTCTGTTCCACTAGCTTCAGTGTCATTTCTTGGACATCACTTCTTTAAAAGCTGAAACACCACACTGGGGTATCACCCCTCAAAATGCTAAGCTGCATGGGTATCTCCTACTGGCTAGTAATATTTGAGCATTACTTTAAGGATAAAAGACATATATAAGGCTTTGACGGTGCTTCTGTGGCTGAGGCAACGTTCAGACCAACAGTAGCCCTGCATGAAAAAATGCAGCCTCATTCATTTCAATGAGTGCAGCTTCATCCAGCCAAACACTGCGGTGGTCAATCAAATACATGCTATGTCCACTTTTTATATACAACCTATGGTAGAGACAAGATGAAAACAGGAATGCACAGCAAAGGGTTGACTAACAGGGTTGAATTCTCGCCGGCTTGCTAACTTAATAATAGCTGATTGTGATTGAGGATCTTTTCTGAAGACCAACACACCGTCTATGAGAGAAACAAGTTGAATGTTTGTAGGCTAGGGAAACAGAGGCTAGCTTAAAAAGGGAGACAGGAGTTCTGGAAGCATCAGTAGCCATTTGGTGGAGACAGGATCAAACTTGATAAATCACCCAAGGCAAAAGGAGGAAAAAGTGCATGCAAACGTCAGTGCTCTGCACACTGTAAACAGTGATTAAGTCTATAGAGCAGGGCTCCACCTGTGCTCGTAGAATAAGGGCTACCATGCACAAGCGTAATTATTTGTCCTACTCCATGTGTATCTTTCATGGTGAAGTGTTATCTGTGTAATGAGTAACATATTAGTCCCGTAGGGAAATTAGTCTGCTACAGTTACTCATTAAGCGGCCGGTTTTATGTGGGTCACGGCTGTTTTTTTGCACGTGTGTTGCCGCTGCTTTATCATCCATATCTCACTGCCGCAGGAGTCGTCGGAGTAACACCCGGAGACACAAACCAACTCAGTGTGCATGCACCATGTTAAACTCTGTGATGTTTGGAGTAAACAAATAAGTCCTGTTACAGTCATCACTTCTGGAAGCTGTGTCTATTTTCAGCCTCATGCGCGTAAAGAGATAGCTCATCATTATTCAGTATAATCAGTCTTTAATAATTGATGGGATGTTTTCTGTGTATAATCAGTAGAGCAGTATGTTCCTGTGCAAGTTAAGAGTGTTTTGACTGTAGGTCTCTTCATGAGCTGCAAGGTCCAATGTGCGTGGTTACCCAAATGTGCGTGTATGATTATGTAGATGTGTGCGTAGTTAAAGTCTTGTTCCCTTTTTCACTGGGGAACAGTGCGATCTGTACATTTTACGCCTGCGTGTTTGTGCGAACGCGTGGATGCTGCTGACTGTTACGCTTGACTGTGGGTGTTTTGAACAAAGTGTGTGTGTGTTGTCACACAGCTGTGTTCACGGTGGCGGAGAAGAAGAGCCACAGATCTTCCTGTCAGCTGTTCTCTTTCTTGCACACCCAGTGCATTTCCCCTCAATCAAACTCTCTTTTTCTTTTGAATAATATTTTTCTCTTTCACACACTCTTTCTTTGATTCACGACATATTTGTATCCCTTTTGTGCTCCACATTTCCCCTTGGTTTCTCGATCACCCAATTTATTCCTGCGTCTAATCTCTAATTCCCTCTAATACCTGTTCTCATCCTTTTGGATTCTCATTTATCTCCTCATTGTATCTCTCCATCTCTCTGCGTTGCCTCTTGTGAGCGAATCTTACCATCGACATAAACAGGAAACAGCTGAGGCGCTGTGTTCGCTTGTCTTTTTCCTGTCAGTTTCTCCGAAAAACTAGACCAAACCGCCAGAAACGAAACCAACATCTCCACCGACCGTACAGTGAAATGAGCAGGGCACAGCAGGCTGATCATGTGGTTGGAGGTTAGCAGGCTGCTTCATGTTTACAAGCAGCAGGGGCTTTAAATGAACACGTGCTTTTTAGGGGAAACATTTTTTTTTTTCTGCTGCTGAGCTGAGAAATGATTTCCAAGCGATTGACATGAATTCTGGTGTTCCACATCAGACCTACAGTCTTTAAAAATGGATGCAAGAGCAGTTTGAAGTCAAAAGTTCCTCTGTCCTTTTTGTACGCAGGGTTTAAACTAACTTAATCTGTTCATGCATGTGTGTGCGTGCATGTTTACTTGCCCCTCAGTGTGTGTGTGGCCAGACCTCATGCAGAGGGCCTCTCGCTGAGCCCCAATGCTCGGGCTATATTTAGGTGGCTGGTTTTCTCTCTCTTTCTCCCCCTCTGCGTGGTTGAGAGTGTTGCCTGCTGGTTGGGAGAGGCCGGCCACAGGAATATGTTGCCTCCATGTCTGACCGCCGACTTTCAGATAATCATGTGTGGGAGAACACAAACGCATGAAGATATCAGCGGTGGTTAGCTTATCATTAGGACGCAGAGCTTGTTGATATCACTGCTCCTGGTTAGAAACATAATGCGGGGACAGACATGAAAAACATGAACACGGTTTCAAATGCTAAGTGGGAGAGGCTGCTGGTTCCAGATGCCAGTGTAAATTGCTCTTTATTTCAATAGTATTATCAGTGTTCATTTAAACATGGGAGTCGCTTGGATGATTTAAAACTGCACAATTAAATATTGTTTTTATCAACCATGGATTAAATGACTAAGTGTAATGTGAGAGGGGTCGGTTGTAGTGACATCTCTGTAGCCTCATTTCATCATTATTGACCTGCTAATGAGACAGACATTTCCGTGGAGACCAACAAAGGAGAGTGAATACTGGACTCATTTGCCTTGTGGTCAAAAACATGACTATGAATGCTAATGCTCTGTGTTGGATGTTTAAAAAGGCAACTTTTTGCAAACGTGTTAGCCGCGGCAACTTTAAAAGATGACTGTGTTGTGTTCACAGCTTGTTCTGCTTCCCCCCCCCCCAAAAATGTTGGATGTGAGTTTCCATTATTTCAGCTTCATTATTGAGAAATCATGTT
Organism: Pholis gunnellus; assembly: GCF_910591455.1. Taxonomy (NCBI): domain Eukaryota; kingdom Metazoa; phylum Chordata; class Actinopteri; order Perciformes; family Pholidae; genus Pholis; species Pholis gunnellus. Next base: position 12,832,352 of record NC_136549.1, on the reverse strand, counting down.
GCGTATGGGCGACGTCTTTAAATACTACGGTTCCCTTGAACCTTCATCGCAAAGAAGAAAGAAGCCGATGGGATGTGAGAATCAGAGCTGTAGAGAAATAAAAATGTCTTGTTGTTGCAATTTGGCACAAAACCGCTTGCTGTGCGCACTGAATTTACTCCAAACTTGACCCAGAATCTGAGAGCAATCTGACTTAAATTGCTGAACGCTTTATTCAGTTTGTACTGAGCATTTGTAGCTTGTTTCATACTGAAGTGTTCATTGGGAGCCATCTGACTTTAAGAGATTTTAATCTCTCAGTTTGTATCAAAGAACCATCTCTTTAATGAAGCAGATGCTCAGCTTTTAAACTAGTGATTCCACCAAAAGCCCATCCAAGCCTGGGAAGGGCTCCAAGAATCAGTCACTTGAAACTGCAGAAAATGAACAGACCTTATACTTTGGGACTTTAAGACTACTTTCTTTTCTTTTTTTCTCATAGACACACTAACACATACGCCATGCAGACACAAGGGTGCAATATACAGAGTTGCACTCCACCACATGATTCCCACTGAGACCCCTCACCTTACCCGAATAAGGCCTTTTGCCAGACTCTGGAATGAATTCCTCTGCTGTGGGAGTGTGAGCTGCTAGGTGACACCAGCAGCTTGGAAAGGGAGGGATAAAGATAGACGGAGGACGAGGTGATGTAGAGGGTATGGAGGAGGGGATGGACGGCAGGGGGCGAAGAAGTGATATGAGAAGAATCTGGGGAAAAACAGAAGACATAACCTGAGAGGGAGATAAAGAGGGTAACTGATGAGAGGATCTATTTTAGTGTGAAGTAAGGGAGAGGGCATGAGGAAGTTGCTGAAGATAGACTCTGAAGAGATACAAATCAAATCACATGCTCTTACTTTACTACTTTCTTTTAGTTGCCGTAAAAAGATATTTCACCTCCACACACAAGACAGTGTGAGGCCTGACTGGTTAGCTTATAAAGGCATACAGCAGTGACAGCACCACACAGAAGCTGCTGCTGCTGCTGCAAAACACACTTTAAATACCAAATGTTGCCTGTATTAAGTCACAATTCAGAGAGGCAACACAAGTAACAGCTTATTCACCTTTACGGTTAAATATTCCAGTTATTCTTTGAACTTGTTTTTTTGTTAATAGTGTGTGTTTATACCAGTGAGTCTTGTTTATTTGTCATGTCAGTCATCGGCCAATTATTTTTCCAACCAAACCAGAAACTTCAATTGCATCACTTCCTGAGCAAAGGGCCGTGTGCTAGAGTGTTAGTGACAATGGGACTACAATCGTAGCTAGTTGACGGTGGCCCACTGTTGCTGGCGAGCTAACATGCGAGTGGTAGTCACTCACAACTGGTGTCCAAGCTTGTTACCTCTTGTTTATTCCTCAAGATTGCAAATTTCATTCCTTAAAATATTTCCTCCAGCAGAGCGGTAAAGTAGTGGAAAGGTACAACACAGCTAATAAGCTATGATAATTTCCTCCATTGTTGACTCTCCGCCTCGCCGTTCCCAATTAAAACAGTTGCTATTAGTGGACAGTGCCAATTTGCATATCAAAAGTCTCGAAAGTTGAAAGTAGAAGTTTTAAATGCGGGTGTAACGGTGTCAACTATGGGCTATACTATGAACTATCAGTCTAAATATACATCATAACTAGCTTCTTTACAAAATATATACAGAAACTATCATTTACAAATAATAAAGTAGAAGTATGTTGTGCAAAGCTAAAGTGTTATAAAGCAACTGGCCATAAGTAAGGGAGAATACATGGACACTGTATTTTCACACAGTGTATACATTTTTAAACAAAAGATTATTATAGAGTTTGAAATAGGTAACATTTGGTGTTTGTAGGAGTCAAATAAATCAACACATTCTCATTTCCAACTCTTGAAATACTGAAGCTTGGTTAGTGGCCCTGTGCTTCAAACTATGGCGTACCCCTCAGCATCTGTTTCAAAATGGTATCCATGCTATATCAGTTTGCACTAAACAAAAACATACCCCTCCTTCAGCCATCCACCCAGCTTTAGTCACGTGGCTGGCCCGAGCTGGACGTCTTTGTCCCCACTGTCTTCTATTTCGTCCATTGTGCCCGTATGGATGCTGGCAGGAAGGGCGTGTGCTAAAGCAGATGTCAGGGCTGAGGATGAATCGTGCCCTGAGGGGAGGGAGAGAGATAGCGGGTACTGCCTCTAATACTCTGGAGACCCACACAGTTAGGGCAGATATCTGTTTCAAAGAGTCTTTGAATGACACACACACACACACACACACACACACTCTCGAGGACACTAATAAAGAGGAAATCCAGTGGAAAAACACACTGGCGTACCGTACAGCATGGACCAGTTTGTACCAGATACTTGCAGGAAAAGATTTCAGTTGTCGATTTTTGTTCCTACATTATAATAAAATTGCCAAATCAAACGGGTTTTCTTTGTGAAGGTGAATGCCTGGCAACTCTCTTCATCCCTACACCTGACTTTGAGAGGTGAGGCACATTCACAAAACAGGCTTTGTGACTAATGCAGCTGGAGCATAGCTTTTGTATTTTAAGCAGAGGCGCATAAACACACACATACGCACTCTGCAGGAGGGCTACCCTGTCATCTTGTTGGCAATAAAGCGGGTCCCAGATGTCTGCCTCCCCCCTGTTAGCAGACACGCCAAGCTCACACTGTCACTCACCATGCCTTTGTTCTCAGACAGTAGCATATTGCTTGTGCACACTGTTCAGACTCAGCGGGCAGAACTTTTGCATAGTACGGAGTAAGCTGACATGTTCGTGCTTTGTCAAAAAATGTGAATATTAAATGATGTGAAGTGGAAATTAAGTAAATGTAAAGGTCAACATTTTTTCGCAGACTAAAGTGGCCTGACTTTGTCATTCCATGCCATTACTGTATCATAGCATCGGACTATAATCCTTCCACTATATTCTCCTTATCTCTCTGTGGTAATCAGCCACACCTTCCAGAACTTTCTACCTAATCAAACCATCTCTACAGGGTGATTTCTGTGGCTATGAGTGGGAGGGGAGGGCAGAAGATATTACACTGCTGTTTCATCAGTGCCAAGCTGAAACTCCAATGCAATTTGATGACATATGCAGCAATAGAATTTGAATAAAATTAGTAGCGATTTCATTAGTATAGTAAAAAGAGATTTATGCTGATGTCTTAAATCTTGTGATTTACATAAATGTTGTGAAGTTCATGACTTTGCCCGCCTTAAGGTAATGTAAGTCTAGTAAAAGCTATCACATATGTATAATGTCGAGTTCATCCAATCAACTTTTCATTTCTGAGATGAATAACTGGTCAAAACATCTTGCTCAAATAACTCATTGCAAAACCGTGTCCGGGGAGGATTGCAAATATCCTGTTAAATCTGGATCACTTGTGCTTTGTGTCATCGTTGGATGGTTCTGTATTCACTTCCCCCATGAGGTGATGTTTTTCTGCAGAGAAACCACGCTGGTCCCTACAGTCAGGCACACCCTGGGAGTCTTCGACCTGCTTCCACGGAGACTGAACGGGGAAGTTTAGCAGTAAGCAGCACAGAGAATATGCACCAAAAAAAAGGCCAAATAGGACTGGTCTCTCTCGTTGTGTTTCATGCTGAGGGATTTCAATAACTTAAAACTACAATACCCACACTCCCCAGCTGTTGAGGCCCTGTGCTTGCCAGTGTTTGGAGAGTCAAAGCCCAATTTAAACACAACCCCAGTCCCTCCGCCCCCCCGCCCCGACGCCCTCGGCTCCTGCTAAACCAGCTCTTCTCGTTCCATCCTTTGTCTGGCTGTCAAAATGAGCCAAATGTTTTTATTTTTTCCGTCTGCTGCTAAGCAACCTGGGGGATTGAGAGTGCTGCAAAAGATTGCAGTCTTAATCCAAACTCTGGGTTTTGCAGAGTCAGCAGGTTCAGGGGTGCAGCGTTATTGTGCATATCGGTGCAATGGCAGAGTTAGCAAGGATTCTCTCAAAATCTCAGGGAATAAAAAGTGCTAACGGTACCATCTGTCGCAACCACATCACTTAAGAGGTGGAAGCACTGGCAGTTCCATTTGGAAACAGAACGGAGCGCTGAGCTTTATTCCAACAGTCCGAAAAAACATCATGTGCATTTGGACGTGAAGTGATTGGCTTTGCTGATCAGGGCAGGCCAAAGTCCTTTTAAGGGGAAGCAGCAAAGGGCTTACGAAATGTACCAGCTACTCCGAAAATATGGAGCTGCATCAACATTACCGACAGTCATCCAGCCCATCAGTGAGGCAGAGTTTTATTAGTTTGCTCTATCACAAATTACGGCTTCATTTTAGCCTCATTCCTTTAAAAAAGAAATAATCAAATTTAGCAACCGAGCCGTGTCAGCTGCGTAGAAGGATAATGTGCGTATAGAAAGTGACCTAAAATCTCTTTATACACAAAGTGCAGTTTGCTGTCCCAAGAGAGGGGCAAATGTCCGTGAGGACTGAGAGCTGCTGACTTGATCTCCTCTCTGGGCCCCAGTGGGGCCACACTACGAGGGTTTAGGCTTGTGTAGCTCTTGCTGTATAACGTATAGTCTTAGATCCTCCTTCAGGTAAACAATGATATGCAAAATACACGTCTCAAACATTGAATTTAAAGATTAACGTGTGCCTTTGATTTAAAATTGTAAAGTCATCATTTCATTTTACCGAGTAAATAACGACACAGCTCACAGGGGGTATGATGCCAAGATAGGAAATCTTTTATTACAGAGAAAAAAAACTTTTCTTCCAAAATATAGAAATCTGTACAACTTCCGCACAATCAATTTACATGAACTGTACAAATTTACAGCAGTTCATCACAACATACCCAAGGAAAAGAAACTGAACACGATAAAGATGTACTGACATGAAATCACAAGATAGACAGCTTTTCTTCTTGGGTAAGCTCAGATTTTTTTGTCTATTTTCTGGTTTTGTACGTAAATAGAAAAAAAAAGGAACAAACTGAAAGGAAAATAAAGAAGAAAAAAACAAAAAAAAAACAAAGGATACGTCTACACTTACAGATCATGGAAACTAATATTTTTTTTTTTTTTACCAAAACAACTTTGGTCCTTGCCAACACTCCCATCACAAATGGCTTCACTTACGAAAAGCGTTATCCATGTTAAAAGATGAAATACAAAAAGGAATAAATCTAAAAACACCTAAGGATAGCAATTATTGGCACTTCCCATGTGTAATGTCATGTACTCTACCATATGCCGTACAGTTACAATACATTCTACAATATGTAAAACACCTCAAATGTGAAAGTGGCAATAATTCAACTAATCAATGACAATTTTGACGATGACAACGAAACTGCTGTTCCCTTCCTGTTTCATGTCTTAACATGCACAACTTCTCCACACGGGTATTTATTGAATGTCCGAGGCCTGAGTTTGGCAATACATTCCAGGAGAGACTCCTTGCGTCTCAAAAAAATGTCACACAACTTCAACTTGACATATTTAGTGCATTTTATGTGCTATTTTACCTCTGACTACTCAAAGCACTCTCACGACAATGTAACCTATGTGCGCACAAGCTCAATGGATGCCATTTAAATAATCAATATTACTGAGGACTTAAACCATTTCCGGTGGTGGTAGTACAGTTGAGAAGGTGTCGAAAGGGGATTTTGGTGACATTTTTTTGAATTTTTGTAGCTCTAAAAAAAAAAAAAGAAAAAACCAAGGTCTGTTAAAAGTGGGTTAGATCACCAGACTAAAAATCCTCGAAGAGGACGAAGAGGAGAAAATGGGGCTGGCGGAGTGGAAAGATGAGAAAAATCTACCAGTGTGACCATAAAATACATCTAGAGAAAAGTGAGTTGGGACGATCATCTCACGTCCGAAACATAGATCAATCTCAAAACATCTTGTCACATGACATAAAAGCTTTAATGGAGCAGTGTGATTTTAAAACTGGTGTCCACCACGGAAACCAAAGCCCTGGGATCCGATCCCAGCGAGCTCCTCTCCATCTGGCCAACATGGAATCGCTGCTTTTCACAGATTGCTGAAGGGAGTATCAACAGAGAGCAGGGGGGGGAGGGGATGGGAGGAGGGGGTGCTAGGTTGCAGTGCGTCAAAGGCTATAGCTCTATTACCCATGATCCCCTCAGGCTTAGGGGAGCTTAAACACCCATAGGTCTGGTGATGAGCAGTGAACCAGCCTGCTGTGACAGATTCGGCCAGTGGCGAAGGCCCGGGCGGCACCTGAAGCCGCCCCCCCCCAGCCTCTGTTCCAGCTCACTGTTAACCGCTCAGCCCCACAACCAGGAGTGAGGTGTGGGGGGGGGGGGGGGGGGGGGGGGTACATCAGACAGCCATCACAACCTTTCATATGCATGTAAACAAAGTTGCTACTCAAACGCAGTAATCGAGTGCAGCGCAATCCAGTGAGATGAAAACAGAAAACAACGGCCTAGTACCCTCATTCTTCATCCTTGATCCATGTTTCCTCATCTCTCGCTAGCCCCCCCCCCAAGTGCAGCGTGAGCACGCCAAGCGCATGTGCTGGTTTTTGTTTTCGATCCATCACTGCTCGGGGGAGCGTCCAGGGCTTGGTGGGGGATGTTGAATAAGTCAAGAAAGGTGGGGGGGGGCTGGAGGGATTTTAGCTGCCCTGGACAAAAAGAGTCCGGCCCTGGCACCCCCCACCCACCCCTCTTTCACACCAGCTCCCCATCCCCGCCTTCCTTACCCTGCTCCCCACAGTGATGGATGATGATATGTGTCACATTAAGTCTACCTGCATCCACAGGGGGTCAGCTAGCAGCATGCTGGCTTGCTTTTGCCTGAACAGGAGGTCTGAGCTGAGGGGTGATATGTGGCACGTGAGGCACTCTGACCCCCACACACCAGGAGGAGTGTAGGGAGGGGTGGGGTTGGGGGGGGGGGGTGGGGGGGTGGATTTGACGCTGCCAGGCTGGAATATGGACACCTTCAGTGAGGGTCCGGGCAGCGCATGAACCAGGCTGGCTCACATACGCCTGATATTAGTTTAAAAATCACGAATGGCTCATAATTCATGACAATGAGATCTTCGTAAGGCAATGAACCTCCGATGCACATATAAGGATCTCCTTTTTTACAAGACCATGGGAATAAATGTTAATGCTAACGATTATAGAAGGCTGACGAGGCCTGGTGTTTTTAATTTAAGTTCAAATTCATTTCAGTTGGCGCTCCAGACCTCCCTTTGGCCAAAGTCATTACTTAGACCAGACCCGTTCAGACTAACTTTTCATCACCATCTGTGTGTCTGGGGGTGGGGGGGGTGGGGTGGGGGGGGGGGGGGGGGGGGACAGCTTAGCTCTGAATCCTGCCAGAGCGGACAGTGCCATATGAACGGATGAGAGAATGTTTCTAACATACCACCTAAAATACTCTCCAAATCAAGCGCTCTGAAGTGTTCACAAATACAGTGTCATAAAAAACAAAAAGTTTTGAAATCCAGAGTTGCCCACTCCCGACTTAATAGACATTAGTCTATCCCAACGTGGGAGCTACAGTATGAACAAACGGCTAGAAATAGGGAGGGCAATAAAAACGGCGTGAAAAGATGACATTCGAATGGATGGAATGCAGGCGATTTTCTCTACAAAGTACACATCCCACACAATCTCACGTCAAAGTGCATTCAACGTCAATTCAGGGCCACGAGACCAAAATTTGGGTAAAATAGGCCCCCCCTTTTGCTACACTTTGAATTTTGGCGATGCGGGAGATGACAAAGTGGTTGGAGGAAAGGGGGCAACATCAACAACACAGGAACTTGATTGTGATTTTCAACAACATTCATTAACTTGGGGGGCGGGGGGGTGGACAGGAGACGGATCCCCTGCCCTCCCCTGGAAAGCTACACATACATGGGTGATGGGAGGGCGACAGTGCAACGGGACACACTGGTATCCACAGGTAGCAGGTGTCACAACACATTCCACTTACAAAGAGGCCGAGAGAACGCTGAGATGACGGTTTTCTGAGGCTCTGTGTTGATGTTAGGGGAGGGGGGGGAGGCAAAGTTAAGACTGAAAGCCTTTTTCCAGCTACAAGATAAAGAAAACTAATTCCCTGTGGTCCAAAAAGGGGGTCTTATAGAAAATAGAGATGCTCTCATTGGGTGTTTCTTTACCTTGAGCTTGGATTGTGAAAGGCTTCAGTCTAAACCTCAACTTCCTCCCCACCCAACAAACAAAACTAGTGAAAACGGCAAATTGAAAAACTTCAGGATTTTGAAATTCAAGGGGGTAGGTCCTTGCAATTTAGGTTCTGGTGTTTTGCTGTGGTGTGTTAAACATGTACCCATAGTAACCACAAGTAAGAAAGTGCAAAGTCAATGATAGCCCCTTGGGAGATGGAGCCGATCACCATGTTGTTTACAGTCGAGGGGAGGGGGGGGGGGGGGGGGGGGGGGGGGGTGGAGCCCGTCTCCGTGGGGGTTCCTGGTTGGTTGGTTGGTTGTTTAGCTGCCCAAACAGTTCCATTTCCACAAAGCTTCTCCTAAAATAAGTGCCCAGCTGATCCAATGACTCAACAGAACAGATGATAATGGGGGGAGAGGGTAAAAAATATAAAACCTAAAAGGTTTCCATCACCTGGACGATAGGCCACATCCTGTTTTTTTTTTTTTCTTCTTCTTCTTTCTTCTTTCACTATTTCATTTCATATTCTTAGCTTCAAAAAGGCTCACCCTGATCTGATCGTACGATCTGACCAGCCACGACGGGACCCAGAACAAAAGTAGGCCGGGGTGGGTGATGGTGGGCCTCTTTAACTGGACACAGTCATCATATTGTAGGCTTTGGAGGGACTGGCTCTGCCCAGCACCATCATTTCCTCCTTGCAGCTGATGTGACTGTCCACCATGGGGTTCCCCGACATACCGTTTCCTGAGGGGGAGCTGACGGAGGACATCACCGGCATTCCTACGGGGCAGGGCTGCGACTCGTACAGGACGCAGATGGAGCCGTCCTCGCCGATGCGGTAGGACACCTCGAAGGGGTCCACCCAGAGCGTGAGCTCACTGGGCAGCAGCTGGTAGAGTTGCTGGATGGTCAGGCCGATGCGCTGGCCTGCCTGCCCCACCAGTGGGTCCATCTTGTGGTTGATGCGGATGCATCTGTAACCTGAACCCTTGCAGGGCCTGTCTGGGAACCAGTGGTGCTTATATTGCTCTGCAGAGACAAAAAGGGGGAGAGAAAAGTGGACAGAGAGAAAGTTAAACTTTGGAGTGACTACCATCGGGCTGCTTGTAATAACATGTAAAGCGGGTAAAATTGAGTCATGTACGCCAATAAAAAAGGAGAAGAATGTGTTATTATACACCGACTACATGGATGTGAACCGAGGCCGTCCAAAGGTTGAATCAGAAAGTACACAGACTGTACTGTGTGTTCGATAAGTCAGACGTGATCTAATAAAAATACCATGGCTGTAAAAACTGTTTAAGATGGGAACATCATAAAAAGAACTAAAACACACAGGGTTTATGAAAGGACGATGAAGGTTAGGTCTTTAAAAATAGCATTTCGGCCAACTCTGGTGCATTTATAGTAATATTTATTAATGTGCACTTTCCCTACCAAATAAACCAATAAATAATGTAATTAATTAAATTCAATCCCATTGAAAACATTACTGACTGTTCGAGTGTGTACATTTGGGTCGTGTCCAATAAGAATTGGGCTCATTTTGGTTGTAAAACAAGTTGGGATCAGACTCGTGAAAATGAAATATCTTTCAAAAAGCATGAACTGTAACGCGCTACCTATTTTAGAGATATTGAGGAAAATTATAATTACTGTAATCCCTCATGTTGCAGTCTGCCCGTGTGGATGTCTTGCGAGTGTCTAGCCTATGGCCCATAAAACAAAAGTACTTATCTACACTAAAGTACAGGGCACAGTTGTGTTCAGTAGAGAAAGGACAGAAAAGCACCACCTGTTAGAGTCCTGATAAGCAGCCATAAACAGGCGGTCAGTGGCACCCTGGGCCTACGTGACAAAAAGAGGGCCATTGAATTGCACAATCCCCCCCCTGGCTGTCGTCAGTGTGACGGACTCTCCCATGACTGGCTGAACAAAAACACCAAAAGTAAGTGTCGGCCATCTGGGACACCAGACCCCGCCTCTTAAAGGGAGAGGACCTTGTTTTTCTTTCCGCCCCCCCCCCGTCTGTGTAAAAGTTTCTTTTTCAAAGTGCAGTGAAACTAGTGACGCTGCTTACGGTATATGCTCATGGGATTTTAGTGGTTAAGACGATGAGGGGAAAATTACACTGGTGACAGTCACAGACAGCTTTTGGGTGTATGAGGAAGTCAAATATGGCTCACTCGTTCCTTGAAAGAAATCCACTTTTGGCATATAAAAAAAGGACTTTCTAACTTTCTTCCTAGGATAGTTTTAAATCTGCCCCCCCCTCCCCCCCCTTACTCTGACAAGATGCAGCCACATTGAATTGCCATCGATTCTAACTTCATTGTGGCCAAAGAAAAACAGGCCCGAAGGCCACCTGTATGCAGCCACCGGATAAAAACAACCCCCTTCCCTATCCCTCTGTGTCTTATCACAGAAGGCTGTCTACTGCTGAGCTAATGGAGGGACTGGCACTCGTGAAAGAGCACAAGGGGCTGAATGATCTTTCTTTTTGTGGCCTCGGCCTGAGCCACAAAAGGTCGCTACCCTCAAACCCTGGAGCAGCTGGAGAAAGATAAGCTCAGCAGGGCTTATTCTTTTAAAAAAGGAGGGCACACGGGAGGAAGGGGAGGGGGGGGGGGGGGGGGGGGGGGGGGACAGGTAACGCAAAAGAAAGCAGACGTGTGTGCGCTTGACTCCGTTTAACAACAGAGGGGTTGTTAGTTCTTCGTGGCTGACCTCGACCACCAGAAACGCAACATGAGGAGATTCTCTTTTGGCTCGCTCTGCAAGCTTGTTGGGTGTTTTCATCAAACCCATTTTCTGGACGAGCATTAAATTCCACTGCTGCTGATAAAAAATAAAAAAAAAAATAGACTAATCGAAGCACTCTCGCCAACTATCGGGATTTCAAATCTGGTCACTGGGCCTAATTTTTCAACTTCCCTTCGCTCAGCACAAACAAGGGGAGCTAGGCACCCCTAGCTTTTCAGCAGGCAGACACAATAGTGAGTGATTGTGGCGTGTCCGGGCACAAAAGAGCTCTGGCTGGCCTAGTTTAGTAGCAACGAGCCCTCACAGAATACTACCACATGCTTTTGTTTCTGCCTCGCGCACAAAATGAGACCGCGTTGGACATTTTTATTTTAATTGGGACTATAATCAGCTAACAACGGCAGTTTCAAAATACCACATCATCGCATCCAAGTCTTGCACACGACAGATGAACCCTATAATTCACATTACTCTGATATAATTCATGTTTATGCGCACTAAATATACAGCGGGCTCAATTTATTTTCAGTGGATTTCCCCTCTGATTACGCTGCCTGTGCCTTTAATGTCCCCCTATAGGCGCCCACTAGGAAAAACATCCCCTCCCCCACATGCAGACCTCACGGAGGAGTCCATACAACTCAAACTTTTGTCTTGTTTACAAACAGTTGTCGAAATGCGCTAGTGATATTTTTTTGGGGGGAATCTTATCTCAAGATTTGCTTCAAACAACTCTCCCAAAAAACACGTATGCCCATTTTACACAGGCAATTGGAAGGCCACCTACAATGAATTGCAGTTCATACTAAATGGTATTGTGTCATTCTTTTTTTGGAACCAGTTATATTCTAACTGTGGATATGTTGTTATTTACCTCCAACAATGATCATACTAGCCTACTGCATCTGCAAAGTACAACATGTTGTTTTTTTATATAAGTGAGCTCCTTATGTAAATGTAGGTCATCTGCTTAGTAGATGGGAGTGAGGCAGATGTATAGAAGCTTTAGAGCTCCATGGCTGGAATGTGTTCACAGCAGAAAATGAGACACAATCCGCGAGCAGCATTGTTCTCTAAAAAAAATAATATATATAAATAAATAGGTAAGCCTATGAGGGAATTAAGGCTGAATTTTCTGCAGAATAAATCGAGAAAACGTGATTTGATTTCACTGCAAATTTTGTATGTGTTAAAATGAACAGGAGACGTGGTAAAACATAATATCACCATAAAAACATGGTCAAAATGTAAATGCCAGAAAAAAAAGGAAAACAAATCAAATCAACAAGGTCATTCCCTCACTATTGAAACACACACGTCGCAACATGTGATGTTTTCAAATAATAAGAGTATTGTTTATAAAATTAAAATAAATAGGTTTGTAAGCCCCGGTGCTGCAGATTGGTTTGGCATTGGACTTGGACTTGTTTTCATTATCAACCCGTTTCCTCCAACGCATTACGTAATTGCCTCACTGGGGGCTGTTTTGCTCAGTTCTCTGAGAGCTTTATCGACCGAGGCGCACTTCCTTGTTTGAGGCTCTTCGCCCCCCCCCCCCCCCTCCTCCTCCTTTTCTTCTTCCGAACAAAGTAACACATCCAACCGCCTCATTTTCTATCTTTGTGGGAATAAAATATCCGATTGTAGCAGTTTAATCGTCGACGAATTGTTCGATTAAGATCGCCCGCTGTGTTTACTCCGGTTTTTCCATTTCCCCTCTTCGATGTGCGCAAACGGCGGTGCGCGTTGGTAGCGCTGACAGTGATACTTGCGAGAACAAAGAAAGGCTTCTTCTGAATCAATCTAAACCCAACTAAAAGCCGCATTTAAGCATTTGACGCTACAACGACACCTACACCAAACGTGTGAGAATGTAGTGTACACGGTGAGGTGTTTGTGTGTGGTGTCTTGTGGGCGCAAATAAGAGGATTGTGTGGTTTTCTTACCTGACAAAATATCATGTAAGCTTTGGTTGAATGTTTGGACCTGTCGGTCGTTTACGTGACCTTTTACCCGCAGAAATCTCGACAGAAATCCGACGGCGGCGGTGATCTCCGGCTTCATCGTTCCCCGGGCACAAAGGGTATGCATTGAGAACGGTAACGGCGGCGATCCGTGCTTTGTTTTCGTCCCTACGTGTTCGTCCGACCGTTTTTCTCCACTTCGTCCGAGCGGCGATCCTTATCGGTTGGCTCTTTCGTTTTTCCTCTTGGCATTTATTAGTCGAGGTGGAGGGGAGTTCTCCTTCAGAGCGAGTCCGTGTGCCGGGACAGGTACAGTGTTGTGGAGAAAATAGACGCCTGTTGTTGGTAAATACAGGGGGGGCAGTTGCGGGGGGGTCACTTGGTGCCACGTCTACCAATCCTCCGTGCTCACTTTCCTCCACCAGAGTGAAGCTCTCGGAGCGCTGGAGCGGGTTTTTATACCCCACTGTTCCTCCTCCCTCCACACAGCGGCCGACACAAGCTGCTACAGCAACAACAGCTCACCAATCCCGGTCCCCGCCACCGTCTGACGAGCCCCATATAGGCGGAGTGCTGCGTCCGCGTCACCGCTCTGAAAATAAACAGAGGTATACGCAGCATGAAGCCGCGCTGCGTTCACTGGCTGTCGGAATTACGCGAGGTAGGGGGAGAGAGAGAAAAAAACAGAACAGGCAAAAGACAACAAAGGAAACGACAAAAGAAGTTGAAATCCGCGGCAGCAACTAAAACTGCTTTACATTTGTATTAAATGACGATTCGGTCCGTAAGCAAAGGCTGACATGCTGATATGTAGTGAAATAGACCTAAACAGTAACATTTACTTTGCTGTATCCAAAATCCAACCCGTCCATGGTTTAGGAACATCTCTGATTGTGCGTGGTTGATGTGGTAATGATCCGCTAACTGTCCAGAGGGCAAACCAACAGCATTTAGGTTCAATCCACCTCAGAGCTGTAATGGACTTTTAGATTACACAAAATTGGCCCCAATTTTGACTTCCCGTAAATCCAGATAAAAACATTTTTAATGTTCTCCACCGCCTATGACTGAACCCAGCACCGTGTGCTTACATCTTTACCCATTTAGCTTTCATTACTCTGTTTGAGGAGAGGTTTTGAGTTGTATAGATCTTACTCATTTTCCATACATAGGAAAGGTTCATGTTTGCAGTAGCCTTCCTGGTCTCCATTCTCCACAAAGAAACGCATTCCTACAGGTCGTCCTGGTGGCCTGTCGGAGTGTAACATGCTGACCAGCTGCCTTTGTTTCATGCCATCCCCCATGTCTCTCCCTCCTCTTCATTTCAACTCTCTACAGTGTTTAAAAATGGAGTAGTGTGGATGTAGCAAAGGCAACCCCCCCCCCTTCAAATAGAAACACATGACACTGTTTATCTCATGCCATGCTTCAGTAGCTTCAGTAGTTTTGAGTTCTCCTGTTCAGGAATCACATCTACAGCAGCCGGACTTTTTGTTGCTGTCCTGTGAAAACCACGTGTCTCTAAAAAGACAGCCCAGTAATACGCTTTGTGACAATGCATTATTTTTTTTAAAATCCAATGCGGTCTAATTAACCAAGGAAGTGGTTCAGCAGCAGTTCTCCAATTTTTCAAGTGTACGTTTGCTTAATAAAGCTGTGGGTCAGACATTGCAAAATGTTCCTCATTAGGAGTTTGTTTGGCCTAAAGATGTAGTCATCTATTTAAAAGTAGTGCACGTTTAAAAACTATTTGTGTTTTACACTGCAAGAGCTTCATTTGTAACAACTGTTATTTGTAAACATTTGGTCCCAACAGGTTGACAGACTGTTTGTGGTAATCTTCTTTTTATTGCTGCTAATTATCAGGTCAGGCCATGGTGTTCCAGCTAGAGAACAGGTGTGTGTGTGTGTGTGTGTGTGTGTGTGTGTGTGTGTGTGAGTAACAGAGACAGGAAGAGAGAGCGAGACAGTTTATTATCTCAGTTCAGTGTGTCACCTCAGTGCCTGGTTCTTTCTCGCTTTCTTTCTCAGTGTGTGTGTGTGTGTGTGTGTGTGTGTGCAAATCTGTGGCTGTTTATCCACATATGCAACAGGAAGAGTCTCTATCAACTGAAAGAGTGTGTGATCCCGTCAAATGCAGAGGGGGCGGCCAACAACATTGTGCCAGGAAGCAGTGGAATCTGCTTTCTTTTCAGCATCCAGTCCCCACTTGCTCATTAAAATCAGTGGAAAAGTACAGGCTGCTGTGCTTTGTTTGTTACAGACACAGTAACGATGACCCACCGAGTGCTACAACCGTGATGCAAATCACACTGATCGGCTCAATCACGGACCTGATGGTGTACAGAAACGCACACAAAATCTAGACTTAACAAACCACCAGCGTAATAGAGATGGACTAACGTGAATATTCTCCAGTGTTTTCGTCACTTATCTGACCTCTCAACCGTCTTGAGAGTGTTTTGAGTCTTCATTTTTCAGAAAAGTGACATGATACTCAAAAGTGTGACTTTTTTACTTCTTATTCACTGTCTGGCTTTCAATGGAAAATGGAAGATAATGCCTTTTTTATTTTGTTACAGCCTTATTTGTACAAAAGTGCAGCCGACTCAGTAAAATATGTAAACTTTGAAAGTATTTCTTAGAATTAAAGCTTCAGGGATTAAAGGCAATAGGCATGATGGACATATTTTCCTCTATCTTTGTATTATTTGACTTCTTGTAATGTATAAAAAAGTGATAATTGGACTGTTATTTTTAAGTTACAGTCACACAATATAACATGAAATACACCACACACTCTCTTAATATAGGAAGATAATTGTAACATTTAAAAGGTTTATTCATTGCTAAGG
Source organism: Pholis gunnellus (assembly GCF_910591455.1). Classification (NCBI taxonomy): domain Eukaryota; kingdom Metazoa; phylum Chordata; class Actinopteri; order Perciformes; family Pholidae; genus Pholis; species Pholis gunnellus. The sequence continues at coordinate 12,816,573 of NC_136549.1, read as the reverse complement.
TTTTGTTTTTTCTGAAACTGAAAAATAATAAATGTTTCTTTAGAATAAAAATGTTAGTCTGTAGGTATAGGCAAAATAAAAAAATGTGTTACTCTTCATTGGCCTCTTCATATCCGCGGCCACACGAAGTGACTCACTTCCTGGTCATGTTAAATGAAGGTTCTCCCATGTGTGCAGGAAAATCCTCAAATCACACACAAGCTCACACATGTGTAAACCCCCACTCTCTTCTCCACCACATCCAGAGTCACAGTTTCGCCCACAGTTACGCACCGCCGTGCTATTTTCTGAAAGAGTGGAAACTTTGGACGTGTTACAGAAGGCATGGACATTTCTGTTTTACTGATGTAAACTATCACACAACCCATTTGTTAGATTTGCACACGTCACGGTTTAATAGAGGAGAGAATTTCATTTTTTTCGCAAATCATACCAGTTTATGAAGAGATGTTTACATGTAAGCCGTCACTTTTCACATTACTCCCACATTCCTTTTGTAATATTCATGGCAGTGGAGTGAAATATCTTGAGACAAAGTATCACTGACCCAGTGCAGTGTAACGTTCAAGTGAGTTGTAGCTGAGACATATGAGACCATATGTGACCATTGGAGCAATGAGTAGATTGTGGCTTTAAAGATGCAGGTTATGTTGGAAAATTATATTATTTTTTACATATTTAGATTGCTTTTTAGTCTCATTTCTTTTGTTCTGCCGACAGTGAAGTTGCTGGATTTTATGGTATCGTGTTTGAGAAATGCACTCATTAAAAGTTGGTTGATTTTAGAGACAAAAGCCATTAAGTTCGCCATGAATGCACAAGTCTGACTTTCCTTTAGTGGAGGAGTTCTTTTTAATGAGTTATGTTTTCATAATTATCTTTTGCAATGTTTTATGCAAAGATACAAGCCTTAAATCTCATAAATACAAACAGTTACACAACATTAAAACGTTTCAAAACAGTCCTCGAGCATAATCCCCGTAACGTGCTCTCTATAAATATAGCCGTGCTCTCACGGAAACTCCGGACAATTCCTGGACCTGATTCTCAGGACATTTTTCAGATTTGGCCTTTCACACATGGAGCACACAACAAGAGATTGTCAGTGCCAGACGCGTTCTCACCTTCTGAATAGAGCGTGCAGGAGGCATGACATTACACGGATTACACCACTGTCCTGTGGCCTTTTAGTAATTTGTACATAAACAACTGAGTATCTTGCCGTTCGTTGAATTTGTCTGGCGATTCTGCCGTCAGCCCTTACCGACAGGAGTTACCGAATCTCAATGTCTTTCCAGGTAGACATTTTCCTTGGCGTATTCGTGTAAATTACCCTTCTTCTTCACCCTCAGATGTTTGTATTGTTCTGGTTTCATGCCAGCCGCATGTTAGAAGCACCATCAACACTGACGGGGTCTATTGACACATGGGCTCAAACGGACAAAACACAAAGGAGCTGGCAGGGTAAAGTCTGTTTAATCTCCGGATCAATGGATTCGGACATTTGCATCCTCACTTACAGCCTCTTCGTAAACGTCTACATAATTGAAGGGTTGCAGTGCATTTGCGAAAGGGGCTTATGTTGTGCATGCGCCAAACATCAACATTTTTGTAAAGTATGGCAGAAGGTGACCGTTTTCGTGAGGTACCCAACGGCCAGTTGGTCCCTTTAAATAGCAATTAAGACAAATGAAAGAGCCAGAAGTGCATTCATCCGGCTGGTCCATAAGTGAGCAATGATCGAGTGTTTATGACCAATGGAAGAGTTTAACACCAAGGCTCTAAAATGAACTGTTTGGGATAGTATGGGGAAGCAAAGTGATGATTTGTTGCAGTTTGAGAGGCGTCTTTGCATGTTTTGATCCTTTTCCATCACGCCAACTGGTCACTATTGGAATGTATTGTAACTGGCGAGAAATAATACATATTTAGAGTGAACAACAATCACTTTAAATAGAATGTGATCAATTGATTGAATTCACAGCAGTAGCAGCTGAAGGAAGTTAGCTTCTGTCCCCATTACTCTTGCAGGATTTCCCTCCCGGCAGTGCAGCAGCAGGCAGAAGATTTGCAAGCAAGCATGATAGCACACATCTGTATCACACACAAAACAGGCATATGCCTCATTACTGACAGAGCGTAAGGGTATGTGGTCGAGTTTTGGCAGCTCGGCAGGGGAGATAAAAGTCAGATAGGATAAAAGAGAAAGAGAAAGAAAGTATACGCAATATAGCGAGCTTGTGAAGGGTAAATTAACCTGGAAAACCCCGAACATTCCTGCTGTTTTTGATATATGGAAAGTACAAGAAAGACTGTGGAACATAGTGCACCTGAAACAGACACACAGACTGCAGAACATATCCTGTGCCACTGGTTGTTTTTGATGCGAGGGCCACCAGCACCGGATCAAATATGGCCCTGGCTGTTGCCAGACAAGGGTGGGGTATCCTGTCGTTACGTTGGGCCCTCAGTCAGACTAATGAATGGAGGCTTTTATCTTGAAACCGCACGTGAGCTAAAGTGGAGGAAAGAATGTCAGGTCGGGAGTGAAGAGCGAGACCTTGGCTGCTCCCTGGTGTGGGTAGAGTTTTCCAAACACGGTGGTGAACACACACGGTGTAAATGTACATGCTTGGACGTACATGAGAGTACACGCACAACAGCAAAAGACTCCAACATCTGCGGGTCACTCAAAAGCTAAACCAACAGAGGCTGTATTCATCCAGACATTAGACAAAACAACGCCCCTGACATTCCCAGTGCACTTATAAACACATACAAGAGATTTGAATAACATTCACTGATACTTATCTGTGTCCTTGGGCAGAATCACTTACTAATTCACTACCTGACCCACTTTGCATATTTGTGTCCTTGGAACTTAAACCTGATTATACCTCATCAGTTATCCAGTACCAGGGGTGGAAAGACAAGTTATCTTTCATTTTACAAAATGAGTAGCATACTTTTGCTTTTGCACTTAACTTGCTTGACTAGAAGAAATAATACAAATCTCCTGAAAAAGGTTCAGTGTAATGTATTAATGTTTCTTTTGCTTACATTTACATTGGCCCGTGTGACATTAACTTAAAATGTTGACACAGTTTGGGTAGCTTTAACGCCAGATTAGTGCCAGATCTCGTGAGAGTGTGATGCTGAGACAGAGACAGGCCTCAAACAAAGTTAATCCTACAAAGTAGTAAAGTAGATGAAGTGGTACAACAATGTTTTAGCATTTAACATTATCCAATAATTCATTTGTGACCACAGTGGCCACTCTTGAGCAAAAGCTACCTTGTCTCACTTTCAGTAAATGTCCTTAATAATAATGTTGTAAATGCATGCATATGTACATTTTTTAAATGCTTGACTTTGCCTTGATGGAGCATTTTAACATAGTGGTATTAGGCTACCATCTAAAAAAAGAAATTCTACAGTACAAGATATTACCGTTGACGTATAAATGAACGTGATGCAAAACATTGTAGGCCTCTATTATGTTCTCATTGGAACACTTTGTTTTTGCTCGCACAACTTGAGAACTGTCACTGCAAGAATGTAAAACGGCCTGCTAGATGGAAATGTAGGTCTGAAACAGCAGTGATGTCACCGTGCTGTGAGTGTGTGTGTGGGTGTGGCCCCGACAGGGTAATCACCTTTCAGAAAAACAAGTTGGAGAAACTCTCTATAAGCCCTTCCCACTTTGATCCTCGGTCACCAGGACGAGACTCATCTGAGAAAACCACAAACTTTCCATGATGCGCTCTCTCTCGCTCTCTCTCGCTCTCTCTCGCTCTTTCTCGCTCTCTCTCCCTCTCCCTCTCTCTCTCTCTGCTGATGTTAACTCAAACAGGAAGCTGTCCCAGCACCGTTACCTCTGGACTGTTGCTCTGTGTGCTGTGGCTTGGCCTTGACTCGTTCACAAAAATGGAGCAACACGCACGCTGAATGCCTCAGGAACCCTTTTTTTCCACCCGTAATATATTTTTTCCTACTTCTGATTCAGCTTAACGCTCTGTAGTTACTTAATTCATTCTGAAGTTTCCGACCAGATGGATCTTCCAAGCAAAGCTTCCCTGCAGTTTTTTTTTTTTTCTGTAGCTATATTCCGTTATTCTTTTCCACACTTATATAGCTCTCCAGAACATCTTGAGTTATTCGTGTTCTGTGCTTGGCAAGACAAAATGTGCAGCAGCTTTAAGTCGGAGGGATTAAACTTGTCCATAGCTGTACATATTGATGTGCAAATTATTCAGTTCCTTTTTCCACTCATACATGAAGCTCTCCATGCCTGTGACTCAGTTCCTCAGTGAGGACTCCTACACTTTGTGTCTACAGGTCTATGAGTCTAACAATATAAACCCTATATAGCGTGCGCTTCTCTGTGTTTGTGTGTATTTATAGCAGTGACATTTGAGGTAGTGAAGGCCTGCCAAGACCAGTCAAGTCCAGTTTGGAAAGCTGATTCCCAAATGTTCCCTTCATGCGTTTGTGAACCACAGGTAACACTGAAGTGAACAGCTCAAGTGATAAATATATCAATTTAAAACTATAAACTAATTTGAAACTGTCAAATGAAAGCCACAAAGTATGTGAGTGTCACACATACTGTAATAAGTATCCTACTAGCAGTTCAAACCTTGCAATGTTCCAATCTTGTGGACTCCAAACTGCAAGACGTATGTAAGATACACCTTAGCTGCATATAACTTATTAGCTGATGACCTGCATGCCTTTAAAGGATGTTAAGCTTGAGCCGTTGCATAATAATAAAGGCCTTATTTCTCCTGCACCACCAAAACTAGATCCAGACACTGAACATGGTGCTGTTTAAACTTTAAACCTGCTAATTGTGTCATTGGGAGCATGTTATCATGCTGACATTAGCATTTAGCTCAAAGCACCACTGTGCTTATAAGTTCAGCCTCACAGAGCTGCTAGCCGTAGAGTTTTGGTCTTGTTGATGCTCAAAGACAGATTTTGAGTCGAGCATTCCTTTAAGATTGTTTGAACAACAGTTTTCCTGGCAGGATGTGGCTATGTTTGTTAGTCTGAGTCTGCAGAAGTCTATGACTTCTTCAATCTTCTGCCCAAATATGTGGGCCTTTGAACAGATGTAACCCCATTGAAAGGTTGTATTATTTCTGGAAGTGTTGTGCATGTGTGTGGATGATCACTGGTGCACAGAGAGCACACATGCCAGCTGGCTTGTGCGGATGTGGCATATTGCATGTGGCTCGTTGCTGGTCTCGTGCTGCGACTTACTGACTTCTCCTAGTGGAATGGCAAAGTTTGAATGCCCTACGGCTCACCCTCACACACACTGCCACACAGGCCACATATCCCAGTGTCTGACTGCAGCACATTTGCGTGAGGTATTAATATGTAACATTTCGATGAATATTACATATATGTTCCTCCCACTTTATCTGGGACAGAGTTTTCACACATAATGAATGTAACGTCTGCGTGAGGATTTAGACTGTAGCAGTCTGTGTGCTGCAGCTCAGCTTGGGTCAATGACATATTCTATTATGCCCTAAATTTATTTAGTGTGGTAGAAGGGAGGCTATTCTTTTTTTGTCGTCCCGAGATGGACGCTCACAAAGGAAGTATCTGACTACAATTCCACAGTGATTGTGGATAGTTTGCGTATTCAAGTATATTATGGCGACGTGGTACATTGGCATATATTAGGAAGGTATACTTTATTAATCCTGCAAGGCTAAATTAATTATTTTCACTCTGTCGTTATATATGTTCACAAACAGGACCTGTACACACATACATTATGTCTGGAGAGATGTCAAAGTGAGAGGGCTTCATCACAGCATGGCACTCCGAGTAGTTGGGGCTTTGGGGCCATATATGGACTGAAGCCAGCAACCCTCTAGTTTCCCAGACAAGTCCCCACGGAATGAGCTACAAGGACTAAGGTGTTACTGCCGCCGCCTTGAAATGCGTTTCCAGGTGCCCTACACTAATGTCTAGCAGCTAAATGTAATAACAAATGATTTAAAGGACAGGTTTAACATTTTGGGAATACGCTTATAAAAGTTATACAGTGGGCATAAAAGTGATACACGAATAGGCTTCCTGATTACACAATGCAGTGAAAAATAAATACGGAGGCCCTGAATAAAGCATACAGGACGCACACTGTGTCATTTATTGGACAGATTAAACAAATGAGATATGAGGTGCCGGTAGGCAAAGGTTGACCCCCCCCCCCCCCCCCCCCACATTTCCAGTCTTTATGCCGAGCTAACTGGTTTCAGCTTTATTTACAGTAGTGATGCTCGGGTTAGCGGTTTTTGTTACCCGCATTAATAATAACTCACTTGGAACGTTGCTTGTCACTTGTTGACTTACCAGAAGATGATGTCCAGTGAGTTTTAGCGAGCCTGGTTGTGGGTCGACCCATGCGTCACTACCAGAGATGGGCAAAAATACATCAAAATGTATTTTGATACAAAATACAAAATACCCCCAAATAAATGATTACAACAAAATACAAAATACAAAATACTGGTGCCAGAAAATGTAACAAAATACATGTATTTTGTATTTAAAATATAGGAAATACTTTTTTCTGGATTTTCTGTTTTCTCACAATGTGGTATAGCAGAGCATTCAGGTTTATATAATGTACATAAAGCTCTGGTGAACCCCACAAACAGGAAGAACAGTCACAGAATGTCAGTGTAACTTAGCAAAGCTATTGAAAGACAACAACTTGATTATGTATATATATATTTTTATTAATGGGACTTAACAGCCCATAAACGTTGGCTTTGTATCAACAAGAACATATTCATCACATATGACATACAAGCTCCCAATCTCCCTCTTCCTATAGCTAGCTACTCGACTGATAAGTTAACTTGCTAAACACTGGCTATGCACTAGCCTAGACCACATGCTAGCGTCATTAGCATGTTAGCATCGATCGCTAGCTTGATATTATAACCATCACCATGTTTATACAATAGGTTATGTAGCCAGACCCAGACGTAAGTTATACATCAAGCTAGTTGACATCTGTCACACTCAGATACAATATTTACCTTGGCAGACAATCCGTTGAACTTGAAGATCTGAAAACTGAACTCAGTGAACTGTTTTTTGATTCGTGGAGGAAGTATTTTGAGTATTTTAAATACAAAATTACTCCACTCTAAAGTATTTTGTTACAAATTACGTTCGACTTTTAATCGGCCCTATCAAATACAAATTACAAAATACTCAAAAGTATTTGAAATACGTATTTCAAATAGAAGTAATAGAAATACTGCCCATCTCTGGTCACTACCAGGCAAACATTGTCAATCTTCTCATAAACCTAATTCATCAGAATTGCCATGTTCATTTTTTCACTGCCTTGTGTACTCAAGAAGCCTATCCGACTGCCATATAATTGCATTACTCACAGTGTAACTTCAAAGACCAACAGAAAGTACATGATCACCTTATCATTCAGGTAGATAAGAAGGAACACAAGCAGACGCACCGGTTTTATTATTGACTCCTGTCAACATACTGTGTCTCAACTTGGAGGACACATTGCTACTCTGGATCCACCCTCTCTCACAGCTAAACATTAGAGAGAGAGAAAGCAAGAGTAGACGTGTGTGAGCGAGAGTCGGTGACGGTGCTACTCCTCACCATGACTCACGCTTTTAAACAGGCTCAAACGGCTTGGGATCAAATCCAGTCTTGGCCCACGCAAGCTGTTATTTCACCGCCAGCTGCTATTCATGACATAAGCCATAGTTACACGAGGCACGGCCATAAGTGCAGACGAGTTGAACCCAAAATGGGTTCAGTTCAGTTCTGCAGAGCACGGCAGAGACTCTCACGGGGCTGTCGTGAGCATAAGCTAAGACACTCCACTGTGACCCACGGGTTCGGGTTTGTTGGATTTTCCATGCTGTATCTGTGCTGCTACCGTCACAAAGGTCAAGTTTGTGCGCAAGAAAGAGGCTCCCACTTGTAGATGGTATCAGTCGTGTATGCAGAGCACTTGAATGTTACCCATGACAATATTGAACAGTGCAACCGTTCTATCTACAATGGTCAAAAATAAGATTTTGAGGATTTTGAAGTGGACCCTGCAGAATGCTCTGTGCCTTTTTCATTATTTGTATTTTCATGACCCTCTTTATTCTATTTTATTGAGTCATTATATTTTATATTCTGCAAATTTCCCATTTCCACACAGACAATACCCCAACATACATGCACACAAACAAATTAAAAATGTTGCACCAAATCCAACTCCTAAGTTCTCTTTTCATTGCACCAAACATTGTCTTGTCGTAAGTTATGTCATCTTTTGTGTTTAGTCATATTGCACTAATTATAAGAAAAGCTAAATATTAGCTTGATATGGATTGCAAATAGTTAAAAAAAGAGACTTTCAAATTAAAATGTTGCTTAGGGAATGAATGGGAGTTAAGACGCCCTTATTTCAGAAAGGATTGGATGATTGTTGTTTGATTTATTATCAATTCGGCATAATTACTTAGACTGATTTATGACAGCACCGTAACCTGTATTGTAACAGGAAACACTGATGTTTTGTAAAAGTGTTTTATAATCCCGTTAGGGATGGGCCCTGAGAGTGCATCAACAAAATGAACATGATTGTGATGTGTACGATTATACACCGAGTTAGCCAAACAAAGTGAAAGGCACTGAACGACACTGATATTTTAGTTCCAATGTCTCCCCAGTATAATGCCAAGTAGCCTTATCATGCACTTAAACACCATGCCAGTGAAAATTAGTGACAGCATATAACTAAAGCTTTTTCACCCTTCGGTGGGCTGTTAAGCCAGCAGCTGCCTGTCACAGCCTATCGGAGTGCACTTTAAATAATGGCGTGTGGAAAAAATAAAAAAAAGGTTATTGATTGCGGTATTACCCCCATGCTTTTGCCAGCTAGCTGAGACAGGCAAACATTAACTTTTGGATCAAGGAAGTGAAAGCAGAGACATCAGCATGCAGGCTCGATAAGACGGAGATGTACCTGATTTAACAGGAGCTACAGCTGTGGAGGATGCAGTATTCATGCATAGAAATCTGTGTCTGTGTCCGGTTTGTCAGAGCTTCTCGTCAGGAATGTATCTGTCACTTTTTCTTACAGTCAAGAAATTCCACAAGAAAACCAAAACCAAGGATAAAATTATCCTCAAAAGTAATACTGTCTGTGTCCATAAAGCCTGATATTGGATATTCTTCTGTGCTGTAGACCTCCAAAAAGTGTAATCTCATTAATGAACCAAACTGTCCTTCTGCTGTCAATAATACTGAACAACAATGTAGCAGTGTAACAAATCTGTGGTTAGTTCCAAACAAATATGTTATTTACTTCTGTTTGAGTAATGTTTCCTGAAAACTACAGTGCCCAGTTAATTCATGAAACTTCTTCCTTCTTAAAAAATGTTGTATTTATTTGTTTTAGCTGTTTTAAGACTTAAGACAAGCTGGCTGAAGTTTACTGTGACCGTATATGGGGATTCTACCAAAGTACAGGTATACCCTTCTGATATCCGTCTTACTTTGGCAACAAACACTTCAGATCATAATCTACCAAATGAAAGTTGAGGCTATTTCTGGTTGAGTCAGTGTCAGGGGGCATGCCAGGGCATGTACAGGACCTGGCAGACCGATGGTTAGTCTGTGCAACGGCTGGGGTTAAAGCGGGTGGTGAGCGAGAAAAAAAACCAGTCTGCTCAAATTTCACTTTCATCTTCTCTGTTCGTGCTCACACTGTGATCTTTGCATCTGAACGGAGAGATAAGAGGATTCTGGGAGATAGAAAAGTTGAATATGTCCAGATACTGTCATAGACGTTGGCTTGTGTGTGCATGAAGAAGTGTTACTGAACACCAACACAAGAATAAGCTGGGTTCTTGCTAGTTGATTGGATGTGATGTGGTTGAGTTATGTCAGGACATGTTGAGATGAACCTGGGACTTTGCCTAACAGGATGTCTGATGGGTGTGTGTGTGTGTGTGTGTGTGTGTGTGTGTGTTTTGAGGGGGGTCAGAGGAGGCGTGACTGACTCTTAAGTTCCTTCAACCTGTCTAATTTCTCAGGGCTTGCACGCTTGAAACATCACAGACACGATGCTGTGAAGACTTGACAGGCTGGATCCAAAACTGACATGTTTAAGGAAAACAGGTTAAAGAGTTCACAAGACAAAGAGACACGCCGCTCCACGTCAGCAAGCTTGAAAATGATGCGTTATTGTGTTGATGCTTGAAGAGGAGGACACAAACAATGCTTTTTTTTTTTTTTTTTTATGGAAAACATGGTCTCAGTTGCCATGGTGATGTCCACAGATCCTCCTCCAATCATCAGAGTGGGTTCAAGCCAAACATCAGACACGACTAAGAAGTCAATGCTGAAAACACCCAGGAACAGTCACAGAGAGCATTCCTGAGGGAGGACAAATTATACCGCGGAAAAAGAATGAATGTCTTCACGTACAGACTCAACAACGATGTGGTGCCATTACCACCCGTGTCATGTGGCCCCTGAGACGAACAAGTTGATTGAAAAATCCCGTGAAGCCCAACAACCGCTTTTTAATAAGCTTCTCTCTGTGTAAAACTTTGAGTTTTTTTAATTCTCGTTTTTTATTTGCTTACTCTCATCTGCCCACTTTCAGCTTTTATTCTAAATGAGTGGTTTTCCTCATCATGGGAATGCGTGGAAACTTTGCACTGTGGGGGGTCCAAGCACAAGGTAATCTTGTTACCCACTGTAGGACATATAAATATACAAATAATAATAATGACTTGGAATTTTAATGTTACGGCTTTTAATGTTCTGCGCGTTTGCATGTCAATGCATTTATTTGTCATGAATACTTTCACACAGATGAAAATATTATTATGGCAGAAAGGCGATGTAATTGTTGTTTGGAAACATCCACCAATCACGTTGTGCGGAACAGACATGTTGTACAAAAGTACACTATGTGTAATTTTTTTTTCAACTAATGTAAGAAAAAGATTAGTTGCTGCTACTTTTCTACCTGTGTTGGACTATGGCGATCTTCTTTATATGCACGCCTCCACAAACTGCCTTCGGATGCTGGACACAGCTTACCATGCTTCACTGCGGTTCATTACAAATTGCAAAGCTCTGACTCACCACTGTGAGTTATACTCTCGGGTTGGATGGCCTGCTTTGACCACCCGGAGGCTCAGTCATTGGCACACCTTCATTTATAAATCTATCCTTGGCCTGCTCCCGAACTACCTGAGTGTCCTCATCATGAAGAGAAGTGTCGGACAACACTCTTTGCGTTCCCAGGACTTCCACATGCTCACTGTCCCAAAAGCCAGAACGGAATTGGGAAAAAGGGCTTTTGTGTACTCCGCACCTTCATCGTGGAATATGTTGCAAAAGGACTTAAAACTGAAAGAACTGATACCATTTACTGCTTTTAAATCAAAACTGAAAGCAATAGAGGCAGGTTCCCAAAAATGTAAATGTTTTTAATTTAACTCGGTTACGTTACTCTCTTAACTTTTACTTTCTTTTAACTTGTCTTGTTTTGTGTTGTCTGTCTGTAACTATGTGTCTCTGATGCTGCTGCCGGTCTTGGCCAGGTCTCCCTTGAAAAAGAGATTTTTAATCTCAATGGGACTCTCCTGGTTAAATAAAGGTTAAATAAATAAAAAAAATGTGCAGAACAAAACGGAGGCTCCGTAGTCTGAAACAAGATGGAAAACGTTATTATTCTTTTCAACCTTGAACTGTTTACCAGCGGCATTTTGAAAAAAAGAGAATCACTAAAATTGCTTTTAATAGCTCAGGCCACGAACAGTTTTGAGGCAAAATATTTGCAGGCGTGTATTTCATATTTTCGTGTCATTTATTCTCCCTATGTGTAAAAGCCTTGAGGTTATATATGTTGGTGCTTTAAGCTAAATGCTAACATTGATTGATATGCTATTGAACTGCATTGGGCTAAAGCTAAACTCAGGTTTTACATCAGTATCCTGTACACTCCGTCAAGAATGAGCCAATGTCGGTGTTAAACTAAATGTATGATCCAATGGAAACTACAACAGCTTGTTTGTTACATTCTCGCACATGATGCCGCTGCTCCCACTGAGACACGTTTCACTTCCTCTTTGACACGTACTCTTAGTCCAAGTACATGCCCACAAAAATGGTTCAGATGTGTGTCTGTGTGTGTGTGTGTGTGCGCTCAAAGAAAAACAAAACAAACTCAAAAGCTTCCATCCTGCATTCTGACCATATGGTTGCCAAGCCTCTCAGGACCGCAACAAAGAAAAGTAATCTGTAGTTGTCAGCTCGGGCCCTTATAGCAGCTATAGAATATGACAGGTACCACCCCCCCACACACACACACACACATCGCCATCTCCTGGGACAGCCAGAGCTGTGAGGGACCACACTGATCCAGGCTTAAGCTCTGACAGGCCCTGCCTCCCACCTCTGTCTCTGCAGTAATTAAATGAGTGCCAGTGGCGAGCAGCACTCAGGAAATTGGCCCTGTGCAGCTTCTGTCTCTGCTGTCAGTGGTTTTCAGGTGGTGGAGGCAGAGAGGACGACATCTGCGAGGTAGAAAATAGAGTTAAAGGGGAGGAAGAGTGAGCGCGGAATGAGGGAACGTAAACAAGGCGAGGTGGCAAGAAAAATGACAAATCGAGAGACAATCTAGATCGAGAGACAAAGATCTCGGGTGAAATGTCCGTCAAGATTAGAGAGGAAATTGAGCGGAGGAAGTGTGAATGTCACAGCATCTCTCCTCTCGCCCTCCCACTTGACTATTGACGCGAATATCGGAGTGATGTCATTTCCCAACTGGCTTGAGCCTCGTGCGTTTTTTTTTTTTCTTCCTCGCTCCCGGGCAATTTGTTCTTTGAGGACAAGTGTGAGATGAAGATTGTGTAATGGTGAGAAGGACCCGGTGTCATTGAAGAATTAGTGAGAGAACTGCAGAGGAGAAAGTGATATTATGCCAGGTTGTCTGCTGGAGTGGCCTTGAGAGTTAGAGGAGACAGAGACGGTATTTAGCTGCAGTAAAAGCGACTGTAAAAAACATGCAGTAAAATGAATGTCCCAACCATTTATTACGTCTGAACTCTTCCTGCATTAACGACTATAAAGATGTCCTTAAAGGTATAGTTCAATATTTGAGAACTGTGTTTGTACAGCAACATCTTCCAGCAGATTGATTCTCGCATGAACACGTGACATCAAGCTGCTGTGCAAGGTAACCTTTCCTTAATATTTAGATCATTCTAATAGTTGTTATTATGGCTGCCACATAATACTTCAGAGTCATCTCACTCAGTTAGGACCTTCCTATGCACAGAAATAGACAATTTGACCAAAGCCAAGGTGTTATGTCCATCGATTTTTCCTCTGGCTTCTTGTAGAAAGAGAGCTGTCTGTCTCTCTCTCTCTGTGTTTCAGGTCTGCTTCGTCACTCTCTCACTGCCTGATCACCCACACCTGAATCTCATTCAACAATCAGTGGAGCTGTATATCTACTCCCAGAACCAGCAGTCCTACCTTCTTAGCAGCTGAGCTGTCTGTTGTTGCTGAGTTTAACTTATAACAATGGTTTTTTTTGGGGGGGGGGGGGGGTTGCACATTGACACAGCTCTGTTCAGTTCTTGATACTTTGATTTTGTTAGTCTTGGTTACTTTATTAGGGAAGCATTGTAGGGTTTCTTAGCTATATGTATTTTTTCCTCCTCCTTTTCTCCTGTTTTATGGCTAGTTAAGGATATTAGTATTGCCTTTTTATTTGATTCAGTAGAATGATGGAGGTTTTTATTTTCTTCTTTCTTCGTTCGTTCTTTTGTTATTTTGGCCTTTGGGTCCCTGATACCTTCTCTTTCCGATATATTACTTGGTTTTTGTGTCAATTTTTTTTTTTATATATAAATAAATGTAACTCAGTGTTACACTTAAAGTGCTTCAGCAGCCCTTTCTTGCTGTGTTGGTCCCTTTTTCTTTATTTTTTTTTTAATTCAAATATTGGGTACCCTTTTTATGTTACTCCTTGTGTTCCCCCTACAGATAAAAATGTTTCTTCAGATATGGATGATCCCGTCTATAGGTACAGTAGCTAACAGGCCAAAGGTCTGGGTTTTCAGCTATGATGGAGCTAGGCTGGTGGTTTGAATTTAAAATGAAGCTCAGCATTTCCTGGACCAATCTCTGTAGTAGAGGTGTATCTTCCAAAATGTTAAAATGACTCTTGACTGCTTTGGGTTGAGGCTCCGTCCACTCCTCCCTGAGCTGCTGCTCAGCCTTTCACCACTTTGATGGGACAAGCCCAACGCTGAGCAGCTAGTGCAAGTCATCATGTTTCTTCAGATTGGATTTTTCTGCTGTTCTAGAGGGCCTGAGGTGTGTGTGTTCATCTGAAATTAGATTCATGGCTGCAGTTTGTACACCCTTCAGCGATGGTTCCACTTAGCTGGAAGGTGACAGAGGAAGTTAATTGGCTTCTTTACTTGCGGCAGCAAGGCTGTTGATCAAGCGTTGGCATGCTGCACGCCCTGGGAGGCGAGACATATTTGCACATTGTGAGGATTTGCTGATGGTATCTGATCAGGCCACCCTCTGCAATTGTTATTGGTGGTCGATCATCAGATAAGATCCACAACACAAAAGACACAACCTGATTTTTTTTTTCATTCACGCCTTGTTACTGGGATATATTTGAAACGAGACGGTGGTCAAAGCAGTCACTGGACAAAACAAATGATTAAATATCAAGGTGGCAAACACAGGGCAGATTGGCACAGAGTATCATGTACAGGTCAATGCCTGGCAGACAGTCATGTCACTCTGCTCTTGTTACAGCAGCTGTCTGGCCTGTGTTTGCTCATATTTCTGTGTCAACATGCAACATTTGCATTGACTGATCTCCGACCCTGTCTGGAAACCTTTCTAGCATTGTAACTGACACAGGGCCTGTTTGTGTCTGTGTATGAATATGAATATGTGATTGGGTGTTTTTATGTAAAAAAAAAACAAAAACAGGTGCGATGTCAGGTGAAGTCAGGCAACACAGTATAAAGTCGGCGGAGGGAGGAGTTTTTGGTGGATCGATGAGTTGGAAAAAACAGTGGACTTTCACCCAGGAGATCAGGGTTTGTGTCCCGTATGAAACCAAAAGTCAATGTTGAATTATTCAGTTATGTTACGTAACGTATTTAACGAACACTGCTTACGTAACGTCGCCTACTTAACTAAGTTACAAACGTACTTATTTACTCTTTTTGCCCTCCACAAAGTAGTTTTGTTACCAAAGGTAGTTTGCTGTGAACACGGGAAGTTTATTTTGAAAAAAACAATGTATGCATGTAACAGGCGTAAATTGATACGGACAAACTGACACTAGACGGGTACATACAGCACCATAGTTTGAAGCGTACAGGGCCACTGAACAAACTGAAGTATGTGACGAGTTATATGTGTCTATGCATGCTTTTTTTGTCCATGTATCTGTCTACTGTATTTGTGTCTGTCTGTCCCGAGTCATCAGAACAGGGGTTGAAGGTTTGTTTGCTCTGTGTGAGTGTGTGACAATCTCAGGGTAATAACCTAGTCAGGCTGGCATCCATATCAGGACAGCTTAGATTAAGGCCAGAAACACACAAATATAACCCTCCTGCTGCGTTCCAGACAACCCGGAAACCAAAAAACGGACAATGGAACGTCACTCAAAGTCAGAGTTCCTACTTGAGAACTTGGGACAAAAGCCATCTGCCCTGACTTCATGGAGAAGCAGTTGCCTGACGTTGCGCAATAGAAGCGCACATTGTGAAGGGTAAAACCATCAACTGAAAGGCAACGTTACGTAGATTTGCCGTTATTTTATGAAAACAATGCAGACTCATCATACAGTGAAAACACATTAAATTGTGTGTATGTTTGTCAGTTTTTGTTAACATTTGGAAGTTGGAAATTTCGACTAGGAGAATTCCTTTGATTTGTCTGGAACGCAGCATAAAATCAAATTGTATTCAAATCTTAAAATGACCCCTTCCAACGCAGCCTGCGTACTTTAAACACCCGACCCAGTGTGACACACACTACAAGTGTGAGTTGCAGGTACGATGATACCCTGAATAATTATCCCAATGATAATTTCACCTCTGAAAAACAATGATCTAAGAGACAGATTTTCTCGAAACCACATAGTTATTGTGTTCAACGTGTCCAAGCGCTGTAATACATGACCTGTGACTGTCTAGCCATGGTCTAGTGGCTTATCACATGGGTTTTGTTATTGTCCATCGATAGGAGGAGTTGGTACAAAACTGCTGGTGAAGAGGGCGCACTGGTTAATAATACGTACAGCCTCCGCCGCACTGCCGCACAAAATCTTACTTGCTCACGCACACACACACCGTTACATTCACAGCATATAAACACACCTGCCAGACACAACCTCAGTCTAGACGAACCCTCTCTTCGCCCCACAAGAACAGGGTTCCTTGTTCCTGCGTCCTGCCAGATCTGAGCCCTCTGTATTTATGGGTATTTTCTACCACGCAGTATTAAGTAAAGCCAGGAACTGGTTAGTGGAGCGTAAAAATGTCCCCTTCATGTAGAACAAAGCTCTTCTTTGAAGATTAGCATACTGTTCACTGTTTGACTTGGATTTGGGCTCTACTGAAATGATCAAAAACTAAACATTTTGCAGGCAAAAGTTCACGCTGTCCCCAACAGGAGTGTGTGTTTCATGGCGTTGTGAGAGCACGGTTCAGCATATGTGTCACAAAGTGAATGATTAGAGGAGAGAAAAAGAGAGGCAGCTGATTGTGATTGGCTGAGACGGTGGCATTCCAATGCCTCTACTCAAGAAGCTCTTTTGACTGTAAAATAGTTTCCAATCTTGATTTAAGAAATGACTAAGAAAGGAATGTCTTCAATGTCATTGTAAAGTACACTGTGTAATATAATAGATTATTGATAATTGGAACATACATGTCCACCGCCCACACTTGACATATTATCTGATACAAAGATAAGAAAACAAGTAATTAAATAAAGAATTCTCTGTATTGTAATACGACGAGAACAACGCTATCGCTATCAGCAGCATGATCTTTTGGAATTCCTTAAAAGAGAAGCATATCAGACTTTATTATGTGTACTTCTGACCCCTTTGGTGCTGTAAAATAATGTTTAAAAAATGATTGCAGCCATTATGTGGAAAGAGTTTAACTTTAACCATCAACCTGTTGTCTGATTGCAATGAATGTTTAACTGTGGGACAGAGCAATAATAGGGTCAACAGTCCAGCATTTCAAAATAATTTGGAATGCCCCAGTATAGAAAATGATCAAACTTAATAGTTGCTTGAAATAATATTTCTTGGAATTTGTTTTTAACAATAACCACATTTTAAAGTGTTCAAAAAGTAGTATTACTTTTACTAAACATCATTTTACAGTATCTAAGCGTACAGACAACCGTACAGACTCCTCGAATTGCAGTATGTATTTATATTTGTATATAAATCCAGAAAGGATACCTGCTCTTTCATGGATTATACAATAAAGAGAACATGATGATACCTGTACACACTACCACACACATACAACCCTTCATTAGCAGCAGCCTATTCTCCAGTCTGGCCTGCCAAGAGAATCCAAGCATATGGGGCAGCGGGAAAGCGAAACGACAGCATGTGTTTGTCAAAGATAAAGCTCAGTGTTGTAGTGCTGCTGCCTTCAGGGAACACGCTGCAATTTGTGCTCACCATCAAAGAGAGGGCCGTGAAGAAGAAAAAACGTCACATTAGCAATGGAACAAATGCATTTTTATTTCTTTATGGACATTTTAAAAAGCTGATGTTTTTTTTTTACTTTGACTGAGTCAAACACTACGGTACATTTTAGTTTACTGTATGTTTTTTAACCACAGACTCTATGAAGCTCTAAAGCTCACGCTGATGTGCGCCCCCGGGGTCCGTCGTGCCCATGGCTATTGCCATGGCGACAGGCCCTTTTTTGAAGAACGTCCCAGCGTCACCTTCAAGTGACTGTTTTGCTTTTGTTCTTGGTTAATTAAAATGGATTATCAATGGGGGGGTTCCCCCCCCCCTGCAATGCTTTTACCATTACCATTCTCCTCCTCCTGTGTTTGCAGAGGGCTTTGATTGGAACAATTAAAGTCGAGGAGAGAGAAGTGGACAGACAGGCTAATGACTAATTGATTATGAACGGAGAGAGGCAGAATCCATGATGTCTCTTTAACCTTGAAAGCAGGATGGGTAAGATGCGGAGTACAGTACATGGTCAAAACAAAAAATGTGTATGAAACACACATATTTGCTTCCTTGCTGAAGGTTAGATGGGAAGATTGATACCACACTCACGTCTGATCGATACTACGAAGCTACAGCCAGTTATATGAATGGCTGTCTTCAAAGAGTCTCCGCATTACATTACTGCAGTATTGCTGCCCCAACACTGGCATTGAGGTGGCCCTGGTGACTGTACAAGTTTCAAGAATCATCTAAGTATGCATACAGCTATGCTTTAGATCACAAGAGGGCCTGTTGGACAGGATCATAGCGCCATAACTAAATGATTTAACTTTCAATCACTGCAACAGACGTCTTGTCCTGTCAAAGTGCCCTTCAGAGCCCCATTAATAAGAACATTAGCTAAACTGTCTGAACGGCTGCAGGAGCCATCAGAGAAATGTAAGCTGGGGTCAACCTTGATGTATGATTTTGGTAGGTCTCGTAAGGACTGCAGTGACGTTGATGGATAGCCCAAGGAGAGGATAACGACGGGTAAAGACGGTCCGACGGACAGAGAGAGAGAGGGGAAGAAAGGGAATCAAAATCAAAGCACCCGCAGTCTCATCTCTAGCAGTTTTTTTTTTTTTTACAGAAGCGCTTTGGATAGGGATTACATAGAGAACAGTGCCAGAGAGACAGAGAGAGGCAGAGAGAGAATGGGGCAAAAAAGGGAGGGAGAGAGAGAGAGAGAGAGAGAGAGAGAGAGAGAGAGAGAGAGAGAGAGAGAGAGAGAGAGAGAGAGAGAGAGAGAGAGAGAGAGAGAGAGAGAGAGAGAGAGAGAGAGAGAGAGAGGGGGGGGGGGGGGGGGGCTGACCTACTTTGAATGGGAATTCTAATTCGGCATCTGAATCAGCGAAGGGGAGAAAAAAAGAGGAAATGAAAAGAAGAACAAGATGATAGGGGCTTCTTGCTACCAGAGGCTCATCCAGCAAATCTAAAACCAGGCAGTAATTCTACCAAAGGAGGACTATGCGTTCTCTTTGGCTCTTTGAAGAAATCATCTGGCTTCATTGAATTTCCATTGCAGACCAGATCAATCTCTCTCCTTAATTCGTCTGCATTAGGCTTTAATGGAAACAACCCACACAAAGACCATTCGTCTTCTGTCACGGTATGTTGGATGCCCTCGATCTATTTTGCTTCCTCCCCTATATACCCCATGGTCATAACCTGAATTCTTAATCCATTTATAATTAAATGTCATATATTCTAAAGGACAGCAGATTAATAAACGGAGAGGTGAGAGATGGTGGGCAGAGAAACTAATATTGACCATAGGAACAGAGAAGGACATATGGGAAAGCCACGGGGACCGAGAGGAGGTATTGTGCGTCTTTGTTAGATTTGATAGATATGACAGAGAGATGAATGTTCAGAGCATTTTAATCTAAAGGTTCAGAATGAGCAAACACACACAGACATATACACACCAGTCATACTGTCCTGGAGGTTCTTGTCAAAGGGATTTCCACATCAAATAGCGAGCTGCACACACAAAGACAATTTTCACAGACAAGAATCAGCTATGCAGACAGATTGGTGCAAATATGTAGCGCAAAGAAACACACAAAGGAAAGAAGAAACACAGCCACACATATGTATTCAGCCAGTGCAGCGCAGCGTCACCTTCTTGTCAATATGATGTTCAACCACAAAATATTAAAGTGATACACACACACATTTTTTTTCTTTTTTCTTCTACTTTTTTGTGACCGTTATCTTGAAAGTAGGCATTTAGATCAAAAGTAGCACTACACTACTTTGGTGTTTGTGTGTGTGGCTACAATAACTAATTAGGAAGATTAAGAGGAGTAGTTTGACCTCTTGGGGAAATACACCTATTTGCTTCAGCGTGAATACAAACAGCTAGCCTGGCCCCGCCAATGGCAAAATAAATCTTTCAGCACCACTGATGCTAATGCTAATGCTAATGCTGGATTTTGGACCAACAGAGACTACATCCATCAGATTTATTTCTCACAAAAATATATATTAAAAACACTTCAAACAAGACTCTGATGATCTGAAGTCTTGAAAGTCAAAATGTTGATTTGTATTGGTGTTTAAAACAACAAACGATAAACTCAGGTGGTTTTTGAGAATCCTGCGCTCGAGCAAACCTTTGATGAGTGTCTGCCTGCATTGCAGGTGGTTGTGCCCGTTTTGGCAGCTCCCCTGGGCACTGGGAGTAGCTGAGCCTGGGATTGATGGGAATAGAATAGGGCATGCTCCTCCTGGATGAGTCACCTAGCACTCTGAACACACACACACACACACACACACACACACACACACACACACACACACACACACAGGGACGAACATACAACAGCACAGAAAAGACAGAAACGTAACCACACTTAGTACCAAAGGGATAGAGAGAATATAGCAATGGTAATATAATCTACTGTAAAACCTCAAGCAGCAAATTCACTTGCACACATTTTATCTAGCGTGTCTCATTGTGCGTGTGTCTTCCTTTCCAAGGATAATGTGTGATTTAGCATGTTATGGCAACTTTTCATTTTCTTAATCGAGTTTCTTTTATTAAAAAGACACATACACTGGATCTTCAGTCCGCGCCCAGAGCACAATTAAAATATTTTAACTGTCCAAGCAGCCAGAAAAGCCCCGCAACCTTTAAAAACACCGTTCTCTCTTTAGCGCTCACAACCAATTAGCTCTGAATGTCCAATTGTTGCAATATGGAAGAAGCACATTTATAAGGCTGAAAATAAGCACCGCTGCACGCACGCTCACCCTTTCACGACGCCACCAACCGATCTCTTTCCACCCACAGGCCCATATTCATTAGTGTGCGAGAGGCTTTTCCACACGCTCTTGGCGCTCTAATGTAATTGTCTCAAGCAGACTAATATGGAAACTTCAATGGTAGAGCAAAATCCCCCGTGGAGCAGATGCTCGTGAGCATGTGCATATACGTGGTTGTGTGAGGGAGAACGCGCAGGTGAAAACGAGCATCAACAACAGCCTCTCCTCCTGAAAGAGGATCTCTCTGGGTAAAAGATTCTCTCCCCTACTTTGCTTTCGCTCTCAGGATAATAAAGGGCCAAGACAAGAGGTGGGGGATGATGTCATTCTTACTTGATGCGATTTCTGCTAAATTTATTAGCATCATACGCCGCAAGGGGCCCCTGGGATAAAACTGAGTTGAAGCTGGGGAGATAATAGTCTCCTCCCCAACACACATCTGCACACTCCTTATAATACGCAGTACATCAGCCAAGTGTCAATATACTGATGGATTGTCACAAGCTGTTGTTATGCGGCCATATTCCGAAATCAGCATTAGCCAATCACTTACTGTAGGACCGGAAGGTCATCAAAATAAAGTGTAAAATATTAAAAGGTAAAGGACACTTTTCTCTCAACTCTCCCCTCATGGGAACTCGAGGGTTAAGGGTCTTTGTGTCTCACTGGTGCTGACCTCCAAGTCTTATGAATAAAAGATAACCCATTAGATACCCCAGCTATCAACAGCCTGGGACCAGTGGGAGGATAGAATACATGTGAGCTCATTGCTTGTAAGTGTCTTTCTTTTTCACATGTGTGTGTGAACAAAACAAGAGCATTTAATGCAGTCGTTGAATATGGTTATTATCATCAACAGTGTGTTTTAGAGAGTTTTTGGGTGCGTTTGCTCAATCCAAACCTTGAGCTCGTGATAACAGAGTCAATCAGCTTCCCTTCCCCATTTTCAAATAGTCCTCACTATGGTGTAACATGTCACAAAGCATCCTGTTCTCTCCATCTTTTTAGCCATTTTCCAATACAATGACCAAGATTTGCAAAATTACCATCAGCGTCAGCAGTACTTTATGATCAGTGCTAATTAGCTAATCTTACCGTGCTAACACGCTAAACCATAATGCTGAACATGGTGAACATTATACCTCATCAATATCAGCATGTTAGCATTCTCATTGTGAGCATGTTGCCACGCTAGTGTTAGCATTCAGCTAAAAGCAGCACTGGGCCTAAAGACAGCCTAACAAAGAGCATGGCCATGGACTTATTGTCAAAACAAGTCAGTCATGATAAAGTATAATTTTATAATAATATATTTATTTGTGCGCAAAAACTATAGCGAAACAAATACCTCATAAATAAACAGAGAAAAGTATACAGATGGCCATTATGTTGAATATTTGATGGGCTGGCTTGGACCACTGAAAGAAATAAGAAAAGAGAGAGACGGGAGTAAGAGAACCAGGGAGAGGAATGCTATCAGGATTATATTGCCTCATAACCATGACCGTGCCCGGCAAAAACTGGATAGAAAAGTATCCACAAAGTGTGCAGAGGTTTTCAGTGTGTGCGCACAAATGCATCTGTTTCACAAGGGCTTGCATATATACCATGTGCTGTATTTACATTTTGAATGTGGGTTGTTGTACAGTATACAGGCATACTTGCTTCAGCTTCTATGCACTTATGCAACTATGCGGGAGAGGATAAAGTGAATCTATGGGGGATTTTGATGATGAAGTCATGACTGGAGGCTGGCCAGGGGGTAAAAATGTCCAGAGATTACCGGGATCCACAACTAACCGCATCCCAATGTCACCCAGTGTCCCTTGGCTACAGGGATAATAGCGGCGTCTGCTTTCAGGAACATGGGATTTACACTGTTAGAGCAGACAGAAGGTGGCCTTGAAGGACCGGCTGAGGATTTCACGGTACAAAACTGCCCGCATACATGTGCATCCTCTTTGTGTGTTGTTATTCCCGATACACAGAGGTCACTGGGTTTGTTGCTCTACTCTGTTACATATGACCTTTCCCAGCATCATGCAGAATGTGTCATCAGGCCCTAGTTGCACGTGGGACAGCAGTTATCGAGGCAAAAAAAACCCCAACAACCCTCATGTCAAGTAACAAGTTCCAGTCTCCTTGACAACAAACACACGCAAATACGCATGGAGTCGAATACATAAACACACATACCTGATTTATGCATGCTGCCGTGTATGCAC
This sequence comes from Pholis gunnellus, assembly GCF_910591455.1. Classification (NCBI taxonomy): domain Eukaryota; kingdom Metazoa; phylum Chordata; class Actinopteri; order Perciformes; family Pholidae; genus Pholis; species Pholis gunnellus. The sequence goes on along the minus strand of NC_136549.1, from coordinate 12,793,245 downwards.
ACAAGTAACCATGTTACAGTCCATAAATCAGTTTAGTGTGAAGCAGTACATGTTGACGGTAACTTGGAGTGGGGTGAACACAGGGTGCATGGGGACATACATCTCCTTAGGCTGTTCTCATTTGACTGTGTGCTTCAGGTATTATCTATGGTTTATTTGATTGGGATGGATGCAGTTAATACAAAGACAAACTGAAAACAGTATCCGTGTTTATAGAGGATGCTAATTTGGGCTTTATCACATGACACAGATGCTAGTTGCCAGTAGGTGTGTAAAAGATCTTATGTTTTTGTTTTTGTTGGCAAACTTTTTTTATTATCTGGTTATTTATATTGATCTTTTAGGTTATATTTTATAGCGTGATGATATTAGTTTATTTTCACTTTCCCTCTTTATATTTAGGTATTTTCCACTTCTGGGTAACGGCAGCATATTTATTCCGTTGAGTCACTTTATGACTTGCTCTAAGGGATTATATTCCTTTTAAGGTTAATTCACCATTGTCTGCTGCTATAAAGAGATAAGTACATTTTGTAGTGTATCTTCATCCTGATAGCTGACCAGAGTGGTAAATAACAGTGTAGTGTAGCCACAGGGCGGGACAATGAACACTGCCTTTCTTTTCAGTCTGCGAGGAGACATCAACGGGGCCGATTGTACTACAGGGATGGGTGACATCATTCATTCTCTCAGCAGGGCAATACACCCCCACCCCTAGGCCGGCCTCTCCTCAGACCAGTGGCTCTAAAAGGAGCCTCTCACAAAGCACAAGGTCAAAAAGTCCAGTGAGGGTCAGGTGGAGAACTCCATTGACCTACATCACAGACATAACCAACAATGGTCATTCCATGCGTCTCCACAACAACACATACACACACGCCTAGAATTACTTTCCAGCAAACCTGCATCTGCCTCGGGATCATAATAGGCAGCTTGTTATGAGCAAGCGGTCCCGACCCCCGCAGAACTGTCTGCCGGGGCCTCGCCAGTTCAATGGGCCTCTTATACCTCCAGAGAGAAACAGCGCAGTGCCAAACAAGACTGGCACAGAGAGAGGAACAGCGTGGGCACGTGGGAAAAGCATGGGCGACACGCAGCCTGTCTCGTGATCCAAGACAATACGTTTCAAATGGGGACGACGGAAAACAAAACTGATAGACGAGGAAGAGCGAAAGTCTATCCCATGTGACAGCCAGAGAAGAAAATAGTTGGATGGATGGAAAATGGACAACTCACCACTTACGATGAAATATTAATGTTCAAACAGTTCTAACATGACTGCACTTCTGTTAAAGTTGCTGACAATTAGCATGTAGCAATGCTACTTTTGCATATAGCTTGCTGTGTTTTGATAATCACATTACATTGCAGCTTGACAGTTGGACCCAAAGTCATTGGTTTTCATCTTCTGAGGAATGACAATAAATGTTTGTACCAAATTTCACAGACTGATATGTTGCCACTATGAGTGCTCTTGGCTCTTTATATAACCCTTTTAAAACCACAGAAAACATAAACACATGAAAGAACAACACAGCAAATGGAACAGATGTACAATAGCTTGTTCAAAGCTGCAATCCACACCAGCGTCACAAAATGTCCGACTGATTGGGATGCAAATCATTGATTCTCATGAGATGCCGCGGGTTAAAGATAGTATCTCCTGTGTTTGCATGTCCTGGGGTGTTGGGCGGCGAGTCTTTTGGAAAAACACACATTTGACGGTATCACCAAGGACTAACAAAGGCAGACTATTGACAGCAGATGATGTACGCATTGATGGCCCACTTTCAGTTTCTTATCTGTCAAACTGCTCGCTGTGTACCATAACAAGTTTGTCAGATTACCCCTACACTACTGAAGACCAAGTGTGTGTGTGTATGAGTGTCTGTATGGGTGTGTGTAAAACGGTTTGCGTATTTGTGTGTGTGTGGCTGACAAGCGTAAACAGTCCTCTCAGACTGCAGCATTTGCCTACGCTGATTGCATCTCCTTGTCCTTCTCCGAAACCAAATCAGTCTAACCCCTTCATGCTGCGACACACACACACACACATTAAACACTCGAGCAGCCCCAGCGCAGGCATGTGATGTATAAACACTTGAAACAGGGCAGATCTGAACCAGTCCAAACTTCCCCTTTCGGCTGCACTATCGACAAACAAGCCAATTTTGCACATGCAAATTTAAAACCCCAGAGGTAGTTAGATGGAAATCTCGGACAATGATGAACTCATACTTTACAGTGCTCCTGTATGCTAATGAAAGGCTTTATGTGAATGGCTTGTCAGGGGATTTATAATTACAGGGATAAGGAGGAGGGCTAAGGAGCAGTAATGAGCCGTGCAGCCTGGTAGGTCCTCTGACTGGAGAGCTAGATGCTAACATCTCGTGGTTCCTGGTTCAGGAAATGTGAGTGTGTGTGTGTGTGTGTGTGTGTGTGTGTGTGTGTGTGTGTGTGTGTGTGTGTATAGATCTCTGGGTAGAATCTGTAGAGATACTTGTGTGATGTAGGTTACGTGTTCCGCAACGTGACAACACAGAAACCAACCTGAAGCCTGCAGGGTACTGGTTTGGCAGCAAAATACAAGCTATTCTTAAATGCAACCACAAGATGAGGATTTATGAGTTGACTATAATTGAGCTTGATTAGTGCATGACCTCCTCCTGAAGGAGTGGCATTGCATTCCTCAATGAATGCAATGTCAACAAATTGGACTCACACATTCGCTGGAAGAGTTTCCCACGGACGCAAAAACAAATAAAGTAGTCTGAGATTAGAATCCTGTAGTTCTGTGTAACTTGTTAGTTTGCTCTGCAGAATTCACTCATGTCAAACATGGCTGTTTTCGCCCATGTGATGAAATCATCGTTCACAAAGCTTAAAATGTGGGACGGTAAGAGTCATGTGGCAGCCAAGCATGGCGATGAGCAGCTGTAAGCCTGGAGGCCGTATGTCCAAAACTGGTTGTCCCTATATACCTACAACTTTGGCTACCTGACCTTTTAGGTCCTAAAAGCCATAAACAACTCGCCAGCAAAGTCATGCAGTCCTAGCCAAATCACATGAAAGTACAGCAACCCAGGTGCTGGTGATTTCCAAGCCGTTATCTTTCTTTAGTGCCGTTTCCGACCTCTGTTTGAGGACAGAGGAAACAAGGCTATGCAGGTAATCATCCTGGCTGCTAAAAAAACGAGTGAAAAGAAAACTGAGTGAATTTTCACCTAAAGTCACGCACGTATTCACAGGAAATGTACAGTTTCCGTTTGTTACATGCGTTTAGTCTCATCGTAGGTTTACTTAGTTTTTTTACGTTTACCTACGCCACAAAAGTACTTGGTTAGGCTTAGGAAAAGATCGTGGTTGGGTTGTTGACTTGATTTTACACAGGACAGGAACAGCGGTATCCTGGGTGAAAGTCCCATCCAAACTCCCCTTCCTAAAGCCCTACACACACTTTCACGCTCTTTATACTACGTCACTGGCATCCAATAATGACACAAGTGTGTTTACATTTGAGTTTAAGCCCGGTGTGTCTCATACAAACGCTAAAAGGTTTCCAGGTGCAGCTGCATCAGACACCCTGCGGGGCACTGACCAAGTCTTTGAGGAGTTGGGAGGGAGACCTGGTTGGAAAAAAAAGGCTGCTGGTTAAGACTTTTGTTCCACATGTGAGTTGATCCAAATTCAGCTGATCACTGAGACAGACGACAGACGGGGAGGAGGAACACAGGAGCTCATTGACTGCGCTCACAGCGGCTTGTTATTTGGCCTTTTAACATCTGTTGCACAGTGACTGACCTTTGCACTGCAAAAAGAGGTCTGCAGAATGTTTGGCTGCCAAAAACCTTTTTAAAATGACATGAGTTTACTGTTAGAGAGGAAAAAAAAACTCTTAGTAGAAGGCAATAATGAGGATTTGTGAAAATATATTAGTTTACGTCCCCAAATAAAAGCGTTATTTTGTCATAGTGTGAGCAACATGAGAAATGACCTGCTCCATTTCTGCCTTTTCTTACTGCCCTATTTTGTCTTATCCTCAGTCTCTCAAACTCCCCTCTTCTTTCTATAAATGTATTTACACCACAAACCATAGCAAAAGTCCCCGCACCTCCCTGAAAGAGGAAACTAGCTCTGTTTCGACTGCCTTACTGCCACCAGACAGTGAGAACTAGGATTGCACCAGAGATGAAAACAATTAGGCCACATTTTTTTATGCTTACGAAAGGGAAAAATGCATACTTTGATAAGTGTGCAACCATCCTCTCATATGTCCGATATGCGCATAATGCCTCCTCAAGGGCCTCTTAGGGTGAGAAATAACAACACCGAGGTCCTTGTAATTTTCCTCGCAGTCGGTCACATGCAAAGGGGAAGTCATTTGGTAAAAGGGTCCCTAAGATGGGACTATGCTATGACTGTTACCCACACTATCAATCTGACCACTTATTAGACATTGCCTGGGAGAGACGGGGTTAAAAATGAAGAGAAGTACAAAAGAGAGGATTATAAGAAGACGGGGAAGACAAAAGACCTTAAATGTCCCACAGGGGTTTTCTGTTTTAAGAGGACCTTAAAGCAGAGCTTCCTATCCCTTATGTCTTACAGTATGACCATTCAAATGAAGAAACATATTCCTGTGATACATCCTTACATGTACAGCAAGCTTTGAGCAGTTCCACTGGTGACATGCCCTCATACATTTCTCTCTTTCTTATCATGCTTATCATCTTGTTGCCCTGCTGCCTTGTGACCCTTTGAAAAGGGTCCAGACCAAATACCTCCGGTAAAGCCTTGAAAGTTGTACAAATAATATCCAGTGAATGGTTACACTTATTGCCATTGCCTCTTTTGAACCTCTGATAGTAATTATCAGGTGATGTGCTTTGAAGTTTGGTCCCATTTTTTCGAAATATATTTAAATACAAATAATAGATAGTAAATGTTCCTTTGTTTTTTATTGTGAAAATGTGTTCCTAATTGTGTTGCATTTATGCCGTAAGACTACTGCATTGATATAAAATGCACATAAGTAAGATTTTTACATTGTGACTATATAAAAGCTACATTCAATTGAATGAAGAAATGTCTTCCAGAAGGACTATTACTACTTCTGCTTCTTCATGCATGTCAACATCAAGGCTCCGGACATTTCCGAGTCCAGCCAGGAGAGGGGGTGTGAATGTTCGGCCATGTGGTTACACATTACCTTTGCCCCTACACTACTAAATGTTTCTCAGTATTCATTGGTTGAAAAACATTCATTATGAGTCATGCAGCAGAAACCGGTGTTTCACTTCCTAAATTGCTGGATTTATATTTGATCTTTCAGATAAATGAGTCTGATGGTATGTTATGCGTTGTTAGGAAGAAGAAAACAGAAAGCACTCAAGCTTTATAACACCTTTCTTTATGCCCCAGATAATGTCATGTTGAAACAGGAAATAGTACTGACGCACCCAGAAATAACTGCCCTCGCCAACAGAGCCCATGTGCACATGCACGCATGCACACATGCACACATGCTGAAAATCACACTTGCGAATGGGGAAAGGAGCCAGCGGGTCAACATAACCTGATTTGAGATATTCAGATACGCTTTCTCCGCTCGCACCACACATGTCGCAAATTACATCTGTGATCAATCTCGGCTCCTCTTCACTTGCACTTGGCAATCAGATCCAGGATAGCACCCCCCTCCAATCTCGATAATAACCTGATTTCATACAGGCACACCGTGACACAATTTACACATCTTGGCCTTGCTGCAAGGACGCTTTCTGTAAGAACTCGAAAGGTTTTACATACATTAGAATACGAAACGCCTCATGGCTTAATATCTTGTGGTTAGGAAAGCGATGAAATGTGATCCTAAGAGAGCGGTGTGTCAGTCAAATGCATTGTCTGCTATTGGGTGTGTTGTGTCTCTTTCTGCCTTATAGATTATATTTGCATTTGTCCCCTAAAGATACCATTCATGACCAAAAAGAGAAAAACCCAGGAGGCTTTTTCGGGGGGGATGGGACATATCTTTTGAGAAGTGTGTTGCATACAGATTACTGCATATTTCCATTGGTTCTGTATCTATATGAGGACTGTTTGCAATGATAATGTGCTTTATAACTGGATTCTTCTTTTAGATCAGCAGTCAATTAAATGTGGATATCTATTAAGGTCCCCAGTTTGATCGAACATCATAGACCCTTGGTGTCAGTAGTTGAAAAGAAAATCTGTCATTTCTATTTTCTATTTGAATTCCTTCATATGTATTGTATCATAGGAAAACACCTCAGCCAAATATTCAGATGCAGCTCCAGCATGACGATGGGAGCTTTACAAACGCCTATTGTGTTTTTCTGCTTTTTTTAAAAAATATAAAATTCAGTATAATTAGCCAGACCTTTTTCCTCGAAGCCCTGTTTTGGCCAGGCGATGGTTGTAAGAGCTGTTAACAAGATGCAGAAGCATCCAGAGGACTTACAATGACTCCTTTCTTCATTTCTTATCGCGTCCGCGGTGACAAATATGTACAAGTTATGGATGATCAAAATGAAAGACGCAGACAGTGATTTTTTCTAAAAGCGAAAAATGCATCGCTAACTAGCATGTAAATGTTACATCCAAGGTTGAGAGTTGCTTGTCCAAGTCATTTCCGCTTTTAAAAAGTTGGGAAAAAAATGATATAATTCTTATAATACTAAAATAGGAGTAACAATTAGCTTCCCCAAAATCACGACCCTCCACTCAAAGGATAATATGCCTGTGACTGTAAACAGTACGCTGTCATCTTCATTCTCCTTTGTCTGCGTGCGGTGTTTGATTGCAGCATTGCTGCAGCAGGTCAAGTTCATGGTTCAAATTGTTGCCATCTGAGCTGGTTGAAATGCAGAGATACTCTACATGCACAATCAATGCTCTCACAAGAGAGGATGTTCTTTCATGTTAAAATGACAGTGCAGTTGTTATTATTTGTAGGTGCGATTGAGCTAAATTAACGATGGGGAATTGAAGTCGTGATCTTTGAGTAAATTAATTTAACATTTTTGCTGATTCAGTGGCAGCACCTCATCTAAGCTTATGGGTACATTGGGTTAATTATTGATCTTGCAGATATTGGTAAAGCTCTTTAGTTTGAACTTTCTAACATGGGAATATACAGATAATCTTAATGTAATCTACAGCAAATTAATCTTTCCAATATAATTGAGGCCCCAATTAAAATAGGAAAACTACTTTCATCACATATTTTGTAAATTCAAGGTTTTCATTATTCAGATATCTAGCCGCGTTTCCAGCTGTGTGCCCGTGTGTTTATCATCTTTCAAAACCACACAAGTTGTTGTTTTGTATTGAATTGAGGAGAAAAGCACAAACCTCAATAAAATCCGCACCTCAATGAAGGAAGAAAAAAAAAATTATAATTAACAACGCACTCAATTACAGAGGCAGTGACTGGTGTGTAATAGAAGGCAGGGAGGAGGAAGATGGATAACAGCGGAGTGTTAGGAAAGGCAATGGAAGGAGAAGCAGACATCACCATTACCTCATTACCATTAATCGTAGTGACTCTGGATTTGATGAATGAAAGGGTATGAGGGCAAATGCAGCGAATGGGAGCTTGATGAGAATGGGGAAGAGAAAGATAAAACGCTGTGCATAAACAACTTCAAGCTGAAAGTCCTCTTCCCACACCCTGGTTTAACAAAACAGGAACAATTTAAACTTAAACATCACATAATGTGACTTACACACAAAGCAATGCATTGACAGCTTGCTATCAGTTTATTGCATGTGTTTTACTGTCACATTCAATCAATGTGCATTGAAGTGCGGCTGCTCTAGACTCAGATAAAACAGTGGGAATAAGCCACCTGGAGTTTTCCACACCTCCAACAATACAAACATGATCTACTTTCCAGTCAGGCAATTTTCCCTAAGCAAATTAGATTTGCCATTGTTTGTTCTATCAACATAATCACTGGGAAGCAATCTCACCTGTTATACAATGTATGAAGTGGAGAGGGTGTGAGAAGACGAAAAAAAAGCAAATGACGTTCATGACTTGATCTACAAAACTAGCAGAATTCTAGGTAATAACGCTGCCTCTCACAAGGACATACGTGATAATTATAAAGGGTTGATTGTGAATGACCTCGTGCGAGAGGTGTTTGGTGTTTTGGAAAGTATCACAGCGAGTAAAGAAGATAATCACCAATGGAGCTGGATTAGCAGGAGGCCTTTACAAATCTGAAGCAGACGCACACTCATAGCTGTGACAGCAGTGGGGTTTGAGATAGCGTGTGTGTTGAGTGAGTGACAGACAGAGGATCTGTGTTTAAGACTCCTGGATGAGCCTAAGTAGCCCGATAACGCAGGCATATCTCTTTGGAAATGGAAACATGGGTCGGAAAGAGCTGATGAACAAACAAGACCATATGTGGTCATCCAAAGTACAGATTATCAAGAGGACAAAATTAGAAACAACACACACTCACCCGGGTCAAAGGTCACCGAAGTGAGCCCCACAGCTGCTCGTCCACTGCCATTTGTTCGGACATGCTTCACCTTTTTACAGGGATTCTGGTCTTAAAGGGTCACCTTCAAATGGAGTAATTGTTTCAATATGTTATGAAACAGCCAATACATTTTTTAGGAAACATAATATTGTCTATATATACTGAGAATATGTCTGGCCTCATTTGTTTTCTTACAATATCCTGTACAGTAATGCACTCAAGCATAAATACACTCTGATTAAAAGTTGCAATGTTGGACTCAAGATGTACACGTTTTATTTCTTTTCATTTTTTTTAATAAAAACAATCGATGCAGCAGAGCCAGAGATATCATCTTTTTTATTCCACACATTCTCCTTCCTTATCAACACCTGGCTCTTACATTACCCACAATGCAGCTCATTCGCTTATGGTTTAGTCTGTATGGCTTCGTCCATTTGAACTGGGAAGTCAGAATATCCCAGTTCCCAGTCAAAAATTTCAACTGGAGCGTTGCCTGAAGTCGATTTCCGACTCAGAAAGTCAGACAAACCTCACCAACCCCGACCTCAAAATCCAAGATGGCTGCCTGCCCAATAGCTAACCTGGCTGAAGCAAACCCCATCAAGTGTAAACTTGGGTGTGTCATCATTCCCGAACCTCCGATTTCCAAGGTTAATGGAATGCAGCATGTGATTGTGTTATACTAGTGGCGGCATAAGTAGCCTCAGACTGCTAGCATAGCTGTCAAAACAAATAATGTATAAATGTAATTTCTAGGCGACGTGTCTTGTTTTTCTGATATTTCTTTTTTGCATCCTTTCTGTTCTTCTCTGTTGTCGTCCGTTTCTGTGTTGTTCCTGTGAAGTCTGTTGTAATGTTGTGAGCCAGGATCTGAGGGTTTGTAACAATGAGCTCCTGCTGAGGAAGCTGAGCCTGGGCTTTTTATTTGGCCTGTAACGATGCAGTGCTGGCTCGCTGACACCTGATAAACTCCACTCCTTAGGAGACGAAGGTGTGGGCATGATGTGAGGCTGGAGCTATATGGACGTGCTGTATCTGTACGTAAATGTGCATTTGTATATGTAGCTTCTCCGTACTCTACGTGTGGAGAAACACCTACTCACATACTGGAACGCACGCAAAACCACAAACAAATACCGAAATTTACGAGCCCAAGTGCTGGTAGGCCCCTCCTCAGTCTAAGCTGCTTTACAACCATAGTGGAGCCGTTCCTCTCCCTGCAGGGTCTGTTAACTATGTCAACATTGGCTAAACACAAGTCAATGGTTTCTCTGTCACCAATGTCTAACAACATAGCTTACTGTCAAACAATTATATCAGACACAGTCTGCAGCCCATCCCTCCTGGGTGCCGTCAGTAAAAAAAAAAAGAACTGGAAACCTTATGGATGAGATTTATGTTTCACTTTGATTGTGTCTCTCGCTCTACACTAATGCTACCCACCCCGACCACAGCATAACAATGTTTGCAATGAAGCAATCAGGGATTATATGTCTCGTTCAAGTGGAGTTCAAGATTATTTACTGAAGGAGAGCATTATGCTTTCTTCCCCCCCACATCCTTTCAGCCTCCCCTAGGATACCAGCTATATATCAACCATACACCCACTTCTTTAACCTCTAGGCTACAGCCGCTCATTTACGGCAGAGGAATACTCTATGTGAGCATGCTCAGCCTTGTGCAAATAAACAAGTAAACGATGTACTTCTCTTCCTCTAAGGCAAGGGAGCTAGAAAGTTAAAAATAGGGATATAGGGGGAGTGTGCACACTGCAACCAAACAAAAAAAAAAGCCTATGCACAACATTAGGAAAACACTCTTGTATAAGGAGCATGTCCCTGTATACCCTCCACATCATCTGCATCCTCCTTTCATCACTGAAGAGGATTATGGTTAAAAGTAATTAGAGATCATCAAGTACCAAATAGTTTAAAATCAGGGATGCACTGTAGCATATACTGTACACTAATGGTATGTAGTAATCCACTTGCCAATTGTCTAAAATGATAAAGTGGTCTTCCAAGACGAGGCGAGAAGGGCAGGCAGATATGAAGACGAAGAAGGGCTGCGTGGGATTTTAAACTGCCAGACCTTGTTAGGTGAAAGACATGTTATCTCTATGATTAAATGACCCTCTAAGTAACAGTCTCCAGTAATGGAGATCTGTTCCTTTGTTGCTTCATACAATTCATGTGCATACGCTGTGTGCACGCATGCGACATGCCAGTGTGCAAGTGTGTGTGTTTCTCATTCTTCCCAGTGTCATCCATCCGTCCCTGGTGATGTGTGCACGCCATTAAAGGACGGCAAGACTGCAGCCATTAGCGTAACAGGATCAGACCATTGAGAGCCTTAGAGACTACACACATGCATATATGTGCTGCAGACATTCGCTCATTATGAAGACGGCATGGCACACACACTGATACTGGAAACCATCATCACTGTTCCCCTCACAGCAGTTAAGTGGGCAGTTAGTTATTTTGTTTGTGTGTGTGTGTGTGTGTGTGTGTGTGAGAGAGAGCATGTGAAAAGCCTGACTGTTTGAGTGAGAAAGAAGAAAGGGGATGTAATTATGACAGCATCAAGCTTCCACCCCTGCAGCCCACTTCTTGGCAGGAAGTGAAACCAAGGAAACCAGAGGAGTGAGGACCAGCATCTGTATTGTTTGCACCCCAAAGTCACCCACTCAATCCTATATCTCCCAGAAGAGAAATGAAAAATGGACGCCTCCTTGTGTTTCATGCTCTTTTTCAAACCCAAGAGACGGCGCTCACGGCCAGCCACATCTCTTCCAGTAAGCTATAATCATCACCAAACTGACGCAGATTACTGGAGGAGGGAGAGAGTGGGAGGTGGGTTTTTTCCGAACAATGGCTGAGAAAGTGATAGGCTTGATATTGAGGTCACATAATAAAGGCAAATAGAGCCTGAATGAGTTGATTCTACGGCTCACAAAACATTCCCCGTGCCGTTAGCCGATAGATACAGAGGGGGTTTTGTCCACGGCTGCCATTAGCATTTTGCACAAGATGTGCTGCTGGTAATTACATTCGCCTGTGAAAAAAACAACAACACTTGAATGGTTCGAAAAGACGGAGCCGAGAAAATGAGAACCGTCGTTGTTCGCCTCTCGTTGTGCTCTTGCAATGAAATTCCTGTTGATTGAATTAGGAACATGATGAACAATTTCTCGTGCTAGCCTTCAAGGCATGGATAGGCGTGTCCGAATGGGCTGCGGGCCATATTTGGACAGCTTTGGGCCAAATGGTGTTGTGTTTCCACGCGGCTCGTGTGACACGGGAGGCCATTTGCCGCGAGGGGCCAGAGATCAGAGATGTTATGAAAAATGATCTGAGAGGGATTGTGTCGGTCCTGAAATGAAACACACATGGCCCTGTGGTGGTGGGTGTGCACACAGGCAATGTATTGCAGACAATGAAACACAAACACAGACTTTAGACGTATAGGTCAAACACATAAACACACCCACAAAAAAACTCACATGTACACTGCATGCACAAACTCAAAAACATTTGGAACCAGTTTGACCCGACAGCGCCCCAGTCAACCATCCAATCACATTCACAGTGTGTTTATCTCAATCAATGCTGTTAACTATAGCCTTCCTCTACCACACCCTCTGGCACATACAATAACAAGAAGTTGTTTTGCTGAAGCATGCGATGCGGCACCTCCCCTGTCCTACTATCACCTGGTATTTCTGGATTCTCATTGGTCACCTGAGGAGAGAGATTGCAACACCCTCCTAGGGTTCAGTGACCTCCACTGTTTTTCTAAAAGATTCTTTTTTTTAGCAAAGCTTCACCTAAAGCATACATGTACACACACACACACACACTGCACAGATATGATGCATCTTGCTCTGTTTCAATACAAGGTTGCATTATGCTGCAGCTTCTTTGACTTTCAGTTCTTCTTCAAATCTCATGTGAGCATCATTTCCAAAATAAAGCATGCAGAAGTTAACGTGTGTGTGTGTATGAATTTGTGCACGCACGCACACTTAGATACTAACACCAACACATGGAGGTGTGAAGATCTGTTGACACTCAATGTCCCTCCTGGTTGAGAACAGCCTGCAGTTATTTTTTGCCAAGATTCACCTGGGAGTGTGAGTCAACACAACTCTCTCAGGATCTATCCGCGTGTGTGTGTGTGTGTGTGTGTGTGTGTGTGTGTGCGTGTGTGTGTGTGTTGGGACATACCATGAGGTGTAGGTGCAGGTTAAACCCACACACCTGCATCCTTTTTATGGAAGCAAAAACACACAGCAGACAGTCCGCCGTTTGTACAGCAGGGGGAAACTGTGAAATACCGTCACCTGCAGCGTATACAGTTGGCTTGGCATGATCTCAAAGTATGCACGCACAAATGGTAAGGCAACATGGCTGCCATTAGTGGACTTTGTTTTCTCAGTCTGCTCTCGACTCTTGAGGTCTTTTCCAGTCAAAACAGTTCTTGCATGGAAACCATTTAATTTTGTCTGTTAGAAAATAGTTTGAAAAAAAGTAAAACCACAGTGGAGGCAACACCACCTTAAAAATACATATAGCACACACAATATATAATCGTATATAACAGAGTATATTTATAACAGTGTATATTTTAACACATGAGAACATTGGAGAGCAGGAAACGAATCAAAGCATCTTAAGAGTGGTCTCAAATAGCCACGTACCGTTACATTTAAGACTGTGAGAATCTGATCCATGTGCCTCCACTCATATGATACAGAGTAAAGGATTAGAAGACAGTGACAACCTCTGTGACCCTACAAAGACAGGCAGCGCTACAATATGAGGAAATCCTTCCGGCATACTGATCCGCATGAATCATGTGCCCTTGACTCGAGGCTCCGGTTCGCTGGTTCTTATGCCCTGTGCGTTACGTCGCCTTTATGTTTAATGTACGTTGTTTCTGAAGTTATGAATTCAAAATGGTTTCTCGTTGACCTCCGATACAGAACCGATAAAGAGGGTCACAAGGAGTGATTTACGACGCTTTGTTCCAGGAGAAAGAAAACCATGCAGTACAGCGAGATTTCACAATGTTACAAGCCCACAGCTAATGTGATTTTCCATGATAGAAATCTACACCATAAGTATAAAATAGGTTTAAATTGAGTGTAAAACTATTTCACGTCTGCCTTACCAATGTGACGTGGAGTAGGATATGCTGCTAATGTTTCTACGATGCTGCGACAGGACAATGGGAAATATATCCAGATAAACAACCACTGTGTGGATGTATAAAACCTCTCTCTCCCCATATGGACATCATAGAACGCATCTGCACAGCGAAACCACAAAGCAGGGCCGACCCATGGCAAAGGACCCCTCCCTTGTCTCGGGGGCTCTCTTGCACACATCTTGTTGTCCCTGAGGTTGCACTCAAGGCTGCTCGTGCGGAAACTGGTTCAAAGTTGAACAATATCCAGCCCTACATGCCTACAAACTGTGTTTTGTGTTTTTATCCTCAGGACTTGTTCAGGCTCTCTGTGGCGGTGCACTTTTGGATTCTTGTTGACCTTTTTATGAGGCGGGTGGGTGATTCTGCCAGACTTGAAAATGTCAGAAATAAATAATTCAACAGATTCTTCCCTGACTTCAGAATTCTTGATCAACGTTTTCGAAAGCAGGAATCCTACCCAAAGCCCACTGCAGTTAAAGGCAAGTTATAAGAATCAGTAGGTAACCAACACACCTTGAAAAAATATCTGATGAACAATTGGTGCTGTTTTGTTTTCTTGTCGGCACAGACTGTTGAAAGTAGCTTATGAACACTGTGGTATGTGGCATTGAATCATGCTCTATACTTGTCCCTATAAAAATAAACATGAAAAGAAAAACTAAATACATTCTCGACATCATTTTAGAGTTGTGCGCAGCTCAGAGTCTACGGATGATTATTCTCCATTCACACACACACACACACACACACACACACACACACAGGGCCAACATCAAAGACTGATAAAAGTTGCCTACAGGGCCGTAAATAGGCCATACGGTCGACCCTGCTATTGCGCAAGAGAAATGCTTTTCTTGGCCCCAAATGCACCATGAGTACACTGCGATGACATGAGCTCACTGCAATGACATTCAAGCGGCTCAGAGTGGTGCTGTTTATAATGCCGCAATCGGTTTTCATGGTATGCTGTCCTTAAGTAGCTGTTTTGAAGCGAAGGGCATTGGAGATGCAAATTGATGCAATGAAATTCATGAGGTGGCTGTATTTATGGGAAAGGGCTGCACTGGCTTGCCATAAAAATATAGAGTGATTTTCTGCTCTCGCTGCTCCCTCACCAGCTGGCATGGTTATGGCTGTGCGAGTAAGCATGTAATCATTCTGTGACTTCTTATGCCACATTTGCTCATATACTTATGGACTACATATACACATGACTCTCAAAGTCATTGATTTGGGCAGAACAGATATTCTCTCACGCGCTGCACACATCGACTCAAACGGAGTTTGTTGACAGGCAAAAAGTCACCCAGCTCTCCCTTAATGACATTAACCTCGCTCCTGCTTTCTTTTGTAGCCCTCTAAAAATAAGCAGAACATGAATGTATATTATCATTTCAGCCACTTCATAGTGGTGATGCAAACAAGATGGCATCAGTGGAATGGCAAGTGCCCTGAAACACTGGGCGTCACAGGTTACGGAGAGGGAAAGTAGAAGAGGGTGTTGTCTGGACCCGAGACGCACTGTTGCATTATGAATGAAGCAGACTTGGTGCTCACAGGAGTGAAGGTCCATCGCCTGCATTAACCACATTCTTCCAGACAGCTTTTATATGCTCTAATGTCTGAATGCATGGCTTAACAACTGGGGTAGATGCTGTATGGGTGCGAAAACAAAAGGGCAGAAAATGCACTTTGGTCCAATGTGTAATCACAAGGAATGCCCTCAAAGTCAAAGTCTACATCCCAAACTGATGGACAGCTCTCCTAACACATGAAATAAGGCAAGTGACTTAAATCTAAGCAGTTGTTTTTACGCTTACAGTAATAGCATTTGTTTTAAACAAAGGACTTAGTCAGGACTACATGTTTAAAGTGGAGAAGGACCCACTTTGTACTTGGGATATATTTAAATATGCTCGAGTGTCAGGATATATTTATGTCTATGTAGTCAAACTAAAGGCCAACTCTTTGTGTGTTTTTGTTATAATCAGACAAATAACGGTTTTGGTTGTTTGAACGTTTCCTGAACTGAAATTGCATGTAAACAAAAACAAAGTGTTTCATTCAGTTCCCCTGGCTGAACACCCACAGCTCCATTTCTTAATTAAACACTGCTAAAAGTAGAAAACGTGCGTAAATTCTTAACAGCTGTTTGGAAAGATAATATTCACAATGGCTTCGACATATTATTGCAAAGCCGCTGTTGTTACAAAGCCACAAATGATCCTCTCAATAAGTGCAACAAAACTTTGCATTTGCACATTTTGCACCTAAAGAAACACCAGTTTGAGGAAGGGAGTCGTTGGTCCAGTTGGAAGTGTGGCTATTTTCCACCAGCAGTGATCTGATCCACCTCAACTTCCCGGACCCTGAGCTCGAAGGAGCAGAAAGTCAGAACGATGGCTATGAAAGAGACTTTTGTTTTGCAGACTAGACCAGAGGGACCCTGTGTGTGTGTTTGTGTATTAACCATGTCAGCCATTAGGGTGAAAAGGTCAGTGCTGACCTCAGTGCTTAGCATGTCATAGTGTTAAACATGATTGACCCAGAAAAGGACTGAGTGGGAAAAACACAACACATGTACTATCATAACAACTAAGAAATTGACCATCGTCCACTCTTTAGAGGTATACTGCCATGCAAAATAGTTCCTCTGTCTGATTCTTTGTGCAAATCGTTCTGTCAAATTGAGTGTGATCGTGTGTGTCCATTTAGAAATATTGTGTGAAAAGACCCATATGATCAGCAATCGATCCAGTTTAAGGGTCTGTGGCCGGCGTTGTGTTTGTCTGTCTGTGCTGAGGTCAGCAGGAAGTTCTCACAGACCCCCTGAGTGTAAAGACAGCTGTCTGGATGTGTGCGTGTGTACGTGTGTGTGTTGGAGAGGCAATTATAGGATTGGTGGTGGGGCGGAAAACAAGGGCAGTGGGGTCATTGCTGAGATTGAGGGGGGAAGGGGTTGTTGCACCTTTTGCACAACCGCTTCGACGCCGTGACTCTGCTTCCCATGGTGATTTCTGTGAGATTGACAACTTTCTTCCTCCACAAAACGACACCTTGGTCTATTGTGCCCCCTGCTTCTGCAACAACCTCTCAATCCACACTTAAAACTCATCTTCTAGCCTTAACTTTCACTTAGTTGCATATTCTTTGATTACTTCAGTCCTTGTACCTTGTTACCATTAATCTATTAAGCCTTGTATGAGTAGTCTATGTTTGGTCTGTGGTTCTATTCTGTAAGACCACATCTATTGCATGTTTATCCCTCCTCTGTAGCTCTCCCTAAGGTTTTTTGGGGGTAGGTTTTTTTGAAATTTGAGATCTGTGATATTTGGCTCTATAACTGAGTGTGGGGGGTTGAGGAACCTGAAAGAAACCGTTGTGGAAAAGGTTTTCTGCAGAGCTGGGGCGTAAACAAGAGGGCTTGGCTCTGTTTGGGGTCCAGTATCAGATAAGAGACAGATTAGGGGAGTGGTTACAACCCTACAGACAATATAGGAGCTCACAAATAGCCATGCTTATGCTGGCAGTGGCCCTGAACCAGGTCATTCGTTCATAGTAAATGATATGGCCCGGGTGGACATCAGAGGGAGCCTGGAGACAAACTCATGGGAGAGAAAAGCATTCTTTGAAATAAAGTCTTGATCTGTATTGTACAATGTCAATTTTAAGGCATTTCAAATTGTACGACTTCCAAGGCTTTGGACTAAAGTGTCCACCACATGAATGTAATGCAAAATGTAATTTTCTCCCACGTGACAAAGACAGCTCATCAGCCACAGGCATACAACAGTTTGCACGGAAATGACAAGTGAACTGATTTTGACGTGGACAACCTGTGGATTTCTCCTTTTTAGGTCTGCAACACTAAAAGAAGCTGCAAAGTTTCCTCCTCACTCAATGACTGGAGTGAGGAAGCTGCTTTGTGCTCAGTGCTGCCACTGCTGGCCAGAAAGTGTATTGCAAAAATAATACTCAGACTGTTGTAATGTCGCCCTTTTGCCACCAGTGGTCATGTATAATGGTTCCTAAGCTTTGGGTGTTTGAGTCATGTCAATTTCGGGGTTGCAGAGACACAAAAAGTGCCTCTTTGGGGTCAGGTAGGAAATGCATTTACATCTAAAGGTTCATGCTAAGTTGAGGAGAGGAGTTGTTTTGGAGCAAACAGAAGCATGGGAGTGGCCTGGTCAGGGGGTGGAAGGGCAGAGGTGCAGGGGTCAGAGGTCACACCGAGGCGAAGGCGAATGCGTTCGCAAGAGGTTCTTTGAGGGGCAAGAGCTTTTGTGTAGCCTACAGATTTATTTTGGCGAAGCATGCAGAGGACGAAAATAACTCGTTCTATACAACAACATCAACAAAACCTCTCCTGTTTCGTGAGAGCATGTTATCCTCATAGTCCCCCTGAGTTTATTCAGCTTTCCCCTCAGGCTCCCACGAGATGTCTCACCGTTAGAGAGGTTTATGGGATGGGAGAGACTCTATGTTCATAGATAATGCATCATATATAGCGTGTCTTATATAAGACGAGCTGGAGACGATTCACTCCCACACTTTGTTTCTCAGCTATAGAGCAGAAACATGGGCGCTCAAAGGGGGTCCGGCCCACACGAGCGCTGACGAACATACACTTTTAAAGGCCTCCCAGGCACGCATGTCTCTGACTGCACGCAGGCAAACGATAACATGACTTCATATGCGAGGCCCACGTATAGGGGAGCCTGCAAAGATCTGTAATGTTATGCATTAATGATATATATATCTTTTATCATATATAAACACACATGGAGATACAACACGTCAGAGGGATGTCATGCATGGGCCTCAGATGAGATCAGAGGGAGAGCACCGTGGTGGTTTTTTTTTCATTTAGTGGGAATAAGGAAGAGCTCTGTGTTGAGGGGAACTCAGACGGTCACTCCCCTGGCAGAGGGACACACTTTGAGAGGAGTCATGTACAACATACATGCATCTGTACCCTTATTTGTGTGACCGAAACACACACTAATGACAGTGAAAGCACATGGCAGAGTTGTCGGATTAGTGCGCTATGTGAGTATCCAGGTAACAGAGACTGATGTATCGCAACGTTAATGTACTTTGAGTACAGTTGAGAGGACGGAAACATGTCACAACATCGTGTGAGGTTGATGCGTAGGCATTAAGGACACGAACTCTCTCCAATGATGCACGCAGCATATCATTTTGTCATGCCTGGCATATGCATTATGCAGTATGCACATATCAAATATTTAATTTAGACCAAATTCTTATTCAACACAGGCTGATGTTACACTCATGATGGTGCAAATAGCGCGAATCAAATCTCCTACATAGCACTAGCAGGTGATCATGCTGTTGATTTAGTCAACAGACTTTATTGAGAAGGAGAGAGGCCACCGACGTATACTTACTCTACTGTGTTACTGAAGCACACCTTCAAACACATCTACTGCACAGACTGTAGTACAAACCACAGGGCACAACATTTAATGAGACAATGGCGCCCTCTGCCGGTCAACCGAAAGACAGCAATTCCCTAACAGCCGATGTTGCAACGAGGTAGCGCCGTCTTGCACAACATGACAACATGTGAAAAATCGGACTACCCCAACTTCAATACCCATGTCTTAAACTCTGTCCGTGAAGTGTCCGACAAGACAAACATTATCGGTGGATTGAAAAGCTCTAAAGCTAAGGACGCCTATGGGCTTGACACTAACTTTCTGACACGACAAAAAGGTTCTCTGGTTGTGTTTTTACACTCGATGATTTATGGTCACCTTGTAATGTCTGATTTTGTTACCAGCCTGTAGGGACGACGGATGTAAATTAGCATTATTGCTAACTCTGGCATGTTACGGTCTTGTATTTCTTGTAATTCGTTCCTATTAAATAAATACAACAATAATCTGATTGGAGTCACCAACTTTGTTTTACATACAGAATTGTTTCTTAAAAGCAATGAAATGACTGTTAGAGGACATTCCTACAGACTGTAAGATGAAACTAAGGAAGGCACAGGAGGCACAGCATCATCATAACACAAGAGTGTTCATTAGTCGTAGTCATCTGCTTTCAGCCACATCAACTAAACCAGCGCGAGTTGGTTACATTAGTGAAGTTAACAACCTATCATTTCTTTCAAAGTGGTTGCGCAATGGTGAGATTAACATCTAGGTTTATACTGATGACCTTCAGTTGATCCACAGCTGTTACCTGTTCAGAGTAGTACAAATATCATTAGCACAAAGAAATAACTACATAAAACCGCTAAATATAACAAAACACATGTCATCCACACACACTGCTACCAATATCATTTATTTTAAGAAATTATATTATTGTCACAACGCTCATTAAATTAAGATCTTTGAGATGATTCCCTACACAAATATTTACAAATTTCACAGTGAATTTGGTCCATTTGGTTGCAATAGAACAATCCTCAAACCCTGTTAATAATCATTTTCTCAGAAAAAAAAATCTCCGTCTGAAAGGAACAAAAGGGAATCACAAAGTCATGTTGGTTTATAACCAGGAATGAGATATTGAGATTAAGGCAGCGAACAGGTAATGGAAACTTAGCCCCACAAAAATCTGGGCTATGATATCCATTTCCGTCAGCAACAGTGCAATTATGCAACACTATCACAGCCAAGCCTGTGGGCGTTACAGATAGAAAGTTTGATATTATGCCAATAACCAAATGGAAGTCCATTTGAATCAGTGCACTGCACCTTTTACTTCCTTCCCAATAAGCATCTACATTGCAGCATCCAAACAGGAAATGCGAGCAAAAAACAGGGTCCAAGCTTCACATTCCAGCTCAGGTCAGACCGAAGTTTCACAGCATCTCCTCTTCTCTTCTCTTGTAGAATCTTCTGGAAGGCTTTTTTTTTTAATTCTAGTAGGCAAATGTGAATAACAAGCTTGGGGGTGAAAGCTATAAAAAAAAAAGACCTCAGGCAAAAGAAGTGTAACCGCTCAAAAGTCCTGCGAGTACAGGAATGTCAGGAGGACGGCAATCGCGGCGAGGTCTCAGGTCAGTCCTGCCGCTGAGGCACGCAGCCCTCCATCTCCAGCACGTCGGGCCATCCCTCGAACTTGTTGGTGTCTGCTTTGTTCTTTATATGCTGAGGAGGTAAAACACAACACGATGTGTTTAGTGGGGAAATAAGCCTGCATTTTTCACAAGGATGCAATGGAATCCTGGTTCAGGTTGAACTCAAACTTGTTCTGTGGCTTTAAGAGGAATAGACTTTGAAAGGAGGCATGCGTCTCGTTAAAAGATCCAGATGTTCTCCAACTCCTCCTTACCAGCTCAAATGGACTCTTGGTCTTGATGCCTTTCCCTCCCACAAAGACCCAGTTGTCGCGGAAGCCCAGATTACTGATAGCTGTGCTGCCCAGATCAGCAATTAGCTTCTTGGCCTCATCGTTGAGCCTACGGAACACAGAAAACGGATATTATTTCATGGCCACACAGACATTGGAGATAACTAAAGCAATTTATATTCGTCCTGTGGCTCTGGACTGTATCAGTCAGCGAGGGGGCTGTTGTGGGAGAAGTCCTTACTTTGTGGCTGGATCATCAAATGAGGCCATCATGACGACGGTCCCGTCCTCGATTACCTTCAGGAATTTAATGAAGGGAGCCACATCTACACAAGGCAACACGTGGTAAACACAATGCATGTACTTTCTTTTAACGTCTAAAACAAAAAAAAAAAAGGTTGTGAAATATTCTCACCTCCTCCCCACATATCAAAGAAATCGGTCTTGATGACTTCTCCTGTTCTCCCTGTGGGGGGAAAAAAAACTCCAATTTAAATCTAATGTTGAGTAAAAGAGAGATTTACAGTTTTTAACTTTCATTAATACAGAATCTGGGTGGTGGTTCTTTGCTATTCATTCGATGTTTACCACTAGGAAGGGCACATTTTGGTTTTGAGGAGCCACACCCTTTGCTTCTGATATGAAACTATAAATAACGGAGCTGCCGTCTCGTTAATCAAGCTGACTTCAAGGTGCGGAATCGGGCGGATAGCGTTACCATTGACCAGGGCGATGTTGACTCCTCTCCCCACGTTGTTCTTCACAGCGCTCATTATTCTAAAACAAAAGGAGGAGAATGAGAACGGAGACGTTTTGTCACACGTACGGCACGTATGGGGCTTAAAGACACTTCCTAGTGACCATGTACAGCCTTGGAGGTCCCGCCATGTAGCATTTAGAAGCTGTTGTAAGCATTAATATGAATGTATTTGTGAACAGTGGAGACTGCTGTATGAACAGACGAGGAACGACGATATAATAAAACACAAGAGCGTTAACATGTTTAACAGTTCTGTGTGTGGTTAACATTGCGACGTGCTGCATAAGCGACAAACCGCATTTACCAAAAAGGTAAACGCTTGGTATAAAACAATAACACGCGCTCCTGTGTTTACTAGAGTTTGAAGATGTTACTTTGCTTACAGTTTGTCCTCCAGGCAGATTCTGGGTCCCACCACACTGGCCGCTCCACTCGCCATCCTGAAGGCGAAGTGTCCGGATGGACACGACTTGGACAGCCCACACTTGTACCGGACCGGCTTCGCTGCTGTGAATAGAAGACTGCATGTTAAACTGGCCTGTATTCACGGTTTTGTGTCTTCCTCGAAGTTGTTCTTGTTGGCGTTTTGTATTTTGTCGTGCACAACGATGCTGTTCTGTTACTATTTAGTCTTTTGTCTTGCAAATACATTTTGCATATACCCTCTTTGGTATATTGAGATCCAGGAACACGTTTTGGTGAGTCACTCATCGAAATACGTCTCACAGGGTTGAAAGAATTACCAGCGGTGTCTAAAAATGAAATAATAATAATAATTTAAATATACTTACAGACTTCATTCGATGGCATAGATCTTGCTGAAAAGCAAAGAAAGTATATATTAAATGGGTTTTTCAGTGGAAACCTCTATGGTAATCATAGAGCTCTGTCGAAAAACTCACTTCCCTAAACACACATATTGTCTGCCGACAAACAACGAGCATATTTGGTTTCTGTAACTTGAACACAACACACCAAAGGACCTACTAAGCCTACTACAAAATGCTCCCTCACACTAACTCGATGCAGGCGTCATGTTTCCTTTACAACAGTTAGAAACAGTTTCTCAGGGCAACAATCGGACGTTGTGATGATGTTCATCTTGCAAGAAAAGATTACTCACAAATCACGTTGCCAAGCTTGAAGTCCATGTTTATCTCCAGCAGCTGAAAAGCCATGAAGATGACAAGGATGAAGGCAAAGATGACCGCTGCCAACTTCAAAATACCTGAATGAGAAGACAGATAGGATATTTTAAACATTACACTTATAAAGATTCCCCATGGTGTCATACTGTTGTGTTACAACGCAAAACCTTTAAGAGGGACACTCTTACCTCCAGCCCTGGCCATCTTATCCTCCAGCCACTCGTCCACAAAAGATTAAAAACCTGAGTGTGATAAAAAAAAAACAAAGCGTCTGTTAACCACTCATCTGTGACCCCCGACCCGCGGTCTCCGGGAGGTCACGTTATAACGTAACAGACACTGACAGCCACGGTGTGACGTCAACATTAGCTGGCTGCTAATAATTTGAAAATACGACATTTGGCTGTGTGCCACAGAGAGTATTCGCGTATTCCCGAGTCACTTTAGCTCAACTACAGGCGGAGGGTCGTGATGACGCGCCTCTCTGGCGTTGGCTACAAATTGCAACATTTAAGCAAAAACAGACGCTACGCTGACTCGTCTGCTGTGTCAACTTCCTCGTTTCTGCCTGCGTTTGCTACCAGACAGGGAAATGGCTCCGGCAGGATTTCAGCAGCAGTACAAATTTGGAAGTAACGTAAGAGTGTCCTTTTTTTGGATGAACACTCACGCCCTGCTTACCTATTCAAATGGTCACAGGTTTCTAGGAGTGATTCACGGCACCACTGCACGGTTACTAGTTGATGTGCTGGAGAGAGATGAGCTGGTTAGAGAGCGAAGAGGCGGAAAGATGCTCCACTCTGTCGAAGAAACCGAAGACGAACAAGCCGGTCAGACCGGTAGCTTTTTGTTTTTGTTTGTTTAGAGCACAGAGTCTAACAAGCAAAGTTATAAAAACGTAGTTTCAAAATTCTAATCTTGGCACGAGATATCACGTTCATTAATGAACAGATCATTAATGCAACTGTAGCAAAGCAAACGAATGTCAACAATGTCTCGTTCATTAAAAATTGGCTTTACTGCTTGTTTCAGCTTTTACTCAGTTATTTACTGTCGCTTTATTTGTGATTGCAAATTATAGATAAATGGCCACATTTTCTCGATAATTATACCACTGTGGAAAAAAAGCATTTCTTGGGGATGTATGTATAGAGAGAGATACTTTTATTTCCATTTGGGGGAATGAAGTGATCATACTTAGTGGCAATGATGTCTTTATAAGCACAATAAAACGATTTTATCGCCACTGCATTTGCATGTGAAATTAGCAAAACTCCCCCAACACAGCTGCGTGGGACTCACGTTTCACGGCTAGTTAAATAACATAATAATAGAGTTACATTATGGACATCTTGCCGGATATCAGACAGTATTGTCAACTCGTTAAATTTTGCCTCGACTAGAACTCGGTGGAAATCAGGTTTGTGGTATGAGCAGCATGGTGCCAATGGTCCCTGTGGCCAAATATTGCATAAAATGTATGAGCCGTCTCGCTGCAAGATTGTGTAGGTTTTCCATGAGTGAGACATCTTATTCATAAATTATCTTTGTGGCAGTCACACCAACTTCCTCCCTTTTCTTCTTCTCTGTTCAGTTCCCAACAAACGGGAGACGTTACAGCGCCACCAGTGTTTGAGTAGTTTATTGTGCGTTCAATCCATATGATTAATCCGATCATGGCATATTTAAAACTGCAACAGACACATAATGATGTTCTATATCTTTTTTTTTTTTTTTTTTTTACAAATACACATTTTTAGGATTGTCTTGTTTGTTTTCACATTAAACATAAAGTAAAAAGGTGGTGCAACACAAAGTAAAATTAAAATAAAAAACAATACACTGTACAAATAAATCAAAGAGTAAGAAAAGTAACACAATGAAATTAAGCTAGCTCAATAAATTACACATTCTCATGCTCGTCCTTGAAATCCTCAGAATTTGCCGCAAAGGGTGCTCCCATCAAAAATATCAGGGAAACGTCCAACAAAAGCCTTTGGAAGTCTTTTTCAGCACAGCTGGCCCCAATCTTGAATATTCATTGTATCCATAGAACTGTGTCATTCAATAAGATCCTGGTGATATTAGAAGACAAATGTATTAGTATACATGGGGAAATGACAGGTTTCAAGTTCAGACCAATGTGTTAAAACTGTGAAAATAGTGATAAATCCTACATCATCTGATTCCTGCTGGCAGACCGTGCCATTGCTGCTGGTGGCGCTTTCAGGATCGGTTGTGACGCCGTTATCTTCGTCCTGAATCCGGAGGTTGGAGAAACGATACACTGGTGACCTGTGGAGGGTGACATATAACCAGAATGATCAGCTACTATTGGGTGCATTAAACGTCTACATGCAGCACAGACGTGTGTGTGTAGCTCACCTGTTTCTGTAAACCCCCCTTCTGACAGTAAAGACGGCGGAAACGATGGCTACCAGGACGATGACCCCTGCTCCTGAACACACCAGGATCAACACCAGCCTCTCTCTCTGAGGAACACACGCAACAGCTGTTATGTTCATACATACTTCATGAACAACTGAAAGGACACACACACTCATTAGAGCAACGCATCTACTGACCGGTGTGTCAAAGTGCGTGACTGGAGACAAGGACCTGGCAGGTGGACCAGGGCTGGGTTTAACACCACAGGGTCTGATGACTGTCTGTACCATGAGCTGAGGGCTGAATCCCCCCTCACACCGATCACTCGGGACCTTGCGGTACCTACAAACACAGTCAGACGTGTGTGTGAGCATGCGCAGCAGGAGCGTCTCCTCATTTAAAAAAGGAGTGCCTGTTATTACCCCGCTGTCAGCAGCTCATCCTCCTCTCCATTCTGACAGAGCTCCAAGGTTTTATTTGCAGCGCTGTGTTGTCTCACACACTCTGAGGTGTTCACGTGACGATAGTAACCGTAGTCGCTGTTGAAAAGGTCAGAGGTTAGGTCCTCACGGGGGCATGTTCTCCATGCTGCTTTAGTTGTTGGCGGCAAAACATGATCTCGTACGAGCTTGAGTTGTGATAAAACTGGATTCTGGATTTGAATAAATCATAATAAATACATAGACATAGACACAGACTTACCATACGTAATCTTCTCTGGTGCACAGGCAGGGGCTTTGCTTCTTGCTCACCACGAAGCCTCGGCCATTTCTGCACACAGACGGTTTCTTGAGCCTCCTGTAGGTCTCTTTGACACCCAAGAGACAGCCGTTTCTCTTCAAGTCTCCTCCATCGGTGGCGTGAGCCAACCACTCTTTATAGTCCGCGTCATTACCTGATGAATTAGATGACGACCAATCAGGGACTGTCACTGGCAATCGTTACATATTTGCTGGTAAAATTAAACCAAAAAGATGTCAACAAAGTTAGATTGATTTCCCCTGGAAACACCCCCTGTAATGCATATTTTCCATTACAAGTATAGGTACTGGTTTCAGTCCGGCTCAAGCTGTGATTCCAAATCCAATCCATCTTTCAGGTATTGTTAACAGCTCTGTCAACCGTCATTTTAGTACAAAATCTGCAACAACAACTTAACTATTTTGCGATCAAATTAAATATTCATGACTATAAAACGCAACAAATAAAATAAAATTTAAAAAAACGTTGGAAACTGTGGAAAGTCCCAGGTCATGGGTTGTTGAGTTTCTGTAATAGGAAACTGCTGTTGGGCTCCACCTCACTGGAGACAACTTGATGCACCTACCACCAGATGGTAACATGTGCGAGCCGGGTGGAGGGGAAGAATAGATATTGTAGCAGACGGCATTATGGCATCTTGACTCACACTCTCTTGTAATGAGGCTCTGGAAATCAATGGTGACGGCCACCCACATGGGCTGGCCGTCCTCCTCGGGACGGAAGCCCCACACGCTGACGTTCATGGCCTTGGTCCCCGGCTCGGACGCCAGGCCTGCAAAGAAGAAGGGCTGCTCCGTGAAGTTGTAGGACTTCCAGCATTGGCCCTCATCTGTGGAGAACCTGGTGACGAGAAATGGTGGCAAAAGTATGTTGTAAGTGTCTTTCTGCCCTCCATTGCCAAACACTACTGTTGTGCATGAAGTAAAAATATCTGCGTGGTACTTGATAGTCTTGACTTGTCCTTCACGCTGGGCCTCCACGGCCACAATGAGACCCCCAGAGTCCAATATGCTGTAGTGGTGAGGACCTCTCAGAGTCCCCCTCCAGTTATAACCCCCGTCTGAGGAGACAAACACATCCGGGTGCTGTGACGATGACAGAGAGTCACCCACAGTGCCTGGAGAAGAGAGGAGATCATCTTAGTCAATGTTATTTTTGAGTTAAGATAAAGGATCAAAAGTTAAAAATAGTACAATTTTTGTCATGCACTGGTCAATTTTAGGAAAGAACACACTTGAAATACACATTAAGTTATATTTACTACTTTGTTGTTGTTATTTGTGACTGTAGACTTCTCCTAAATTTACCAGAAATTGGCATTTTCTATTTCGGTAGCACTTACACCAAACCTTCCAGTTTACTGTCTATATTCTGAAGGTTTTTGTAGAGGGGTTTGTAATTCATGGCCTGATTTATAGAACACTTCATCCCTAAAAACCTGACAGAAATAGTTTCTTCTTTGGCTGTTGTTAGTATTCTCTGATTTATAGAGTGGTGAAACAAAGCTGTTAGTAAAACATCTCAACAAAATGAAACAAGCATTTTGAATTAGGAAATGACTCATGTGTATAAACTTGCAAAAGGGCACATGACTGTATATCTAAACTATGACTTTATTTCAAAAATAAATATAGGAACACTGCTGTTCAATTACCGTGAGCGATAACCAGACCAATAGCCGTTGGCTCCGACAGAGCCACCATGGGAACGATGCGGATGTTGCGACTGTGCTCTCCATGAATATGAAGGTTACACTGATTAAAAAAAAACACACACAAGTAATGTTTTATAGTAGCAAACACTGACTCATTTGTAGAATATGATGTCACTATGCACATGCAGACTGGAATTCGATATTTCTACATACAACATACATTTTTGACTTGCTCTCCACATTCCACATTCTCAGGTTTGATAAGCTGTCTCCACGTCCCTCCTCTATTAAAGGAAATGACAGATCTTATACGCCCATCTGCAACAAAACACATGACTGTGTATAAACAAGCAGTTTGATGTGAGGAAGGTAGTTAAAACCTTGAGATTAAATACATCAGCTGATGAAACTATCATAACAGACACGTCAAAAAAAAATCCCAGTACAACTGAAGAAATAAGTCTTTAAAAACGTCTCGCAAATATATTTTTAAAGGCTCGGTAATTTCCTAAAACAGCTGGGCATAGTTTATAGCAAATGTCACTCAAACAGGAGTAAATAGTGCATTTGCTGGGGACATTTTCAGTGGTGGAATCATTTCACAATGATTTACGGCAGCAGAACGGTGTTTTGATTGACTTGAAATAAACTACAGTTCCTCATTATAATAAAGGACCGTGTCAACATTGTGGCTCAATTGTGTTTTTAAATGCCTCATTGTATTGTTATTGTTAGGGAAACCCCTACCCTCGTCTAGTTTATTAGTGAGGTAGACTCCTCTCAGTGAAGTTATGTTGGTGAAATCGCTCTTCCTCTGCCCATCAAACAGGTGGCGCTCCAGCGATTTGGAGAATAAGATGCCTCGGTCATCTGATGTGTACATGGTTCCAAAGAAGGTGTCTGTGATGAAACAGACAGAAACAAAGAACTTTAGTCTCTTACAGTAAGACAGACGTATGATTACTCTTCTAAAGCCAAGGGTCGAAGTTAGCCAGTAGCCTATTTAGTTATTTAATGGAAATACATTCATAGGATTTAGGAATGATTCTCTTTTGTTAGCTGTAGTAATAGCAATGTAGTGAGGATTATTATTGATGTTAAAAAGGTGCAACATGTAAGATCTGGCCAGATTATTAGTTTAAAACATTCAAAAAATGAACTAACGTTATCAAAAGAATGTGAAGAAGTACTTTTAAAGGAATGCCAAATACGTCAATGTATTGTGCTGCAGAGATATCTAACTGCCAACCAGCAAAGTCCAGCTGAAACGCTGCCCCCTATTTTCCTTTTAAAGAAAATGAATTAAAAGGTGGCTGCACATTGCACCTCTAAACACGCCGCGTTACAAAAAGAATCGGCAGCGGGGAACAACAGATGCAACGCTGACACAAACCTTTCAACATCAGCATAATAACATCATCATCATCAATCATATTTCTTTCTGTGTGACGCTCACACACGAGTCAGCTAAAGCCATGAAGGACGAGCTCAGCTAAGCGTGTGTGTTTGTGTGTAGGTGTGTGTGTGTGTGTGTGCTTGTGTTACACCCTGATCCCAAGATATGTTAGTCAGCTTTTGCAGTGTAAACTAAATCTCCCTCCCTCCAGCCAACACAAGATAAAGCCCCTCTACCCCCATATCTCCCCTATTTATCTCAGCAGTACAAAAGTCCCAACACCAAACACCATACGGCACTAACTGGAGCACTAGCCAGGGAAACAAATAAATAATACTAATGAGACAGGAAATAGAAATAGACGTGAATGAGAATGAGAGACTGGGGGGGGGGGGGGGGGAAGAGAAAGGAACAAAGACTGGGCTGCTGGATTTGCACAAACACAATCTCGGTATGATGGAATGATTTGTCAGCAACACCAAGAACTTGTGAAACCAGTCCGGTCTTTACCGTTGAGCTTTTCCATTACAACAAAAGGGGCTGAGAGAGCTACGCTTTCATGTCGTCTTCACAACACAAGCTTTTTGGGGAATATGTATCCAGCTTGTTGTTAAGGTGGTTTTCTAAGGTGTGTGTGTGTGTGTCTTCTGAGCGGAAGATATGGACAGAGCGATTGTGTGTGTGTGTGTGTGTGTTTTTGTCTGTTACCTCCCGGGTTGTCCACGTGCATGAAGAGCATATCTTCATCTCCATCCAGGATGGAGTAGAACTGCAAAAACACACATATTGAGAGAGATTAATCAAAAATGATGATGATAACATTTGTGATGAGTAATTGACTTTGCTATAAACCTTCGTCTAATCGTCGTGAGAGAGACTGTGTGTTTGTGCTGTCAACAAGGTGTGTATGTGGGTGGGTGTTTCGCCAGAACAGATGTGTGTTCAGTTGGTGTTGAAAGAGGAAATGTTGCCATCGCTGTTTTTACTCAAGGCAAACCAAAAAAGAAAGCGTGTGTGTCTGAGAGTTTAAAACGTTCTCCAACCCAAGACTGGTTATATAGTCTGTGCTTCATCAATACCAAGCAAGCAGTGTGGTTTGATACCCATCTCTATTAAATGAACCAAGCCTGGAGCGGGTGGCCGTTTCAAAATGACTAAAAGTTAAAAGCTTACCAGCTTGGATTTTTTGTTATCCATAAGTTGCAATAAACTAGAAGCTTTCCTGAAGCGGTTGAGAAGCTCTATACATGAAGTTAATCTCGGTCTCACCTGCTCAGTGGAGGCAGAAGGGAGCAGCGCTCGACTGAAGGTGTCTCCTTGGTCTGACGAGAAGTACATGACCCGAGGGGATCTCTGGGAGCAAAATAATGCATCGCCGGGTTGTTATTGCTTGACGTTCTCATTTGATCTACAAACATGCTTGCGTAGAGGAGGCTTTGTATTCACACGTCTTACCGGATCCTCCATCACAGAGAAGAAGAGAAAGGCTCCGATGTAGCCAAAACTGTAGATGTCCTCGTGGATGGTGGTGAAGGTCTTCCCCAGATCTGTGGTCCTCTTCAGCAGCAAATCCCCTCTCTCTTCTGCCTCAACTGTGGAAGCAAGAAGCAAGACCTGGTGATGTGAGATACTCGCGACTGTTATTGATTGATTTTCCCTTTCCCTGAATTCAATCAAGCATTATATTTGTGTGGATGGAAGGCACCAATCCATGTTCGACCATCTTCTGTCTTTCTTCCATCACAAGATAATAAAAGAAAAACACGAAACCAGACGACAAAACAATATTAAGAGGCAAACGTTTGTATTACGGCCTGTCTGGGATGTGATGTTTGCCTTTAGGGGTTGTGCTTTCTTTAATTAAGCACCACAGAGGTTGAAATTGTTCGGTAAAAGTCAGTAATCAGTGGTCACATGATGAAAGTGCATTTCACATAGCTTTTTACCTGCGTCTGTTCGACTGCAGCTGAAGAACAAATTAATGCCGGCCCCCCTAATGGAAAGAGGAAGTTAAGAAAAATGTCACTAAATGTCACAACAATTGCCATAAGAACCGTTTTCACCAATTACTTTATCTTCTCCAGGACAAAACACACTGCATATCGTACATTTAAAGCAAAACATGGCAGTCAAATGGTGATAGTGGCCTACAGCTTTTTACAAAATACAGGGTTCATCTCTAACATGTGCTTTCTTTTAAGGCACACTGGGATTCGGCGTGTGGTTTTGTTTCCTGTTTATTCTCACCATGAGAAAGAATGCACTCCATCATGAACTTTCGTCCACTTGGCGCCAAAGTCCAGAGAGAGCCACAGACCGCCCTGCGAGTCGGGAAGGAACAGAGGAGTGTTTACCTACACTTAAAGGTGTGTGCTTGATGCGTTTGTGTGTGTGGGGCATAACTCTATACAGCTATTACACAGAGCAAAGGGAAACAGCCGTGGCCTTGTGAATGATGAAAAGACAACAAGAGAAACAACATTTAAAGCCGTGTGCGACTCACATCAATGCTGAGGGCCACAAGGTAGCCAGGGTTGAGGAAGTGGTACGTGATCGGCTGAGCCAGGTGGAAGGGCAGTTGGATGAACTTGAAGGTTGCGCCGGCATCCGTGGAGGTGAAGATGATCCCGCCTGGGTTATCCACCACCGGAATGTCTGCTGTCAGAATCACCTGTCAATTCAAATCAATCAAACAAACATAAAGAAAACAGCAAAATCACATCGCTTCCAACTGGATTTTCTCTTTTTTTAAAAGCTTTACCTGAGCAGAATTTCTTGGTCGTGTCAGAGAAAATATCATTTTTACATAATGTCATCCTCATCCCAGTTGAGGACAAGCGCAACACAACATGGTTTGACAGTGAGGATGTGTAACAAGTTGACCAGACATGTCTTCACACCTTTTTTATGTGAGGCAGCATCACACACGCACACACTCCTCCCCGGGTACAGCAACACGGGTCCCCAACAGAAACCCCCTAACTGCTCACTCACTACACACAGTGTCGACTCACAGAGCTCCCCGGTCCAACACGGACTCCAAACTCCTCCCTGATGAAGGTGTTGTTGATCTGATGGGAAATGTCGTGGAAGGATTTAGCATAATCCGTGCTGATGAGAGAGGAAAGAACAAACAGGTTTTCACAGTCTGTTTAGAGTTCTACTCTGGGTGTGCTGCTCCCTCGATTTCCGGTGACATATCAGAATACTAGCTCACCTTCGATAAAGTCGCGAGGAGCCGCCTTCGATGAACGAATCTATCGGAGCACTAAATGTTGACAGCACCAGGACGACCTGGGAAATGATGCAATGTGATTAACATTGTTTGACATTGTTTGCCGTATAAAACAATATCTGAGTCTGGTTAAGACAATTATGGAGATTTAGTAAGTCATCAATTTCAATTTCAGTATGACTTACTTTTCTAATTATTATTTATGAGGGAGCTTCAGGTAAAAAAAAAAAAAGTAAATATTTTGGAATGGAGAAATGGCATTCACGGCCACAGATTAGATAGCAGTATGAATGAATTCTGAAAAATCCCACACGTTTCTGTCTGACCTTGTGCTCCTGTAATGCTAAGATACTCACCCCTGTGCCATCGCCCACCCATGTGAGAATTACATAGGAGCCATCATCACCGTTAAACCCTGTCTAGGAGAAAGAGAGAAGAGATGTGCACACATATGACCGCACCGCCTCTGAAGTTAAAAACACTAAACTAAAAAACGAAACGTCATGATATACAATTTCCACGTCCTGTTCGCACAAATGCATTTTCCTAAGCATCCTTAAACTTCTATTTGTGTCAAGCGCCACCTTTTTATATTAAAGTATGACTTGTTTGTTGTGTTTTAAATAAATATTTAACCTTGAAAAAAAAAGCTAAAAATATCACTTTCTGTTCTGAATGTTCTGAAATGTTCTGAAATTCCTTTTTCACGTTTAATAAAATTCACAACTGCAAATTAATAAAGATTATACGACTACTTTGCTCCTGTCTATTCACCAAACCTTTCCCAGCTTAAGAACAACGCCACCAAACTCAAACACCCCTCACCTCATGCGTATTGTCATCCAGAACCTTGTGCTCGAGGGGGGTGAGGGGGGTCCGACAGGAGGTGAAGGGGGGTCCATGAACGGGCCTGGTGGTGCCGGAGGAGCCGCTCGTATCCCTCCTGGGGCGTGCGCGCGCTTGGCCCTGGCTGTCATCCTGCTGAGTCCGGTGGAAAGTCACCGTCCTTCCTCCACGGCTGCTGCTTTCAGCTCCCAGAAGAAGGACGTGGAGGACCAAGAGTCTCCAGATCATATCCGATGAGAAAAGTACGGGTACCTCACTAAATTAAGAGGACCAGAAAGCGAGGTGGCTGCCGACACTGACTGGGTTATTAGTGTTGCGCTCTGAGAGCAAGTGTGGGAGGGACGAGCTTGGACGGGTCCTTCACATCAAAAAAGTGCCGTGTGAAGTAATGCGTCCTCCGCCAGCAGGTGTTTCTGCCCGATTCCAGGTGACCTGAGCTGCTGGGAGGATTTGTATTTGATGGAAACGTACCTTGTGGCCATTTGCAACCAATGCAAGGAAGGTAAATGTGGGAATCGGTGCGAGGTTGTGTGCTCAGAAAAAAAGAAGAAAAATAAAAAAAGTGTGATGGCCGGAATAGAGAAGTTCTGATTCTCGAAGGAGGCGTGAATGCGGCATAAAAGACAACGTCTTCTCCCTGCTTGTATCGGTAGTGGCACAACTGAACGCAAGAGGACGTCATCTATTCACCTATGATGCTTCCAGCGGACTGACTCTCAGTCAGGTGCCAAATCGCTTTTACGCACAGCTTTGGCAGCATTGGCTGCTGTACAGTTGTCATATATTTCAAACCGATGCCTGAAAGTCAACCGAACAAGTATCCTACGCGTGTTTGAAGCCACTTCTTACTAAGAAATCTGAAGACACGCAGCTGTTTTGCAGGGAGCTGATCAGCTGTGACCGTCTACGTTATCCTTCTACCATGGGAAATGATTAAGCTCAATAGTTTATCTAATCTTATGTGTTCAAGTCAAATTTAGTATTTTGGACCCTTTAAACTGGAATAAAGTTTCTTTGTCCTTCAGCTCACATTGTTACTTTACATACACATTTCAATCTTATCCAGATGTTTAATTTTTGAAATAAACCATGAGATCCAATTAGAGAAAAATGTACATCATTATAATCTGTATTGGTTAGACTTCATGCTGTTCAGGGAAGGGGAACCAGGCATAAATTGAGGAGAGGTCAAATCAGCCAAGTAGAAAACTGTTACATCGTGTGAACTAGTGGTACATTATTTAAAAACATAAAACTTGATTGGCCTTTTAATGACTGACTTCAGATGACTGGTCTCTGGTGGTGTGTGGGTGCTTTAATACTACCAGTGTAACCATCACTGTAACCTCTGATAGAGAAAGCTTTGAAGCAAGCTGGTACACTTCCTCGCCCTCTGCGCTGAGGGAAAACTGGGAACATAGGACAAAGAAACATGTCGACTGCGGAGAGCTTAATGGAGGCTTAACTGTTCAACTGTAACTGTTTTTTTCCTTTGTTTGTTGTTTTGGCAACTTAAGGACAAAACAACCTCCACAACAAGCATATAAAACCCAAAGACCTGATAATATTGCCCAAATGTGTCAAGCTGAATAAATGCTGAATCCTACACTTCCCATAATACCCTCAGTTTGTAACAGGCTTTTTGGGCTTTCCAGAAACAGCCTTGTGACATCACTTTGTACATATGCAACCATTTTGGAAGGCACTGACAACAGGTGTTTTGGATTGTTATTTAATGCTTTAATATTTAGGTTTGAAAGTGCCGCAGCCCGGCTCTTGGACAGAAACAGGAGACATACCGTATACTAAATAATACAGTCGTTTATTTACAACAAATGTATCAAAAAACAAACAAATACAAACCAAAGGCCATCTTGCCCACATCTGTAAAGTCAGCAGTGAAGGGAGAGAAAGTGGTCTGCATATAGGCATCATGTTGTTTAAACAAAGAAACTGGAACACAAATAACAAGGCAGAGCTGTGTGGGAAGAGGAGAAGTGTAATGGGCTGTCTGCTACGCCGGCCTCTGAGCACAGAGCGCACCGGTTCCCAGGTGTGCTGACTAATACTGCCCTGCAGGCCTGGAGACAGCAGACACAGAGCAACAACAGAGCAAACCAAGAGGGACTGCCTTCAATTAAAGACGACGACAATCGGCCATTTCTGTCCCTTAGTTTGGAAAACATGTCGCTCTGTACAGATATGGAGCATTCGTTCGCTTTCATTTGGGTCGTGTTTCTGGCCATGTGATGATACACGGGAAAAGTTTGACTTATTTTTGATGATTTAAATCGCTCAATCCAAAGATTTGCAGTTGCTGACAGAGCAGTTTGTTTCTCCTTTGCTTGAGAAGGTATATTGCACTAATAGTTCAAGTACTATTCTGGTCGCGAGTACTGTTTGTATACTGTTTACGTTGCCATTTTAAGTCTAATTGTTATTTCTTATTGTATTCTTAATATCTTTCTAATTATTCTTTTTTCTTAACTTTCTCTGTCTATCTCTACTAATTTCCGTCCTTGCTGCACAACAGAATTTCCCCTCTGGGGATCAACAAAGGCGTATCTTATCATATCTCATCTTACACCAGTAAGCCAATACTGTTCTGTGACACGCTGCTGCTGACTCTTTAGTTCAGTAGTCAATTGAATTCAGTCACGTGCAGGTTGATGTTAAGTTTCTGTGGCTTTCACAGTCTTTTAACAAGCTCCTAACCACGGAATGACGTGTTTTAGATAATGGCTGAGTCGATGGCGGCGCTTTCTGTCACCAGAGAGGGGAATTCCACCGCTGCAACCTCCTGACTCAGTCAGAAAACACTCATGATTCAGATAGTTCAGCTCAAAGGTTCTGTGTTAAAGATTTGTTTGAACATGTACTTAATTAAAGGCTCTACGTCATGAATGTACTGAAAGGAGAGTATTAACTTTCCCTTTCACCAACGCATGAAAAAACTGGAATTACCGCCTAGTTCGCTTCCATGTCTGTCCACCAATGTCATGATTACATTGTTTCATCTCATTAGACAATTGTCTGAAATTGTCATAGCTTACGCATTCTTGAGTTATGTCCCAAAAACACATTTTTGGGACGTTGCGTTGACCTTTGAAGTCGGGGTCTGATGAGAGCACTGAGACTGATCCACACAGAAACAAACAACAAGCTGAAAGAGGCTAAACATCCGTGATAATCCCCCGTGGCCTTCATCTCTTTGAGCAATCGTGTTCCCATTAAACTGATTCATCCATGTGCTTCATTATAAATACGTACTCATAGACTACGGGGACAGTGATCCAGACAAGCCCTATCACGGCGCTCCTGTTGAGCAACCAGCCCTTTCGAAAAGGGAAAGATCTCTCGTTAAACTTTTTCTTCCTTACATGCTGTTTTTTACTTGTCTACCGGAGAGCCTGGGCTGTGCTGGGACCCGTCGGATGAATCAATCCTTATAAACTTGGCATGACTTGACTAGTTCCCTTCGGTGTGTAACTTTTAATTTAATACAGCCCTGTTTCGCAGGAAAGAATCATGTCTTCACTGGGAGTAAATACTCAAAAGACAACCTCTGGTTTTCAGTTTTCTTTATTTCAGCATTAAAAGACTCACACAAAGCGGGTATAGGATTTGCCCACCACATTGCTGTGTGATAGTCACATGATATCCTGTACAGCAAACACAAATTCATGTTGTGGGACTGTGCATCCATATCAACGATCTGTCCGATGCATTACAATGATGTCCTGTCTGTTCGTCCATTGTCACAGTGGCCAGCATGTCCATCTAGCTGCCTTTTTAAAAATAAAAACGAGACCAAGATGTCTCCCTTCATGAGCCGACGTTTTTAGTCGGAGGCGATCCTCTCCGGTGGCTGCCCGAGGAGAGCTGCCTCTGTGTCTGCCGGTCCAAGTCCATAGTGTAGTGGTGGTCCTGGACGTACATCAGACCACCAAAGGTGTCCACTATTCCATAAATGACTGCAAGGATGCTCAGCACCGTTCCAAAGAAGTACAACTTGAGGACTGCCGCCACCATGGTTCCTGTGGCAAAGGACAACTGGCTGCAAAGGAAAAAGATTGATCAGTTTCAAGGTTAGTTAGGCTACATTTGGGGTATTTGTTATAACAGATTTAAGGAGATTTAACTCTAGATTGATAGATATTTACATTTTTGATAGCAGTCACATGCATAAAAACATGTTGGTGATTACTTTGGGCCAATTTAAAACAACAGTATGCGTGTTTAATTAATTATTGCAGTACATAAGGATTTTAAGAACAGGAATTGGTCGGAAATGTTACGGAGTACGGAGAAAGAATATCTGGAAAGGAAGCTACTGTTCCTCAGACCACACTAAACAGGAAGAGCCAGGGTATTGGTGCATTTTGAGACAGTTGGAAATTTAGAATTTAGGATGATAAGCAACCCCAAAAATAACCTTATTTGATTTGTTTTTTGATTTATTTTGACCCCAGAATTGCTGTTTGGTTTGCAGGGAGTGGACACAAATTCGACGTGAAAGTGAAACCACAGCTTAAAGCTAAAACTCAAATGCAGACGCTTAGGAAACGACCTTGAATGTAACATCCCAGCAGAGCACATGGCGTCAGAGACGGTAGTGCAACACGACGGTGTGATACGCTGAAATCGCGTCTTTTTCATCAGTACTCTTAAGACACTCTGGAGTTCGTTGGTAAAATAACTTACCAGAGGCTCGGCTGATCTGCAGTGTCTCTCTCTTTATGTGTCTCTGTCGTTGCTGTGTGTTTCCATCAACAAATAGGGCAGCTTTAAAAGATATCCGCTGACATCTGTTGCGTCAAAAATGACTTTTATTTCTTCTTAATACTCCGAGAAACTGTTGGAACTCTGGAGCTGAAATCCCACAGCCGCTGTCTGCCTCCGTCCCCGCTGCTGTATGAGCTGCATCACAAGCAGCCTTCAATGATGATGCGAAACAGTGACATCATGTTGTAAGTAGAAGCAATCATTTCCTGACTGTTTCACATGACTGCAGGGGAGCTCAGGAGTTTCCATTGGATTATCATTCCATACTTGGATTGATAGAAAGGCGGCTTGTTAGTTAGTTTGTGCCCCCTTTCCCCCATTCTTCTCCTTTACTGTTGATGAAAACAACTAGTTATTATATTTATTTATATTAAATTATATTTCCTGTAGATGTTATCTCCCAAAAGCTTGTTTCCAAGCCAGTTATTTTGTATACTACCTGAAACATTTTTTTCTTTATTGATTAATTTGGTGTAATATAAGTAAATTTTATACATATTGGGTTTGACCTACAAAACACCCACTAAGTAAGCTATTTTGTAAATTATTATTATGATAGAATGTAAAAGCACTCCAGGTTGCTTTTTACCAGAAATAGTGTACAGCCTTGCTAGCTGCTCTGTGCTTTGAGCTAATGCTAAAGTCAGCATGCTGACATGCTCACAATGATAAGGCTAACATGTTGATGTTTAGCAAATGCAGGATAATGTTTGCTATGTTCACCCTCTTAGCCTAGCCTGTTTAGCATGGTCACATTTGCGAATTAGCACAAAACACAAGTACAGCTGATACATTTGTTTCCAGTAGTCATTGGCTTTTACGCCTGATGACAATACTAGATGGAGGATTAAAGGGGAACTCTACCAATTGTACACATTAGTGTGCAATAGTTTTTGAGGCATTTCACCTACAACTACAAATGTCAACTTCATGGTGATACGAAACATCACCAATGTCTGTATGGGTTCATCCTCTGGTGACAATGAATGTTTATGGCAATCATTCCAAACGTGGTTGAGATATTTCGGTCTGGGTGGACAGACTTTCAGTTTATCTTTAGTGTTTTTTAGAGATAGCATATCTTACCCTAACAGACAATGTTTAGAGCTAGATGATATCTCGTGAAATACTTGTTTTTACTTCCTCATTTTGGATCTGATCATCAGACAATGAGTACTTTGTTTTAAAGGTTAACTGTTTACAGACAAAAGGAAAGCGTTATGTATTTGAGGTGTGTTGACAGTGGCTCAAAGCCAAAGAGTGAGTGAGCATTTAGTGAACTACTGTATTTAAATTGCACTTTCACAACACACGTACCTTCTGGGACTCGCTCAGACCTGTTCCTACACCTGGATCCACACTGTAAAAACTTGTAAGCAGGCCTGTTGTCTTTTGTCAAAAAAGGAAAAAAGAAATCTCGATACTACTAAGTTGTTCACATGCCAGGCCGGAGATTCCAGACTTTTACTCTGGGAAATTTCCCCATCCAGAGGGAGTATAGCAGTGCTGTTCTATAATGGTTTCACTTCCCCCGAGGCTTGGCACTGTTTTTGAGGAAACTCCAACCCAGATAGCTATCGGCACAGTTCACTGGGAGGATAATAGCACAGATGTAAGGCTAGCTCTTAAATCAACACCACATATTTGATAAGAGATCCTATGACTAATCGGTGCATCATGGTTTACACTTATAAGACAATATTACTGTTAAGATGTGAGTCAAGAAAAGTTGAGCGCGCTGCAACGTTTTACTCACACCAGCCTGCCCAGTTGTAAATAATTTCCTCCGTGCGTTGCTTGTTACTTTTGTCCATTATCGTTCCTTTTCAGAGACACAAGCAGTGTTGGGATTTTCCCACGGTCTAAAAAAATGCACGAAGTTGTGTAAGCGGCTTTTAAGAGTCTGGGTCTGCTCTGCAGTTCTCACTGCCAGATGTTGAGAGGCAGCCAATAGTTCAGATGACTCATCTGCACCCAAACATTAAATCCTTTTGTTTTTCATTTCACTGCCTTGACACAAAAGTGCCGACTCTCAAGGAGGAACAGTGGTATTTCATCACGATCGATCTTAAGCTGCTACTTCACTAAAAAGGTTGGCAGAGCCAGTTAAACGGGCAAACACTGGGACGGAGAGAAAGTACCAGACTGTGAGTCAAAGTCATTTGACACAGAATCCACCCAGTTGTTGACTGGTGCTCATTAAAAAATAAAGCAATGAGCGCATTATGATATGAAAGACACAATACAATTCATTTAGTAGTCACTTTCAGTTGCTGTCCATTGGCTGGAAACATATTCACCTACCATATTCACCCACTAGGTGTCAGTGTATGACAGTAAAGAGCTCGGAGCACACGTGTCAGGCTTGGAGTCATCTAATGTTGAATTGTTTCATAATAGACATTGTCCTCGCAGGCTTGTCATAGTTGGAAAAGCACATGTGTTACTCATAATATTAACAATGGCTCTGTTCCATTCAAGTGGCTCATTAAGCCGTCACAGTGAGCCGACATATCAGGACCCTGCAACTGATGGTTCACTTCCAGTAATGTTGTTAGTTACAGCGCTTTTCCTACCGTCACATGTCATAATGCGTGCTGTGAAAAATGCCTCATGTATATACATTAGACAAAGTTTGATCTTGCATTGAAGTTTATTCCTTTGAGGTCCTGGTCTGTGCAGGGACATCTGTTTGTGTAGACTGACGTAAGACTAAAGCAGCAAACTTCCAAACGCAGTTACAGAGTGCTTTACAGAATAAAGTCGTATGAACATTTGAGATAAAAACAATAAAAACATAAAACCTGAATAAACAAGTAGTAAAAACTGGTAAAGTAAAATGATTTATGAGTGATTAAAAACAGCCAATATACTGTAAAAAGAAAAAATAAGCGAGTCAAAATCTGGTTTTAAGTTTACATATATTAGATAAATCAAACTACTGCACGGACTAGACTTCTTGTTGGTCTCTGGGAGTATAAAGAAGCTGCCATGTATAGTCTTTAGTGTGCTCTGTGCCAAATGGTGAATGTGTATATATGGGTAGGTGGCGGTGGACCAACTGCAAATTTTTGCCCCAGGGTTTTTGTAACCCAGGCTGTCCTTTTACTTTCTCTTTACAGAGCTCTCACCACAGCCACACAATGTATTATACAACTGTTTTTACAGGCTGCGTAGTACTTTCCCTTAACCGGTACACTGATTCTGATGAGTCAAATTGAGTTTTCTTTAAATATCACTACTTCTGTCTGCTCTAGATCACCTGTGTTCATACGACACTTATTTTTGATAGAAAATAACTGCAGAAATTCACACAGTCATTCACACGCAAGGAGAAAAGGAGTACTCTTTTTGTTGGGAATGGCTTCCCTTGTGCTAAACCGTATGACTCTGATTTGTCTCAGTCAGCCAATAAGTATCCACACTGTGCACATGACAGTCATTAGGATAATTGTAATTGAATGAGGAGGGACCGTGCACAACCCGAGGACATGCACGTGTAACATTAAGAGTGTGCTCCTTTGCCTTTTTAGTGCACGAGACACAGACCCTTTAATGCCATTGATAACATGATGGCATCTCGTCAAGGTTACAAATGTGTTATTCCTAATGTGTCTTTGGTGCTAAAAGTCACTTTCCTCATGTGTTATCTTCACTGTGTGGTTGAGGGGGTTTCCGTTACCATGTGTTACCGATGGATTGCGAGTGGTAAGTGGGGAACCTCAGTGGATGGGGCTAAGAGGATTTTCCATCTTAACGTCTCGCCAACTGTCACCAACAGTCGGTCACCTGGAGGTGATCCCTTTGAGAGGCCCACTCGTGTGTTTGGGTTCGTGTGTGGGGGGGGGAATCCTTTCCACTGGCTAAACTACACGCCAAACCAAAAGAACAGCAGAGAAGTCAATGCATACATTCTGTACACTGGGCACTGTATGTACATCCCACTAAAGGCATGAGTTCACACCCCTGTCTGAAGTCAGAAAGAGGCAATGTGACTTGTGAAAAGGTGGCGCTGTTAAAGCCAGTTAGAGTGGTTATGTAACACTTGACACTTTGGTGAGAGCTTAACTCAGCGGCGTCAAGGTACAAGTACATGTCGTGCTAGCTTGTGTGTCTAACCTCGGCCTCTTGACTGTTTTAGGAGGTGGAGTGGTTACTCCACAACTTATTATCGTACACTCAATTTTGCATCGCCCCCGTTTTACTCAGCAACAGATTAGAAACCAGCGTTTTCAGTGAGGCCGGTACAAAAGCACAAGACGCAAGACTAAACATGTCTGTGGGTCCTGGTGTGAGGAGCTAAATTTATCATACAAAAACAAAAACAACGCTCCTCTGTGCCAAATATTTCCAGAAATGCTATGTTTGCTGTCTGTACTTGGTTTTAGTGGAGCCCACTGACACAAATCACAACAAACACGGCGCAGTGATGATCTCGCTATTTGTGGAGCTCGTCTCTAGTCCTGTTCATTTTAATTCTGCAATCCTCTTTGTGAAAATGACGTTGTGCCACCGATAGAAAGCGGGATTAACCCGTACATAGAGAAGGGAACAAGACGTACAGAGCTTCATGGAGCACTCGGCAGGACGGCAGCACTCACTCCATTCAACTTGGAGAGGAACGCTCGGGGCAATGGCTGCTTTATCCTACATGCATGTACAGCACAGGGCTCGTCTGTACTTCCCATTACCCTCTGCCCCTGTGACAGAAACTCTCCTCCAAGATTTCGAGGACATCAGCACAACAGCCTCTCCACAACAACGGCCTGGTGCTGGCATCATTTCCACGGTGACACCCTCTCAGTGGGAGAATCTCCTAGGTGACGCCCTCTATTGACACGCCTCCGAGGTGCCCGGGTGCCTTTTTGTAGGCAGGTGCATCCTGTGTGGCATTAGACGGAGGAGCCTGGCACAGGTCTTTCTTCTTTTGCTCGTGTTCTCTCTCTGTGGGAACATCTATGCAGCTCCGTATCTGGTCTGGAAGGCAGAGTGAAAAAGAGCAGACACTGGAATCCAGATAAGATTATTTAGAAACAACTTGGAGAGTTTCCATTTGTTTTGCAAATTCCAATTTCATCCAAACTTGGGTTATGAAGTGCATAGAGAGGTCCTGTGTTTTGACACAAATGTAACCTTCAACTGTTGGATATTTTTCACTGACTGATCTGTTTAAAAGCAAGCAAGCTGCACAGCAGGGCTAAAAGGCCGCTGGATTCAGAGACTGACCTTGGACGGACGATGGAGGGGTACGGTTATGAGCACTTTGGTGCAGACGGAGCGAGGGAGAGCCAGGAGGTGGATTATCGGAGAATTGTAGGAGACACTCAGCCCCAACGTACCGACGTATCACCCGGGGAAGGCAAACATTGTGTCAGGCAAACCTCACATGGCCACGGACATGAAACTGCAGCCCAGCGATACAGCGCCACACGCATCCAGGCCGGTCTAGGCCCAGAGAGGTGAGTTGCTGAGAAAATATACGGAGAACGAGCCTTTAGGTACCCAAACAGTAACTAGGCTAAAACACATTTATTTTACTATTTACACAGAAGTAGCTATTCAAAACCTTTTGTAAAAATGTCTTTTAAAATTCTGAATTTTACACACCAGAGGATTAGTCTTGATTCTAAAAAGATGCAGGTGAGACTAAAAGACAAAGATTGATAATTAAATAGAAGAATGCCACAACAATGTCAACCCTCAATGCCAATATCCAATTTTTAAATGAAAGGACAATGTGATGTCAGTCCTCATGCTTTACTTCCGCTGGCTGTGCCTTCATAAGGCTGCGCATGTAAATGAACTTCATGCCGTCGGGTCAGTTTACATGTCCACA
Source organism: Pholis gunnellus (assembly GCF_910591455.1). Lineage (NCBI taxonomy): Eukaryota > Metazoa > Chordata > Actinopteri > Perciformes > Pholidae > Pholis > Pholis gunnellus. The sequence goes on along the minus strand of NC_136549.1, from coordinate 12,749,367 downwards.
CACTTGTATTTAGATCAGTTTGCAAATGCCCTTGAGGTTAGAACCCCTCGCTTCGGATGACACTTCATTTTTGAGTTGTTTGAAGGATAAGGATGGATAATACTTTTGTCTTACGAGCAGATGCCGTAAAAACCTGAAAAACGGCTTATCTTAAAATGTCAGGTGCTATTTTGAACGTGTGCCATGTGCCCTTTGTGCACACGGACAATTCTGTGATGTAACATCAAGGCAGGAGTGAGCAGCATGCCACAGGGAGCATAAACAAGGCTGAATCAACTGCTCAGAATAGCGACAGTATATAAAGGAACCATTGACCCATATCTGCAATGACCCACATTTAATTTGACAACAAACACAGAGTGGGAAACAGAACCCCCTGAGTCACCTTGACAGGCCAATCTAGCAGCCCTCCTTTAAGATTAATATAGAACAAGAGAGGACTGTGTGGCATATTAGGTTACAGGGAAGACCACATGGTTCTCCATTGGATTCAATGTCTGACATGCAATCAGTGAAACATCTCTGCAAGAAATGATCAATATACCAGAAATGAAAGCCCCGAGAATAGTGATGTTGTTACTTAATAGCCTGTAATTCAAAACGTGCTCCTTGGCAGCAGATATGACAAAACCTTTATCGGACGTGAACCCTTGTACTGTGATTACTCATTAGATTTCACATACATGTATGAAATGAGCTTTAAAAAATGTGTTCTCATTCCCCTCAGTGACCCCATGTATTCATGATGTAGCCCAAAATAGAACGGCATTCTCTTATAGAGGCTGAACTTTCATTTGTTTCCTAAACAAACAGCACACCATTGAAAGCGGCTTCAAAACTTGGCAGTTAACGGTTATATCTACTTTTGTACTGTGTGTGTGTATATAATATATATATATATTAAAAAGTTAATAGGGGAAAAAAGACAGTGAATTTTATCCACATCAAGAATTTGTTTTCCTCTAAAAGCTGCTTCCCTGCACATCCCGCAATTGTCATCATGTGAACATTTTAGTGCACTTAATCCAGTTTAGATGAGTTACATGTGACCAGGACTCAGACAGTGCTGCTTTCATATTAGTGCTAACAAGTCATGCTCAAAGACTGCTGACAATTATACCAATACAAGAAATAGAACGATTGACTTTGTGAAAGAAAAACTAAAACTGCAAAATCACGATGGTAAAAGATGTAAATTAGCAATACAAAAATGTAAGAGTACCCAATTAAAATTAAAAAGCCCTGCGTTCAAAATGCTACTTAAGTGTAAGAATGCATCATCAACAGTACTGTGCTATATTAAAATATTGGGTGACTATTGTTTAACATGTAAGCAGCATATTAATATCGCCACATGGTCTGGACTTATTTTATAACCACACGTTGGCAAGTTTAATACATGACAACAATGCATATTATTGTATTTAGAACAAAGTCTTATATGTGTAGTGGAGTAAAAACATAACAGCACATTCATGTTTAAATGTAATGGAAGGATAAAGAAGCATTATGGAAGCAATCAAGTAAAGTGCTTTAAAACTGCACATTTAACCAAAGCAGCTTAAAACCACCAACGCTACAATGAAAAAGTAGAGCCTATCTTCACTCTAACAGCGTGCCTAGAATGGCCCATTGGAATGAACCGACAGCTCTGATAAACCGGTGTACCCGGTAGCGACACGTCCACGTGGTAAAAACTCCAGTTGAACGCTAGTTAACCCTTTTTAGTTCCCCCTCCGCCACTGACTCCACAGCAGCAAAAACATGCAGAGGGTTAAACACGCCTCTGTAAGGAGGAGAGGGGATGTGACGCTGCTGCCAGCACATAGCACCAACACGCACTGTCTGCATCGACAGGCAATCACTTCTGATTCACTTCACTGCTAACCAGCACTTTTACATCTTGGAGCACCGATCGACCTTGTTTTTTTTCCTCGTCGATTTGGTCTTTTCGCGGTAGAAGGGAATACCGTGTCCATTGTCGTTTTTTAAAGATTTCTGTAGCTTCACAGCTGGAAAGTTGCTTCTCTTTTGGTCAACGTGGGCATCAGCTCCAAAAAGGTTAGCTAGCCGAACGTAACTCGGTGTAGGGGGGTGGTATTGTGAGAGTGTATGCTAGTTTCCAGAAGCTACATAGTCCAAACCACTTTATTTCATATTGAACGTAAGGGGGGGAAAGCGTTCTTTAAAGTCTCGTGAGCGTTTTCCACATGCCAAGCCAGAAATAACCAGACTGCTAACGTCAATGCTAACTGCTAACGGCTGCTCCCACATGTCTGCAAGTACAACCTAGTCTGCACTCGGCTCGTGTCTGGTCTGCCCAAAAGTTCGGTTGCATGCACATACGTGGATTGTTAACGCATCTGCACCAGTTGCGATAGTTTGGTTTTGTAGCACAAATGGGGTTTAAGTTTATCTGCTTGTTTTTTTAAATGAGTAACATGTAGCGTACGGTGAACTGAACCCTGTGACGACACAGTGACGAGCTAAATAAGGTAACGTGACATGCATTTGTGTCAAATATCGATGGTTTACACGAGGGCTTACTTGCCTTTTTATAGTTAATTTGTCATTTAAATACCAGCCGGTTGAAGTAACGTTACCACCGGTGTCTCCAGCATTATTACACCAGCTGTGTTCACGAGCCAACGTTATTTGGTGCGATGGCAATGTACACAGATATCGTTATCTATGTTGCGTTATGTAACACGCGTGTTTATTTCGTTGAACCTTACTGGTACTAATGCTAGTTAATTGACGTTAACTGAACGTCCCTCACCTGTGCTTAGCATGTATGAACATGTGATATAACGCAATGTTAGAATGAACTCGACCTACACCTGAACGCAACACCAAACTCGCATCAAAACTCTGCCAAAATAGTTTTCCCTTTGTTATTTAATTGGCGTTATATGGGGGTAGAGAAAGATATTGGTTGCTCTAGTAAATAAAGAGCTTCTCTTCAATTCGGCATGCTTTGTGTCGGTTTACACAATGATCTGTTTAACCTGTATGGACCTTTGAGGTGGGAGGCTAACATGGGGACTAGCATGGATAATGTAACGTGGAAGATGAAGAGCAAGGATGTTGCGTTGCCACCTCACCGTATAAACAAGCAACGCTAGCTGCTTTTTTTTTTTTTTAAACTAAGGGTGTGCAACGCAAAAGCAGCTAATGTTTGCAAGCTATACTGATAATGCAATGTAGGTCATCGTTCAAGTCGAGGACACATTGTAAGGATGTCGTGTTCTTTTTGTGGACGGCGTTTCAACTGATATGCTGGTAGAGAGTCCTAGCTAATCGGTTCAGTTCAATGCTAGTGGGTCACCCGGCCATGTTTTGCTTCACACGCGCCCATGTGGCGACTATTGCACTGATGTTGTACGCCTCACGCGCACGAGAATATGTTTTGAAAATGGCAATGAGATTAATAATTTAGACAGGAATTTGCTCGCCACTAAATCACAGTAGCATTGTTTTAACAGTGACGTGTTTGTGATACATGGTGGGATCTAATGTTACGTAATGTCCCGTTATGTATCTGCAGCAGTCATAAAGAAACAATCAATTACACGTGTATAACATTTATTACCGGATTATTATTGGTTTATTTTTGCAAGCGGATGAAGTGGTGCATCTTGATCCTGCCACGCAGGCGCACTGACCAGCAGCTGGCTGTATGTGTGTGTGTGTGTGTGTGTGTGTGTGTGTGTGGGGTGGGGGGGAGGATGTTGATGTTGCTATGGTTATGTCTTCCCTGTGAGAAGGTCACTAAAGCTCTGCCTGCAAAGTGGATGTCTAGTGTTCTTGCAGAGCATCCTTTTTAGATTGCACATCTTGATCTGAGTCTGCACAGTTGATTGAAGTTGCTTCTCCTTGTCATTTGGCAGCATGGCGGATTACTTGATCAGCGGTGGCACGGGATACGTCCCCGAAGATGGACTCTCGGCTCAGCAGCTTTTCTCAGTTGGAGATGGCCTGACGTACAAGTAAGTCTCCCTGCATCACAAACTTTAATTGAGTCATTTCGGAAAAAATCTCAGTAAAGTTATTTAAATTCAAAGTACGGTCTCCTTATTTTAAAACCTCACCTGCGCGCAATGGTGGGTGACGTGTACGCAGCAGTGCTTTGTAATGGCCAACGCATTTTGAACCAGCAGATCTGACCAACAGTGCGTTGTCTCCGATGGTCATACGGCTGAAGAGCTATGCTCTAAAGGAGATGGGTTGACTTACAAGTGAGTAAAACAGTCATCTTCAAACTGTTTTGAAACTGTGCTGTTAAAAAAAAAAAACTTTGTCTCTCCAAAAAGTGAATTCATAAAGGGGAAGCAAATGACAGTCCTTCCAAAGCAACTTTACTTTGACTGAAAAATGAAAAAAAATAAAAATCCATGGCAAAATCTCAATCTGGTGTCATGAAAGTGCATGAATGCAGAAGATAAAAGGAGGGCTTTTGTATGATCTTGGTCATGGGGATCAAATTTGCTTCCAGTGGACACAACTGCATGAATAACTTCAACTAACCATCAAAGGGCATGAGCTGTCCTGTGAATGCACCATGCATGTCAGAGCAGCTCATGCCCTTTCTTTAAAATAAAATCACAACACTTTTCCTCTTTTGATAAAAGCACTCATTTCTCACATCTGTCTTAACCTCACTCAGCTCTGGGATGCTTTCTGGTGATGCTTTGTATTTGAACTTGTGCATTTTGTCTGAAATTTTCTTCAATAATCCTTGAAATCACCCTTTTTTCCATTTTCTTAATTCTAAATAAGAAGCAAAGCATTGTGTGACTCAGTTGTAGCGTTGTTTCTCCTAGATCCATCAGTGCTTTACCTCTTAAACAGGCACTAACAACCACTACAATCAATGCTTAAGGTGCCCACTCGGCGTTCCCTGAAAGACCATTAGTCAATAGATAATTATATAGGATGTATATAGTAGATAATTCTCCGTATGGCATAATCGTCTGCACAACAAAACTCCAGTTATCTACACTGATCATGCTGCTCCTGCTTTAGGGAAGCTAATTGAATAGAAAACGTAACCGTGTTAGAAGCGTGTCCGCGTGTGATTGAACAACCTCTCCACACTGTAATGAAGTGCATCGCGACCAAAGGAAGGTTTGCGCACATGATGGCCTGAATTGACATCATGTGGATTGCTGGAGGAATTGGGGTCGTGTGGGGTTGCTTCAACGTCTATTGCTAGATTCCTTTTGAAGCATGTTTTAAAATTGCTGATCACTTTTCCTGTAATCTTTGATGTATATCTTAAATGTACCCAATTACTTGCTCAACACTTAAACCTATCACAGGTACTGACTTTAAGACGACAATTACACAGGATGTTTTTTTTTATTTTAGAGGAAAAGGAAGTAAGCCACTCAGAAAGTGAGGCACAGGAAGACAGAAACAGCATTTTGAGAGGACCGTGTTCCTGCAGCATTTTGACCTTTTTAAACTATGCGCGTGTTCTTCTAATCAGAGCTGCTTCTGAACTCCATTTTTCTGTCCGCACTATTGAAAAGGCCTAGAAAGTGTTCGAGGCGGCCGACTTTAAGGGATCCGAGCTGTTAGCTTTCCATTATGGGGCAAGGTGATGAACCGTAGTTTATACACGCAGACGCTGTAAAATACATTTACTAAAGATACAAAAGTGTAAGTACCTCTTATGCGACAGGCTGGTGGTTAAATACTGGCTCACTGCCAGTCCCATTCACACGAGACCACTTCAACATAACCCTATAATTTAAACTATGCACTATATACTACACACTGTGGGCCTTGTGGACTCAAAAGTCTGTTCAGAATGTTCACCGATCACGCACTGTATCTTTTTAATGACCTTTAAAATCTGTCTCGTCTTTTCAAACCTTTTGGGCAAGTTACCTGGAAAACCAAGTCTTATTAAAACCATCATTTTAATCAACCACAGTTGATCACCTCAGACGTTGGGCTGGCATAAGAGCACATATTTCTCATCTCATTTAGAAGATACCGGGTGCCATGCTCTCAGCTGCTTTTGGATGTTGTTTTGGGTGAGGTGGTTGTAAATGTTGATGCCCAGGCAACAACAGGCACAAACAGTGGAAGATCAATTATGGCCTCTGGTTGTGCTTTGAAACACTCCCGCTTAGCGTCATGCATTTGTCTACATTTAACATTCAAACGAGAACCACAATAAGGCATCACCAGGCCAGTGTTGTCTTTTACAATTCAAATCCAACACAATGAGCGCTGAGCTCTGAGTCAGTGGGTGCAGCCCGTGAGCCGCAGCTGAGGTTTGTGGCTGCTGCTAAATGCTAGCAGATGTGTGCTGGACTTCCTGCTTGTCCCCACGCTGATGTGCGTGGGTCTTCGGGATCTAACGTGAGAAGAAACCAACGAACGAACAGGACTCCTCCCTCATAGTGTACCGTCTTTTGCGACTATTTCAGACCTTCCTTTTCTTCCACCCACGCAGAGACCTTTTACGCCGTGTCAGCCCTCGACTTTCACTTCCGTCCCCCCGTTCTCATCATCTAGACTCTTGTTACGTCCACTCGTACTGCTCCCCATCTACCTGTTTCTCATACCCGCGCTCTGTATTCCCCCGCCAAGCTTCCTCCAACGTCCACGTGGCATACAAAGCCTCCCTTGTTCCTCCATCTTTCCGTCCGTTCCCTGCCCTGTTCTCACACCCAGCTGCAAAGAAAAAAAAATCCCTCTGGGCTTCTGGTTGAAAAACAAACACACCATCTCATTCTACCTGCTCATCGTGTTTATACTGTCCAAGAGCTGAGTGAGATCAACTGTAGCTTCATTTTTACCAAGTACAGGGTGCAGCGTGACCCAGCCACACTCAGTCACTAGACTCACTACCCTACTTAGTAATATTCTAGGACCATAAAAGAGTATCCAACAATAGGTTGCAGGCTTTAAACTGTAGCGTTGTTCTAGTTGAAGTTGGTATACAGAAGGAAATGAGTAGAAAAGAGATCAGGCTGATTCAATGTCTAACAAATATTGAATTTGAATTGTTCTTTTAAAGCTAAATCACTTAGTCTTTTACCTGTTTTACACAGTTTTCTGTCTTTTTCAATAGTACCAATTCACCCTGTGAGCTACTCGTAATGTAGGAATAAGAAAACATGTTCAATTCTCAGTTTTTCTTGGAGATATTTAGCAGAATACATCACAAATATTCATGTTGTTTTAAACATGAACTCTTTAGCTCTTGGTGTTTTCAAAGGATGTTTTCAACCGGCCATGGCAAGTCGCGCCGGACCCTTACTCTACATTTTGTTTGTGTCTTTCAGTGACTTCCTGATATTACCCGGCTTCATCGACTTCACCTCAGACGAAGTGGTGAGTACACCTACGTGTGTAGGACATACGTGAGAATACAAAAGGCCGCGGAATAGGTCGCTGGTTGTTTCAGACGAACCTGAGGAGCAAGTATCTCAGGAGAGACTCTCCCAGGTATTTTGAAAGACGAGTCAAATCACTTCTTCGGTTTAATCCACACCCTTCCATGGTAATTAATGTGGCGGTGTCGTCAGACAGAGCGTCCTTGGCCGAGCCGCGTCCTGAACAATCAGCCTTATTGCAGTGGACTCTCTGTTTCATTTTATTACAAACAAGCCTCTCTACCCCCAGACCTCAACCTCATTTCCTAATGGCAGCTCTCACAAAAACAGTCTTGTTTTTGTCCATTTATAAACCGTCTGCATCACTTCTCCTCTCCCCCCGCTGCCCTGCTATTTTTGCCCGATGTGGTCACCCACTGGCTGCCGCCTCACCCGTGTGTTTACGTTTGTCTGGTCGGTTGCTCATCCACGTCTCTCGGCAGATGACGGGAGAGTTAATCTCTGGGCTTCAGATGAAATCCCTCTCTTCTGCTTCGTCCATCTCAGCAGACTTTAATTTAACATATCTCAAATTCCCCCCCCCCCCCCCCTCTTCAGTTACAGGGAGCTCTCGCTGCTCTGCGAGATGCCTGTCTGCCTCGCCATGTTGTCATGGGCTGGTTGTCTCTACAGAGTCGTTGCCTTGCCCTAGTTTTTTTTCCACAGGATAGTGAGTCTATTCAAGCTCGAATAAATAATGCTTCCACATTTGGCCTCTTGTCGCCACTTTTGAATGGAGTGGTTTATATTCACACAGCGACTCCGACATCTGTAATATACTTCTGAGCTTTTGTGCACGGTGACATGAAGAGGGGCGGCATGTGCCTGGAGGTGTTGTGGGAAATTCTTCGGCTTTGCGATGTTGTTGACCTGCTGTCCTGACTCTCGGTTGAATTTAGCAGGTCAGTGAGCAGCTGTGCTCTTCTCTAAATGGAGACGTGGTGTTTGGTGATTTTTAGTCTCGACTTGGCCGTGAACCCCTTGAGAAAAGCCTCCGTGGTTTATGTCTGGCTCAGATAAGTAGGGAAAGCTTGGACACCACAGAACTCATTTGCTGGTTTCCCATGTGCAAAGAATGTCATTATTTTCACACACACACAGTTGGAGATAACAATAGCGGGAATCGCGGTTGTGGGAATCGGTAAGATGTTAAATTCGGAGATACGGCGGTGTGGCTCGTTTTATTGTTTCCAAACACTGTCAGCTTTCTGTCCCTGAGAGGAAGGACTCTTTTTGATGGAGCATGCATCTTATTGCACTTTGTATCACCGATAAACACGTAATGACACACACAAACTAAAATGATGTACATTTTGAACATACACCATTTATTGAAAAAAAAAGTCACCTCAAATGACTCCTCCTGGTGTCACTGAAACATATTTAAAGATATTAACTACTACATTATATTGAATCTGCCAAGTTGAGTCTGCCCCCTGGTGGTTCATGTGCAAACCTACAGAAACAAACCTTTCTGCATAAAACCTCTCTTTGTGTCTCTTAGGACCTGACGTCGGCGCTGACCAGGAAGATCACGTTGAAGACCCCTCTCATCTCCTCCCCCATGGACACGGTCACAGAGTCGGCTATGGCTATTGCTATGGCGGTAAGACACTGCTTTGCCAAAACTGCTATTAAGAAAGAGCGCCGATTTTTCATTTATTGCCTAATATTAACTCTGATATTATAATTTTCTTTATTCGGTAGCTTATGGGAGGCATCGGCATCATTCACCACAACTGCACACCAGAATTCCAAGCCAACGAGGTCCGCAAGGTTAAGGTAAATAATGATGATAAATTATTATTCATATGTGCAAATACCTATACTCCTCATGTTCTGCACTAAAGTACAAACCTTAGCCAATGTAACTTGACTCTCGCATGAACCATATCTTGACCTCTCATTATCTTGTGCTGTCCCTATATAGGTTATGGTAATCATCTTCCATCTGTGTGTGTTTTGTACGTTACAGTTGTTTTTTTTGTATTTGCTTATTAACATGTACTTATTGTCTTGGTGTGATGTTTTGCGCTGCTTTGCACAAATAAAGGAGAGAAAAAATAATCCTCGTAGTAATTCTGTTTTGGTTTTTCTTTGTGTCCAGAGGTTTGAGCAGGGTTTTATCACAGACCCAGTTGTGATGAGTCCGCGCCACACAGTCGGGGACGTGTTTGAGGCCAAAGTAAGACACGGCTTCTCTGGCATTCCAGTCACAGAGACCGGCAAAATGGGCAGCAAGCTGGTGGGCATCGTCACCTCCCGAGACATTGACTTCCTGTCTGAGAAAGACCGCGGCAAACCTCTGGAGGAGGTGTGTGTTTTTTTTAATGTTCTTTTTAAGGAAAGTGATTCAGTTTACAGATGTTTGCGTTGGCATCACTCATTCCATTGCTTCTTGCTTGTCGTCTCCAAGGCCATGACAAAGAGGGAGGAGCTGGTCGTGGCTCCAGCCGGTGTTACCCTAAAAGAAGCCAATGACATTCTGCAGCGCAGTAAAAAAGGTGAATAGAAGGTCATGTGCGATGGCATCTTTTTCTAGTCGGATTTTGGTCACTCTAATGCAATTTAATAACCTCGACTTTAACTTTCTCCGCAACCAGGCAAGCTTCCCATTGTAAATAATAACGACGAGCTGGTGGCCATCATCGCCAGGACGGATCTGAAGAAGAACAGGGACTACCCGCTGGCCTCCAAAGACTCGCGCAAACAGCTGCTGTGTGGCGCCGCCATCGGCACCAGGGACGACGACAAATACAGACTGGACCTGCTGGTGCAGGCCGGAGTGGATGTCGTCGTACTGGTGGGTGATTCGTACTGGTGTCAAGACTGCTGAATCCTCGGGTCCATGTCAGTCTACTGAACTCATGAATGTTTGTTTTTTTACATCCCCAGGACTCTTCACAAGGCAACTCGGTCTATCAAATCAACATGATCAATTATATTAAGCAGAAGCATCAAGAACTCCAAGTGGTGGGAGGAAACGGTGAGTTTGCTGCTGTTGCCTTTTTTTTTGCCAGCCTCTTTTTTTATAATGCCAACAAAATGTAATAGTCTGAACACATTTTTTTCCACCACTTTCTTCTTCTTCTTTTACCGACAGTGGTCACAGCAGCTCAGGCCAAGAACCTGATCGATGCCGGTGTCGATGCTCTGAGAGTCGGCATGGGCTGCGGCTCCATCTGCATCACACAGGAAGGTACGCACCCGTCTATGCTCAATGCGCTCTCATCAACACAGCTACAGCATGAGTACCGGAAATTTAATTTATCTCATAATGTCGTTAACGCACATGACGAGATGATGAAGTTAGTCCTGAGCTGTAGCTCATCAGTACGAGCTGTACCCGCTCTTAAAGGAAAGGCCATCCGCTGCTAATGGTAAAAATGAAATACCCGGAGACCCTCCTTGTTGTCATGGTGATATGCCAAGGCCTCATTCTGGGTAACCATGGGGACCCGCTTCTCGTGCTCAGACTGGGTCACGTTCGGAGGAGATGTGTTGAACCTAAAATAGCTCTATTAGTCCTCACTTAAATAGATGCTCTAGCGGGTCTGATCTGGCTTTGTTTGTTAATCCGTGTCCACGGCGGTCATTGTTGGCTGCGTTTTGCTATCTTCCAGTCATGGCATGTGGACGGCCCCAGGGGACCTCGGTGTACAAGGTAGCCGAGTACGCCAGGCGCTTCGGTGTGCCGGTCATCGCCGACGGCGGCATTCAGACCGTGGGCCACGTGGTGAAGGCGCTGTCCCTCGGCGCATCGACTGGTGAGGCTTCAAAGATTACGACGCAGAGAATGTCGTAGCATTGTGTCATTAGAAAAAACAAATCCAGTCTTACCAGCAGCGATGCTGTTAGATCGGGTAATAAAACACTGATAATTCTCTCCCACTCCAGTGATGATGGGCTCGTTGCTTGCGGCAACCACCGAGGCTCCAGGGGAGTACTTCTTCTCAGACGGTGTGCGGCTGAAAAAGTACCGCGGGATGGGCTCCCTGGACGCCATGGAGAAGAGCACCAGCTGCCAGAAACGCTATTTTAGGTGCGTGGGAGGCTAAAGGCAGCGAAAAGCCAAATTTCCAAGAGCGGCTGATTTTTAAACGCTTTGATTCCACTGGAGGAATATTGATTCATGTCTTTCCACAGTGAGGGCGACAATGTGAAGGTAGCCCAGGGTGTGTCGGGCTCGGTCCAGGACAAGGGCTCCATCCACAAGTTTGTACCTTACCTGATAGCTGGTATCCAGCATGGCTGCCAGGACATCGGGGCAAAGAGTCTGTCTGTCCTCCGGTGAGTAGCGTGTGAGCCACTGGTTGTAAAGCAGACGATAACTTTTTATGTGCGTTGTGTTTTTATCCGCTTTCTATCTTCCGCAGTTCCATGATGTACTCTGGAGAGCTGAAGTTTGAAAAGAGGACCATGTCGGCACAGGTGGAGGGAGGTGTTCATGGACTCCACTCGTAAGTACAAAAAAAATAGAGTAGACTTTATTCTGGGACAATCAAGTCTTTACTTTGTGTCCTCTGTAGGGATCATGCACAAAAAAAACAACAAACACCCTCCTTTTGAAAAAGAAGTTGGACTGAATTGTTGCGGTAGAAACAAAATGTCAGTTGTTTCAGTGAGAGGAGGTTTCTCTCGGTCCCAGAAGCAGGAATAGGAACTCTGAACTGCGGTTTCTTTGACAGTCATAGAGGATTTCATCATTTTACGTTGCTAAGAAACAGTGTGGCTCCAATATTACTGTTCTTCCTGATGCGTTGGCAAAATAAACCTGCTCCATAGTTGAGAGAAAGAAGAGACAATGCAGCGAATCAGAAAGGACAAATGCTAGTCTCCATTATCACTATTGGTACCCAGACTTTATTTATATCCGTACGTTATGTAGAGACCTATTTGCAAATGCAATTTTATTCCTGCTAAATGCATTCAGAAAACAAGTAACCAGTGCATGCAAGTTACTGAAATAAAGTGAATCACAGTTAACGTACTTGTTGCAGCAATACTTTCAATTTACATTCAAGCTGGCGCTGATTTCTCTCCCGATTTCTCTCTCTGCCTCCACAGTTACGAGAAGCGGCTTTACTGAGGCGGGGGCGGGGGGAGATGAAGTGCAGCTCATCGGTGCACGTCTTAACAGTGACCAAATGTTAAAATCGCCACTTCTGCTAAAATACGCGCCACCCACTACACCCTCTCTGCCCTCTCCTCCGTCGTACCCGCCGTTACTCTCTCTCTCTCTCCGACCCCAGCCGGCTGCTCTTTGGGAGGAACGAGGCACAGTAGCGCAGCGAGAATCCTCAAAACCGACACCCGACTCTTCTCTGAACACCTGGGATTTCTTTGCACTCGACAAGCGGCGCATTCAGGGTTTTCGGAGTGACACACACCTGTATCTCGAGTATGCAGCCGACCCCTATTTAGCGTGCGTGGATGAACTGTGTGTGTGTTGCGAGTCGTGAACCGAGGGTAGCGTGTGTCTGGCTGAGTGATGTGTCTTGGGACAACGAAAGTGAAGGCGCTCTGTGTTTACTTGTTGGATGTTGGAGGGTGTAAAACGGCCATGGTGCAGATCACATCAGCATCTTATCTGGCTTTTTTTTTTGGGGGATCCATGTTTACCAGCACGCCCCCCCCCCCCCCCCCCCCCCCCCCCCAGTCTGAAGCCTCTCACATCCCAGCTCTTAAACACACCAGTACGTACAGAAAACCAGACAAAACACTCGTCTCTCTCTATGTGAAGTGTATTGGTGTTTCATGGCAATCTTACTATTGTTTTTCTTTTCATTTTTAAGTCATTCAAGGTATAAGCTACTTAATGAACAGTAGCCGTTTATATTTCAGCGCATATTGGTTACTCTCCCCCCGTCTTGTGGATCCAGAGGTACGAGATATTGGCCGTGACTTTGTATCCAGTCAGTGTCTCCCTACAATCAATAGACCGAACCCAGACCCTCAGTCTTAACCTTTGTGGGCATTCATTTTTCCCCTTCAACGACATCTTGACAAATAATCAGTGTCCCATTTCAGTGCGTAGTGTTCATATGTTGAGCATGGAAGGGACCAAAAGCTGAAGATCAGGTATGTTGGAAGAAAAAAAAAGAAAAAACTAAAATGTATTGCATCAATCAAGAGTAGTTCCAAATGAGGACTGTTTCTCCGCCCTGTAATTTGAATACTTTTAGATAAATCAAACTTTATATTAAACCTGTATAGTCTTTGGGGGGGGCTTTGAATTGCGCATGAAGTGTTTTGATATGCATGTTAGTTTTTTCACTAAGCCAAACACGGCTGTATTTATATTCTGCGTTATTGTAATTGCATACATACTGCCAAGTGTCTTTGCGCTTCCTCTTGACACTTTTCTTTTTGTAATTTCGAAAACCAAAATTGGCGCGAGAAGTCGCTTGTTACCGTAGTCACTTCATTCCTGGTTCTCAGTTATAGGTTTGTTTTCTTTCTCGGCAATGTGTTTCTTTTTACCAGAGGTATGCCTTGAAACGGGGATGGATAAAAGCTGCATGACAGCTCAGTGAAACAGCATAATGCTACACACCCTCTCGACCCTTTTTCTTACTTTAAAACGGCATCGCTTGTGTTTATCATTCAGCTTATGTAGGAGTAGACTTTTCTATTATTTTCATACTGGATGTCCTTTTGGCCAGATGTAATTTCTTTTTTTTTTTCTTTTTTTTTAATAAAATTTCCCAGATTGTAAGAGTTGAGTTGATTCCTCTAACATGCTAATGTATTTACCCTGCACAGGGTTCACTTGACTTAAAAAAAAAAGCCTTGCAATTGGACAAAATTGCAAAATAAATGTACATGAAAATATATGGAGAACTATATACCTATATCCAGTTGGAAATGACTGCTGCTTGTTTTCAGTTTCCCATCTAAAGAGATAATTCAGGTTTTTATTTTAAATGTCTTATTTGTACTGGGTTCTGTTAGTCCATCTAAAAAGCACAAATATGGTCATAAGTGAGATGTTCGGTTTATATTTGTTTTATTTGTTTTTGTGCTGCAGTTTTGTATTATTTCAGCTTCGGGATATTGTGAAGCCGCTACAGTTGCCGGAACACTGCAGTAGCCTCTGCAACCAACAACCAAAACAATCAAGCAAGGGCTTTTTAGATGGACAGAAAAGACTCAGTATTCATGAAAACCAATTGGGATGTTTTTGAGGAATATCACTTCAGCACATGTTTACAGTAAAACACTCAACAGAGGTTTGTTGCTTTTGCTTTCAATATGGTAAAACAATAAATAAATCAAACATGCATGGACTTATGTCTTATTGAATATGAGCTGCAAAGTCACATTGGACGTCACTTCGAACCTTAAGTGAAATAAGCCACATTTTTTTTTTATAAAAGACACTTTATTAAACAATGTGTTTTAGCAAAGTTATGTTTGAACATAAATAAATTAGTAAGCAAGTCATAGAAGATGCTGCCAGTGTATGTAGAAGCACAGTCCATTGGTAATAATTGCAGGATAAGGTAACAGTGTGCGTTCTTCTCCAGTAGAGGGCACTGCTGCATCAGAACGGCAAGTAAGTAAGGTGTGTGGCATAGTGGTACGGACAGTTTACAAACTGAATAGCAATCCCACTTATCTAACATGAGACTCAATGATGATGTTATGCTGAGATTGAAAACCTAAGACTTCAGTAGTATTTAATAAGTGCTTAATTTTAGTCACAGTACAGAACTATTATTTGGAATGTTGGAATGCGATAAAAACATTTGTACAAATAAATTCTTGTTATCACCACTCGGTAAAATGTCACTATTCATTTGACTGTATCAAACTTCACCAGCCTTAATCAAACATGTAAAAGTTAGAAATTACCTTTTGGCTTTTGACATTCTTGGCACTTAGACCCTCATCGACATTCACTAATTACCACATAAGGAAGCTCATCAAACCTCCCAAAACGTTATCTTGGCAGCTATAGGTTTTATGGTGCAAGCAAAAGCTACCATGCACTACCAAATAGGCTGTAAAAAACCTTGAGAGTCACCCTTCTGACATCCTTCTTAACAAGTCTTCTACGTAACTCTTGTGTGACCAGACTGTCCTTTTTATAAATCAATAGTCTCGCTGCAGATGCTCAAAGCATCGATTTGTCTGCAAACGCCGATGAACTCCTCCTGCGCGGAGCGGTCTGCCTCAGACGACATGTCCAGGTCCAGGCTCTCTTGTGAGGCCGCACCCAGTGTATGATAGTGCCTCTGAGGGTCAGCATAGCCATGGCGGCCAGAGGACGCCGTATGGCCCATGCCCCCTTGCTGGAGAAGCTGCTGAGCACGTCTCTCTGGGCTCGGACAGAGGACCAGTGAGGAGCCTCCGAAAGATTCTCGGTAGAGGGAACAGGAGGAAGAGCTGCCCCTCCAACGTTCAGGAGATGAGCAGCTGGAGGATGAGGACAGGGAGGGAGATGGTGGAGCACCTACAATTGTGTCTCCGTGAGATTGGGCGCATGAGGGCTGGGGTTGCGAGGCCATCTCCACGCAGGAAGAGGTTCGATAAAGTCCAGGGTCGGCTGAGAGAGGATCACAGAGGCCGTTGCATTGAAGTGCACAGTGGTTGTTTATGGACAAATCGCTGCAGCGAATGGGCCTGGCAGGGCTAAAGAGGCTCATGGGAAATAGGGCCTCACCGAAGAGCGCCTCGTCTATACTGCGACGCAGGTTGATGGGCGAAGGTGGCCGCAGGTCTGTGGTGGAGTCACTGGTAAACGAGGATCCACCTGAGGGTTCTCCGCATCCTCCATCCTCAGGTTTTCTTGAACCCTGTAAGTCCAAATCCATGTCCAGGTCTCGGTATGCCAAGGCCCGGTTGCTGTGGTAGAGGAGGTCCAGGCCGTTCAAACTGCTACCGAGCCTCTCATCCACCAGAGTGTAAAGAGGAAGGCTCTCTGTCTCTCCAAGCCCAGCGCTATCAACGATTGCAAGCTTCTCTTGCTGGCTCAGGGTCCATTGGTAGCTCCCAGGCAGGATGGGCGACTTGGACGCCAACAGTTCGGTCCAGCAGCTTCCTGCTGACGGGAGGTGGTCAGAACAGTAGACTGGTTGTGCTACCACCAAGGCTAAGGTGAGACAAACCCCGAGCTCACATATTCTGCAGCTAAACTGGAAAGCCCACCAGGGCCAAGGGTGGAAGACCTCCTCTCCACCTGCAACACCCATAGCATTGAGCATTGCATACAACTGCAGTCCTGCACATGCTAAACAAAACAGGGCTGAAATACAAACGGTCACAGCTGCGCGGTTCCAGTCCCGGCTCTCGGCAAAGGGGCAGCGGTTGTAACGTTCAGCAGGTGTTGGAGACGTGTTATTCAGGTGGTAGATGTGCTTCGAATCTGCCCGCACGTAGATGTAGAACACAAAATAGGCTGTAGACAGAAATGTGGCCAGTGCAACAAAGGTCCCACGGGAGAGTAGTGAAAGAAAGAGGCAAAGGGGAGGCTTTTGCTGGTAGAACTTCAGCAATGTCACCGGTCCGAATGCAGCACCAAAGTGCACGACAACTAGGCAGGCCAGGAAACAGGGTCTCTGGAAAGCTGAGTAGGAGAGCTGCATCCTCGAGCGCATGGAGAGCAGAAGGAAAACCAGACCGAATGCTGCAGTCAAGCAGGGAAACGGCGCCTCGTAGAGTATCAGTGAGGCCTCTGCAGAGGGTAAGCGGTCCTGGTGGCCGTAGGCGTCGTACAGCAGGGAGAAAGACCTGGTGCCACCAGCAGCTAGTAGAAACAGACTGACCAGGGCAAAGTAGCCACAGCCGGATGGGCATCGTAGAGGCAAGCAGAGGAGATTGAGAGCCGAGGCTATCGTTAGCATCGCGAAGACGCAACCAGCGCCATACACGTGAGCCTCCCAGGCCAGGCCCCAAGCTGCCATGGCACTGTTCCAGTCGGTGTACAGCGGCACCAGCATGGGTGGAGCTGGGATCAGGAAGGGGTTGGTGGATTGGTTCGTGGCAGTGGTGTTTTGTATGGGCTTGACGTCCGAGGAGGTTGTTGAGTCCCAGTTGTCGGAGAGGTTGCAGATCCCGGTGCGCTCTTTATTGCAGTCTGGAAGCAAGGTGTCCTCCTGGTTGAACATATAGTCTTCAGTGTCCACAGGGATATAGGGAGTTTCTGGGGGAAAGAAAATAGAAAATCAAATTGACGTTGAATAGCTGGTATGATAAGCAATATAATGACATTTGAATGAGTAATTCAAATTAGAACAAGAACATTTAAATAAACTTGGAAATTGCAACAGCTGTAATCATCTACTTTTAATTCCCTTAAAAGCATGCTAATCGTCCACTCATGAGGATACACAGAAGCATTTAATCAAGGTTCGAGCTGTCTGAGCCGTAGAAGACATTGGCTCAGGTCCAGGATGCTGAAAGGGTGCTTTCTGCCTAATGTGCTAATCCTGTTTAGAAGCTTGTATGAAGGCAACTTCATACTGAGCTGGACCAAAATCAGAGGGTGTGTGTGTGTGTGTGTGTGTGTGTGTGTGTGTTAGAGAACAACCCACTCAGAACCACAGAGCTGGTTTCTCTAGCATTACGTAAGCCATCTGGAGTTTCCATGCAAGTACAGTTAATTATGATGGTTTTAGACGTGTTTTAGCACTGCAAAGGAAATGGTTTGGCTTTGGAAATTAAGGGGTAACCATGTGTGCTTGCGTCATCAAAAGAGACGCCTGCGAAGCTCATCTGCGCCGTACATGTTTATGTTGTTCAATTACTGGAGGACGACTTGAACAAGTCGCTTCACACAGCATAATGCCTCACAGATGGGCTAAAAGACAAGCCTTTTTCAGCCTCCTTGTCTCCGAGCTTCACATCATAGACCTTGTTTTTTATAAAACATCACCACAAAACATCCCCATCGCACACGCTATCTTCCCACCACAGAAAATAACATATTTAGACCTTCCGTCTAAGGATGGCAGCTAAAAGCCCTCGCCCTTAAAAAGGAAAAAAGGTTGTCAAATGCCGCAGAAGAGGAGCAGCTTCTCACAGCATCTCCATCATTTGCACATACACAATCACTCCATGAAGAGCCCGGTGTCAAATGGACCACAGAGACGGGTACAAATCACCCCGATAAACTAGAATAAGTCACACAGCAGGCAGGTTTAGTGGAGTGTACAGTTCATCAACATATTCTGCTGTAATTTCTGTGTGAGATTAGAAGCCGTTACCCAAAAGTAATGTAGCTCTTGTGTACAAAAAAAAGAAGTGAAAAAGAAGGGGGTTTAAATATGTCCAGCGCAGCCTGGTGAATACATTATATCTGGTGGTGATGTTATGTGCCAGTTTAAGATCTTAAATGTGCAGACATCAGCACCACAAAACCCCTACATCTTTGTGTAGAGATTGACGATGTCTAATTCGTTTCCTATATATAACTAAAAGCAGGATCTGTGTGGTTTAGCATTTTAGTTTTAAGTCTTTCTCATCTGTCTTTTAATGTTTTTTTATGGGTTGTATTCTGGTGTTTCCCATCCCACCCTGTCCCCCAATTCGCTCCTTTTGTTTATGATTTCCCTTCCAACACCCGCCTTCTAAAAGGGGAAACTCCCATAGGTGGGTTTGTTATTTTTAAACTGGGGCAGTTTTCTGTTCTTCTAGACTGCCCTGATTTTTACAAGTCTCTTCCCATGCTTTATGTTTTCTGCTTCTGCTGCTCCCCCCCCTCCTCCATGAGATAGATCCAATGCATGGTGGCAGCTGCGGCTTCCATTATGTTTAACATGTGACAGTCTGCAGCAGAGGAGAACGAAATGGCACTCACTTTGTGTCTATGTGTGTTCATATTGGAGTGTCTACCGGATGCATTTGCATGCGTTTACACTGTTGACACTTGCTGTTTTCAAGCACCCCTGCTGAGCAACGCCTTGCTCTTTTCCTGCCTCCGATCCCGAAGAAGAGTTTCACAAGTGCTTTTAGCACTGCCCTGCTGTCTGCCTGTTCTTGACTAAGTCTTTATCCTTTTTCCCCTCATTCGTCTCCTGACCCCGGAGCTGTATCGCTGTCCCAGCTTGTGATGAAAACGTCAAGCTCGAGGAAATATGACTGCACTGCCAGATGCGGGTGCATCTTTTACTGTAGCACGACACGGCAGATTTATTTCAGACATCCTGAGCTGTCTTTTGAAGCTTATTCGCGTACCTCAACAGGAGGAAAAACAAAGACGGAAGAGTTTCTGAGAGGCTTTGTTTTCGCATTAAATGGCCTGTTTTTTAATTAAACCCCGGTGAATCTTGAATAGCAAAAACTGAAACGCTGTTGAGATGGCTCCCTTGTGCACCATTCTCATAATGATCCTTCAGCGCCGCACTAGACTGTTGTTATGAGCAAATATGGCGGGGAAGAGAATAAGGCAGATATGTGTGAACATCAGTCAGTACGTTCAGATGTGCCACACATTCACAGGCCGCTGCTCTGCCAGCACCTTGCAGGCAGTGCAGCCATTGAGTCTGTTTAGCAACTGGACTAAACATGCTGTTCCATATTGACATTTAATGTGCCAGGAAGGAAGGACTGAATTATATAAACAGTGGTTAATTTAATATCACAAGTGCCCAGAGGTGATTTGTCGAAACATTAGCAGCTTCAAATGAGGCCGCTAAATATGTCAGTGCTCCAAAATAAAACCTGCACTGTCTCACTGCACTGACAATGTCACCCTATCAAAACAGACGGTGGCGGTGTGGGAAATGAGGCTGGAGTGTAAAATAAACACACAGCTGCAGGCCTTCTGAATGTGAGGGCCACTGATAAAGTAGGTGGGGTTTAGTACAGTGTTGTTGTGCCAATGACTCCGTCCGTCCATTCGTTTACTTTCCAGGGCGATGGCGATGATTTGGATGCCTGCCGGGCCGAGCGGAAAACGTGACGGGTATTGAATTAGTGCCATGTTTTTGTCGATAAATTCACATCTGAGCTGCCCGGCCGGCCGAGCGGCCTGCACAGGGTTTGGTATGTGACGGCTGCAGCACAAGGATGGATCAGAGCGTTACGTTCCAATGCATGCTGCTCGGTCATCTGACACATTCCTGTGGGAACGAGTCGACCATGCAAAGGGACAGTATACGCACAGCAACAGTAGGCAGACGCAGCCTGAAAGCAAAGTGCCGGTGGACACAAACTGAATTAAAAAAAGGCTAAAATATGATCTTTAAAGACCTGGAATAAGAGTTCCACGGACTGTACACTACCTGCCCAGCAACAGACGGCAGACCGACACAGTTAGCGACTAGCTGGGGAACATAGTGGAGCATTAACAGCTGAAGAGACAGATATTTCCCTCAGGGGTTGGTTGACCAAGAGCTAAGCTAAAAGAGAGTCAATATTGGACACAGCAGTGCTTTCAGCAAAATGCTAACCCTGGCATGGCAATATAATGTTTACCGTGTTCACCATGTTAAGTTTCTTTCGATCAACATGGCAGTGTTCATCTTTTAACCGTTCTTTCATGAAGCCTGCAGCTAATATCACAGTGATCACTGTGAATATCTGATGTAAGATTCAGCTTCAATCAAAAGAATTTAAGATCCTAGAGCTGTCTTAAGAGGATTCACTTAATAATGAATGCAGACCGATAGCACACAGTCTAACAGATAAATTAACACACATTTTCTGAAACTGAGCAAACCCACATAAGATGACTTGCTTCAGAAATCATTAATTTTGAGGAGTGGTTTCATTTCGGTCTCAGTGGAAACACTGTTAGTGCACTGGGGCTTTATTCGTGTCTTCATTTCTTTGGGTTTTAATCGTAAATCTTAAAAGGTCTCACCTAAAGCATCTTAATCTGCACACCAGCCAAGGTAATAAAGGTGAATAATTATTCAGATGTTAAATGAGCAACAACCCCACGCACTCATCTTTAATTGGCTGCGTGTTGATTCTGCATCGTGAAACTGAGAGCTCCGCGTAGTTGTCGTCATTTTCAATTTGGCTCACGTCAGAAAAAAGCAATTTAGCCGGAGCTCATGGAGAAGTTAGACCGTGCATACTGAGGAGCAGCCCGTTGTGTGTGATGGGAAGTGTTTGGAGATTTTGTCTGCATCCAAAACACTTGCTGTGGGTCCATTAAAGCAGAGTTTGTACGATAGCTGTAAATTCTTTTATGTGCAGCCAATATTATCAACAACAGATTTTTTGCTTTAGGCAGCAGCTGACTGGCAGACAGACTACTAACGTTACTGTTTCACTCAGTCACTTGTGACACACCAAGATGGAAAGAGATCCGCAGCGCCCCACCATCAGCCAGTGGCACATTTGACATATCTATTTTTGAAAATCACCTGACAACGTCTGCTATTCTCGGCACGGTAATGTGGGTTAAATCTGCTCCTGTGAACTGGGCTGAAAGTGAATCTTATAATTAACATATTTCACCAGAAGTCAAGTTCATGATGATGGACTAATACATAATATAACATAATAATATGTCATATTTTGTACATTGATATTATACTAGATCATTGGCCAGCACTTTTTTTAAAGGCAGCTATTGTCACAGGATCAATGACTATGTAGCTGAGAGACATATTTGTTTATCGGGTGGCATTGTTCCCTATTGCTTCTGTTCTCGGGAGTGCTCCAAGATCACAGCTTGAATGAGCAGTTTTCTCCTCCCGTTGGAAGCAATTAGTGGCTTCAGGCAAAGGATGCAGGGTAATTGTTTCTCCCGTCCTTCTGACAGATTGACTGGTACTGAAAAAGCTACAGGACGGCTTAAGAAACAAACAGCCTGCAGTCCATTTAGAGGCGCCTCCTAACAGCAGGGCAGTGCAAACACAAGCTGAAAAATGGATGAAATTCTGCAAGTTTTTGTTTACATCTCGAGGGATTTGTTTGCTCACCTGTGTTCTGGGGCGGGGAAGTCGTTAGCAGCTTAATGGATGCCGTGGAAACGTCTGCCAACCCGGTGTCACTATCCCCGTCTGCCGAAGGAACCTCACCTTCCTCATCCTCCTTATCCTCTTTGCCGGGCGGCTCTGGGAAGACACATGCAATTTAACCTCTGAGCGATCTCAAGGCGATCAGGACCGCAATTTAAAGAACACAACACGGTGGCTTCAAGTAGTCGGGGGGGGGGAAAACAGATTAGCAAGTTTGGAGCGTGCCAAGATAAAGTTTAACCCTCTGTGTTCTCTGCTCACAGCATCTCTGAGGCTTCACACTGCAGAACATGGAAGGACTATATTTCTTAACCCAGTTATGTCAGATAGATTGGCCATCGCCCACTTAGTTGTAGCCAGTCATCCATTGCTCAGTAGTCAGGCTCTCTGTAGTCTAATTACATTGACAACCTGGTGTGTGTGTGTGTCTGTGTGTGTGTGTGTCTGTTTGTGTACGTCCCGGTCCATCACAAATCCAGACCTCAGACCCGTTTCATGACGAGCGCAGAGAGAGATAAAGAAAGAAAGCAAAAGACAGAGTGGGAGAGAAATGACCGACTGCAAGACAGCCACATCACTCTCTTCTCCCTTTGGTTCACTCACAAAGTATGTGTCCACAGTCGGCCCTCTGCACAGCATTTGTGTGTTTTACAGTTATAAATGAATGATGGACCAGATGAGACTTGGGACAATATTCAGTGAGTGAACCTGTTGGGGATGAGCTGATGAGCTGCCTCTGTGATGAAGCCAGGGGATAGCAGGTGCAGTGCTCGTTTATAACTTCAGAATTAACATGAATAAAAGACGCAGCGGTATGAGGCTAGTGGGAGGAATAATGAGTTAGAAAAAACAAACAGCCGGGAGGCCTCGCAAGCTACTACCGCTCGGTACAATCTAGGTCATGCTCACAGCACCCAAGTTAATCGTAACTTTTAACGGCCTCCAAAGCAAAATCTGCGTTATTGCGCTGTTGACACTGCACAACACCACGACACACCGCAGATACTTACTCCACTATAAATCAGTGTTGTTATCCTTAAAGCTACACGTGTAAAATATAATATAGAATTGATTTTTAGCTTTTACAGTGAAGCTGTTGTTTGTTGATCAAATTAATTGAAAGGAGACACTGCACACTACAGCATAGATGCTGTGATGTTCCTGCAGATTAAATTACAACATCCACTGAGATCTGCTGAAAGAATCTGAGACAAGCACGGTGAACGCGTCCACTCACTCATGGTGCTTTGGCGATTTACGGAGACTCTGCTGATACGGCAAAATAAAAGCAAAAAGGGATCAGAGTGATCTGACTTATTGAACAGCTCAGCACTACATGCTGAATTGCCATTTTACCGTTTACCTAATTAGTACAGACACATTATTTCTTTTAGCCTCCATGACCTTATAGTAAGATCCATTGTTTTTCCAGGTGAAGAAGAATCTTTCCTTCTTCACTTCAGGCTGTGAATGGATATTTCTTTAATTTGGGTTTCATCCAGAGATGCAGCCTGAATTGTATTTAAAGTAGCATCCACAACGGGCGACACTTTTGAGGTAATGACAGCCATGTTGGCGTGGTAGTCATTCACAGTGTGCAGTGTTTCAGAGGCTCCTCATTATCTTCAGCTTCCAGAAATATATATATAAAAAAAGATGATGTTGCACTCTATTACACCCAGCGTTATCTATGCGGGCCCCCAGTGAGCTTGGAAAATAATACATGGGTTGGTAACAAACACAATGAGCCTAGAGTGATAAGACAGAAAAGGAGTGGGTTGGATAGCCTCTCAAATGTACTTGCGCAAAATTGCATCACGTTGGTACTAATTTGGCTCAGCTTGAAGAGAGTTACTGAGGGATCTGTGGCATTCTCAAACTCCATCACACTTAAAAATCAGTCTGAATAAAGGTGAGAAATAATCCATATTGTTCTATATTTGCATGTTTGCATTACTCAGGTTAATTCAGCCTCAGAGCTGTGGGTGAAATCCTAAAAAACAAACAGCCTTTGTCCATCAATTATTATTTTTTAAACTCATGGACTCTGTCTGGCCAAATGAGTCAGAAGATTAACATAATATTAAAGTCACCACAGTTTTCGATTTGCATGTAAGCCCCTTTCCCCATGTACGTTCTACTACTGGGGCATTAGATATTCGTGCCACATGCTGTGCCGTGTAAATCCATTTCCTTAATCAATTAATCTATCAATGCCCGTGCTTTAGCAGTTTGGTGTAGCGCCTGGATCACAGGGACAATATATCCTTGCAGGTAATGGAGTGTGTTAAGGGTCTAGTCTCGCCACGCCTATTAGTACAGCATACAGTAATGGGAAAAGTGGGAGGAGGGGAAAGAAGGAGCAGGATAAAGGAAAGCTTTTTGGAAGAAATCTTACAGCAGTGGCTATCTGAGAGGCTTTGGAAAACCAACATTTTCAACCCCCACTCATCAGCTTCAACCCCCAGCTCTTTCCCTCCACTCTTTCCGCTCTCTCTTGTCATCGTTGCCCTTGCTATGAGACGTTCGGAGTGTCCCTTAGTAGAGAATTTGACACAGATGCAGAGCGTTGCTGTTTTTCTTCTTTTTTTTTTACACCTAACAGCCTCCTCAAGGGCAATGCCACATTTAGCAAACGCTGTCTCGATCAATGAAAACCCACTCGGTTGTGTGGTGAAGATGTTCCACACCTCCAGTGGGGAAGTGATTCGGCCTGTGCAGCTTAAAAGTGCATTACAGCACACAGATAGAATGTTGACATTGGGATAATGTATGGTAATGCAGGGGGTGCCGTGCTTTCATTTTCATTTAAGTCTCCTCCTGTGTCCTTACTGCGAGACTCCAGTGCAATGCCACACCAAGCAGACTACAAGGGTGCATGAAAGCACCATATTTCTTTTTTTTTCTCAGCTGGATGACTGGAAGATTTGTCTGATTCCTGTCAGGTCATTTTCACCCTTCAAAGCAGCCATGGCTGACGAGTCTGTACATGGAAAGAAAGTGACAGGGATTTGTTTTGTACAGAGGCAGAAATATTGCAAAAAGGAGGGAGGGAGGAGACTGAAAGGCAAGAAGCATGTTCAGCATCCATGAACAACGGCTGGCGAGCGGATGGTCCCAGTGGAGAGGAGGTGGTTTCGCTGAGTGTGCGTTTGGAATACTGATACACGGTCACAGCAGCCCTCCCCACCCGGACCAAACCCCCTTTTCTTTTCTGTATGCCGCCACACGATGCACAACTGAAAACAAGTGCAGACACAACACCCGGGCGCTGTAGACATAACATCACCAGTTTCAAATACAAGCAGCATAAGCAGTGTGGGAATAGTTGCAATTGCTTTCTTTTCCACGGAAAACATCTTAATGTGCTTTTCTGATATTGTGCAGAATACATTGCTATCTGTAAATATCCAAGAGCGTAGTCTCAAAGCCCATTTTTGGCAAAACAGTCTGATTTCAAGGTCCATTTAGTAGCTGATCTCAGACATTTCACTGTATCACACATGAAAAAGAATTCCTTGAAATGCTCAAAAACAGAGGAAGATAGTGTCATATGACTGAACGGCTACTAAATTGACCTTAACATGAGACTTCGTCGAGCAGTAAACTAAAAGTAGTTTCAAACAATAGAAAGCCGAGATGATTTACGAGAAATCTGGACTAGCATTAAGAAAATATGTATTTTAACAGGTGAATTTATGGAACAGGTGTACTATTTTTCTTTAACTTTGGTGCGATTACTTCATTATTATTTTTACATAATGCTTTGTGTGAGTATCTATGAACTTATTTAAATTTCAAAGATTGTATTTACTGATATTAATGGACATTTGGTGGGATGGCAGCATTGTCTTACATGAGCTTATCAATATGCAACTGCAGAATATGAATGTCCATATTGCAGACTGTGTGTATGAATTCACCAAACAATCACGGTTTTATCAGATGGAAACTGAACCTCCCCGGCAGAGAATAATCGACTCATCATTTTCTTGCCCGACCTTTGAACCGACATGATGAATGCGTCTGTACCTGCAGGAGGACCTTCCTCTGAAGTCTCATTAAGCATACAGACAACAGACTGCCACCAGTGTTGGGGGATGGGCCTTGAAGAAGGAGGTGTTGCCTCAATGTCGTGTCAAAGTCTTCTGAAACCAGCTGTTTTAGCTCATCATCTTTCCCTTTTCATAGAAAACAAAACGCCCGTCGAGCAGCAAATACTCTTTCATTCCCTTCGCTGAGGTAAAGGCTTATGAAATGTTGGAGTGGAACTCATTAAAGATTGTTAAATAGAGTTTTCTTTTGGATTGGTACAAATGACTCACTGGTGGCGATTTAGTCAACAACAACGCATCTCTCAAAAATGATTTTTTAACGATCCACAACAGATTGCACAACCGACTTTGATGCTTTAATCTTTATTCCATCTTCTCTGTGTGATGGGACTGTTTTATTGAATCGTTCAAAGTCTGTGGGAAGCGAGCATTGGAAATCTAATAAAGATGTTTCATTGTGTTGTACATGGTTTTGATTGCTGCATTGTGCAACAACTCCCATTTCTGAAAGCTGTCATGTTGCCAAAATGTATTTGTCCACAGGGTTAGTAGCCTGAGACATTAAAACCAGCACAGTGTAATAGACTACCACATTATATCTAAGCTTAACTATACCTTTATGGTACTCTCTCTGAGCAAGGTGCACAGAAACTCCATCACACAACCCATCATTGTAATCACGTCAGTGTTGATTCCAGACTTGTACTTACAGAGTGTTGACAGGTTTTCAACAAAACGGACCTTTGACTACTCACCATGTCAGAAATGTCTTCAATCGAGCCAAACGGTCTGCAGCCTTTTGACAGCCGGCTATTGAACACTTAAGACCTGCCTGCCCATGATGGATCACATCTATAGTCAATCCAGCCGCTATTGATTGGTTTAACTTTGCTTACCTCCTGCTATTGGAAAGTTAACCCTTTGGCTCTTAGTTGTGCTTGTTATGGATTCCGGCACTAGTTTGTGATCGATCCCCATGGCAGTGGTGATTAGCCCCGGCTGTTCCTCCGCGGGCCCTGACCTGGCCTCGGAGAATCCCAGTTCGGCCTCGCTCTGAGTGGGGCGAAGTTCTGTCATTGTTGCCTCTCCAGCACGGAGCGCAATACCAAAAGTCGAGTCTTGTGGTTTTCTGACAAACGTGGCTTCTGAGGACGTTGAGGGGGTAACAGGCCCCAGAGGGTGTCTGCTGGTTAGAGTGGTCTCCACCAGTCCTGGGGTTGTTGTTGTGGTATGGACTGCGGCCCATGTCAAGGCAGTGGGAACTGTGGTTTCTGGTGCTGTTGTCAGAAAGATCTCCTTGTCAGCGTGTTCCTCTGGGAGCTGTTGGGTTGTGGCTGGTGCGATGCCCCTCGGTGGGTGGGTATGTGTTGCATTTTGCTCTGGAGTGGTTGTACTGGTGGGACTGTTGGTGACCAGAGTGTTTCTGATAGAACTGCTTGTGGGAGAGTAGGAGTCTAAAACAAGAGCTTCATTGTCGCTCTGCGCTATGCTGCTGTGTGGAGAATCTGATGTCCCTGTGGGAAGTGATTCTGTACCTATCTTTGTCACGCTGGTTAGGAGCCCCTGACTTGAAGTGGCGGGTGGTTCTTCCCCTGAACCGAAGTGGTCTTGCAAGCCATTGATTTGTTCTGTCTGCCCTTTGGCGGTTGTGGTCAACTCAGTAGCCTCGTCGTTCACGTCCGGGCTTCCATAAAAGGGGATGCGGAAGGGTAGTGAGGGAAAGGAGGGGAACTTAGGCCAGTAAGAGCTTTCAGGTGGGTTTTCTCTTGATGGCGTCGGTCCCCAGAGGGCCTCTTCGTCAGCCACAGCCTGCCTGTGAAGCAGCAAAAAGCACCAGAAGCAGAAAGCCAAGGTCTGGAGGAGGCGAAGCATGCTGTCGACAGTGGCGCATGGGTCGCTCACATGTTGTTCTCCATTCTCCTGCTCCCTGAGGCGGGTTTGGCTCTCTCTCCGGCAAAATGGCCTAAAAGACAAGAAGACACTATGTGACACACTTTCCATCCACTCTCCACCAGCTAAATTTGAGTTCACGAAAACTTGATAGAATTAGCATCTGTTCTTTTTTTCATCAAACATTCTTGAGTGTGACCTGCTTTTTAGCTTCTGGAGCGTGAAGTGAAGCAAGTATGGAAACGATGCCACCTATTACAAGCGACTGCCGAAGTTAGCAGGCTAAAAAAAAAGATGTCACCCACCACATATCACAACAAGAGCTTAAGTATTGTGGACACCCCACAATTTGTGGTGCCCCGTTAGATGCGGTGGTCAGTATTTATGTCATGCTGTGTCGCAGTGGTTGGGCGGCTACACAGACTGACCAATTAGAGAACTTAAACTTTAAGGACTTCCATCCATATGTATTCTTTTCAGAGAAGAGTGGTCAAGAAATAATGTGTGTGTGTGTGTGTATGTGTGTGTGTGTGTAGGGTTGGGGGAGGATAGTAAATTAGGATCCGGGTTGCCAACATAAGAATAGAGGGACCTCTTTTTCTTTTGTGGAGCACCGAGTGGTTCAAAGTCACTAGCCTGTTGCCTCAGTGAAAAGACTGGAGCACCAGAGGAATTTCCCCTGTGAGAACAACAACCTGTATGCTTTAGCTGTACTCCACCCCCCCCCCCCCCCCCCCCCCCCCCCCCCCTCCACCCCCCCCCACACACACACACCCCACTAACCCCCCAGTTCGGCCTCGCTCTCTTTCAATCTCAGATTTATTTGTTCTTTAAAGCAGAGGGAGAAAGATCTGTTTGTGTTCACACAAATATCAGAGTAAAGCTCTCTCCTGCTCTCGTTCTCTTTATGAGTGTTATTTCACACGTTTTCTGCATCGTCAGCCTTCCGTTCTCCTCTCTGACAAGTTTATTAACGACTCACTTTTTTTCCTCCCTTAATCCACGCCAGCTCTCTCTCTCTCTCGTTTGTGCTATTTTCTTTCATCCGCACACACAAGATCAATCAGCCACTACCATAAGAGTCTCAGGCAGGGACTTTGCCTGCCGTCTCCCCCTCCATTCCCACCTGGAGGGATGAAAATGGCCTATATACACAGTCTGATGATGCCTGGATAGGAAGACTGACTACCAGTGGGGGGGTCAAGCATTAAGCTTCCCACACACTCCCTAGTTTTGGCATTTTGACTGAGCAGCATGAAAATCAGTTTCCAATGAGGTGGGGTTGTTTTTAGATGAATGAGAGCTCGAGCTTGCACCAAACAACCCACACACAGTCACATTTCATACGTGCAGAGATATTATTGTCGACGGATTAGATTCTGACTCTGTATCTTAGTTGTGTGCTTGTTCGCCCACATTTACTGTTCTGTAGGTACACACACCCACGCATGTACACTTTCTTGGCATTTTGAGGATTACACAAAAGGCTAATAAACAATGAAATGCTGCCTTTAAAGCAAAAGGGAAAGATGTTTTAGTTGAGTTAAGATGATCCTATTATGTATAGAACATTTTAATCTGTTTTGAAGCTAATTTGGCAAATTATCTTCTATCCCCTTAATTGCCTTTTGGTTGATATGATGCATAACCGATCCATTATGTAAGAATGGGGAATATATATATAATTTATTGTGGCTAAGATTCTCACGATGAACTTCTGTGTGTCTTTAGCTCAGTATCAGCGTGGTAAAAGGAAACTCGTGTAGAGCTCCAAACGCTTCACTTCACAGTGTATCTTCCAGCATGTTTTTAAGTTTATGATTGTAGAATCACTCAATCAGAATCAGAATGATGATTTCTCTTAAGATTTTGAAACAACATCACACGCGCAGTTTTGCCCCGATTTGAGTGTGCGCCATCGCGTTCTCTAGCAGAAGGCTTTTCGTTTCTTACTTTGTTCGATTTCACTCAAGTAACTCAAGTAAGATTGGATTTTGTTGATGGCTGATTGATTTTCCTCTGAACACAAACAGCTTTTCTCAAAGATAGATGTTTTTAAGTCTTCCACCTCCAATATTCACTCTTTTAACTCCGCTTTGGTCCCCACCAACTCCAAAGGGAAAAACGTGGTTCTTTGCTGCTAATTGCTCCACTTTGTTCCCCAGCTGGTCCCTAACTTAGTCTGTCTGCCGTTTGGTGCTAGGTAGGCAGTGCACAGTGGGTTTATCAGAGCTTTTTTTGACACTAAAAACGCTCCATAGTTGGGAACTACAGAGTTGGAACATAATTCTCTGTTCTCTGTACTGTAAAATAAAAAAAATATGTAACAGCAGCTTTAACATGTAAACACATGTTTGGAAGTAATGTAGAGCTAGTGTTCAGCGTCTGTCAAGAACTGCATTCATCAATTACATCGTACATGTTTTTGTAAACAATCTAGCAATCAAACTAACAAATGATCTACAGTGCTAGTGCCAGTAATGAATCGAAAACCACAACACATTTACTCAATTCCAGATTGGGGCTTTAACTTTCTTGTCACCACATCAAATACATGCCAGTTAGTGAAGGCATTGTCTGGTTTGACAGGCAACAGAGCAAGTGGAAAGGAACTATAAAAAGTGTCTGTGGGGAATTTACAAGTCCCCTCTATTATTTCGTTGGCGTTTTGTCTCGCTGCTCCTGACAAAGACGGGGGCCTGCTGCTGTAGTGTGCTCAATGGAGCGACAGAGACGGAAGATAAGGGCAGAGAGCAAAAGACAAGGGCAATAGAGGAGAGAGAGAGAGAGAGAGAGAGAGAGAGAGAGAGAGAGAGACAAAGACACCAAATTGACATTCAGTCGTGGCATTCGCAGTCCAGGAGAGTAAACTCTGCTGCAGTCTCCCTAATGCTCATTTTAGTTTGTTGCCAGAACCTCTTTTATTAACTCTGTAAACAGACTCCTGTCTTTCAATTTAGTCTATGTGTGTGTGTGTGTGTGTTCACTAGAAGCCCCCACGCTCTCACTTCTCCTTGGCCATCAGCCATCTTGTTCTCAATCAGCCTTCACCCTGCTGTAACATATTTCTCTGTGGAAAATGCTGCGTGCTAAAATTAATCCGAAGACAGTATTACAAGCCCCTCTGTGATCACTGTGATCATATTAAGGCCACTATAGAGCCAACGAGAGAGGGAAAGATGAAGAGGAGGAGGAAAGAAAACAGACAGGTGAAAGAGACACGCAGTGGCTGAATTAGAGGTGTGTCGTCGCTCCTGATTGATTGAAATGGAGAGGCTCTACGACGCTGAGGGGGGGGTCACAAATGGAGACGAATTGACTGTGGCCCATGTCATTACTATTTAACAAACTTGCTATAACAACGGGAAGGCTTGTGGATCAATGACACACTCCAGAATAATGGATTAATTCACCTCCCTGCAAATGGCTATACCGTTGTGGGTGATAGTTTTTCTCAATCTGCTGTGTGGGCGTGCATATTTACAAGCACTAGTTCTCACTCTAGTATTATTTCCATGGTTGTGTGTAGGTGCGCTTGTATTTACATGCGCATCCTCCCACGTGCTGTTGGGTCCGATTGCAGCTTTCTAACAGCACAGGGCTCTATCTCCCATCTGAGGATAAACATATGGCTTTTTCCCTGTTGTCCTCTTCTGACTTTGACGCTACGCAGGGATGTCAATACTGCGCAGATTCAATCTGACTGGCCGCTTTAAGCCAGCAGGGATTTATTCTGCATAAAGTAGTACATTTGAAGGGCTTTATAAAGTGTTAGAGAGCTTAACGTAGCGACCAGGCATCTGACTATCCACCTATCCCTCTATGTTGTCGACATTATGTTCACGTCAAATTATTGTGACAGTTTAAGAGAGAGGGCTTTATAGAGCCACTAAGATAAAAGAAATACAGTTTTAGATGGTTAATGTCCTAATCTTACACACAAAAAAGACCTATTTTCTGTTTACAACCTTTTTATTGACTTCCAAGTTCCAGGATTCATTTACAGTTGGCTCATTTTATCACTACGCACAACACTTCAATGTTTATATCAATAAATACTGTTTAGATAGTGCCATATCAATGTTGCGATTTAATAAGAATCACTCAGGTTATTGGTCATGTTTTCACGGCATGCCTGCATATTGTGTGCAGGTACTTTTCCACCGCCCAGTTGGTTTTTCTAAAAACAAAGATACACAGCTGTTGCCCATTGTTGGGCAGACTCATTTTAAAGGTATAGTTCATAGTTGACTAATACACATATTCATCTATCTCTTGCTGAGAGATGGATGAGAAGATCCATATCACTCTCATATTTATTTGGTAAATGTACAGCTACAAGCAGCAGCCGGTTAGCTTAGCATAAAGACGGGAAACCGGTGGTAACAGCTAGCTTTGTGCATTTACTGCTCTATGTGTTTCATCAGCCGCTGTCGAAGTTAACTGTGTAATTCCTCGTTTAACGTCATTTTCAAGATGATTTTCTGAAGTGCCATCGTTGACTTGTGACAGATCTGCAGATAGAAACGGTGCAACCAGCTACAGTCAATAGTCCCTGGAGATTATTGACCATAATGAGAGCTGCTCTCATGTCCAACAATAGACAAACCCCTGGTCAAATGAGCAGCATCACGGGCAGGACTCCAACAGGTTACGTATTGTGTGTCCCGCAGGCTTTACAACTAAACAACATCCTCCTGAGCCATGCTATTTAACAAGATTAATGCCTTGCTAATCTAATCTGTAGGGTTTCCTCTGGTGATCTTTGACATGCAATCTTACAAATCCAGTTTCCACACGCAGAAGTCTTCTTAGAACATTAGCAGTTACCATTAATAACATCTTCTTGACATTCATTTCTCTGTGAAAACTTGTCGATGCACTCAATGTTTCCCTCTCCTTTGCTTAGTTGGGCTCTCCGCACACTTTCCGTGCCTCTTACTCTCCACCTCTTTAAACCCCTACTTTGACCTCTCGAGAAACATATTCCCCGTGCTTGAGACTGACATTAAATGCTTGTGTTAGCCATTGAGCTGATGAATGCGGAGAACCTGCCGCTTACAAAGGATGCTCTCAAACACAGGCGTTCCACTGGCTGCCTTTGCCATGGTGACAGCTGAAGCCAAAGACGTCTTGCTAATCCCTGGGATTTGAGCACCTTTAGGACTCCGCTGTTCCGCTAGTAGGAGTGTGCTGCTCTCACATGCAAATGAGTATACACACACAAACCAGATCAACCACAAGCCCTCTTACATGTGACAAAAGGAAATGTAGTATGTTAGTGTGTGTCAGTGTGTTTACCTATAGCTGCAGCTACAGTGTGTTTCTCAGCGTGTAACAGCATGCCTATTGGAGTCAGACACTCACATTTTATATTCCTAGATGCAGAGCAGCTGATTAGCGCACACATGCAGAGAGAGAGAGAGAGAGAGAGAGAGAGAGAGAGAGAGAGAGAGAGAGAGAGACAGCTATGTGGACAGACAGACAGAAAACATGACTTACCCACAGATGTATGTAATAAGGTGGAGAATCCACAGCTAGCAATGTGTTCGTGTTGCAGGAGAGAGCGTCCTACTGAGCCAGTGTATGTTCGTCTGTATGGAATTGAGTTCCAGTGTCCCTCCCTCCCACTCTCCCTCTCTCTCTCTCTCTCTCTAACTCTCTCCCTCTCTCTCTTTCTCTATTTATCTCTATCTCTCTCGCTCACTGCATCAGCGGTCCACTGTGCGGCTCCCATCACAATGCCTGTGGTCACACCTCAGCGGGCAAATTGTTCATTAGCGGAGATCCCCCAGTGCCGCGGACACTGGGAAACGGTGTTGTGCAAACACACATGCTGAATATTACATGCGCAGGATTTACACCCTTGCATGTGCACACGCTCACAAACTGTAAGCTGGTCAAATCTAAATGCAGCTGTTTTCAAGTTCTATATTTACACCGAATATAAAGAGAATGCCGATGTTGACTTTTTGGCTCTGCGAGCAAATCACCGACCGCTCCACAGAAAAAAAAGATTGAGTCAAACTTTAAATTCAAATTTATTACAACTCAGATCTCGTCTTGGTAGTTTTGGTCGTTTGCTTATGATAAAATTCACCCCCGTCACCAGACAAGAACATTAATATCGACAACATCTGTGATTGGAAAATGAGATAAAAGACAAAATCGTGGTTATTGTAAAGACCTTTGGCTATGCTGACGGGAGCTGAACTCTGGTCTCCTGCATGAAAGTAGCTATACACACATCCACCACTCCATCTGCAGACCCTTTTCCGCCATCCTGCATATCTGGCACAATAACGTCCTGTGTTGGCACTGAATGGCATTGGACATTATTGTGAGGTACGGAATCGTCCAGTATGAGGGTAATTCCTTGGGATACTAGGCTGCCAAAACTCCAAAATAAGACCCAAGCTGTCCTTTAAAACATCTGTTTTATTAATTTCCATCCCAGCCTTCCGAAGCGCAGAACAACCCACGTCATATCCAACCTCCTGCAAAGTTTACGTGAGGTCGAAGGGACTCACCTTTGACACAGACAGGGCATCGCCGACATACCTCCGTTGATATCTAAGGTGTCTAATCGATGGAGGGGGGTTATTGTTGTGCACAAACATTTCCCAGATCTTTGCCTCTTATGATTCTTAGGAATTTACTAAATATAGAAACAATCAGTGAACTCTCAGCCCAAGGAAACATAATTTCCTGAGTGGTGGCTGAGGGGTCCTGCCTGTGATGAAGCCCCCTCCCCAACATCGCCGTAATAACATATTTGATCTTCACTCTCCTTACTATTTGTACCACCTTTACTTTTACCCCAGTGAGATAACAGTGTAGCTCTCTTGCTTCACGGCTGTTTTGAAGTCATTGTCTTATTTTTATACAGAATGATTGGAAATAGATTGGACGTATTGTATGAAGATGTACACCTGAAGTACAGACTGTATTATTCTGACCTTCAAAAGTAGTCAAGCTATATGCTAATACTGTAAAGTCTAAGGGATTGACACAGAATGTATATCTTATACCAAACTGAATTGTAAAAGGAACAAACTACAAAGAATTTACTGTTTTGTGGTAGAAGCAGCATATTTTTTTGAAGACAGTAGATATTATATAGTGCAAGGTTTGATTAAAGCCTGGTTTCATGCCATGAAGAGATCAAATCATTTATGTAATAACTGAAGACACATGCGCTCGTTTCCAGCCTGCAGGCTTCACTTAACTCCCATTCTGATCTCAGGACAGATTGAAACATTTCACTCTTACAAAGTGATGAGTTTGGGACGAGGTAAGCTGATCTTTACACTGTGCCTGAGGACAGCTCTAACAACATATAATTAAGGATCTTAAGTGTAGTCCCGGATCAGTTTTTGTTTATTCATATTATCACAGTGTTTTTTGTTTTTTTAATTCCTTTAATTTTGTATTTTGTCTTGGCAATAATATAAATACAAGACATAACTGAGGGCAGACAACTTAACAACATATTATATTAGACACAACAACACTTGGTAGATCTTGACTAGTAGATATCAAGATAACTAATGTCTTAAATACATAACATACGGAAGTTATCACGATCTGTATACATGCAATATTACACACAAGAGCATTAAGATCTATTAACCGTTTGAGTCATTGTATCACTGAATATTTTGGGGTCTCGGACTGTTGGTCGGCCAAAAGAAGACATCTCAAGACAAAACTTTGGCGTCTGGGAAATCGTGAGCAGAATTTTTTTAATTTTATTAATGAGTAGAGGAAATCATCAAGAAAATAATCGTTATTTGCAGCTCTGATAAAAGCTGCAACTGCTTTTTCCCCTGCTGTGAGGTTATCTTCTACTCCAGCTCATCAAAGCAGCCCCTTTATCCCGCTGTAATACTGAGAACACTTCCTCTGCTAATTTAAGATAACCCCTGTGGACCGCATCATACACTTTTACACATATTCCTGTGTTATCATCAGTGGGACTAATGGCAGTGGACTTCGCTGTGTTAAAGGGACTTTTCCTGCTTTCTCAGGTCTGGCTGGCGTCTTCAGGACACTGTGAAGCAGATCTCCGTCCCCCAGAGAATACTAAGAATTCAGTGTGTGTGGCTTCACACTGATGTCCTCTCCCTGTACAGTCCGCTGGCTCCAGCCCACGGAAAGTGCCAGACAATGGTAGATTGTGGAGGTCAACGAAAGTTTCTTTGTATTGAAAAAACAACAATGGACTCTATCAATAGTTTATTGGCTCTGCCATCTATACAAACCCTGCCCAGGGCCCTTTCGCTGTCTTTTTATAGTTACAGCATGGTCAAGATCTGAAATCTCCCCCAAAACTTTAGCTCAAAAAGTTTTTAAGCATTTGCTTTCATTATAGAAAACATGTGATTTGTGTGTGTGTGTCTGTATGCTGAGGCCTTTCTGCCACCAGATGTTAACATTTATGAGTTAATGATGTTTCACGTTTTGCATCATGATAATTCACTGAAGTAGAAACAGACAAAGGCGTGTTATTAATCGTGGTATTTGTATGAAATGGCAGCAGTCACGGTGTAAATACGACCTTTAAAAAAAAATCTATGAAGACAATCTGACTGGGAGAGAAATCCAATGCACAACTCTTTTAACGAGCAACACGGCGTCCATGTGTGTGTTTCAAGTCTCACTCCTTTTGGCATGTGTGTACTTCAAGCTTGACGAAGAGTGTGTGTGTGTGTGTGCGGGTAAGTTCTGGTGTGTTTTTGTGAATGTGTTCGCAGACAGCTTTCCCTGCAGATTTGATCCGGATGATTAGGGCTGTTAGATGAGGATCAGAGATGACCTTGGTGGACAAATCATCTGTATTTCCTTGAGAGATACAGATGAGGGAATGGCCTCTGGGATAAATAATGTGCCATCATCACTTTGCTATCCCTCCTCACGATTCTAAAGTAACTGCCTTTTATGAAGCATGAACAGGGACTATGAGAAGTCAATTTAAAGATGCATTTAGGCCTGAAGCAGTTCGTCAGCTGGTGGTGGCAGTGTGTATTTATCCACTACAAACTGTTATGTACTGACAGGCATTTGCCCAATTTTACCTGAGGCCTGGCAACCAATCAGGAACTAGTATTCTCCGTGCCCATGGTGCAACACCTAAATTAACAATATAGCAGACTGTTCAAAACACAAAATGTCAAATGGGGCTTTGGTGCACGTGGGTCCAGTGAGACGTGGGCTTGCCATCAGTAATCAATGATTGTATGTTTAATACATCAGCTACATGCACCTGCTGGGGATTTAACGTGGTTTCCATACCAATGAGGAAGATTGATGGGATAAAAAAAAAAAGCGCCTCCTTCAGACGACAGGTGTCAACCTGCATGTTATGAATGCAAATCGCAGCCCTCAAATGGAGGAGGATGAAAGATGGAAGGGGGAGATTGATGCAAACCATGGCAGAGAGGTAAAGAAATGGTTGCGGAACATGCTACGTGTTGTGTCAGCCTTAACGCTGCTTCCTTGTTTTAGGGGGAAATGTAGAATGTTTACAGCTGCTGCAATCAATACTTTTATATCAACAATGGATTAAGTAACCATGTGTTATTAGTAAAAAAAAAAAACTCTATCCCACATTAGCTGCTCAGCATCAAACGGCAGGCAAAATTAGCAACTAGAGAGCTAAAGGAGAAGGTGGAGACCAACGTAGAGCTGAAAGGAAAGTGGGCTTATATCCACCAATTGGTACATGGCTCTAAATGAATGCATAGTCAAGTACATTCACAATGTACAGTTCCTAGCA
The DNA here is from genome assembly GCF_910591455.1 of Pholis gunnellus. Lineage (NCBI taxonomy): Eukaryota > Metazoa > Chordata > Actinopteri > Perciformes > Pholidae > Pholis > Pholis gunnellus. Next base: position 12,711,329 of record NC_136549.1, on the reverse strand, counting down.
AATCAGGGATTGTAACCAAAAGTCAGATGAACTCATAATTAGCTTAAGTTTAGAGTTCTCATTTGCAGGATGATTCCACTATTTAGACTAAAGCTGAACATGTTGGAGATGAGCCCTTTACCAGGAACATCAGATGTTAACGCCGTTGATTCATGGCACGTGGAAAATGTTGCTGTATAAAAGCTCAACTCCAGGCGGCTTTGCTCTTGGTTCATGAGATTTGCTTCACCTTCCAAGCATGAGTAATCATAATACTGCAAATTGCTGTATGTTTCCTGTAGCTGGTTAATGTTAAATGATGCCTCCTAACACTGTAGTTTTGCTTCAATTTGGGTTGTTGCAACCTGCTCCTACAAACTCAAGTAAAAAAGAACATATTGTGTGTGTGTGTTTGTGTGTGTGTGTGTGTTTTAACACAGACATGCTTGGTGTAATTTCATCCTATGCATGGAGAGTGAGGAAGGCACATGATGCCAGGAGGAAATCTGACAGAGATAAGCGAGTGGAGTGAAAAGCAAAGACTGGAGCAGGAAGCTGCGACGGATTTTTCCACACGTTGATGTGCGTGGACCCCTCCTGCCCACAGAACAGAGAGGGCACATTCTCCCCTCCTCCCCTTGGCTTTCTTGCCTGCCTCCCCTCCCTCCCAACTTTCTCCCTTTGCTTGGACAATAGGGGCCACGGTGAAACAATGCAAAAGGGAAAAGCTGGGGATTTGGGTGGCAGCAACACAGGGGTGGTCTGAGGTGCAGAGAGGGGAAGATGGGTGAGAGGGCCTTGGAGCTTTACAGGGGGAGGGGGGGGGGGCTTTCTTTTCCTGGGAGAGAGAGTCTTGATGAGGGTAATGTATAGAGAATCAGCAGGAATAAGGGGGGGGGGGGGGGGGGGGCTGTTAGAGGTTGACGTAGGATGGGGATGTCGGGTAGAGAGGGGTAGCTACAGTGCTGAGGGTAACACAGGCGCATGGCCTAGGGGGTGAGTGTTGTTTTTGTGAGACTTAAAACATTTTTCTGCCTGACTGATAGCCAAACATTTGAAAATAAAGCTGGACCAATGCATATTTCTATATCAACAATTGATCAAATGTGTAATGTAAAGCGGGTCACATGACTTTGCAGTTCCCCCTCAGCTCTACGGAGTGTTTTAGCATCTTTTAGCTCATGGTTTAGACAAAGTTAGTGACTAGCTGGTGAGTTAGGTCGGCATTGTTTATTTTTGACATTATCTTTTATTGGAGGCTAATACAGCTTTCTGAAACAAAGATATTATATTTACATGTGATACACATACAACGATACCAAAGATCCCGCCAAAAATGGGAAATTTCTGTTCATGTAAATATGAATGAACCCCAAAAATTAATTTCAATACTAAGAATCAGACTGAAGGTCAAAAGAAGTAGCCTACTGGAAATATAAGGTAATGTGTGTGTCGGTGGGGGAAGGTGAAGTAGAGAGAGAGAGGAATAGAAAGTGAGTGAATGCCATGACCTATAACTGCCTCTGCTGCCTGCATGTGAAAGAATGGAAAGACCCGATCACAACTGCGACAGACATGTTACAGTCACCGACACACAACCCTGTCATGACAACCGCGCCTCACATCCACAGCAAGAAGCGCTGAGACGAACTGACGGTGATGCCAGGAAAGTCCTTTTTGTGGTTTTACAGCCACAATGAAAAGAAAGGTAACACATACATGTAGGCTGAATGCAAATAACATACATTTGTAAACTCGTGTCGTGCAGCTAAGCTTAGTTCGAACCCTTTTTAAAAAAATTCAAGTCGAAACACATAAGGAGTGTGTATAAGATTATACATCTAGAGTAATTACAGTTGATGGAATGATGCAGCCATAACACCAAGTGGGTTTGAATATCTCACTCAGTAAACACTGTACACAGAGGTCTATTCAATGACCAGAACAAGATGATACATGTGTAATACATGTGTAATGCTGTTTTTTTCTATATTAAAGCTACTGCAGTTGAATTCAAAGAGGGGAAACTTGAGGTTAGAGGGGTGAAAGGAAACATCACGGAGAAAATACAAAAAACCCCTCTTGAAGCAGGTTGATGCCCTGTGTTTACGTGCCTTTTTGCTGGTTTGGTGGAAGACGTTTCATGTTCCCACTGAGCCGTCTAAATGTAGACAACGTGACACATCAGGATGTTTCCAGCAGCTAAAGTGGAACTTCCTGGTTGAAATGATCTAAAACAACTGTGAACATCAGATTGTGCGGTCAGCATCTCACAGGATCAAATGGCAAGTTTGAACTGAATATCTGCAATGGAGGAAGATAAGGCAATTATAATTATGTAATGTATTTTATTTATATATCACTTATATGCAGGTATGTGCTTTACAATTAGGCAAAATGCAGTACTTTTGACTCTGAATGCAAGACTTTTAGTTTTTAATTGTGTTATATCTTCTTTACTTGCGTAATCTGAATACTTCTTCCACCAGTGGATGAAGGCGTCAAACACAGTTTCCAGGATTGAAATAGGGTTGCACCATTAGATTTGGTGTGTTAGTATACATTCAGGTTGTCAAATTACAAATGACAAATGAATCAATATGTTTATTATATACATTCATGCACATCCTGCAGCAGTTAAGTTCTCTTCTTTCTGTGTGAGTCTGGCTCCATCTTGTGACACTGAAGTGTCTTGCAGTTATTTGATCAGTAGGTCATAATACATAATGTAATTAAGCACAGATGGAATGAAAAGTGCCAAAAAAATATGCTTTGTTAATTTATTAATTGTATTATATTTATTTATGTTTGTTATTATTATTATTAAAAGCGTAAGCGGCTTAAATGAACTGTTCGGATCCATAACATACCAGATGGCGGCGGTAATGTAACATTTCGTAGTTTGCCAGCCGAAAATACAAAAGAAATGCATCAGAAAGAAGAACACGAAGAAGAAGTTGCTGCGTAGGTGGTGTTGTGCCGAATAATGTTTCCCTGTCGATACGTGTCCCCCCAAATGAAAACCTGTGTCCTATTGAAGTCCTGTGCAGCTGTTTCTGTACCTCTTTACCCTGAATAAGACGGACGTATCGAAACGTTGGGGAATTATTCATTTATTAAATATCTTTTGCATCGTGGCTACGAGTGTGCGACTATTCCCCCCCCCCCCTGTACACATTGTGTTTTAACCTCTCGCACACTGGTGCGCGTTCACATTCTCCCCTCCTGACTGAACAGGACTAAACCCGAACCAACCTCAACCGTCGAGGGGGGCGCTATCACTGGAACTAGGAAGAAAACACCACTCGACGGGGGATCAGATTGCGACACAACACACCGGCACCACCGCTGCGGATGATTTGACCGACCTTCCCAAGTTATTATATCTGTCAGGCAACCGGGAGGACCAGGGCTGGCCCCGCACAATCCGGCTTCATAGAATGGGGAATCTGGCTCTCTCCACCGGGTAACATAATAATATGTTGCTGTGATGTTGCTGCTTGTGTGTGTGAGACCTGTTATGCGGAACTTGCATCCGCATTTAATAAAATAAATGTCGGCTGATACTGTGCTACGGCCTCCTGAGACTCGGTAATGCGATCCTTTGGATGCCCTTTTTACTCCAGTTGCACTTTGGTGCGTCGGTGAAAGGGACGCGTCACAATATCGCTTCCCAGCCCGGCTTCGTTTCTGTGTACCCAATACCCCCCCCCCCCCCCCCCTCTCTCTCTCTGCCCCCCTCCCCTCTCTGCCTCCCCCTCTCGCTGCCTCCCCCCTCTCTCCCCCTTTTTCATCCGCACAAGATGGAAACCCAGGATTGTATCCTTCCTTAATATTTAAAACGCGTATCACACAGGTCGTGGGTGACATGGCAATCTAAATCCATTTAATTGTTTGTATGTAGAGGAAATGTTAATTGGTAAAGTACAAAATAAATATAAAGTGGGGCTAATACTAGTCTATAGATGATGAACAATAGCCTAAAAGACAAGAAGAAGATCGAACTTCATTCATTCCGAAAGAAGTTCTTGTGCCAGAGATTGATCAAAGATTACAACAGAAGAATAAGAAAAAAAACAATAGAGTAAACATGTAAACACAAGTATTAAGTGTATAAGTAATACTGACACCAGTGCAAAAATAGAATAGCAATTAAGTTAAGTATAGTGAAACAATTCATCAAGAATAGAACATTTTAATTACAAAATAAGAGTACAAATACAAAGTGTAGAAATTGAAATGGAAAAGTAATATTGGCAATGGTATTGAAATGTTTAAAACAAACGTTTTTGTTGTATATGTAAAAATAACTGCACCACCCAGCCTTTAGTTTTTCCGGGTCTCAGGGGGAACATGTATTTCTCTGTCTTCTCTGTCAGAATGGGATTAATGAAATCTGACTGAGGTTTGTTAATCTCTCCAGTCTCTGCAGGAGTGAAGCAACCATGTCTGAAGAAGTCAACAAAGCAAGGTTCATAACCTGTAGGATCAGCGAGGGGATAACTTATTATTACACTCCGTTCTTGGTGGCTGAGGAACAGGCAATATTTGCTGCCGAAGACTCTCAGACGTCCACTGCACTTTGCTCCAACTCCTCCCCGTCTCCCTCAGCTCTGCCCGTCAGCGACTCCTCCTCTGCAGATCCTTCCTCCTCTCCGTTGCTCTCAGATTCACCTTCACGCACATCCTCCCAAAACCAATCAGACTCCTCATCCACTTCGCGTCCTCTTCTCCTCTTCTACTGCTGGCTCGGTGCCCGGCCAGCGGGGGTGGGCAAATACAGGGACCTCTACCTGGACCGTGGCATGGATGTCCTCCTGGTCCAGAGCAAAGTAACGCACTTCCTGTGGCCTCGCTGGGGGCTCGACTACGGGATGGAGGTGTTGAAGGTCCTGGAGCAGCCTCGGTTCTCAGAGAGGCCGGTGCTGGTCCACGCCTCCTCCATCGGTGGCTTCACTTTCACGCAGACACTCGTGAACATTACTCAAAGACGGACACAACATGCAGGCCTGGCCCAGAGGGTGATCGGGCACATCTATGACAGCTTGGTGCTCGGCACTCTGGAGCACATGGCGATAGGTGTGTTAGTGTGATTCCCCTCAGGTTACTGTTGGATATGTGTGTCACGTCTTTAAATAATACAGTAGCCAGCTGACCCACTGCTCCAGTCAGGAGTCCATCTATTTGTGGCAGCTTGTTTCTAACCTACCTAGTGCATGCAAACGGTTTATACATTGCATATTTATATAAGGCTGTATATGTATATAAAGATTTTATTTTTATTTTTTGGTTAATCTTTTAGTTTTTTAAGCATAATGGCTTCTTTGCTCAATAAAATGATTATAATTATTATTCAATGAGCAACATTGCTGTTAAGTAATTTCCTAAAACTGCAACTAACGATTATTTACCAGATTTCATCTTTTGGTCTACAAAACAGTGAAAAGTAGCAATTACAGTTCCACAGTTACTACGGCAATCTCCTCAAATATTTAGCTTTATCCTACCAACAGTCCAACACCCACAGACGTTTAAGATGTTTACTAATGTAAGATAAGGAAAAGCCACATATTCTCTCATTTAAGAAACTGTGAAACATTAAGTGATACATCAAAATATTTGGATACAGGATGTCATCATCTCTGATGTCCATCACAAATAAACACCCATAAACCGTATTAGAAATTGTAGGAAAAACTGCTAATATGTAATTCGGCATACTTTTAATGGTAAATTGCCAAAAATATCCCCCAAATATAAATAAAACAAACAATAGTAACATATATGGGTTTCTGTCGGCACTCATAAAAAAATTGAAGTTTGACACCAAGCCCTATCCAGTAATGTGTTGTGTGTGTGTGTGTGTACATATGTGATTGTGCTCTTAGTGATGAAATCTTAACCCTCTTGATTATTTACTCTCTCTTGTTGTTATTCAGGCCTTGGCAAGACTCTGGTTCCACGGTTAGAGAGCTTTGTCAAAAACGCCGCAATGCTTTACTTCTGGCTCTTCAAAAAACACACAGCAGACCTCTACGACAGCAGCATCCGGACTTTCTACGACTGCCCGATCACCGCGCCGGCCCTCTTCTTCTTCAGCGAAGACGACGCCATGTGCGACACGGCTGACATGGAAGAGTTGATCGACCACTGGAAGACGAGGGGCGTGACTGTGGAGAGCAGGAAGTGGAAGGAGTCGAAACATGCAGCCCACATGCGATGCCACCCAGAAGACTACCTCTCTACGCTGGAGAAATACTTAAAATCCCTTGCCATTCCCTCCTCCAGGGCAAATGGTACGGTCCTAAATGCTTAGTTTGACAGATGTTGACACTGTAAGACGCTTCATGATTCCAAACGTAATTCACTGGGATCTCTTTATCTCGCAGCTGTAGCGTGATTAATGGTGTAATTTACCAAAGGCATTTTGTCTCTCCTTTTAAGCATCCGAATTTGTTTGACTTTGTTGTTTTGATTTTAGCTAAAGTTACACTTAAAGTGATTAACGATTTAATCGATTCATGTGGATTCATGTGATGCTTTCATTGCACGGGAAGTGTTCTTTATTGAATTGTTGATGCACCTTAGTACCAGATCTGGTTGTTGCACTTGGAGACCATATGTGGTGGTTGCACTTGGATACCAGACCTGGTTTTGCACAGTATGTGGAATAAAACTTGTAGAGCTCTAATGAGTGTCCTGGGACAGAGGATGTGTACAGATTGTAAAGCCCTTTGAGGCAAATTTGTGCTTTTTGATTCTGGGCTATACTAAATAAATTTTAATTCAATTGCATTGTTCCTGTTTTTTTTTTTGTTTGCTCTATTTATTTCAGCAGAAAAGTAACAATATACATGTATGTAATCCGTACATTTCGGATACACATAGTGCATGATGGGGTATGTTCGCTTGTGAGGGTGAACTATGTCTGTTTAAAGAGGCATGATGTCGGGCAGCTAAAGGCAGAAATGGCCCATGAGAGGGAGAAACTCGGGTGCTCTTAATACATCCATGTGTGTACATCATGGCGATACTGAGTGAAGGATCAGAGGAGCATGCCAGGAAACCTAAGGTGTGTCTCTATTTACTAAACAGGTCAAACGGGTGGTGCAAAACCTGGCCGACACTGCAGCCAGTATGTCAAAGAAAGGTGAGTGACTGGGGTGAAGTAAAGTAAGTGCAGAATCGTAAACTTTAAATGGTGCTGGGAAACTGCTTTATGACGCACTAAGACGCAGTTGTGTTCCTGTTTCGAAGCATTTGATACAGGAGAGAAATGCCGACATCTGCTGGCCAACTTCTGGTATTGCACTTGAATGGATGGATTAAATCTGGTGACTCGAGCGTGTCTGCTACGAGCTGTTACTACTGTTAACCGGTGATGTTACAGAGTTGAAGAAGATTGCTCGCCATGTTTGGTGGATTGAGCCACATGCTCGATAGCAAGCGGCTGCAAAAAGTATTCCGATTTTTACTTGGGAGTGTGAACATACGGTTACAAGTAATTAAGTCATTCATTGATCTTAGTAAAGTACAAGCGTATTCAAATTATACTGAAAGTAGCAAAAGTAAGAGTACTCATTATGCAGAATGGCTCATTTCAGAATCATATTAATTACAAAACTCACCAACATGCTCTGATTATGCAGGAAATTCACACTTATTGCCATTTAACAAAAAAAACAATACAAAAACAAAAAGTTGATTCTGAGTCATTCTGGAACCGGCACACATCCTGTGTTCTTAGTTTTGTTGTCTTGTAAGATGATTTCACACTCGCTGCGTGCGTGTCGGCCGATGTAAGCCTGTCTTAACTATAAATCCTCGGAAATGTGTAGGTTGTTGCTTTAACTGGCATCCTCCTGTGCAAACCCACTAATACTCATGTGCACAAATAAAGAAACGGATGATATAGTAGAGAAGAAAAGAAGCATGAAGTATGTGTATGTAAAGGCTATTTTATGTAGGTTGCATCGATATATGCGTTTGCCATCTTGTAATATAGAATAAAGGCAGTGAGTCATCTTGTTTCCTCTCGTCTTTGACAGTCCTTCGTGGGTTGTCTTCAAACACGTCTTTGATAGCATTGATCGTGTTTTTTTTAGATACACGCAAAGAAGTAGTGAGAAATGTATCGTCTTTGCTGGAACGTGGTTCTTATGACATTTCCTGCGGCAACAGGAAGTCAAAAATAGAAACATAATTACGTCACATGGTTTGTAAACTGTGGTGGTTTCAAAAGGGTTTTTTTTCAAGTTCAATATGTGTGAAGAAGAATGCATTTTACATTTTGTTCATATAGCAGGAATGTTCCTCTTTGTCTTCAAAACAGAGGCAGCTTCATGCTTGTGTCGAGTGGCAGGCGAAGCCTCCATGTCAGAAACAGGCCCTCACCGGTGTGTATGGCTCCTAATGTACTCACGCTTCTTTGGCTGACCGTTTGTGTTGATGCCAAACAGATGTTGTAGAAAGTGTGTCAATGTCCAACATCCAAGCTTCTCAGTGCTATCGACTGGGCCTGACTAATTCAGTTCACAGACTCCTGGAGATGAACCTGAACGGAGCAGAGATCCCATCCAGGACCTTTTAGGAAGTTTATTATCTTGATGAGATAAGTTTTCATGAGGAAAAGAAAATCTGCTCTTTGAATATATTTAAAATCCCAAGAGAAGCTCTCATTTTCTTTAGAGCTTGATTTAATGGAAGCCAATACTAACTTTTCCCATAATTCTGAGATCATTATTTTATTAATTCAGATTAACAGTGCAGATTTTTAATGAAAACTTTTTCAGAATTCTGAGATAATCTTAATAGATGTATTCTTCAGAAAAACAGAGCAAATCATTTTTTTTCATTACACTTCTGTAATTATGCTTCTGTAGTACAGTGACATTAATTAAATGTGACCGCGTGAACATGCTGGAATGAAAGACAGGCGGGAGAAATGGAGGGCGGAGCAGGAAGAGCTTAAACTCAAGGCAAACAATTGGCTACACAAAAACAGACGATCGATGTTTTCCAGTTGACAACACAGTCAGACAACAAAAAAGTGTCCTAATGCTGCTCTGGTTGGCAATTAAAAGTTATAGTAACAACTTTTGGCACACTTCATAGTATTGTTTTTCATATTGAGGTTATGGGTAATTTGTGGTCATTCTTTGTTTGATTGCAGAATTAATCCTTGGAGACATGTTGTGCTTTGCAGGTCGGTTGTTAATAATTGCACTTAATATACTGACCTACTTCTTAGGTTGATGAATTTATGTAAGCAGGGGAACCATTGAAATCACCTATTCATTCAACCTAACCTATTCATCGAGATTAAAGGAGGATCTTTTTTTTAAGCAAACTGTTCAAAAATATAAATGTTTCCTCTGCAGACATGTCAGTGGATGAATCATATTTATCAGTCACTATTCCAGTAAACTGATTAACCTTTGTTGTATTTCTTTTTTTTGCCGACCCCAGTGGCGCAAGTTTCCGAGAACTTTGATTAACTTGAATAGTTTTGTCAAAGGAGCGAGAATCATAAAGTGTAGCTCGCCAAAACAAACAGTTTTGCCCGTCCTGCCGGGCCCACTGCACACAAAGACATCGCTCCCTGATGTCGGAGGAACAATGTGACTCAGATGGAAATTCTGAAGTAGATGATGCACAAACAGGACTTAGGGAGGAGCAAATTATTAGAATGCCGGCTTTGTTCAATTCCAGTAAGCTGAAATGGCACATGGCACAATTGTTCAGTCCACATAGGGAACAAAGAGTGCAGGCGATGACTTGTCTGCACAGGAAATAGCTGTGGTTTAATACACATAATTAAGGAACGAGGATGATCGTACAGTAGACATAAAACTCCCTTCAGGATCAGACATCACTGACAGATTTGTCTAAAGTTCAGTTATAGACGATGTATTTTCCTTGGAATCTTGCAAAATTAACAAAAAATGTATAAAATCGGTCATTAAAGTAAGGTATTTTGCAGTCATGGTATCTGGTGTGGTCGATGTCTTGCATGGTTGGACTTACCTTTAATCAACCAAATTTCAATTTTTCGCTTTAAACTTGTTCACCTTAATTCAAACCAAAGTAATTTTACTCACATTCTTTTAGTCACTGTAAGGGTGGCAATGTCGGTCGGTCAGTCCGCTCTCCTCTTGCACCACCAGGCTGAACATAAAATAATAGTAAAATGAACTATTGGATGGATTGTGAGGAGATTTATACACATTACTGTCCTCTTATAGTGGCATGCTAAAGTTTTAGCTCCCAATTTTTGCATAAGTGCAGCCTCACAGAGCTGCTAGCATGGCTGGGGACTCTTAGTCTTGTAATGATGTCTTTTGCTTTTATGTCATTAAAAGCTAACTCTTAAGGTAGCGTTAGCTCGCACCATAGTAAGTCTTTCTCCCTGGTTCTTAAAAGTGAAGCCAATGCAGAAGTGCCTTAAACCTGCATTCTTTCTAATAGCGTTCAGGGGCAAAAAAGGGAAGTCTGATTGTATAGAAGTCAATGAGAAAATGATCATACTTCTCACTTGATTTACGACCTCAGGAAACATTGTGAATATGAGTTTATGGTCTCAATTGCTAATGATGTTCATTTAGCGAATTATGGTCCATTTAAATGAAAAGAGTCCATAAAGCGGTGTATGCTTTACGTGGCTACCTTGTCATTGACAGGTGGTTACCACGGTGTTGTCAGGTCTGAAAGTTCGGTCTGCGTTTTGATCTTAGAACTTTAACCCTTTCACATTGTGCTTTCAGTTCATGAGAGTTAATTGTAACCTTTTGGGTAGCCTATAGAAATGTCTTTTCCAGCGACCGGTTGTGCACCCTCTCGTGTCACTTCTGGTTGCAAAAAAACCCGATGGCGTGACGGCCAAAAGGCCAAACTCAAGGCTTCAAAACTAGTCCACAAACCAATGGGTGTCATCACGGCGACTACGTCCACTTCTATACAGTCTATGGTTTCTCTTTTTGTATCACAGGGACTCTGAAAAGCAGGTTTTTCACTGTTTACCTAACTCTGTGTGGATCTTGGACAGCAAGAGAACTGATGACTACTAGAAAACTACTAGATGTGCCAGATCCTTTTTTTTTTTTTTGCATCATCTCCAGTGGCCTAATTGAAAACACAACATTGTTGCCAGTCCCCACCAGCAGCGTGAATGACTGGAACAAGATTTATCTTCTGCTGAGTCCGCTCAAAGAACTCCAAATATCTTTTATGAGTAGGCTTTTGGCAATTAAATGTAATCACATCATTGAGTGTGAAACCAGATACTTGGCAGTGCTCAACATAAACAGAGCAGATCATTGAAAAACCAAAAGCCAAGAATAGCATACTTGTCCTCCGACGGCGTATTGTGTTACACCAGTTGAGACGTTGAATCATTCACTTTTAACACTTTTTACCGTAACTTTTTTGTGACTACGTCATGGGGAGGAGACTTCCAGTACGAATATCCTGACTGAACTGAATAAACCTGCTGTAACCCATTCTATGTCGAGCTGGGTCTTGTGAACACTTTCCTGGAACTCTTTTGGATTTGATTCTGTACTTTTTTAGTTTGTCTATGTGATGGAGCTGCATCATTGTGCTTTTGATTGCAGTTCCCAAAACATCCTCTGGAGAGCTATACTCACCAAGAGATTGAACTGAGGAGCAGTTCGCCAGTTTGTGCGGAGTTTGTCTCCACACTGCACAACATTCTTCCTCTGATTCATTTCCTTGACTCACAATGAAACATCAGCACGTATCTCCACGTGGCGTTGGCCAAACGCTCACCATGATTTGTTAGAACGTATTCTCCTTCACTCTATCTTACCAATTCTCCTCTTTACTCTTTTAATTATACATTCAGGGTTCATCTCATTGCAACTGGTGCGATAGTTTGATTATGATTTCATCCTTTTCATTGGAAATATTCTTAAACTCATCTGGACTGTTTGATATAATTGTGAACGGAGAGGGGACATTTAATTCCGTCCCCCAAATTTACTTTCCTCTTTCCAAATTCTATTTTGTATTAAATGACATGCTATCGAAGTAGATATTGTACAATAATACGACAGCCCAAAAACATCCCTTTCCACTGTGTTTCGCCTGTGGTCACCAATTTGATTGGCTCCATTACAAGTGGGAGCAAAAGTGCCTCCGCTAACCCGCGTCCCTATCTGATGACATGGATGAGGCACTGTCCTATTTCCCAGGGCGATGTGTGACACACAAATTGTGGGTCACGGCTGTGCTTTAACTGGGAATCTCTGGCTCCAATCTGAAGGTCAGTAAGAGATTTGTTTAGGTCAATTAATGGATGCAGAGGCGCGGTCTACCGGAAAACACGTCGCTCTGTGTGACACCACCACCCACGAGGCAGGAAGAGTCGGCGAGTTTTACTTTTAGACATCAATAATCAGTGCATTGCTCTTTTGCTAGTAGCTGTAGTGTATTTGTGCAACTCATTTTTCTTAAAGCACACTGAAATTAAGTAATTTGCAACATTATAGAAAAATACACACTTACTGTAGTATGGTAGACAAATAAAAAAAAAAAGCAATTGCATCAATCGCAAAGGAACGTTCATATTAGTTATGATATATTGGACAGACAACAAGACAATATTTAATCTACTTTATTCAAATCTTTATTCAACAAGTCACAGCACTCAACAGGAAATGTCCTGCTCACAATATCGACCACGTGATATGATGTGACGAGGGCTGCTACATATCTGCATAATCTCACTTAACACGTGCTCCTAATTTAGTTTGCCCACTGTACTGGGAGGAACGTCGCATGCACACGTGTGTCAATGTACAGTACATACTCATGCATATGAGCAGTCCCTGAGCGATGAAGTCATACGGTTAGTGTAAGGGAAGTATCCTCGCCAGCGCACAAGAACTGCCTTGGGTTTTGACGTACAAAAGCCACATTGTGAAGGCTCACGAGTTTGGATAAGTGATCACGTTTACGTAACACATCATGCGTCAGAGGCTCCAAGCTACATGTTCATTTGTTCACTGTGTGCATCCTTTTTATGTTGCTTCTTCGAGGTAATTCTATAAATGTCTGGCCCATGTATCATCTGTAAATATAATAAGCATCAGAGAACATCTTTATGTCCACTTATTTTGACGACACACTTTGACAATTCACAGATGCAAAACATGTACAACATGAGGAGAGACGATAAGGTGAGAAACAAAACGTTAAAGATTTACATTCATTGGTAATGCAAACATAGTGTTTTGGCCAAAAAAAAAAATATTGAAATTATATAACATGATGAAATCAAAATTTGACATGTGCATGAATAAATTATAAGAAGAATCTCATTGACATTTTAATAATTGAACCGTCTTCCAAAATAAAAATCTGGATTGTCTCAGATCTGCACTAACTCATCTGTGTTTCTTTGTCTGCACCTGATCCAGTGTTATTTTACTTATTAGTATGGATTTATATGTAAAATTGGAAATTAATAATAGCTTTTATCTGGATTTCTCTGTAAAAATAGAGTATGTTTTGCATATTTCCATGTGTCATTTTCTGCAGCCTAATGATGGGCACAGAATGTATACTGTCTTGCATGTTAGAATTATATAAGTATATTTTATAGGGTTTTTCCTGAAGGTACATTTTGACAGCAGGGTTAACTTTAGGAAGCAAAGCTTTATACTCTTCGTTCTGAGGTCAGGGTGAGTACAGCTGCTATCTTTTTCTTGCTGTAATAAAACCCTTTGCAATCAGATATTTCTCAGGTTTGGTAAGACATTAAGACATCTGCTCTGCCACATCCCGTATCGCAAATGCTTCCTATTTAAAAATGACATCCTTGTATTTCACAACTGATCAAAAGCCACTTTGGCCAATCCTTGACAATCTCAGATTGTGATTAAAGCACCTCCGAGTGCTGTGTGTATGCCACGAACGCCTCACTCTGAAACACCCACAGGGATGAGAGATACTCACTGCTCCATCGGGAAGAAAGACGGGCGACGCCTGGTTCAGATGCTAGAATCCAGTGCAGATACTTTTTGGGGTAAGGGCTTCCTGGCTACTGCCTTAGGAACAGCAAGCCCAGACCGCAAAAAGACCCACAAAGGACACAAATTTGACTTCATCGTCTCGTGGCGATCTCCTCAAGCATCTATAGAAAGAAACAGAGCCATTAGCACAATGGGTGGAAACTCAATACACTTGGTATAGTGTAAGCTCAGAAATCCATCATCCACAGAAAAAAAACCCCACTAAAGTGTACCTGCAAAAACCCAAAGCAAGTATTTTTTTGTTTCACAGGTATAATTGAATGAGATGAATTTGTAAATTGGATGTTTATGGTTGTTAAGGCTTAATGTCCGAGGCCCCGAGACGTGATGTGACGTCAATACTGCAACATAAGAAAAACACACTGAATGAAAGACATGCTAGAAACAATAAGAATAAAAGATGTCATTGCAAGAATTACAGTATCATTGCATTCGTTAATTAGCCACCAGCAGAGTTGGGACACTGATTGAATTCACATATCGTCTTCATCAGATGTTAAACTGGGGCTTCGGGCTGGATTATAGGATACTGTTGATTTTGACTGCTGGTCTTGACGGGAGCTTCCTGCCTGCCGTGTCTAAACAGGATTTCCAGCACACGTATGATACTGAAATGAAATGAAAGGGTTCTGAAGGGTCTTGCGGTCGATCAGGTGTTTGATTAGCGAGAGATTTTGGTCATGACATCACAACCAAACCGCTGTTATAAAGCTGTGATATTTTAAACTGGTTGATCTCGCTGGAGATTTTGCCCTTTTGTCGAAAACGAAAAGACAAACTGCTCATGAAATCTGTTTTGTAGATTTGATAGTTTAGAAATGAATTGAAACATTGCATGGTTGTTGTTGGTGTGACTTTCTGTGTATAAGCTGTTCAGTTGCTTCATGCCAAAGAGATTCAGGTAGTAAAAGATTTAACTTCAAAACATTTACACTTCATTTACACTTCAAAGTTCAGGAGCCAAATTGCTTGGATAATTTGTGGCACTCCTGTATAAGTATCCCTTGATCCTCATTTAAAATCTATTTCATAAATGCATTCAATTTTGTCCCAATCTGCAACCAGAAAACAGAAGTGCTTTCTTAGTTCTTAAGCAGGAAAAGGCCTTAAGAATCACACACACTCTTCCCCCCGTTTAATCACCCAAAGAACTCAAATACGCTGCCATTCCCCTCTCAACGTAATGACGAATGCATCAGGGTCAATATGTAAAAAGCTCATTCGTGCAAGATTTGAGACTAGAATTCCTGAAGTTGTATCTTCCAGTCTCTCCTCTGTTGAAAATGCAAACATTTAAAAAGTGTTTAAGGCTCAAATCAGAAGCTCGTCCTTTCACCTGATGAGACTTGACGTCAGCGTTGGCCAAACGTTCTCCTTCTTGACTCTGCCCTCTAACATCCTCACATTCAAGCTCTTCAGCTTCTACTGGCCGTGGCAGGAGATGATCTCCACAAAACATCGATATCCTTTTGAAATATTTTTTTCTCTGAAGGAAAGTCAATTGAAGCTTGAATATTGTCTTTTCCTGATATTGAAGACCACATTACAGTTATGGTAAACATTTTTATAAAATGATTCCACTGTTGTGGTGGATTGCAAACAAATACCACAACCGGAAACACATCTTAAAATGTTATTTCCTCTAGTTGTGATGAAATACTGCATTTAATAAAACAATAAAATAAAAAACTACCAAAAATATTGTCACAATTTTGTTATTCTGATTTATGGAGAAACAAACAACATGCTATAGAACTGGACTGAAACTGAAACTGTTTTTTTTTACAATTCCAGCTGTTCATTTTAATCACCTTTGGACAAATAAGTCAATTGTTTCCACCTTTTATGTACTATAACTCAAGTATAGAGTTCCATTCAGGAAACCACAGCAGCAGCAATACATCTCTGACATTCAGTTCAGATATTTCAAAACTCAACTTGGTCAGCTTCTACCATGTCAGAGCCATATGCTAAAAGAACTAATCCACATAAAAGCTCTTGAAGGTTGCTTAAGGCAATTAAACCACACATGTACAATTCCACAACATCGACACCCCACACAGGGATGAAATAGCTGCTACAATTGGAATGAAATCCTGACGGATTTAATGAGCTAATTTCTCATATATGTCTGAATCTGTTGAGAAAAATTAAAAAAAACATACTGATTACTTTTTTTGTTTCATTCAAATTGCCCTGCAGGCAAACAAGGACGTATAAAGCATTCAATCCTCACAACCCATGCCCACCATCACGAGCCAGCCACCATGTAGTGCACCACACTGTATGCCGAAGACAGTGACTGTGTGAGTTCATTGATACAGGTAGTTACTCTCTCCAAAAACCATTCCATGCCACACCCTCGTCAGAATAAAGTAATTACCTGTAAATCCTGTCTCATGCATGTGCCTGCATCAAATACTAAACTGCGAGTGTGAATCCATTCAATGTGCAGGACTACATCATGAAATGTCATGCTCCAGTAAAGAACAAGTTCATCAAAAAAGGTTGTTTTAAAAAAAAAAAAAACGGGCTTCTGTGGTTTTTGTTGAGGAGGCGTGCCCAGCACATGACCACATGTGGACGATGGAGACTATGCCTGTATGGGCGTTACGTCAAGCCCAGGGCGGCTGAGGACCAGCAGACTGGACCATCTGCACACGTAGGCATCTGCCACACTTACCTCACCACATGCGTCATCTGCGAGGGGGGGAAAGTGTCACATCCCCCTACTGCTCTTTTTCTTAATGTGTCCTACATTGTCCCATATTCCTCTATTGTCATAGAGGATTGTCTGTCTCGATTCTTTATTTACTTAATGAATAACGTGTATCTGTGAGGGCTCGAACGCGCTCCAATTATCTCATTTTCGCTGTGTCAGTTCCACAGGCCCGTAACCCGGGTGAGCTCCCCTGTCTTTTTCAGTTGCTGAGGTAGATGCACCTTTACAGCAAAGGATGATCCGCCCAGTGTCCAAAGACGATCGCACGGCACCTGCTCATCGGCCTTACAAAAGTAGGGAGAGCGCTCTGAAATACACGGAGGGAGCTGTCCGCGGTGCTGAAAGCAGCTCCCGCTGCGTGGTAAACGCCCTGCACTGGAGCGTTTGTGGAAAGAGAGAAAAGTGGAGTTGTTAAAAAAAAAAAATGTGTTAAGCGTGACAGAAACACCAACGATCTAAACAAACAAAAAAAAGAAATAAAAAGATACAATAAAAGCAGCTGACACCATATTAAATCTCTCTTCTTGGACGTCACTACGGGGTGTGCAGCAGTCTGGAAATGAATTGATCGTGCATGAATTGGCACTTGTTGCCATAACGCATTGAAAGGCCTGCCGACTGGGGGCAATGTGTGTTGGTGCGTGCGCGTGTGCGCGCGCGCGCGTGCACCCGTAGAACGGTCTTATCTTCGCTATTCCACGCTAAAAGAAGTAACGTTACTTCTTCAAGGTTCCACGCGCACGACTACCCCCCCCCCCCCCCCCCCCCCCCATCCCCCCCATCACACACACACACACACACACACACACACACACATACACTCACTCACTCACTCACTCACTCTCTCTCTCTATCTCTCTCTCTCTCACACACACACACACCGCCCGGCAGTGAAAAGTAGCTTTTTGACAAATGATGATCAACCAGCTCCATTTCTATCGATAGCTCGAATCGTTTACATTTTACTATACAAATTGATGTCAAGATGTTGAGTGATTGCAATTAGACGACACATGCTCGCGAGTATTGCCTTGATGATTTGATGGTATTTCTAAAATTTCGGAGATTACGGATCGTCTTCAAAATTGCAATTATTGCACTGAAATGCATTCCCCCCTTAGCGCGCGCTCTCTTTCTCTCTCTCTAAGCGGTGAATGTGTATCGATGGATGCAGAATTTGTATTGCATCGGCAGCCTATTACAGCGCTGTAGACGGAGCACGTCCGCCGCTGCGGTTGATGATAAAGAATTGCAATCAACTCAGTGGAAGTCAACACGAAGACACTTTTAGTTGAATATGCTTTTTTTGTTTTTTTTTCTTCCCCCCCGATCAGCACACATCAACACGTCTCTCCGGAGAAAACACTGGCCACTCACGCGTCACCGTCAAAACTCGGGGATGAATTTCTCAATGGCTTTCTCTATATGGCAACACTGTCTATAAGCACGAAAACAGAATGGCAGGTTGTTGTTTTACTCACTTCAACACTAAGCAAAGAGAAAAACAATAAGAATAGAATGGGCTCACCCAGTCGTCACCGATCCGAGGAAGCGTGCATCATTTCTCTCTTCCCCCCCTTTTTTCCCTCCAATAATCCCTGGGAATTTGAACGGCACCCATTGATATGCAGCAGTAGGGCCCCCCCACCACCACCACCACCACCACCACCTCCACCCTCTCACCCTCCCTCCATCCTCTCTCTTCCCAGACGTCAGTCGCATTGCCTCCCATTCATTTCGGTCTATATTTATTTTATATCTGTGCATTTCTTAATCTTAATCCATTTTGTCCTCCTCCCTCCTCTGTGGAAAATGCTGCAAAAGCTCTAATGGAAGCCACTCAATTCCTCCAGCCTGCTTCTTGCTGGTGACCTGCATTGACGTCATTGCGTCATTAGGTTTCCCCTGGAAACACGGGAGAGCCAAAAATAGAAACACATTAATTCAAACCCCAGGCTGGGGGGAGGGGGTTGGGGTAAAGGGTAGTTGGGGGCTGTTTTTGGCGACTATTTCTTTCTATCAATCCATAATCTTCTGACCCCCCCCCCCCCCCGACACACACACACACACACACACACACACACACACACACACACACACACACACACACACACACACACACATACACACCTTTCTCTTTGGTTTCCCTTACCGAGCTCCATCTCAACACACATTTACACATTCATTCCAACCACAAGGAAATATCCCTTTGTCATTTTTTCATAGGGTATTTAACATATACCTGATAATAAATTATTATTTAATATTTTTAAGTTATCAATATCATCTTTTGACTCCTTTAGCATCAGTATACTGCAATATATCCTTTCTTTTTTTTTGTGTGATTGGCAGATTTGATTGTACTTTAAGGAGCATATAAGGTCCAAAGAGCATAATATATATATGTGTGTGTGTGTGTGTGTGTGTGTGTGTGTGTGTGTGTGTGTGTGTGTGTGTGTATCACCATCATATTGTACTAAAGGACTGTTGTGATGTGAGATTTCAGCACTATATTTCTCTCCCTCATTATCATGTCATTTGTACCATTTGATATCTTAAAATGACATAATTTTAGTTTATTTTATTATTTACATTTTTTAAAAGATTTTAGTTGTTATACTTTTGCCTTCATTGGACAGATAAAGGATGTTGTGGCAGACTAGAAAAGGAGAGAGAGAGAGAGAGAGAGAGAGAGAGAGAGAGAGAGAGAGAGAGAGAGAGAGAGAGAGAGAGAGAGGTATGACATGCAAAAAGGGTCCCATAGTTGAAATTGAACCCAGGACATATTTCTGCAGGATGCACAGTAACCCTTCAGCTACCAAAGCACACCGTTTATAGCAATTTCCTCACATGTATTAACCTTTATAGTATACACTCTTAACAGACCGGCTTCTATGGTATCACAAAATATGTCTTTAGGCTTGCACCACAGCTGAAACATTTTGGTGAATTCATGGACAGATTAACCTGCTAAGGGGCCCAGGGTCAAAAATAAGATCAACCCCTCTTCCTCTCGCTCTTTGAGCAATGTTTAATATATAATAGTGAGGTGTATTGATCAAACACATTTTCATTTTAAGAATATGTAAGTGCAAAGTTGAAGCAATAAAAGTCACAGAACTAGAATTTGACACAGGGAGACTACGAATTAAGAAGTAGAGCAGGACCTCAAGTCATTGGTCCTAGAGCCTTGGGAGAATTCTTCTGTAGTGAGCCATGGTGAGCTGTCAACACACGGAACCTTGGGCGCTGGACCTAGAGCACTGCTGGTTGTCCTCTACCATCTAATCAGGACGTTTTTGATGCCTGTGACGCTGGGTGCAGGTTAAATCAAAAACAACGACAACAACTTTATCTTAAAGAGAGTCAGATGGGCTGCAAAAGGAGGTCAAATTAAGTTTAGGAAATAGTTGTAAAGCATTCATTCATTGTTTTTTCCATTCATCCAGTCATTCATGTAGTTCTCTTCTTAATCCATTCACATATCCGGGGCAGTCACCTTTCCAGTGACGCAAAGCCCTCCTCCCATTTAAGCGCTTCAGCTTCATCTATCTGCTGTGATGTTCGAGATCAAGTGACATACGGCGCCTCGTGCACTTCCCCCACCCCCACCCCTACACACACACTGTGCACCACCGCTCACACACAGGCAAGTGTTCACGAGCACACGCGCCGGCATCGTGACACCCGACAGGAGGCACGCGCACTGGCACATGAGTGGTGATGCTGCATTCACGCTGTGGCCTCAAAGGAATAAAAAAGAAAACTCTGGCAGCGTCAGCATCGCGAGATGATAGTGGACCGCAATGGCAAACTGGCATCGTTGCCACGGGGATGACACAGTGGTGTCTGTTTAACATTGTATTATTATTTGCTTGGTTTAATATATAAGGCTTCGACAATTATTGCCAAACTGAGTTAGAAAAAGAGCCATTGTGACTGTTACTGTCCATTCATTTTCTCATTGGATGGAGCTCAAGCACCTGACCTTTTGGCCTCTTCCAAGTGCCCTTTTTTTCCTACTTATTTTTCTAATTGTATATCTTAAACATTCTCAACTAAAAACTTGCTAATAATAGTTCTAGACCGTACGAGCCCCTGCTCCTCTTCAACTTCCCTTGTCATCGTACGCAAATCGAGTGCACTGCAGAGCAGCATCCACGTCTCCCTGACCTGCCTTCAGCGGTGACAGCCAGCCAGGTGGCGATAGTGTTTGTTTAGGTTCTGGATATTGGGTTATAGCCCATGGGTCTGTTTTTTTTTCACTGCTAAAATAGTTAATATGAATATACATTTTGAGCTCATTCAAGCATAAAAGCTTGTGTGGCAAACGCAGCTGTCCCCCCGTCTCCCTCGCTTCTTTTCTCTCGCTTTCTTAAATAAGGTGCCAGATTGTATAAAAAGATGCATCAAAGAAGAGCTTGCTTATCAAAAACAATTAAAATTAAAAATCCCAGGGGAGGATCCCCCAATGGATGTTTACTTGTATTGCTCTGCGGGTCCAACATTGCATCCATCATCTGTTGAGTATTAAACATCTGCATGTTTTTCTCATTCACAACTGAAACTTTATAAAAAAAAAAGATGATCAACCAGGTGGTCTGCAGACTTGACCGTGGCCAGTTTTACAGTGTAGGCATTTTGGTTTTGATGTGACACCACATCAGGGTGGATATAACAATAAGTTTAACACTGATCATAATACTAATACCCCTCTCTAACAGGCTACTTCATCAACACAAACTTCATATAATTTGGAGTTAAGCTACCTATTGAATCACACTGTTTGCTGCTTATAGTAAATGTATTTAGTAAATACAATAGGCTAAAATAAATAAAATCTATACTAAAATATCAAAGAGCGATATATACGTCTAGTAATTGTAAATGATGTTCAATCATCGTTACTCATCTATTTTTCTTTATCTTTGCAGCACAATATGGGTATTGCTTAATTGCTTACACCTGTATGGGAGCATCTGCAATTGAAAAGTTTCTCCTGTCATTTATTCAGCTTGTTCCTTTAATCTGTCACCGGGCTGTGTCTACATGGTTGACCAACATTATACCACCTGTGGAAAATGCGATTCAATTAAACCAGTTGTTGTGAGTACTAACAACATTCAGAACACCACGAACTCTCATGCACATGGCGAGTTACTGATTGAGGTAGTGTCAAACCATGTGTGCATCGTAGTTACATTGTAGCCAAGTCATTTCACGTCGAACCGTTCACTCCATGCTGTCTGCACGCTGGGCCATTTCACAGCACAGTGTCGGCCTTTTTAAGCTAACGTTACTAGCACATTATGGCTGGACTTGTTAGCCAAGCTAATGTTAGCTCAGAACCATTTTAAAGTTTACACTGGCGATAGGACACTGCAGCGCCGCTCGGAGCAATGCTGAAGCTTGTTGTTGGCTGAAAGTGTTCAGTAGCCGCCAGCTAACCGCGAGATAAAAGGTACTGTAGCTACTGTATGTGTTGCGGTGATTTAACTTGTTACATATAAGCTCCTACATTTCCATGAGGCTAATGTAACAAGCTTTTAAAGGTGTCACGTTATAGCAAGGCAATGGCCGGACTGACTATTCTGCAACTAAAATGCCATTGTTTTATTTACGTAAAGGCTGTTTGTTTATTTTAGGTGATGACTTCTACAAAACAAACACGTCCACATCCGGTGGACGTGACTGCAGCCCCAAACAGACACGGAACCTGGACTACGTTATAGCCACCCTGCAAAAAAACGACCTGCCCTGGCAACAAGTGGACATTTCAGGTATGTAGATGATTTATGCATATTATTATTATTATTTTGTTGTTGCTGTTTTGTTATTATAGTGGCAGCAATGTAAATATTAGGGACCAGCACCACTTATTCCAGTCATGATAAATCATACCTTTGTGATATTGTCAAATAGATTATTTTTTAGTTGTAGAGATTGTCAGAGTTCACGTTCTTGTGACCCGCACTGACCTACAATACCATGAGAGTTCAGCAGCATGGCAACTTGGTCACCACTGTGATGGTACAGTACGAGTGTACATTTTACGAGTACCAGAGTATCATTACATTTGATACTGTATTACCATTGTACTTGGGTATTCTTCAAGCCATGCAGACAGGGTTCAATGTTTATTGTTAATTTACATAATCCTGCTCAACCCACCTTTTTACAGTTCAAAATCAAAACACTGCGTTTTGATGCATCCATTGCATTAAGAAACAAACTAACTAATAATGCTTGGTGGGTAAGACATACAAAAACTTAAACTTGCTATCTATATTGCTGAATCCATTTTTTCTTTTGAGTGCCTCATCTTTCTTATTTTTGATAAGAATAGGCACAATTAGTACATCTCAACTGTTTCCTGGCTGATTGGAGAGTTTGAGCAATGTGGTTGTCAGGTGACAGTGATGATGATGCTGATCATTGTCAACTAGATGACGCGATCGTATTCAGTATTTGTAGGCCAACACGTGTGCCTGTGACTCCTCTTGGTTTGTGAGTCAGATGTCAGGAGCAGTCTAAAAGCAGAGAGGCTATAAGGACAAACTATTATTTCTGGTAGTTTCTTTTTTTTTTCCAGCACTCTTCTGATTGGATAGTGAGCTGTTGAGTTTACTGTGTCGGCGTAGCTTTCTACTGTCCTCGGGCCAGCTGGCATTTGTTATTGTTCAGCCCAGCCCAGAGACGAGATATGAAGAACACGTTGCTCCTGAGGACATTCACAAAAAGCCCAAATGTAACTCGAACTAAACTCTTGTTTATTACTTCTTTACCTATTTATAATACTTGTTTTGATCTTGTTTTTACTATGTCTCTTGTTTATCCTGTAAATTTCCCCGCTGCGGGACTAATAAAGGATTATCTTATTTTATCTCTTAACAGGTTAATATCGTTGGTCACATGACGGCACATTAACACGCACAATTAACTTTCTGGCCCTTTAACCAAACCGTTGAATTTTGCCCTTTTTTTGCCCTTCTCATGATGATGCTCTCTGTACATTTCACAGTCCAGATGAAAACAGACAAATTATATATTTTTTCTCACCTCACCCCATTACCTCAGTCAATACATAATCTTCCTCCTTCTGATGTTTCTATTGATTCCCCAGACAAGTTTTACCATGCTCCTTAGCATGTGTATTAATGATCTCTCGCATTCTCTTTCTTTCCTTCACACACGCACACACACTAGCAACTGGTGTGCTGCTAGGTCGAAGACACTTTGACAGGGATGCGTGTGAGAATATGTGAGTGTAAGTGTGTGGGAGGGTTAGCAGTGGAGACGATTGAAATATCAAGCAGAGACTGATAAGAGACCGAGTGGAATGAGTTGTGCAGACGTGCATGCATTTGCACTGTTTTCCTAAAATCTGGAACCTAGGTTGGAAGTTGTGCTGGCAAAATGACAAGACGTGTCTTTGGTCCACCAGGAGAATGCCAAAATGCAGTTGCCTCACCATAGACACTGACCCAGATGACAGGCAACATCGGGGTGGTAGCACTGCACCACGACACACTGCACTAACTGCTGATGCCATCTGCTGGCCAAAAGCATAGACTGCAGTCGCAGTGTTGACTGATCCACCAGATCAAATACCTTTCTGCAGGTTCCTCACAAAGCTTTTCTGCAAGCATTTCTGATACTGTGATAATCCTTCCCTACCTTTTTCTACTTGGTTTTAGCTTTACACTTGCACGCCAGCTTTACCGCACTGCATTGCCGTCGTTTGGTTTAGATGAAACAAACAAGATGTGTCCAAGAAGATATAGGGTAAGAGGGGGAATCTAACGCGCTTATTATAGAGCTGGTGTATCTGTGCATGCTTCAAATGTGCGCTAAGTTATCACTGCCAGTGGCAATGAAACAATCTCTATGATGGCAATATTCAAAGTCTGACATTACATATTTGAAATAACTGCCCGATAAAACACAATTAGCTCGAAGAGTATTATGAAATGATGTCTGCTCTCCCTGTAATTCAAGATCTAAATCCCAGTCGCTTGCATTTATGAATGAATGAGTTTTACCACCCCATGGCATTTCTTGCCTTTTTGGAATTTAAATGTATGCAAAGATCAAAGCCACCCTTCAGGAGGAATAGGTGGTGCAATAAGCAGAAACCCCCCAGACTACTACAGTCCCCCTTCCACTGTAACTCCGTCGCAGCCTTCCTCGCACAGTCAGTGGTGCTGCTGCAAACGGCCACCAGGGGGCAGGAGTGCTCAGGAGTGTGTTTTTTTTTCTTTTTTTCTCCTCCCGCCCTCTCTCCTTCATGCGTTCTCTTCAGCTGTTTGTCTGTCTGCTCAGAGTGAATGTCCATACATGCATACATCCATATATGCAGGCTTATGCACTGAACAGCATATGAACATGAATATTGATTTCCTTGGGGGAACTCTAGACGCTTACAAAGAGTTGTACATATTAAGAAAAATAAACATAAACATAAAAGCATCACATCACATTTGCTCCCGGGACTGGGATGACATTGCACTTTCTCTCTTATCACGAGACCACATTATGCTTGTATGTGGCCCGGGAGTGACTTCCCATTCCCCCACCACTCTCAGCTCCATCGCTGCGCCGCACGATGATCGAGGTTCAGCTGCATCGAACAACCCTTCACAGCTCCGCATCTACCGGCCTCCTATTTATACCAGATTGTTAATGGCTACTCTTATTAATTTCACAGGGAGGCAATCAAACACAGCCTTACTCTAGGGGGGGGTGGAGGGGGCAGCAGCAGCAGATGTCTGGTGTAACCTTCGAAGTATATTCGGATGGACCCTTAGCAGGCAGGCGGATGACATTGAGGGGAACGGGTGAGAGGGAGAGAAAGAGAAGATGGGAGTAAGTGAGTTGTGTGCAAAGACGGTGAGGAAAACAGGAGAAGAAAAAAGGAAGGAGTAGAGAGTGAAATCAAGTGACGGAGGGCGGGCTGATATCAAAGAGGCCTTTGTTCGAGCCTCCCCCAGTAGCTGTATGAGGATCAGAGCCAGAGAGCCGTGGACCTTGAGGACCTTGAGAGGGGGAATTGAATGCTTACGGTGCAGAACTCTATCTTCAAGGCTCTCTGCCCTCAACTTTTTTCATTTTTATCATTAATTATTTCTCGCTAATTGCCAGGATTAGAAAAAGAGGGAGAGAGAAAGGGCGCTCTGGGTCTCTGGAGTCTTAGACCAGTGTGTGTGTGTGGTGTGTGGGTAGGTATGCAGTGTGCCTACCCACACACTTCAGCCGCGTATATAAAGAAAAGAACAAGGGGAAGAAGCACAAATTGAACATTCTTGGTCAGCAAGGTTGTAAGCACTCTGTATTTGATTGTGCTTTTTGAACCGTAGCACTATTTCCATTAAAGTTAAGAAGATGGTCATAGACCAGCAATGTCCTTGCAGAGTGGTTAACACTTGCGGTGATTGGGTTTGATTTTTTTTTCTTTTGGCCTGTTCTGGTAAGAGCATTCTTATTTGCTGAAGCCGTAGAGTGTTTGACAGAAGCGTTCATGTAGGTTACACATGACACTGTATTGAGTTGTGAGGTTACAGCCTGATTGCTGTCCATTATCAAATTCTGACACAACGAAAAGTTACTGTTGCAGATATTTATACAGTGTGCCAACGCTTTTAGCTCATCAAAAACTGTATTCGCAACAAAGCGCAATGTTCTGGCAGATTCTTTTTTTCTTTCCACATCTTTTGAGCCTGACATTTCTTCCATTTATTTCTGTACTGTAGAGAATTTAAACTTTGGCTAAGTAATCCATCGCAGCGATGTTTTATTTTAGTCGACGGTACCTTATTGATGATGCATTTAAAAGTGCAGAATTATTTGAAAAGTCTGCTGCTTAAGCTTGGCCGTCCGTGCTTGTACAAGGCTCCAAACTCTGCGACACATTTGGGCAGCAGTGTCGCCAGTGTTTTTCTCCAGCTCCCTATAAATAAAATCAGAAACAACAACATGTTGAGACAGGGTCTCTGATGCGATCTAATCATGTGGTGTTTTGACAGAGGTTCAGAGTATCAATACTTTGTGAGTATCGCTCTGTGATTGCAGACTAGTCGGTCAGCAGTGTCATGGATCGACATCTCCTTTCCCAGCGTGAAATCATTGATCTGCCCACATTCAGCGACGACCCCGGACCCATCACCCTGTCCGTCTGGGGAGCTAAACCTTGAGAGGCTGCTGGACCAGACTGGGCATTGTGCCGATACTTGCCTGCAACACTGCTCACCAATACAGAGGAGGATTCCTGGGCTGTGCTTCAAATACATTAATCATTACCACAGTGCAGTCCTGGGAAGAGTGTACATCATGGCCATAGCCACAAAGTGTGTTTACTTGTGAACTTTAGCAGATCTGGTCGGTACATTTTGTTTAGCTATGGTGAGCTAAGCTTCATATGTCTTCTCATCTAACACTCTGCAAGAAAAATGTATAAGCATACTTCCCAAAATGTAAAACTATTCCTTTAAACAAAGAGACAATTCTGGGCACTGAAGCCACAGGTTCTTCTGGATGAAGCTAGTGCGTAAAGGTGCAATGTGTAAGATCTGACTACATGCTCCAAACAAATAGAGGACATCAGTCTTTAGTGAAATAAAAAAGCAGCAGGGCAAGAATACGCAGATTTTTACCAAACTGCTGCCTTCTAATCTTCACGTGTGGTGTCCTATAGTTAACACTAGCCATCTTTGTATTTACTGCGCCACTAACTGGGGTAACAGTTAACCACTAATTGAACATTCTGGCCAGATTTGACACATTACACCTTTTTAAAAAAACGGGCTTGCTGTCTTCCCTTAACAGCAGCTGGCCATTTGAGTCCTTCAAGACAATCCAAAGCATTGCAGAGTTAAGCTGCACTTTTAAATACAGCGCCTGTCGGCTAGTCTTCCTTCAGTAAAACATAACCCTACACTGCCCATACTGAGCAGGTGAAAGGGCCCCAGAGCCCCATAAGGATGAATGGGCTCACCCCGATGGGTCGTGCACATGCATGCAATTTCTCAGAGTACTAAGGCAACTAGACAAGTTGCTCCAGAAGCACACTGCCCATGGAGTCCCATAAGAGGGCTCTTTTTCATTTTTTTATATATAGAGCTTGTTCTGATAATATTCCCATTTCACATTTGAGTTCAAATCGCCCTGCACATTATCCGCCTTCCAATGAGCCAGGCTTCATTTCTTATCCGTTGATAATAAAAAAAAAAGCTCTTGTTGACAGCGCAGCACAAGCCTGGCTCCAGACCAGGTCCTGTGGCTTCTGTTATTTATAAGAAGAAGAAGAAAAAAAAATAAATTCACCTTGTTGTGATGGATGAAGCTGCCTGGCTGCTTCTTGTCGTGTTTTACAGTTCACCTGATGCCTCCCTTGTACGTTCAAGTTCAGTGCGGCCGTTTAAAAGTGCAGCTCGAGCAGCAGAAATGCAAATGTGCTTTGACTGGCACCCACTGACTGACACTAATGCCACAGTTTCCAACACTAAAGTCACCATAGCTAATTGATTAGATTAGCTGTGGACATTGACATACAGTAGCTTAGAACATGCCTCGTAGTTTGTGCCCCCTCTGGCACAAAATAGTTTATTTATTGAGATGAATCTGTGTGAAATCTTATATTCCCTTATTGACTCGTGTGGCAAATGACTGTGTGCACCCGCCAGAAACCGGGATACGCTGAGAGAATGACAAAAGTTTTTCACTCAGTATTCATTTCTGACATTTTTAGGTCAGGAGCTGTGAGCAGTTTGATAGTGCTGTTTGCAGGGCGCTAAAGCGCAGCTGCAACATTAACCCCAACCTGTGCTCAGAGGAGTTGTGACTTTTAGTTAGCATATCCCTCCTCTTTCTTTGTCCCTCTCCAGTCTCTTTTTTGCCTGCTCCTCCAACAGCGTGCTGACATTTTAGCATTGGTAGATCTGTCAGAGTGTGCAAGAATCAGCTCGTACCCCCCCCCAGCGCCCCGAAATAGCAGACCGACTGATTGGTATGTGTGTTTTGTGAATTCTCCGCACCAAGTGATGCTTTTCAGTCAATACCGCAGCCCGCTGTGTATCATTGAGAATGAGAGCACATTGTAGCCTTTCAGCCCCTCTAAATCCACCCAAGATGATTCAATAACAGAGTGTCAAAGTTCAAAACACACAGTATTCTCACTCAATCCCTCCATACGACCACTGTCCCGTTCAATCACATCACCGGGTCCGCAGCCGTTCATACGCTAGTCGCCGAAGCCTCGTCTCTACCTATGTTCACGCACCCGATCATGGAGCGAGACCTTGCGGGGTCATACGCACAACACAGGGAGCTGGCTGTGCTTATAGAATGAAGCCGTCATTATGCGGCCTATATGGAACATATCGAGTCCAAGCTCTTGAGTGCCCGGATCGGCTAGCAGAGGGCATAAAGGGACACATTTGTGTACTGTCACGGTGCAGCAGATAAAGGTGTGTGTGTGTGTTTGTGTATATACGCGCACATTCGTATTTAATATATTATTAGAGGGTATTGTGTTAATGTCAGGAAGGATAACTTTATTTGAGTGTTAGATAGGGAAGAGTATAACGTGTTTGGGCACGTGGCCTGGGCTGCCTGTTGTTCTTAGTGTCAGGATACAGTGTGACTGCGTAGAGAAGGCTGGCACGGCCGGGCATGCCCCTTGCACCCCCACAGGGCTTTTGGAAAGTGCACATCTCACCAAAATGTCACTTTAACTACAGTGAGCCACTCTAAACACAACCGAGCGCTCTTTCACGCTCTCCGCCCCTCTCCGCCCCTCTCTTGTCCTCTTTTCACTCCCCCATTTACGGACACACCTGAATCATCCTCCTGAGGAAAAGAGGCAAACATACATTTCAAAGCCAAGTCAGTGCTGTAATTCACTGCTCGCTGCACAGTAAAAGGCAGAGTGTGCATGTATGTATGCAGATGTTTTCATCGCGACTGTTACAGAAAATCCATCCACTTGAGAGGATGATTTCTGTGCACGAGTGAGGTTCAGTAATCTCCTCGTATGTTAATGATGAGAAGAAGCACTATATTGCCTCAATTCAACATCTGAAATGCTATATGGGTAGTTATGCAATTATGATAATAAGCATTTTACAAGCTGCAAAGGAGGCACTGGGGGCCAAATGGGGGAGATGAGAGAAAAGTTACTTAGGCCCTGCAAATCATTTGACGGTAGTTATTACAGGCTTATTGCTGTGGATGACATCTATTTCTCTGGTTTCTGACAGCGCATCATCCTGACTTTCCTATAATAGCTTTGGCTGGCAGACCAGGACTGGTGAAAATAAATTAGAAATGATTCCTAGAGCGCAGTATTAGGGAGCTTCTTTTTTTTTTTTCTTTTTTTTTTTTAATAGTGCCACTTTTATGAAAAAACAGGGCCATGTAATCACTCAGGCTAGACTTTGATTAAGCGGTAAAGTGAGCTGGTAAAAGTGTGGATGTCATGGTGACATAGCTTATGTGGCTTTGACAGTTCATTCTCCATTTCGCTCGCTAATTCCAACCGTCCCTCATCCTTCCTGTTACATCGGATCCCTTTCATGTTGGTTCCTATTCTTCATCTCTGCGCTGGTGTCACTTCTGTCTGTCCTCATGCTGTTATCGCATGTACTGATTTGTACTATCCTGTTTGCTGTCTTTTTTACTTAAGCATTACAAAAGCTGTGAGAGGACTGCTGCAGACCTGGTTATCTCCGCCAGGAGATTAGGTATTCGGCCGTGTGTGCACATGGCGTGGGCATCTTCTGTGTCTG
Organism: Pholis gunnellus; assembly: GCF_910591455.1. Classification (NCBI taxonomy): domain Eukaryota; kingdom Metazoa; phylum Chordata; class Actinopteri; order Perciformes; family Pholidae; genus Pholis; species Pholis gunnellus. The sequence continues at coordinate 12,680,793 of NC_136549.1, read as the reverse complement.
TCTGTCTGTCCAGTGCACGGCTAATCCCGCATACTGCCTCACCCTTCAGCTTGTAATATTTTTTTGGCTGCTCATTTATGACCGTATGCTGAAAGACCTGATGTGGTTGCAGTGACTCCCACTTTTTGAAAAAAATTTTTTTATTGTCAACATATTTTATTTACTGTTTCATACAGACATTGACTGCTTTCTCCTCACTTCTCTTAAAAGGGCTCTATTTCAAATTCTGAACATGAATATAGGAGCAAATAACTTTTAGTGGCAAGTGGAGTACAAGATGGACAGAGTCGTAAATAGGAGGATATGAATGTGGCGGAAGATATGTAAGTAAGATACAGAAGAAGAGATGAGGAAAATAATGTTTCAGTATTAACTCTAAGGAACACAGCTCTCCTCATTCTTAATTTTTCTTTTATGTTTCACATTACAGCTTAATGCATTCATACAACAAGTGGTTGGAGGTCATTTATTATAGCTTCCTCGAAGTAGTCTGTGTATTTTGGTGGAGAAAAATGTAAATTATATGACTATACTATTTTATTTTAGTCAAGATTTAGCAATAAGCAAGATGGAAACCTTTTCACATACTTAAAATAAGCATACAAATGGATTGCCGTAGTGCATGTACAGCCTTTGAAACTACCGGTATATAATGAGTAGCATAAGAACACGTCTTTCAGGGTCACAGAGTGCTTTGATGTGATTGAAGTTCAGAAGATATTGACTTGTTAAAGACCAAGGTTTTATTGAAGAGCTTGCTGTAACCGTTCCCAGTAGACTCACTGAACAGTGGCGCAGTGTGAAGTGTGTCAAGGGCATATTGGTTGCTGTCAGAGTGCCTTACATTTTTATTCCAGCCTCTGTTCAAAGCGCGTGTGTGAAATGATAATATTTGCTTAAACTGATTGATCTCTTGTTTTTATATTCAAATGGCCCCCCCGAGTGTTGCCTTTAAGTGTTACCGTCTCCGCCTTCCATGTGTGTATCAGTGTGTCCGTGTGCAGTGCAAAAGTAGCAAAATGCCTCGCTTCATTTTATATGACTTTCCCTGTATCGGTGAATGCATGTGTCAGGGAAGCCATCAATCTAGAGGTGAACATGAGCTAACTTTAAGATTGTGTGCTCATCATCGCAGTGGGTATCTCGGTGTGTGTGCGTGTGCGTGTGCATGTGACCTCCTAGTGTGAAATCCCTGTACTTGACTGTGTTTGATCTTTTGCCTCCAGAACACAAAGATTGAACAGTACTGTATGTGCGGACTATGAAGAGATTAGCTCTGGGCTCAGAACATATCGATCAAGTTTATATTTAGAGTTCAGGCCCCGCGAGAACTGGCGAAGCACATTCATCAGTTCTGGAGGACGCTTTTTAAATTGTAATTACGCAATAATAGGAGTTGTGCTAGCTCGCCTGCGCACCTGCTTTTACGCACCGTTATCCATGTTCATGAGTAAAGGTAGAGATCCACTTGCACATCTTTTGGATGTCCTTTTGAGATGCAAAGGTAGTTTAGGACGGTGAAAGAGACACACCCGCACAATTGAACACACTTACGAACCCGCTGGCTCAACGTCTAAGTGCTCTGAGCAGACAATAAAACAAATGTAGGCACAAGTTTCCCCTCATACACACAGACTGCATGCATTAGCATTTCAAACAGCAGCATGCACTCTAAATTGGTTAATATGGGACATATATTAAAACACACAAATTCTACCACTGTGGCATTTGCCGCCCCATGGATTAAATCCAATTTATTCATATTTAACTGCTTTATGATTAGAATTATCACTCTTGTACAATTACTTTTTTCCCGGTTCCATTTGCATTCTTGCTCCCTCTCCGTCCTCTTTTTATCCTTTTTTAAAAATATTTCTCTTCTTTCTGTTTTTGCCCTCCCTCTTTCCATCTTCCCTTCATTTGCAAGGTCATAGAGTGGTAATTAAATGAATTGGAGGGTAGAGAGTAATCACATCTTTCTCTGAGCTGTATGATCAACCCTTTCTCCTTCTTATGACACCACAGCCAAAATCAAAGGAAAAATTGGTCTAATTCTGTCTCCTCCATTTGTCCCACCCCCTGCCCCTAATGATCAATGTCTCCTACTGTTTCAGACTTGCCTACGTCTCACTTATCTCTTTTCTAATTTGATATGCAAACAAATTTACACACAGGCGTGGGGCCGTAGTAAAAGAGGAGACAGTTAATTTTCCTCTCGCCGCAGGCAAGCATCTGGATACAGCGTAGAGAAACATGTAGTGAGAAAGAGAAGGAAAAGAAAAACACACAGAGAGAACGAGAGGAAGTTCGAAGGGGTAGCGATGGTGAGCGAAAACAGCTGGTGAGGTCTTGCAGTGCTGTGTTTGCAGAAAACGTTGGCAGCTGGTGACCTAGAAACATCCTCTCCTCTTCCCAGCACCCGAGCATCGCTGCAATCGCTGCAGCGAGAGTGGGAGAGAGTCACTACGCACCCAGCCTCAGCTCCCTTAATACAGTGGTTGATTACCATAATGAAACAGATAACAAACAGAAAAGGCGGCCAAAGAAAACAGAGCTAAACTCACACCGTGCTTATGCAACTTTCAAGTTCAGCTCCATTGCGTATTCCACGCCAAGTGAGACAAAGTATGAAAACTAGAGTCGACTGTGCAGTCGAGGCACGTGTGCAGCGTAGCCCCTTGAGTTGTTTATCTATTATAGTACTTTATTTATGCATGGGTTTGTGTATAAAGAAGGTTTTTTTTTTTCTATTTAATATGCGGCTTAATTGCAAAATCGGAGGTAAACAGAAGGATAAAATGTACGTCTGAGCCTGTGAGGGATTTATGCTGTAGCATCTACGCATTAGAAGATTATACACCAGGATTGTTTACTTTGCTTCTTCTGCTCCATCTCATTTAAAAAAAGTCATACTTTTGATACGGCATTCTGCTGGCATTTCAAATCCGTCAGCTTCGCTTCACTTTTCAGTCTTGTGTGCTCTGACTATGCTATCGGCACACATTCGGATGGTAATATTGGCTAGTATACAGTGAACAATTACTTTCCTAATTGAATGGCCCAAAACAACAGTAGCTGAAGCTTTTGATTTCTTAAATAATGAACACAAATGAAGAGGCTAAGTGGTTGATTTGAGGTTTTATTTCATGATTTAATAAGGTTTTCATAGATCCCCCGTGGATTTGCTTACTCTCCTGCTCTATGATGAATAATGCTTTGCAATCTTTCCTTGTTTAGTCACAGTCAGATATCATAGCACTTCAGTTAGATGCGAGTATTATCTGCAGACATGGTGTTTCCATTGCTTATTAATGAATCCTTCCCAGCGATTCTGTTAAAGCTGCATGAGTCTTAAGAGAAACCTTGACTCGATTCATTTTCTATGAAAGCACACATTCCATTTGGCGAATAGATTGCCTTGATGGAATGCCGGCAGACGTAATGAGCTTCTTGAATGTGGTTGAGAGGTGAGGATCACGACGGCAGACCCTGACATTAAAATCTGCGATAAGTGAGAGAATTCAATTGAGATATTGAATTGCAGGAATTCACATCAATTTATATGCCCGCAGTGTATCTATTACCATGGCAACACAGTGTTACTCTCCGCGCTCTCCAGAAGCGATTTGCAAATGTCCTCCCTCTTCTCTTCTCTTCTTCATCCATTTCTTCCTCTGACACTGTTATTCTTCAGCATTTCTCCCCTCAGTCTTTTAATCCATTTCCTTAGCCAGCGGTGCAGCAGCAGTTCACTGTGATATAGCGGTTAATAATATAAAGGCTGATAGCTGGGATTAAATTATTCTGCACATAGGAGAAGATGGTGCATACACTTTATATACCTGCCTGTGCCTTCAACTCCTGGCTCTTTTTCTGGCTAATTCTTCTATTCTTCAGTGCCCCTTTCTCTCCGCTCTGTCGCTCCTTCTTAGAAGCTTTCATCTTGATGTCTTCCTCTGCATTGACCCTGCTTCTCTGCTCCAAACTTTTTTTCACTATGTTTTCTTTTCTTTAAATCTCCCTTTACATTTTGTTTTGCTCTCCCAGCATCTTTCGTGTTCGGGCAGCATACACAAAGAGGTATCTTTCTTCCATTTTTCTTTTTTGTATGCCTTTCCTTTCTCACTCCCTCTGTGTAGGAGGAGCACACACTTTTTCAGCTGGAGTCCTTATCAAGCGTGACTCACAATTCAACTATTTCTACAGCGGAGCTCGTCCTCTAGAGTGTTGCTCTTTTTCCTCGGTCTTCTTACATATTTTATCTCCTTTCAGCATTTCCTCCCAATTTCCCTTGCCCTGGCTTTTTATTCTACATAATATTACCTCTCATATTATCTGCTCATACATACGTATAGTCTCTCTCCCTCTCTCTCTCTCTCTCTTCTTCTCTCTCGCACCACCTTTCCTTTTCTAGTCCCTCCCCAAGTTCTGTAAACATAAACATTTTGGGTGTCTGCCATCGGAGATATCCAGGGCGAGCCAGTCACCAGAATCATTTCAATGCTAATTTCCCTGGCATCTGTGATAAATAAATTCACTCTGACAAACACACAGTCATCGGCTTCAGAGGATTGGACCCGTTCTTTTTTATCCTTGCCTCCCTGACTCCCTCTCCCTCTTTTCCCAGAGCTGGGCCATCAGGATCTGAAGCCAGCCGCATTTGATGAACACACACGGACACGTGCACACACAAACACAGGCGTACACACACACACACACACACGCACACACACACTCTCAGCAGAGACTCCCAGCAGAGCACAAATGCAAATAGTGTATGCATACACAACACAACTAATGCTGTGCACAAAACAGCGTTGCATAACAAAACTAGCATAGGCACACATGTTAGCAAAGTTATGCACACAAGCTAACAATGCTGCTGATGTACAGAACAAATACACGTGCATGCTGCACACATATTTGCATTCCTTCATGTGTTCACATCCAGCTCAGAGTTGTTCTGTCATATCAATGCAGATGCTACCTCTTTTTTTATTCATTGTGATTCCTAACTCGCATTCTTCAGATAAACACACATTTTCATGAGAGCAAGGTCACGCAGGCTGATGGAAAGATTCCTTCAGACAAGGCTCTGTATGTGCACACCTGAATGTCCATGTGTCTCTGCTCATAGGACATATGCAAAGGGAGGGAGAGGGAGGGAGAGTATTCCAATGCGAAGACCAGAGATGGAGCGTGTTGGACAGGGAACAGTTACATCTTTACTGTCTCTGTGCTGATTCCAGGGGAATCCTCCGCAATGCAGCATTGTAGTGGGGAGTGAGCCCCCATAGCCGTCAGATGCAAGACTGTATAGCTATTCAAATATAATACAGTTATGTATTCCATCTGCAGCCGGGATGCACTTCTTGTATCACAGGGAAACACGACACATGCACATGGAAGTGATTAATTCATGTTGGCATTTGAGACATTCCCGGCCACGAAGGAAAAAAAAAAGAAACAAAACAAAGAGGTTGTGAGACACTCACTTAGCACAATTTGTACACACTGTTGTTTTACATATTAATAGGTACGCTTCAATATCTATCAGTATGTAAATCGCGATTTGCTGCCTTCATTTCCCAGTATCAGCACTGACAACACATATGCTTGCATGTACACGTAGGATCCCACTAAAAACCTCTTTATCTACAAACTCCACAACATATGGTTGATCATGGTTGTTTATGCATCGGCCAACTCCTTTCAGTGCTCATCCACTTGTGAAATGTGAGAATAATATGCAACAGCAGAGCAAGGAAAAACACCAAAGAAGGGCCTTGTGATGAGAGAAGTTGGGACTTTGCTCTGATGAATGTTGTCAGTACTGTTTTTATTATTTAATGAAGGGCTTTCCATCCACAACGATATGGAAAAACCAGCCAGTGGGAAAAGATTGTTGTGGGGCATACTCACTCACTCGGAGAACAATTTTGTCCATAAAAAAAATGTGGTGGCCTCTTTCTTGCACATTCTAATTGTAAAGGTGGCTTTAGCCTCTTGTGTTTTAGCCCACGCAGTACATTACATTTTATTTTAACATTTTTTTTTTACACATTTATTGAAACCTTCCCGGTTTATCAAAACATGCCACAATGATGGCTAATGTATTGTTTTACTAAAAACATAAAGGAACATGTTTTTAACACCTTATTTTCCAGTCCATGCATTGGTTTCAAATTAAAACATAAAATGAACCGTATGCCAAAAAAATAACAAAACATTTGATTCTACTGAATCTACTTTGCATAGTTGCTTAATGGTAGAAAACACAAAAGCATTCTAGGACATTGTAAACTGTAAAATTCCTCAAACGACAAAAGGCCTGTGACTTTGACAACAATGCCTGTTTTAGTGTGTGTCTGCGATGTGTCTTAGTGATGGCTCTGCTGTAAAAAGTGCAATGTAAAGAGAGATAATTCATTCTTTTAATTCATATGTTTATTCACTAAGCCCATAAATGTCAGTGTGGCAAATATAGGAAATAAAGACGCTTTCAGTAGACTTTGTAATGCACACTGCGCAATCGCAAATTGCTTTTACCAATGTTTTCTTAAGTAGCCCGTCTAATGAGGATGCCCCCTTTTCCGATTTGTTTATATTTACACTGAAGACAACTCTCTGCTCTCTACTCGGAATGAACCTCTCAGCTGAGCGCATACACACACACACACACACACACACACATACATATACACACACGGCACGTTCCTTTATCATGATGCTCGCAGTGTTGTGTAGCGCTGGATGATGGTAGTAAAACGTACACTCGGAGCAAATTGCAACTTGTTAACCAAAACTATTTTATTAGAATCAAAGACTAATACAAGAAAGTAGTCGGCCGTTTGGCCGGCAGCCAGTGCTTATGGAAAGCTCTGTGAAAGCCTGTAAATTATGGTTTTGCACGTATCGATGGTCTCCTGTGTTGTGTTAAACAATATGAAGTCTAGGAACATGGTGTTGTCTTTAGGCGTGCACATGCACTTGGCATACACATACGAGCATGCACACACACACGCTGTCGCTTTCTCTTCCTCTCACTGTCTTTCAACTTCGTGACACACACATGCAGAGACAGCTTCTCTCACGCTCCCTCATACAGTAGTGTTTATCTACCTTTCCCTCTCTTAGCTGTCTGTCCCTCTTCCTCACCTCTGCCTCTTACATTAGGCCTCTAAGCCCCTTATCTGCGCTGTCTCATTCTTTTTCCCGTCATTACTCTCCCTCTCTATTGTTTTTGCCACCTTTTTTTTGAGCTCTCTTGTCTCTCCATCTCCTAGCTTCAGTTTTCTCTTTCCTCCCCGGAGGGTCCGTCTCCACCGCTGGGATCAGGGGCCAAGCACTCAATATCTCCCACCTTGTCATTCCACGAGGAGGCCACCACCCTGGCTTTGTTGTGTTGACACATTGATCCTCGCTACCATGCCACATAGAATTTGGAGTGTGTGAATAGCAGACGTGTGTGTGTGTGTGTGTGTGTGTGTGTGTGTGTGTGTGTAAATACGTACGTACACAAATCAATGGTGTTTGTTGTTTGACTTGCATGTGTCTTGCGTTGTTCAATGTGTGATAAGTATAAATTATTTGTTGCCATCCTCGTGAGAACCAGTTTTCACTTAAGTCTTAATGTATATTTTTCCAGAACACTTCACAATATACGAGTCCAACTTCAAATCTCAAAATCCATCAGCGCAGCTGCACTTTGTATTTATTACGAATTGGCAAATGTTGCAAATGTTAATATAGTAAACATTATACCTGCTAAACATCTGCAATTGTCATTGTGAGCATGTTAGCACGCTGACATTAGCATTTGGCTCTATGCACTGCTGTGCCGTAGTAGGTATGGTTGACTAAATGGCGAATAAGGATGGAGACACTCTCCATACTCGGATATTTTAAATATAACTCAGGTTTGTTGGGTTGCATCAGGTGGCAACCTCCGGGTCTGAAAAGGGAAGCCAATGCGGAAGTGCCTTTAGCTGGCATTCTTTCTAATGGCCAGCAGGGGGGCTCCTCCTCTGGTTGCAAAACGTCTGATTGTATAGCAGCTGATGAGAAAACGACCCTACTTCTCAACTGATTTATTCAACTTTGTGAACTTAAGTTCATGGTTCCAATCGTTGGTTTCAAGTTGAAGTTCCGTTCTTAAATGATGGTCCCATTTAGAGTGAAATAGACGGTAAAGCAGGGTATGCTTTAGGGTGTGGCTACTTTGTGATTGACAGGTCGCTACCATAGCGATGGTCATGTTTTTGTCTTACAACTTTAACTCTTTCACAGTGTGTTTTAGATATATTTATGCAGATATATTTTGGTAGCCTAGAAATGTCTTTTTCCATTTTCGGTGGTACTTTAGCTCCACCCTCTCGTGTCACTTCTGGTGGCAGACGTCCAAAAACTAAGATGGCGACGGGCAAAATGCCAAACTTGTGGCTTCAAAACGTCAGTCGACAAACCAGTGAGTGACTTTGTCCTCTTCTTATATATAGTCTATGGGTTGCATCTGTTGGATGAGCAGTACCAGTTCATCTGACCTGACATGTAGTGAAATAACAGTAGTGTGAATATCTGAAAAAAAAAACCCACTATTCATGTTGAAGTTTGGTTTCAGACTAAAATTAGGATCATGTTGAGTCTGAGATAAGGATTAAGGATTTTGTGGCGAGGCTTAAAGTGTGGATTAGGGTTTAGGTATTGTGTGAAGGCAGTGGAAGTGTATCAATAAAGTAGGAATGATTCTTGCACAGCAGTGCTGTCCCTGCTGACGACAGCAAGACTCAGGTAGCGACAGTAAATCATTGCACGCCGGGAGGCTCATGTCAGTGTTCGTTATAAGTCCATATTTATTCAATCACAAGTGCAACTGTGCGAACAACACGCTTCATCGGGTCCGTTTGTCAGTGGAAGTGTACTCACAAGTGTGGCTCGACTGCAGTTTGTGTTTGTTTGTTTGTTCTTTTTCGTGGCTTTGAACATTTTGTCTGTGTTTTGCTGCAACTGTCTGCAGCCACACACTGTTAATTTAGGATTCTGGCTGTGCGAGATTGAAGGGAGCTCTACTGGGGAATATGAGCTGCTGGCAAAAGAGTGTGTTTGGACTCGTATAACAGGAAAACTACTCCCCCAACCCAATGTGACCTCATCTGACACAATCCTCCAAACCCCAAACCGCCTCCTCGGGCCGCCTGAACAGGAATGAGTAGATAAGGGTTACAAAAGGAAAAATTGCCCCTCTCCCTCGCCAAGTCTCTCTTTTCACAGAGTTTGAATGAGATCATTAACAGACAAAACATTTAACAGAAAGGGTCAAGGCAAGAACATGACTGTGAAAAAGAGAAAGAGAAATGGGCGGGAAACAATCAATGTCTTTCAATGCATCTGTTGGTGAGATGAGTCAGAAATGTGTGTGCACAAAGGACATGAAGGCCACAGAGTCGATACACATTGGCTGCGGTAAAGTCAGTTGTGTGGACAGCGACGGAACCGACTGTTTTGTCCCTGCCTGGTGAAAACACAGGACGGCGTGGGTTAGACTCTGTGAACTTTATCGCCCCTCAAAGGTTTACAGTTTGCTGTACGGTTCTTGGAAAAAAAGTACACGTTACCCCTGTTCTTCAGACAGACCATTTTATGGAATAAGAGGAAGCATACACAGATTCAGCAGAAGTAAAAGTACTAAAGGTGATCGACATTTTTTGTGTCTTTACAAAACAAAAGTTGAATAGACTGCTATCCTCGTATAGCCTAAAATTGTATTCAGGGATACTCGGCATGCACCATGTGTATGGTTTAGGCCTAAAATGTGTTTATTTTTACACATTAATGGAGAAATACTGGACATATTTCCATTTTAAATTACTATCATACACAAATAATGACAATAGAAAAATTAACTTTTCAAATCTGATGCAGGGTAACTCTGCCATGCTAAGCAAATATCAGGACACACACACACACACACCGACGTCTACCCACTGCAAAACACCTGCCCCGTCCTTATACAAGGTCGTTTCAAATCAGCTGTCTCTCTCTCCCCTCCCCCTCTGCCTCTCTCTTTTTCGTGCCCATTTCTAAATGAACTAAATTAATTACATATCGCGCTGGATAGACAAGGAAAGACACTGGCCCCGCTGTAGCTTTTTCAGACCTTTTTAGTTGTTGTTTTTGTTTCCGACTATGATTATCTGTAAAATGGAACTTTAGTGGAGCAACTTCAAGGTTGAATGATGTCTGTACTTTGTTTGGATTTAGCTACCTGATTCACCAGCCATTAGCTGTCCATTTAGTTTATTTTCTGTTTCTCTCTCTGTAGTGTTAGGTGTGCCCTTCGATGCTTTTAGCTTCACTCTTCTCTCCCCAGCTCAGTACGCGTCTGTCCTCTACACTTTTAACACAACTTCCTGTGACAGTGTTTGTACTGTGTGTGTGTGTGTGTGTGTGTGGCTGTGTCCTCTAACTGTGCTCTCCATGTGGACAGTAGAGTGATGCAGGACGCTGTTCTAGCAGGGTTGTGGCTGCAGGCTTTCAGTGCCATACATTGTTATTGTCAAGAGTTGGTGTGTGTACACAAACTACAGTGACACACACGTACACAATCCACGAGGCCGACTTTGCCCCCCTACCCCTGCAGCACACAACTTTGGCCATTTCACCTCTCTCAATCGCCCCCTTCGTGCATTGCGAGTACCTGACACAGGAGTGAGTGAGAGAGAGGACCGAAATCTGACAGGTAGCATCTGAAGGGACAGAAGGACTGTCTCTGGAGAACATTCCTACCATCAGTACGTTCCCACCCATTGGCATGTGCCATTTAGGCCCCTGGATTTGTCTTGCCAGGAAGCCAGCCCACCCATCAAAGAACCCTATGTTCAATTTGCCTTTTCCCGTGCTGCAATTGACCCACCCTAAAGTCCCCCAACCAGTGTTTGATCTCTGAAGCAGCTTCCATTACGCTATATTCAATGCGGCTGCCGAAAAACAAGCTGCTTCCATCAACCTCCCCTCACCTGGAGAACCTTAATTGCCTGTCTGGACCCCAACGATTCAGCTGTGTGTGGCCCACTGAGATCTGCAACAGACTGTCAAGCTCTCAGCTGATATGCCCTAATTGACCCTTGAGTGCTCTGGCAGAGCGCCAGCAAAACCACACTGCCGGCCTACCTACCCTCAGTCTTCAATGCACGCTGTCTTGGGAACTGTCTATTCATCACACAGTATTATGCTAATAGAATGTTCCAAGGTCTTCGTCCCATAAATAAGATAATTCTCATATTTTTAGATGGTAGAATCCCTGAACCGTCATAGTTTATCACCATAGGCAGTGATTTTCCTCCTCATATACTTAAGTTGGTTGATCACTCATTTATTCACCGGCCATCAGTCTTTAAGAGTGTCTGGAGATTTTAGAGCCAATGCAATTACTATAAATGAGAATAGCATCGGTATCACATTTTATTCCTATACCTAAAGACAAGGTTATTGTTATAATAATCCAATTTCACTATCTCTTTCCATATATTTTTGTGCATATAGTGTGAAAATTAACCTCCATCTTTGAGGTAGAAGTGTGCCAATTTATTATTTGGGAATACATTTCCATGGAAATATAATTCCACCCTATAATCGCTACGATGCAATAACTTTAACAGATTTGACACGATTCATACTTTTCATTTACATTCTCTCAAAAGACTCTTTTAGAGGTCACCTCCTCTCAGTATACCGTGCTGAAATACAGCAGCATCCTCTTTTCCCCAACGTTTCTTCTTTCAACTCTCTTTACCCACTCGCCCACTGTCTTCCAGCAGGAAAAGTGGGAGAGGTGAAATAAAGAGCAATAAGAGTTGCACCCCTCTGACACAGAGAAACCCTTTTTAAAGGGCAGGTATTGGGAAGCCGAGGAGCTCTTTGTTTCAACTTCAGTGCTCAAAAGATCAATATGGCCCCTCGAGGACAGGAGATAAGAAGAGTAATGTACAGAAGGAGTGTCAGCATCACTTACCATCTGATCACAACCTCTGTTGTTTCCAATAAACATCTTCCCTTTTTCAATTATTTATGATACTACTTCATTTTCTTTAAAACCAAGAAGGAAAATGTTTTTTTCCCCCAGCAAGGCATTAGAGATGCCTTTAGTTAGTTCAAGGTATTTTGAATTGTTAACGTATATTTTCGAGGTTACGTCATTTTCTTCTAGCATCAATAGGCAGAAAAAGAGTTGTTTTCGCGTCCTCCGGTGGACGTTCATCTGCACAATGCCAGCGCTGTAGTGACACAGAGCTGGTTGAAAAATTGCCAACATTTTGCTCGAGACCAACATTTTTTTGCCCACTTATATCCAAACACAGATCTCTTCCTTCCCCTCCATATTGTTAGTTTCTCCACTGCACAAGCAGCGAAGTGCGGTTTTATATGACGGCTGTGGCTAGATAGTCGTCCTCATGTGATTGGATTATGTTTTGTAAACGCCCCTTATTGCAGGACGAGTCATCGAAACCGTTGAAACCATAACAGAAGCTAAAGATGCTTTAACTTGTGTTCCACTGGGACTTTAAGGGAGAAGCAAATGGAAGAAAAACTGCCCTAAATCAGCAAAATGACTTATTGATTGATTCGCTGATTCAGACAATTTGAGCCCAACAACAGGACCTGAAAAGGTTCTGTTGAAGAGCAGTCACACAATCCAACAGCACCTGGTGGCCAACTGTTTGCAAGCCAGGATTGTAAACACAACTTGGGTCTTCCAAGTTTGGATTGATCCTTCCGTCACTCACTCTTTTTTTTTTTACTGCTGTGCAACATGACAAACTAATATCTAAGATGTGTTTCTCTTGTTTTCCACTGAGACTTGTTCCCTCTATTAAACTGTATATATTTATTATTACATTATTTTCTTTATAACTCTGGCCATTATGCTGTTTTCTGCACCAAAATATATTGCTCTTAATGCATTTGTAAGTTTCCGCTGGGACTGGCTTTCAGGAATCCCTTTCTGTCTTTTAAAGATTTTTTTGTCTTTCTCTCTCTAGAGTTGGGGTTTTATTTATTAGAGATGAGGCATTGTTCCTTTTTATATTATTGCTTACAAAAAGAAAACATCTTGTATTACAGCTTTTGTTTAATATTTTCTGGAGACTGGGATTATGATTTCTTTGTTTGTTTATTCATACTTTTGTTTCAGTTTTACGGAAATGTTTTCTAAAACTATATAAACACTGGGAAAGTGTTATACTTGATACTTATAGAACACCTTTATTAGAGCCACACAGCATGTTTTCTACCATGAGTGTTTGTCATCAGTAAGTGTTTTTCAATCACATTTCATAAGATGTTGAAACATAGTGATTGCTTGGCAACACAAAGCCGATATGACTTTGAGAAAACAGCTCATCGCTGTCTGTAAGTTTCTATAAAACGCGGGGTGAGTGTAAACACTTACAGAATTAAATCAACACACAGACGATTTTCTGTCATTGACTTTTGCATGCACACACAAGCGCTAAACCCCCTCTCCACTCCTTTCGTGTCCTTTTTTTTTTCTTGAGCGAGCTGCTTCAACACTTATAATTTAGTTTACACACTCGTGTGTCAGCCTCAATCCTTCCTGACCTTGGTGTGTCCCTTTCTGCTGCGTGAAAGCCGACAGTGTCTTTAAGCCCTCAAGGATGGCAAACAGTCAAAACCTTGCCCATCATTACATTAAACAGCTAATGCAATAACAGTTAGGTGGAGGAAGTGTGCCAGCAAGCCCTCTTCAGGCGACAAGGGTCCTATCTCTGTGTGTACGTATTTGTGCTTGTGTATGCATTTGTACTGTATGTGCGTTTGTGTGCACCTGCACATTTATAGGGGCTGAAGGAGCGGGGAGTGCTTGGATGTGTGTTTCTGTATATGGGTGTGTGTGTGTGAGGGTTTAATGAAGCACTTTTAACTCAGCACATTTCCCCAGGCATGGGCGACTCAGGGGCAAGGCTGTCAGAGTATGCATGAGTACACTGCCAAAAGATTGCCTTAGTTCCAAACTGTAATGCTAAAGCAAAGAGAGCACACATCACCTTTACTTGCCAATCTTATCCTCATAATCCCGACGTTATTGGACAGCCTGATACTGCGTGCGGTGGTGGTGGGTTGAGGTCTTTTTCGCTGCTCACATACCTGCACATGTGCACGCGCGCACACACTCACACGTACACCTTGTGTCTTGCCAAAGTTCGATCGGAAAGCTCAGCCAAGTGTGGCTGGATGCGTAGTTGATATTTCACGAGTCCGGATCAATGCCCTTCCAGGCTAACTTCAGAATTGCCTTTTTATTGTTATAGATCAAAAGGAAAGAAGTTGAGCATATATTGATGAAGAGCACTCTGCAATGCCTCTGCTATCTTTACTTTCATTAAATATATATGTTTATGTATATGTATTTCTCACTTTTTCTGTGGCAGTAAACCAGTTGTGTTGGAATGTGGTTGGCATTTTTCATTATTTTGTGACATAACATGATTAATAAAGGAACAATCATCATAGCCATACATATATCGTACACTTACATACAGGCTCAATAGACTACATAAATCTGTTCCACTGGACATTATTGGGCTCATCTCCAACGCTGCCACTTAATTGGTCGTTGTGGTCTTGGTCGACTAAAATCTCTTTAGAGGATGAGTCTTTTTTTGTGGAATGACTTATTTCCAAGAAACTTGTGAGCACGTCTCTGGTAAACACTAGATATAAAGTGGTGCTTTTGGCGCTCACTGAAAACTCAGTTGTAAAGATTGTATAGATCCATTAGTCAACAAAATCATATGAGTGTGCCATGAAATGAAAGCATTTGGGAATCTGAGAGCTAATTACGAACCCATAAAGTTGTAAAAACAAGAAACTCTTGAATCCCTAAACCTCCATCAAACAGTGTCTTCACTCTCTGTGAACTAAGCTCAGCTCACCCAACAAACACCACATGATTTTTGAGTGTTTGTCACTAGCTCTATCTTTTATTGATTTTTGTTGCCGGCTCCCAGTTTGCATTTATATGATCAAGTTGTCAAACAGTCTCTCTTCTTCCACCTTGACTTAGAGGACAGATTCACCAAGGCTGTCATGCAAATCAGACTAAAATATGGACAAACTGTCTTTGAGGTAAATAGAGTGATCGGAGGCAGATTGAGGGGGAGAGAAGGCGAACGGGGAGAGCGCGAGTGGGACAAAGATCAAAGCGAGACTATGTGTTGAATACCAATCGGTGGA
This sequence comes from Pholis gunnellus, assembly GCF_910591455.1. Lineage (NCBI taxonomy): Eukaryota > Metazoa > Chordata > Actinopteri > Perciformes > Pholidae > Pholis > Pholis gunnellus. The sequence goes on along the minus strand of NC_136549.1, from coordinate 12,665,541 downwards.
CATTATGCCAAATACAGTATGTGTGTTGGCTCTTGATTATATTAAACTGTGAGGTCCCCAACCTGGTATTGCACTGCTGTGTGAGCGAGCCAATCTTGTGGGGTTGAAAAAGCTGTCCCCACCGCTTTGCCAGTTTACTTTTGTGTTCAGGGGGATGTTAGGTTTGCATAGTTCTGATGGGGGTAAGAAGTGAATGCAGTTAGTGGAGAGTCCCCACAAGGATAGACAGCCTTTGTGTGTGTGTGTGTGTGTCAGTCTCTCTGTGTGCATGTACCCACTCATTATGTAGAAATCCTAATCAAACACTGCTGAGCTCTGACCACCTGCACCCGGTTGTAAGCCAGCCGGCGTCAAAAGTGTGTGCCAGCGTCTCTTAAAAAGAAATAATTTCAAGTGCAATTCTGGTTTGTGCTTAATCTATAATGTAACAGCCTCTTTTATCCAAAGTGATTTACAAAACAGAGAGCGCACTGAGAAAGCGGCCTTACAAACACGACAAATGCAGCTTGGCAACAGACCGAATGCAATCTTTTTACCAGCACAGCCACACAGAGCCAAGGCTCAAAGTATTCCTATTAATCTGCTAATTGTTCTCTCATCTTCGGGTGGAGAGTTGGCAAAGGGAAAATCCTCATTAAACTGCACAAATCAACTTTTTGTACCATTTGCTGCAATATGTCAGGCACGTCTCGAAGAACTTAGCTTACTAGCGGACAGGCTCCAAGGAGAAACGTTGACGTCGTTGTAAAAGGACACTGTCACTGTTCCACTTGCTTAACAATGACATTTTTGTCACCATTTTGGCTCACCGCGACGTGTTTACTTTTGCCACTGGCAGCTAGAACCCCACTAGAGCGTTTTACGCTCTCGGCTCAGCCAAGTGAGTGACAGCCATGTTGTAACCGGCAGCAGAGTCCTGGCGGTGGATAGTTAGCTCGGTAAACATCAATGGCATGGAAGCTATTCCGTTAGATATAATTGGACTCTGCAGGGGGACCGAATGATTCATCAAAGTCAAAGTGAAGGAAAGAATCCATTCTGGGGATGAGTGAAAGAACAAGAAAGTTCATCTCACATATGTTGTGAAAAATAATAGTGAGACAGGGGGGTTTGGGATGTTGAGGAAAGTGGAGGGAGAGAACAGAGACCAGGGAAAATGACACAAAATGAGAAAACTGTGAATGATAAATGGAGAGAGGGTGACTTCTGGAGAGCAAGTGACGTGGGGTAGGTGTTGTGTAACATCCATATCCATATGTGTGTGTGGGGGGGGAATGTGCATGCGCGTGCCAACCAGGAAGTGTCTGGAGGCCCTGTGTGTGTGTGTGTGTGTGTGTGTGTGTGTGTCTGTGTCCTAATCGATTCTCTCTGTGCACATCTTCAAGCCCTCCCTCTGCCCCAGCCTCAGGGATATTTGTGTTTGCCTGCAGTGTGCTACTTAAAAGAAGCTCTGCAAAAAAAAACGCCCAAATTTGCAGGAGACACACGCACGCAGGCGGCGTACCTCACACAGAATATAAAATGTGCAGCATTTCTCACATCTATCGCTCTCCAGCTCTGTCTCCCTTTTCAAGGGAAGTTCTTTCTGCCGCCAAAGCACAGTGAGTACCAACCCGACTTCGGAGGAGCCTTAGTGCCAGTTCGGCGGTACTGAGGCCCCGAGGCGACGCTCTAGCGCTGCATTGTCCACTTTTCAACTCGCTTTGAAAGATCCAGTTAAAATCAAAGGCCTCCACTTCTGACAGTGGAGATTGGGTTAAATGTTAGACTTTGACTGGCTGTCACCAGGGATCCCACAATAATTATTAAGGGTCACCAGATGAGTAAAAGGATAAGAAAGAACAGTTGCATAAAATAGTTTTTCTTCTGAATTCAACTTTTTATTTAAATAGTATTTTTTTTTTTTATTGTTAAATGTAACACAGGCTTTAATATAATCATTCTTTGCAACAATTCCTCAGATGAAGTCGTTAAAAAGACAAAAATCTGCAGTTTACAAGGAACCAGATCAACTTTAGAATCATCCAAGACATACATGTGAGGGGTGCACCGGAGAACCATATTGAGTTTTCTATGCCTGATGTGCCAAATGACTCCGATTTTGCAGGTGAACAGGGAATCTGACAATCAAATTTGACAAGAACAGCACGTATAAGATAACGCTGCATATGTGGTCATGCTCTAGTTTAGAGGGACCTCATGAATAAGCAAATTAATTTGCACCCTGCAGGCTTGTTTCGTTTCCCCCCCCCCCCTGCTCTGTAGTTGTTGTTTACGACTCCTTAGGCACACCTCCGTGTGTACGTGGAGATGTCAGACTCACCATCAGCCCAGAGCAGTTGCTCTCTGTGTTAAGCGCTGCTGCAGGATGTTTCTGGGGTTTTGAGGTGAAATCGTGTCACTGCACTGCCCCAAGGCATTTTGTGTGTGTATGTGTGTGGGGGGGGGGGGCTCATCAAAGTTAAGCCTGTTATATGTCTGTGACGTCACAGCCGCCCGCAGAACAGGCACCCAGGCCTACTCCTACACACACACACGCACACACACACACACACACACACAACCAGACAACCAAAACAGACGTTATATAACCATAAACCATGACATGGCACTTGTCCCACAGAAATCCATCTCTGCAGCAGAGATGGGAGCGGGAGCAAAACGGAGTGAAGGTGGATACTGTGGTGAGAGTAAGAGAGAGAGGGAAGCAGACTTATAATAAAACATCTGTGTGTGTGTGTGTGTGTGTGTGTGTGTGTGTGTGTGTGTGTGTGTGTGTGTGTGTGTGTGTGTGTGTGTGTGTGTGTGTGTGTGTGTGTACCTGAGGCGAGAGGGCGTGAGAAGGAGTATAAAAAAAAGATGCAAGGTAGGAGAACTGCAAGCTGTCAGAGCTGGAGTTATTGACTGTCCGACGAAAGCTCTTAAAGTCTTATACACACTGCACCAAACACAAACAAACGCATATGTTGGCCTCATGGTCTCCCTCTTTCTCTCTCTCCCACATATTATATATTTGCGTATTGTTTATACAGTCCTTCTGTCATTCCTCGAGCAGCCAAGCAACACAAAAAAAAGAAAAGAAAAAGCCTCAACTGTTCTGCTTCCTTAAGCATACTCTGTCTTGTCAACACTTGAAGACAAGAGGCCTCAGATTGCAGCAGAGTCTCCCCTCAGCATCAAAGTTTTAAGCGAAGGGGATTTTCGGGCTGCTTCTGCTGCCATTGCTGGTGGCGAGGGTATTGTTATGGATGTGCAGTCTATCCCTACCTCTCTCAGACTCCGCGCTGTGCCCAGCGGATGTTTATTCAGGCCCTGAGCTCGCAGCTCTCGGTGGAATGGGCCTTCCCACCAATCATGCTCGGAGCGAAGCCGAGCAGCTTGCGGTAAACCATGCTGGGGAGAGCGACAGGAAAAGTGTTGTGCGCCTGTGTTCGGTAGGAGTTTGGGGTTATGTATGTTTGATCCAAACAAGAGAAAAACAGAGTTGAAAATACGGCTCTGCACCTGCGTTTCAGTATCACCCGATCAACTTTTAGCCGGTCTTCTCCATCATCAGTCGCCCTCCTCATTATGATGCCTCTGCGCCGTCCAGCCCTGTGGCCAAGAAATGATAGCTGCTGTAGCTTAATTTAAATTGCCCGTAACTGCCTCAGAGATAGTTTGCCCGCTGATTCAACTCCTGTTGCGGCGTTTTCATTTTATGTACATGGCAGCTTTACAGCCAAATCAAAAAAAAGGTTTGTTGACTGCACTAACCACTCACTGCACAAGTTTCAGTGCAGAAGGTGAAAAAAGAATAAAAAAAAAAGAAGGAAGACGTTGGCACACGTGGTTTATTGTCTTGATATTCTGTTTGATCCTCACAGGATGTTGGGAGTTCAGACATTTTGATTGACAGCTTCCTCTGTCGCTCAGTTTCCTGCACCGTTTGAAGTTTTTTCCGACACGTTACATCTGTGTTATCTCACGCGTCTTACCCGACGTTGTTCGGGGTCTGTGATGGAAGGTTGCTGTTTTATAATGTGTTCAGTACACAGGGAGATTGGTATTTGCATGTGAATTGCTTTTCTGTTTCCTCTGATGTGGGGCACCATAGCATGCTGTGTGAACGCCCGATGGGACATGTCTGTCACCTTTTGAGACAAAAAAATCCACCCTGATGGGTAGAACAGTAGCACTCCCACTGCATTGCTGCAGTAAAAAAGTTGAGAAAGTGTGGGGGGAAAAAAGGATGAACTGGTTTGTGTGATGGAGGTGATGCTCAGCTCGGAGAGTTGGGATAGACCTCCTGGAGGTCCCATAGCTCCTGGCAACCCTGCATCCTCCCCTTTCTTCCCACAACCCGCCTTCTCTCTTCAGCCATCTCTCCACCTCATCCCTGCTGATGCCTTTGCTCTGCTCCCAACTTCCCTGCTCGCACTTTCTTTCCTCCCTCTATTTTATCTCTCGCTCTCCCTCGCTCCTCCCCCTATTTCGGAGCCAGCTGTGTAACTCTGCTAATGACGCTGAGAAAGCATGCTGTCAGCACATCCTCTGAGCCGCCAGGGCATGGTTACATAAGCTGGTTAACAGAGCAGGCCCACCGCCATGTCAACCCCTCATCATTATTAGGAGAGAAAAAAACGAGAGAAGGAGAGAGGAAGACGAAGATGGAGGTGAAAAGAACGGGGAGAGGGACATATGCTCACTGACTTTAACTCATTTTCTGACTCTGTAGCTAACCCATGGCCTTCTCACCCTCATCATCTGCAAATACCAACTCATTTCTCATCCCCTTCGTACTTCGTTTTTATCTTCCCTCTTCTCCTCGGTCTATCGTACACACAAACGCACAGACCCAGACTTCTGAGGGGGCTTCAACCAGCCAGGGGTCTTTTTACGACTCTCTCAGGGCGATCAGGAGGGTCGTTCCTCTCATACTCCGAAGGGCCCTAATTAGAACCATCAGGTAATTAAGCACAATTATAGGATTAACAGCGACGTTAGAATAAAAACAAAAGACCTCCCACCACTTCTAGCCGAAGGCATACAAAGAGAAAAGCATGCACCACATGCGGGCCTTTGCTTCTTCCCTTCTTTTCCTCATCTCCCAGCACTACTGTGGCTCTGCTTAAATGTATCTTTTAAGACCTTTCTTTTCTCTCCCGCATCCCTGCTTAAAACTGCAGATTTCCTTTTAACAATCCAAATCCCCCCCAGTTGTATTCTTCCCCCATCTAATCTCTAATCTCTAACTCTAGCCGCAGAAAGCAAGGTCATATGGGACAGCACGAGAAGAGAGGCGAGCGTAGCTACACGGGAAATAATATGAGGATGGAGAGTTACAGCCCTCAAACGGCTCTGTGGCCTAGCAGAACAAAGTCCTCTGCTTTATAACATTATTAGCCGGCTAACAAAGAGGAATTGAGCTGCTTACGTGCAACAAATTGGAGCACCACCTAAAACAAATGAAGCCTCACAGAAACACAAACCCCGCCGACCAAGGTCTGACAGACATGGTAATCCATCTTTTATACGTGTATATAAATGATGCACTCACTGCGTACAGGTTTCCTCTGTTCTAACTGTACTTCTATGGTTAGCATGAAGTGCTTGGGTCAATGGGGGCTACTGTATGCTTGGCAGAGTTGTGTGCACAAATTAGTATGTGTAGAGATTTCTTTTGTGTTTTGGCCCTCTAGCTCAGTTTGAGTAATGGACTCTTTGGCAGGATGGAGTTAAGGCCCCCTTTCCCCTTTGTTTGTTTGTGTGTGTGTGTGTGTGTGTGGGGGGGGGGTGGGTGGGTGGGTGGGTGGGTATGTTTTGCCATAAATTACGAACTCGTACGCTTTACCCACACCCTGGAGCTCTGCATGTAAACTTTGATTTGATTTCATATTGCATTGATTTGAATGAGTGCTTGTGGAAGGAGACACGAATTTGGACTCGTGTTATAGTTGCTGGTATTTGTTTGTGTGTCCGTGTGCATTTTATCTGTGCATGAGTAAAAGCTTATTTGCTATGTGTATGTGTGCTGTTTGTGTGTTTGGGATGATGGAGTAAGGGGATTGAATAAATAGAGAAGTAGAAGGGCAGAGGGAGATATAAAGAGAGCATTGATGCACATGCACTGGCCTCTCTGTACTTTTTGTCCGCAATATTATGTAATAAAAAAAAAAAAACTGGCACAGAGGGGTATAAGCAAAAAAAAAAAAAAGCTGAAAGGAAGGATGGGAAAGCTGAAGAGAGGGAAAAAAAAAGCTGAGGGAGCCAGACCTAAATATTCAGAGATGTATTGCGTTAATGGAAAATGCTTCACCACAACATAGTGCGCAGCCATTTAGGGATCTGCCTTTGTCATTAGGCAAATTAAATCTTCTTAATGTTCCCTCTGTTTAGTAATGGAAGCTCCTCTGTCATCCCCCTCCTTCCTTCCTCTCTTTCCCCTTCCTCACCCTCTCCCTCCGTCTTGCTCCCTCTCGTGTCTCCCTCTGGCATCCCTGTGGTGCTCAGTACGCCGCAGTCAGCTTTCGCTGTCTAGCATACGCCACTAAAGCTCTAAGTACATCTTCCCAAGACTCTGTACTTAGCTGTGGTGCTGTCACTGCATTGCTGTAAAGCTCCGACTACCCGAGCACAACACGGCACCAGCACAGACACTTTCAGTACCTTTTTCCCTTTATCACGAATAGTTGAATATTCCATGAGAATTGCAGCGATTAAAAGCAGCATATTTAATTGCAAGTGTGTCACTTTCATCTTCCGTCTACTTTGTGAGAGACCGAGCACCTCGGCTCCACATAGAAAGAGCTCTGAATGTGGCTCTGAGCTTGGTATTTCACACCGTTTGTTTTTCAGCACCACAGACAGCTCCAGGCCCAGCCAGTCGGCATCCGGTGCGTTTCAGGACCAAAGACAGCACCTCCACACCCAGGCTTATTAAAGCTATGCGGCACATTCAGAATTTTCTTTTTAAAAAGTTGATATTAAGGTATCTTGAAATCATCACCCCATGTCTTATGGATGCTGTGCTCATTAGGAAAACAACACTATTGGTTGCTGGTTGTAATACTTCTTATGCCATAACAACTGGTTTGTGACTTCTTCACCAGAGATTATAGTTCATACCCCATCATGAACTTTTAAAATGAGTAACCTTACAGTCCTAACCCTAACCACAGTCTGTCCATTCATACAGAGAGGCCCTGTACACCCTCTCACGTGTTTCCACTTCTGGTTAATGAGTCCTCTGCGAACATATCTGTGTAGGTGGACCACTGGGGAGTATAGGGCCTTTTAATTACAGGGGTGGTTGTGCTGAAACCCTCATGAATTGTTCTTTGGTACAGTCATTTGTGTTGTTTTGGAAGGCATTGACGGACAGCCTTTTGTCTACTTTTAGTACCGTATGTTTTAGAACTTGTTGGCCTAATGGTAGTCATAAACCTAACGAGGAAGGTTAGTATAAATTTTATGGAAATGTAATCAATGATTTCAGGAGATACTGCAGTTCTTTAATTTGACGCTAGTAAAAACATGCCTATTCTCCAATGGCTGTCTGCATTTAATTAATTTTGTCATTACCAGCGGTCCTTGTTATTGGTCTCAAGTGAACCTCCGTGGCTTAGCCCAGTAATGTGACTCCACTTCAATTATATGGAGTCGTGTAAAATATATTATGAAAGGGAACACTTTAATTTACTGTTTGTAGATTACCATACAACACATGACCTGTAAATGTAGATCACCGCCTTATTGAAGGGTCTGTTTGGTTGTTTTTGAATCCGTCTTTTCACAATTCTATTTCGCAAACTAATTTATCTCCGCTGACGGCTGATTATATGCGCTCACTGTACGCAGCAGGTACGCATAACCCATGGGCATCCATTACACAGTACTGCAGCAGAAAGAGAGGGAGGGGAAGGGAGCAGCAGACATGGAGACTGACAGAGCGGCGACGCCATGAAAGACACAACATGAAAATGGGAAAGCAAAGGAGAGCAATCCCAAAATGATGGAGGAAAAGAAGCAAGAGAGAATTGTTTGGAGGAGGAGAGGCAGGAAAATTGGAGAGTGTCTGTGAAACACCTTTTTCGGACTCCCAGCAGAGAATATGCAGTGACATCTCATTACCTGAGTGGGGCAGCAGAGATGCAGCTTTCCTATGGCTACTTTCTATGCCCCCTATTTACACAGACCAACAAAGACTAACCATCCTTTGCTCTCTCTCAAACACAGACACATCACACACACACGCATGTTTCTCCCTTTCCCTTCTCTTTCCCTTTCTCACCTTACATTTAAACCAAAAGAAGAAAGGCTGAGGAGATGTAGAGACTCCGCTTTAACATTGGCGCAGACGCGTCTCTCCTCTCGTGTCAAACGCGCAATGAGCAGACAAGCGCCTCTCCTGAGAGCCAGCCTGCTCAACCACCTTCAGTCATCTCCGTCTTTAATAGGCAGTGTTGAACTAGCAGGTGATCTGCACTGACAGTGTGAAGGCACAGCTTGTAGCAAGGGCTAATTGGTGCGGACTGACTTCAGAGAGAGTGTAGACACTCGGCGGTTGAGTGGTTGGGGGAGGTGGCGAGGCCAGGGAGCATGGTAGGACATATAGTGGAAGTATCGTACAGAGTGGAAGAGGGGGCTTCTTTCTCTTCCTCACGGGCCTTTTTAATCATTATCAAGGGCATCCTAATGGTTCAGAGCACACTGAGCCATGTACTTGTTAAATTTAACGTTGAATGTGGCTCGAGGCCTTTCTTGCATGAGAACTTTATTCGCAGAAAGGATGTTGCACAACAACCAAAGCGCAGCTCTTATTTTTGGTGCGATAAAGAATTGTGTGTGAAGACAAGTTGGGCAAGATTAAAGTTGGCACAGATTTCAAGAGAAACAAGCACACCTTCTAGACTAATTTAAAGATGACCTGCCATGCGGGATAAAGTATGCATACTTAAACTGCAGTTCACACAGCCATGCACGCACTATACAAAACCATGCAATATAATACAGATGTGTAGTAGTGGTAGTATGCCTGACATTTTGGCTGAAATGTCTCTATTGCTGACACAGCCACTGTCTGGGAGGAGTGATGCCCCAGAGGCAGGAGTCAGTGTTCACTCTGAATCATCAGCATGTGTGCGCGCACACAAACACACGCACACACACACACACATGGACGTCAGAGGCTCCTCTATTTTGGCATGAGGGGGTCTTTCCCATCTTTCATCCCTGTAGAGCTTAGTACAGCTCATCCAGCGGAGTGTGTATTCATCGCTGCAGGGCAAGCTCTTAGAGGAGTGTGAGTCACAGGCTGCAGGGCAGAAATTCTTGAAGCCAAATTGTACACAGACGCATGGCTCTCTATTGATGTAGGGCTATTTACACATATGTGGATCTTTTGTATGAATATACGGGCATATTAGGCCTCATCTGCTTTCATTCTTATTTCTCATTATGCCTCCCATATAACGTTAGAGTAATACACTCAAGGATTTTCATATAAATAAGTCAGTATCTATATCGCCGATTGAGGCAACACAGTGGTGATTTAGCCCATGTCCCACTGGTGAAAGCCCTTGCATTTGTGGTATTACAAACTGGTTGCCTGAGACGATATTCCAGGAAAAGGAAGTACTGTTTGGATCTCCAGGAGATCAGATCCCCAAAACACGCCTTATCGCCACAGGTGCTGCCAAAGAGAACGGAACTAAGGTCGCAACTTTAAACACCAAGTCCGTGTATATATGTTGCAGACCACGTGCTGCCATTTTTATGCTTTAAAATATCCGCAGGTTGTTGGCTCTCATCGTCAAGAAAGTAGAGTGGGAGGGTGAGAGAGTAGGAGTACAGAGACAGAAAGCAAGGTGCAGGCATGTTGTGAATCACACGCAAGACCTGCATGACTCAATTAGATGAGTGCGCACACCTACGCAGGTTGATAAGGGACCATTTAGCATGCAAGATGATAACAAAGCAGCTCACGTTACTGCCAAAATAACTATCATTGCTTTGCTGGCATCGGCTACTGGAGAAGGCTTGTTGATAGAACCCTCCATCAACGGGGTGTGAATGAGGAAATGAAATGAGTTACTTGATTTTTAAAAGCAGCACTTCACCTTGATTTAGACAAACGAAATGAGGCTTTTAAAAGTCTAGCAAAAGTGTTTGGGCAACTTTAAAGGCTCGACTTCATCCAAGGCACCGATTTTCCTCTGGGTCTCATTTTTCTTCACTTTAAGGGCAATTAATCTACCGTGGTGCCAGCTGCTGCCAAACAAATGTGCAAAAGGTGAGCTCACTTGCTTCCTTGCTCACTTAATTAGGCCTCCTCCTGCCAACTAGCTTCCAGAAGTCCCTCGGTCACCTCCTGAACCAGGCCACACTGGGTGTCCTCCATTTGGTCCCGCTCAGAACGAGCTGGACCAAGAGAGAAACAAAAGCTTCTGTCTGCCTGAGCTCTTTAGTCCGGTGTTAAAATCTGCCCCAGTCATCCATTGCCAGGCTTGTCATCACAACAAGCTTACAGTGTAAATGCCCGAGATTTAACTAGATATTGGCAGTGCACTGCTGTGCCCTTATTTGCTAGCTTCACGCTAATCTGATATGCTGGATGACAGACGCCAGCCGTTTGAGCTTGTCAATATTTGGTCAGTGTCGGACGCTGTGTAACATTGAACTTACACTGATGTAATCCAGAGAACCGGCAGATTATGGTGACAGTAGATTCCTGTATTCATGTTTGTGTCTGGGTAGCAGCCAGTCTTGGCTTCAGTGTCTGCTGAATTGAAAAGTAAGCACAGACCAGTGAGAAATTCTCAGCTCAGTGAGCAACACAACCCACATACGCATCACTTTTTTTAGGTATCTATAGGGAGTTCTATCCTCCCTGTTGTTAGCTGAGATCCCAGTGGATTCTCCCTGTATCCTGTGGAAAGAGTAATGCGAGTCTGAATCCTGAAAGCTTGGTTCTACAAAGCTTTGTCAGTAAAAGGCACACGGTTGTGCACTGTATGCTTTTTATGTATGAGTTTTCTGTGGCTATATTTACATACTTTCTCGTTTACCGCTGCTGGTCATCTGCACAGTTGTAGAGTTGTCGAGCTTCATATCTGTAGATGCAACAGTTGGGAGAATTTCCCACATTTTCCAACTAGGACTTGGACAAACAATTGCTAATTCGTCATGTAGCGGTATCAGATTTGTCAAGTAATTACAAGTTTACTAGAAAATATCTCTTTCCAAATTTGCTTCCACAACAAATCAAGAATGGTGATACAACTTAAATACTTGACTTGAACATCTTACTCTCCTTATTGTTCATCAACTGGGTTGTTAGAGATCCTTTAATGGTGCAGAGTGGAGTTTGCCAAAGCTATCATTTCATTCCTTGGTTCAGAAGAAAAACAGATTTTCGCTGCTAAGCTTTAAGTAGCACATTCTTCCCATTTTAATGCATACCTCTCTTAGCAATGCCCGTAGCTGCTCCACAAGACGCTGGTGTGTGTAATAGGGCTGCTTTGGAGGAGCTCTCCCCCAGCTGCCGTGCTAATTGAGGTGCAGAGACGAGCCCCAGCCAGATGGAAGGAAGATGCCGCAAATTGATTCCTCGCATTCGTCTTCATTAAGGTCTCGGCTCTGGGGCTCTGTGCAGAGAAAGTGTGAGCGGGAAAGAGGAGGAAGGGAAGAGAGGGAGAAGAAGAAGAATCAGGGCAGAGGAGACCCCCCCTCAGGCCCAGAGGACTCTGCTCTGATGAGGTAAATTCTGACTCTCAAAAACAATGCATGTGCTCCTTTTTTTTGTGTGTATGTGTAGCAGTCAGGGGAAAGAGGGAGGGAAACCTTAAGCTCCACTCCATCTCAATCAAAAAACACCTCAGCAGGTGCTGTAACCTCACGGCGGTGGACATCCACCCCTGACCCCTTGCTTCTTCTTTTTCTTATCTTTTTTTGTGACCTGCAACTCTTGATGAAAACCCCCTCCTCCTCTCAGCCCCCAGCGGTGCTGAGACAGTTCTCTGCCACTTCCAATTATCTGGTAGCAGCTTCCAGTAACTGGGGCCCAGAAGGTGCAATGCACCGTAGTGGGAAGCTGGAAGAGGCAAAAGTTTCACACCATCATTGTTTATGAGCGGTTTATGCACACGGTCGCACTTGAACAGCACCCCACATCTACCCCCGTTGACCACATCCACTTTGAAGCACTCCTCCCGTATTTGTCTCACTCTCGGGCCCCGGTGATGCAATGTCGGCAATTACCAGACAACATAGAAAGAATGATGTGTCACTTCCACAAATTACACTCCCCCATACTTAATGGGTCCCGTGTTTATGTAACGATCCCCTCAAATTCTCGCCATGGGAGCGCTAACACTCTGTCTTCCTGCCACGCGCCAGGACTCCACACATCTTTCACCGCATGTTAGCAACCCGCCACCCAGCGCCCAGGGAAATAAATGTACAACAACCTCAAACAAATAAATAATGACCATATCAGAGTTTTTTTTCCTTTTTCCTCTGCGTCACAAATATGTATGCAATAGAAATTCTTCTGTTCTATTTATCTCAGCATATTAGAGGAAATTTGTCAACAGTGATAAGCTTTTTGGAGCGTGCTGCTCTGCGGTAACATGAAAGGGGATTTGGGATGGAATGGGCTGGCTGGCAGGCAGGGGTGTAAAACGCTATAGTTGGTTAGCTGAAGGTGGGAGGTTCGCGGGGGGGGGGGGGGGGGGGGGGGGGGGGGGCTTGGTTGCTGTTTGATGTTTCATCTATTATTCGTGCCACGTTACCTGGATTATGTGCCAACTGACTTGGGGGGGGGGGGGGGGGTTACTTAAGCCTGTCACCAAGCTGTCTAGAAGGGGCTTTTTCATTTCACTGTCTGTCTACTTCGCCCCCACTCTCTCTCTCTCATGCACACGCCCATACTTTTCTTCCCCTGTCGCCCTCGCCCTTCTCACCCATCCTGTGACATCCTATCACAGGTCCGATTCCCTGTTCCTCTTTCTCTTCGCCCATCCATCCGTCCATACCCCTCCCGTCCTCCAGCCCGCTCACTTTCCTCAGCGCTGCTTTCCTCTGTTCTGCGGTGACATTAAGCAGCTTACCACATGTCTTGCTGCAGGCTTACAGTGTCCCGGACGCAGAGTTTTACTGTCACTCTATACAGGTACTCTGTGAGTTAGAGCCTCTTTGATACATACACTATGGGGACTGTAATTTACGTAGCTCACTCAAACCTGGTAACATCGTGCAGGGAATTTCACAGACGTCTCTTCAGCCACAGAGCTGAATTCCTTTTTGTTGTGTGTATAAATAGTTGCCATATTTCGCCTCGCACTCTGCACTAGTTCACGGAATGTACATGTTTGCTTCCTCTTACCAGTTCGCAACTCTAATAATATTATGTAACTAATTGCAAAATGCACGCATGGAAAGTAGGGATGTCGGGATAACCACAACAGTTACGGTTTCATAATCTCAACAGTTGTAGAAGCTGCAATATCTATGGTGTCCTGATTCCTGCATTGCTGCCCTGTGAAAACTAATCTTGCGAGACAAGTTGTTTGTGTGTGCGTTGAAATCTCCTCTCTTGTGAGTCACGTAACGTGTGTCTGACTGTGAGCAGCCGGCTTGTTTCGTGTGTGAGAGAGTCGTGCCGGTTTTGTGCAGCCGCTCACCTGAAGCTCTGAGAAGTAGAGCTGCGAAAATGTCAAAGGGAACTGACATTTCACTCCTAAATCCGCCAGAGAAGCGCCTTAAATCAGCAGTGCAGGAGCGTTTTGGATATCTACAAAATGACCAGGGAGTTGTTGAAGAAGACGTATATCCAATTTGCAAAGAGTGCCGTCGTAAACTGACTGTAAAGGAGTCGGAACACTTCAAATATGTTCCAGCATCTTGAAGATAATCATACACCTTTATGCCAAAGTCACAACTATAACTAAGTCATAACGTAACTAGCTAATATACTAAGCTGGACCAGAGTAGTTCACGTGTTACCGTTTACTTTCCGAATAGGTGATATCAACTGAGGAGGATTGATGGAGCTCTCTGTGTATTTACTTTACCCTATTCAACCATTATAAATCAGGAAGTAGCGAAACATAACACGATATAAAACTGCGTATAGTTCATGGTAATTGTGTAGTTCATTAAGCTGTATTAGAAATATCATTAAATCTGGGATAGGCCTCTCTCTGTCTCTTTCCCTCTTTTCTCTCACTTTCTGACATTGATTAAGCTGTTGATATTGAACTTTAATTAACTTTCATAAAAATACATCTGATCCTGCTGCACAACCAACTGTTGAGACCATTCATAATGCTCTTGCATCGAAACAAGCTAAAGAGTAACCATGAGGTGGCATATGTCATCTCCAGCCCAAATGGAAAGAAATGTATTTAATAAACTTCTTCCAAAAGAAAGACTCAGGTGGCAAACTTCAGGTTTCTGTTTCTTTTGCGTAATACTCTCAAGTGGGCAGATTGTCTCAAAGCGTCTCACAGAAGTTACATGCAGTTGGCAGCTGTCAGAAACTGAATGACGAGTATCTTTGGAGCAGTTCATACGTACAGACTTGAAGTGGCAGTCTCTCTCTCTCTTGTCTCTCGTGAGCCAGACGCTTGCCGTTTAAGTTTGAAGTGCTTTTAAGTCGTTGAGTTGGATTAAAAAAACAACAGTTTTTATTGTCTCCAGGTTGTTGCTCATGTACTCTGAGGACATTTGGATAAAACTGAACCTTTCTCAACTTCTCCAGGTCGAGCCTTGAATCACTGAGCAGCAACAGGGTGTTGTTACGAGGTTTAGTTCACAATGAATCGCAGCATGTTGCTCCTCCTGTTTTTCAGCTCATAGTTATATTAGAAGTGCTAACGCCAAGTTGTGTTGTAGAGCCTGACTAGCAAACCAGTCGTTAACTTAAAAACAGAACATGAAATGTTTAAAATCAGTGACTCCCTCCGTCTCTTTATGAGTGTGTATTTTTTGCATATTTGCCAATGATGCTTAAGGTCATAAATGATGATGTATCTTTTTATAGACTCACTCATCACCAGCGTCCCAGTCTCCATAAGACCGATCCTAAAAGAATGCATTTTCATTAAATTCTTCAACCGCAGTAATAAAAACCACAGTTATTTAACTACATGTTTTGCACTTTTAGAAATATTAGTGTACATAAAAAGAGATTATTATGTCGCAACATCTTACCAAACCCATTCAATATCCCCCCGCCATCTTTTCCCATCTTTTATTTGTCTCCTTCCCTTATTCTTTACATTTTTCATTCAAATGTTCCTTCGTTTACTCCTTTGTCTTTGTCCAACTGCGTAATGTGTGCTATAGCTGAGCCTTGGACGTAGATTTATAGTTCCTGCTTGTGCATTTTTAATTTGATTTGGCGCCCGGGGGTTAAGGCAGCCCTTAAAATGCATGGGCCCCAAGCTTGTGCCTTTTGGAGCTGACCTCAGAACAGCGTCAGGCTGCTACCTGAACGCCTACTTACATTCCCACAAGCATACCCGGGTAACCTTACCGTATAGCATACTATGGAATTACTAACCACCCTGTATTCTGATTATGTCAATTTTGGCATTTCCTTATGTCGCTCTACCTCCCACTGCTTCTCTCACTTTCACTTGCATTCCAATTCTCTCCCTTGCTTGCCTACTTTAATCCAATATTTGTATTTATTTGTAGTAGTAGTTTATTTGCTGCATTTCACTTATTGATTTTGTTTGTAGCTACTATAGTGCCCATATCTGGCAGTTATGGAGTCCTGTTTAATGATGAGATCAGCATCTCTGTCCATCTTTCTTTCTCGACCATCGTTAACTTTTTCTCCTGCCAGGGCAGGTCTGAATCTGTGAACCGCTGTGTGTTACATTCATCTACTCCTTCATTTTCCCAGCTTGTCCGTCCTGACCTCTTGACCACGTCATGCTTCCTGTTCTCTTTTACTTTACCTCCCACCACTTTGTTGTGCATGTTGTCCACTTTCGTCTCTTACAGAGGAAAGAAACAGCTTTTCCAAAATCATCTTTTGATGCTTCCTGGTTTTCCCTTTTATATAGTCTTTACCAGGAGTGTGTGCATTCGTCCGTGGGCGAATGGGCGAGTGAGCGACTGTGCACCTCTGTGTCTGTCCACGGCTAATCCTTCAATCTGCTTCAGTAAACTGCATAATATTCAGGGTGTCCAGCTACGGCTGCATTTTCAAGGACCTCGGTGACTTACACTTTCTCAAAACACCTTTTTATTGCCTGTTTTATACTGCCATTGACTGCCTGCCGACTCACCATTTACTACTCTGAACCTGGGCTGCCAACTTTCCAATTCAGTTTGGAGTGAGATTTGCTCTGCGTTCCAATACCCATACTACCATACTATTGAATATGCCAGAAAAAGATTTAGTATGTCCGAATAGATAGTTTGTCAAAAGTAGAATGCTGAAAATACCATGATGTTCGACTGAATCCGGTACCTTTTGCTTTATGCAAGCCAGCATACTTTTCTGGCTATTTTCACCCACAATCCTTTGCGCAGCGGATAAATGAGCAAGAAGTAGAATGTCCCAATTTAATGCATACCGCATGGAACAGTATGAACCTACTAAGGGCAGCTACAGTACGTACTAAAAGTTAAAACAATAAATAAATAAAGTATGCGATTTGGATCGGTGCAGTTGGTGCATTTTGTGAATAAGACTTCTGTGACGAACCCACCACAGGAGTCGGGGTCATTAATCCTCAACCCCTAGGACTTTTTGTTTTTAAATGTTCAGCAGCCAAATTCTCAATCTCAAAGTACTTAAAGATGAAAAGCCGAGGGAATAATCATTGTCGACGAATGAGTGTGGCTGATCAGCATTCTTGCCAACCTCCAGACATCATAGCCTAAATGATGCTGATTAATCACCCTGAGTTCAATTAAAAAGTTGTTAGAAGAGACGGGGCTAGGAAGCCATCGCTCACACACAGACCCGAGCCCCTTTCTACTGCAGCTTGCTAAATGGCTGTCTAGAGAATTTATAATCATTCAGAATATAATATCAATCAGCAATGTTCCTTTTTTAAGTCAAATATGTCTGTATGCTAAGCAGGTCACGGAATTCAACTTAAAAAAAAAAGAATGTAAAGGGCCGCCATGCAAAGTTTCTGTGTTTATTATGATTTCTTTCTCCAAAAACAAACAAGCAAGCAAACAAAAGGAAAAAACAACAAATCATGGCTATTGCTTGCTTATGTGCACATAAAATGTGTCATTTTGATTCATTATTTTACACAATTTCTCCTGCACATCAACAGACGTGTGGGAGACTCGCACATAGAAAACAGTTCACACAGCTCCAACAAATATTATGAATCACTTAATACTTCTCTCTCTCTGCTTGTAAATCCTTCAGAACTGTTCTTTCCACAGTAACCTGGCCAAGAAATTACCAAAAGTGCATTTGGCATGCTCCCGATGCACTGGACCCGGGCAGTTTTGGACGGTGCATTTGGCTTTAAGCTAACAGTAGTACACAGCTGCTCGACGGCTGCTCTGCGGCCAAAGACACATTTATTCCGTGCCTTTTTATTGGGCATCAACCACACGTTGGCACACGTATTGTCAGAAAAATAGACCTGAAGCCTAAATAAACGCTTCAAGAGACCCGCGCCTGCACAGAGAAATACGTAGACATCTGCTCAGATTCAAATGAGCGTATCTGTTGTGTGAGACGTGCGATTGGAAAAACCCGTCTGATACACTTGCAGTGTGGATGGGGGGAGGGGTTTAGCTGTGTGTTTTAAATTCATTCAATCACAGTACAACAGCGGTCGTTAACGAGATCTGCTTCACTGAGTGCACCTTTGTAGTTTTTCGCTGAAGTCAATGCCAAAGTAGGAGTAAAAGGGGAAGCCACTGAATGGAGTCTACAGTCCTGTATGACATGCCAAGACCCTTCCCCGGCCTCCTTAGGGGATCCCACAACTAACCCGTCGAACACAAAGAGAAAAGGAGGAAAATGAGACAGATCTTAATGGCTACTGCCGATTCTGCAATTGGTGCTCTCTGAACTAAGGACGTGCGCTGGAGCTTGTGAGAAGAAATGAAACCGTTAATGAAAGGAAGCGCCACAAAGGACAGACTTTAACAAAGGATTACTTATCAGGGGTCCTGAGGTCCTTATTTCTCCACCAAGGTTGCAAGTTGAGACTGCAGACAAACAAGCAGAGCTGACAGGACAGGGATGCAAGCTGACACCCAGAGCACACTCACTAATGCACAGATGACCGTGCACTGCAAACACAAACACCAGAACAACCTCTTCTACACGTTCTCGAGGGCACATTTTCTAAACGTTTCTTATAAAGCTGTGGATAAAGGAGGGACGAGGACAGACGCACGGACAACACTTTCCTGTTTCACTCAAAACCCCTTAAAAACAAACATGGACATTGAAAAGTGACATAATTAGGAGGGTAATCTATTTGCAATTAACGGCGCCGCTCTGTTGGAGGAACAGCAGACAGATGTTTCATTAGTGGTGATGAAGAAAACTACAAACAGACGCTGAGGGTCAGTAGTCTGGGGAGGAGTACTTTATGATGATATAATGCACCGTACAGTGCACACGTCTTGTTTGTGTGAGAGTGTGTATCTAGGCATACAGTATGTCACTCTTCTGTGAATATTGGAATTCACTTGTGGGATTTAGCGTTTATGTTTCACAGTGTGATGTGTGGAATGCACCTGTGGAGTCAAAATCATTATTGGTGTTCTCATTAATTAAAAAAAACCTGTTAATCATTATTCTTCACTGATTTCATTACACGCTGACAGTAGCAATTCATTACGGCATCTGCTTATGACCTTTTTAAAACTCAAATTAACTTGGTTGCCTCTCCTGTGGGGGAGTTATCAGTCAGGACAACAAATTGACATGATTTACATAAAATGTGTATACTTAAATTAATTATTTCTTTCTTTGATTTAGCTTTTTAAAGCTGGCATGCAAGAAGACTCCAACCAATTTTACCAAACCGACAATGTTATTTGGGGTGGGGGCATGTTTTTTTACAGTATGCGTTTCAAGCATTTAACTTTAGGACCCGAAACAAGACATTAATATAAGACCTGACTTGACTCATAATCAACCATAGCTTCAGAGGTGACTGTTCTGGTAGTACAGGCAACGTTTCAGGTGCCAGGTGCACCAACACTTGTTCTGACCAACGGAGGTCAGAGGTGCCAGCTTAGAGATCTCTCCAAAAAACGTGTGCACAATTTTCCCAGAGCCAAGAAAAGCTGTTTTTCATGTGCATGATGTCATCCCCATGTGCATGTGCAGCCACACACCACAGACACAAACCTATAAGCTTGAAAACTCGGCACTCTGCTAGCAATTTTCATTGAAATAAATGGGCGCCATTGAGGAGTCGGTGTAATACATCCGTAGAAAATAAATTCATATTTTGCAAATGAGCATTGGCTGCCTGCTTACTGTCGGTTGTCAATTTCTCTGCTGCTCTTCACATTTCGATATATCAGTATGACTCCATAGAAAATGAATCTTTTTAAGATTCTGAAAAGATTTGATTTTAAGGTTTACAGGAAGTCCAAGGTGTTAATTAAAGGGCTCTGAAATCCCCCCTTTATTTTGCACACGGTTTTAAAATAATATTGAATGACATTCAAAGAGGGCATTAGCACAATGAACTTCTTACTGAAAACTCTAATATCATTTCTAAAATTGGGACATTAATTATAGTACACTGTGATAACCGGGGGAAAGCGTTAATAATGTGTGCCCAGCTAACAAGTATGGACACATGAGCGCATGTAAACACACACACACACACACTCTTGACAAACCCTCAACATTTCACCCTCAGATGCAATCAAGTGTTCCCACTCTGTAAACCTGCATCCACCCACACACCTCATTCAGAGCAGCAGCGAGCAAGTCAACTTTGTAAATATCCCCACTAAGGAGGAGGTGTACTTCTTGGCAGTGAGTCACTGACATTATTAAAAAAAGATTTTAGGACTGAGATGAAACGACGCCTCTTTACGGTTCCCAAAAATGCTGTAAAATGTTTACTGTTCACTGTGCTGCTCGCTAAGCCCTTCCAAAGTGCGAGCTTTATGGGAGTGAGGAGGTGTAAAAGGGAAAAAGGAAGAGTTCGGGAGAGGAGTGGATGATACAATTCCTCAGAGAAAAAGACCGAGATGAGAGGAGATGGAGGGGAGGAAAGTTGATAAGTGAGACCAATTGAAGAGAGAGAAGCCAGCAGACAAAAAAAGAGTGAGATAACACAGCAAAATTGGAGACAGTTTGGCATTACACAAATAATCTTAATTCTTCATCATCACAGTTGCTCCATTCCTTGTCTTCATTCACTTTCCGGTTTTTCATTTACTTACTCACATTTTGTTTATTTTATTGCCTGCGAGGGGCTAAATATGTTTGTGCTCAAGGAACGTATCGTGCTGGTATTTCCTTTCATGAGACCAGGAGCTAATGTTGCATAAAGAAACTCGATTTGGTAATGACATTTTGTACAAAGAGAGCAGGTTAGGGAGAATGAACAATGGCTCAGAGGAGAAACTTGTGCTTAGTTGCATTAGATTTAACTGCAGACTATGGATGCCATCATGAGAAACTTCCCCCACCGGTAGATTTCACTGTGGGTGCGTATTTTTAGCATCACAGAGAGCTTCTGTGATGCTTCTGTGATGCTTCTGTGATGCTTCTGTGATGCGCTGCTGCGCATATTGTAGAATCTATGTCTAGAATCCCCGTGGAGTCCAGGGGTGGTGCTCTTCCAAAATGCTGCCACCTTCCTCAAGCAAAGTTTACAGATTACCTGATCAACGTTATCAGGAGCTTATCAGCATCGGGTATAAATCGGATATATTGCCAAATCCTGCGACTCCAATGATGTGCGTAGCAGACACTTTGGGTTGTATGCCTGAACACGGTGTAACCCCGGTAACACCGACTACCACGGCAAGCCTACTGCGGACTATTCTTTACTCCAGCAAATATATCCCCTCTGATACCAATTAATTTAGAACCGATTGAAGAAAATGAACTGCTCTCCAGCTGGCTCCTTTTGTCCTATATTGAGTATCTGGAGCCTCAAAGTTGTGGATTGGAAAGCAGTTTCCCAATTTACCCTGGCATATGTGGAAACCACGCCCGGCCGAGCACATCATCCAACCTGCCCCTGGATTGAGATCCCAGAGGATCGGTGGTTGTTACGGCAAACACCGCCAAGCTGCTGAGTCTGGCCGACAGCCACTGTCTGGAGCCTGTTGATGAACTGTAATCAACCTTTCCTCTCTGTCATCGTTTGGTGCACCTCCCACATCACCAGTTTTAAGGACCTTTGGGAGAATTACTGTCATGCCACCCACAACAGTTCAAAAACTTTATCTTCTCATACGCCGTGTTAGGAATTTCTTCCACCACATGTGTAGTGTCGGGTATGAGGCCTTTATTGTCAGTTATAGTGCATTCATATTTCCATCGGTGGGAAATTATCAATGAACTTTTTTGGAGATATTGACACATTTTCCTGAGACTATTTGCTATTGCAAAAACCCAGCTGGCCTGTGCAAACTCAAGTAGCTGCAGGTGAATGTTAAGCTCAATGTCCCACGCTGGTTTGCAGATGAAACTTTACTTCCTGTCGTAATGTGAATGCACAGTGATCCTCCTGTGATTGTAACATATCTGCTTAGGTGGTATGGTTTCACAAAAATCTACGCACAAGCTCAACCACACTTTGGCAAACAAAACTGATGTTTTAATTCTATCCTTTCTCTTCCTTGCTGGATGCACCCCTCATCAGTTTTCCCAGTTAATTAAGACTGAAGGATGGGGCTGGGTGAAAAGACAGGTGGGAAGATGCACGCATGCTCATGGATCTTACCGACTTCATCAACTCACCTTTGATCAGTGAATAACAATGCAGGCTCACATGGCAGTCAACTGTAATTTGGTGGCCACGGGCCAGAGATGGGGCCTCGAGTAGCACACACAGTGACTTAAGACTTGACTTGACTCTTACTCTAAAGAATTGAGAATCGACTCAGACTTGAGATTCTGGACTGCTGAACAGCAAGCTTTAATTTGTAATCTTTTTTTTTGCTGCACTAACGTCAATGAACAGAGAACAGAGATTTAAATTGCTTGAAGTAAAAAATGTTCTACGTTATGCAAAGGAAGTTTTTCTCTCGCTGGTCAGTTTAGGTTGAGTATTTACAGAATTGCAGCTAGACATAGGTTGGGATTGGGACCAGTAAACGATCTAAGTATGGTATAGGCTGGTATCGGTGATTAACCACCTGTTCAGCTTTTATTTAAAGGCAGTTTTGTGACTGTTCTTTGTGTGTGGGGTACACACTGTATACATATATACATTAGGATTAGGTTTTTCACACTTCGGAGTGTGTCGCACTATGGCCCAGACAGTTTTTGCTTTCCATTTGTACTGTATGAAAAGAAAATGAACTCGACACTTGAAAGTCAATTTAGAAAATGTAATGCATCAGAGTGAATGTTTATTTATTGTTGAATCCACGAGCTGATGTTGTAGGAAATCTAACGGCAAACACAAAAGATTATGCAAACATTAACATTGTGAAAAGAGTAACGTCTCAGTTGGTAGCTCCTCATTAAGTTGCTGCTACAGAAGGTCTTTGTAGCAGCAGAATTCTGCCTTAATTAAATTTTCTTGGAAGACAATAAAGCGTGTGGACTACATGTCATAGCATGCAGACATTTCAATGGTGTGTGTCACAGCCACGTGTCGCACTCCTGCTGAGAGTATCACAGTCAAATTGGCATCTGAAGGACTCTGTACATGTGAATATGTGAAGGCTTGGTAGAGGCAGAAAAAGAACACAGCATCACTGTAGGGCTGTACAGAATTATTCTTGTAACATTCAAAGCTTCTATTGAGGTTTTCGAATGAAGCTTTAAATGTCTGTCGTCATATCTATGACTTTTGGTCGGATTAAATGAGTTAGTCCTTTTCTAAATTGACTTTCTTTAATGAATAAAACATGTCAGTTTTGTCAACATAAATACATGAAGGTGCATGTCCCCCCTTTGTGTGCAGAGAGCAAATGAAATGTGCTGCAACGAAAATGTTTTTGAAAAGCTGATTGCCAACAAATATGGATTGAAACTGAATACTTTTGTTAGATAACAGTTCAGAGAAATTTTGAGAATTTTGAGAATCGTCCAAGTCAATACATTTGACTTGGCCTTTACTCTCCAGAGCGTTGTATTGGAAATGCTCGGATCACATGAGTCGGAAAACAATCCTACGCAGTCAACCCTGAAATCTAATTCTACTAATCGCACAATACTGATAATATTAGTTTTGCCTCATCTTTATATATATCTTTATCTGAAGCCTTGGTACAGCCCTACCACACTCTATCTGAACAGGTAGTTAAAGCACAAATGCTCCTCATTCTTGACACCAAAATTGTACCATTCACCCAAAATGCCAAATTGATCTAGAAATGTCTCCTCCATGCACAATGTATTGTTACAAAAAAAGAGCCACATGCTCTCTTTCTGCCATTTTAGGTTTGTCTTTCTCTTTGTCAGACAAACCGGGGGGCTTTGATGATTTGGTGATGGAGTTTTACTTTTCCTCCCACCTCTATTCATCTGCTTTACTCTTTACTTCTTTCCTAACAATTTCTCAATATCCTTTCTGCCCTCTTGTCCTCTGTTTCACTCAGATGTTCAATCCAATTTCCTCCCCTCTCTAGCTCTCTTTTGCTGTCGCACATAGAGGTGGGGAGAATTTGATAGCCCTCCTCTTCTTTTGTCTGGTCCTCATTCACTTTTTCCCCACTTTCAGACTGTGGGTGGCTTCAAAGACAATGACATTTTGTGGAAATACCACAATGTCTTTGTCTGTGATCTGTCTGAGCTCTTTGACCTCTTCAAGCCTCTTTGAACCTCTTCAAGCACTTAGCAACAGTTATCTCATGTAGTCTTAACTCAACTTTTAAGTTTGCTTGTGTGACAAAAACGTTGGTATGTGTTTGTGTAGTACAAAAAAGTACAATATGTGTGCTTGAATGAAGTTTCCAGGGTCAAAGAATATAATATTGCTCTAGTAGCCGTAATAAGAAAATAATGATCTTTTTAGAGATTGGAGCCAGTGATCAGACGTTGCTGATGAATGCCCGGCACAAACACTAGGTGAGAAGCTCAGGCCAAAGTGCAAGTGGAAGCTTTGCACCCTAATGGCTGTCATTTGTCCCTGCCATATTGGGTGGCAATTGAATAACTTCATTGGGAGGAAGAGAAAAGGCCATTTTTTGGTTCATTTAAGGCGATATCTTTAATAACTCTGCCAGTCATAAATCACCTGGGGAAATGGTAGAAAATGAGAATGCCTAAAGGATGTAAAAATAACAGCAAAAAAATCCCAAATGTGTGTGTGTGTGTGTTTTACGATGTGTCTTCAGCAGGGATGTGTTTTTATGTTAGTAGATTTTTTACTCTAGGAATGTCAATGTTGCATGGTTGGTCATGGTTGAATGGGAATCCATCCAATATCAAGTATTGGATGGATTCCCATTCAATTCTATACAGAAATTCATGGTCCCCAGAAGATACATCCTTTTGACGTCGGTGTTCCTCTAACTTTTCCTCTATTACTGTACCACTGTGAGGTAAAATGTCTCAACGGTTACCTGATGGATTGCAGTGACATTTGGTAAGGCTAGTCATGTTGTCCAGAGGATGTATCCTAATGATTTGGGTTATCGATATGTATAACATTTTGTCTTGCACCACCAGCAGGTTAAAGCTGTCACTTTCAACATCCACCAGATGGATTGGAACCAAATATGTACATGCTTTCATGGTTCCCAGGTGATGAATCCAAATGACTGATCCCTTGACTTTTTCCCTAGCGCCACCATGACGTTAACATTTTTAGGGAAATGTCTCAACAACTATTGGAGGATTAACTATGACATTAGGGGCAGGTATCCATGGGATCCCTACTTGCTGATCCCCTGATTTCTTTTCCAAAATGTAAATTTGTCCAATACTTTGGTTTATGAAAAAACAGAAAATCCTGCAAAACGAACGACATTTGAATCAGCCTCAACTGTACTTTGTGTTGAGTTCTAATAATCAAATCTTACCATGCTAACACTAAACCAAGATGTGAACATGGCAAACATTATACCTGTTAAACATAAGAATGTTAGCAATGTCATTGTGAGCATTGTTAGCATGCTGTGCCTACGAACAGCTTCACAGAGCCACAAGCATGGCTGTAAACTCCTATAGACTTTATTTTCTCCCTTTTCTATTCTTTGCAGATAATGGTATCCGCATACAATACATTTACTTGGCATGGAAGGTCAGGAACATATTTGAATGGGTGAACATACAGTACATCGGCACGCACGCATGCACTTTAGCCCCTTTCAGAGCAATATTCACATGCACTACTACGTGGTCAGCTCATGGTGTAGAAAACAGCATATCCAGCAGCTGACCACACATTGTCATTGTGCGATAAATCCAGGCAGATAATCATGGACTCCTTGACTGGGGTGGAAGTCTTACATATAATGTCAGTGACATGCCAAGTGGAGCTGTGTACTGTTAACGCTGTCAATCAATATTCCTGGCAGTTTCTGTTACGGATGCTGTTGAATAACAGTCAGTTGAACCCACCTATCTGCTTGACCTTCACCAGTTTTGACACCCACGCAATAGACCGGAGAGTGCAAACACACACACACGTACACAAAAACTGCTGCTCACACTGAGGTGTTGCACACATGCACACACAAAGGTGCACTGTACGTGAATGCAGAACCACTGTGTTGAGAATGATGGGTTGTCTGCTTCAGGGAGTAATGAATTTATCTCCTCCGTCAGCATCACTGAAGGACAGCCGCAATGGCTCTGCTATAACAGAGTGGACACACACACACACACACACACACACACACACACACGTATGTATTGTCAGTACCACCAGTTATCCTTGCTCTGAGGGTGCCATGTATGCAAATATATAGTGTCCCTTTTTATAAATACACATGAGAAACATTGCATCTACCAAAGCATATGGTTATGTTGTCAGAATATTAAGTTGTGAGACATAAAAGGGGCCTTGAATAATATTTGTGAGATAAATAAATGTAGGGGAAGGAAGAGATGCTGAAATCATCATGAAGTTCTCTGAAAATAAATTAAATTTTTTGTGACCACTTTTTATTGACAGCTTCTCTATCTGACTGTTTCTGCAACTCACTCAAGTGTGTTTTAGTTGTTTTACCAGCAAATATGCGGTCAGTACTTCAAGCAGCAAACCAGTCAATCACTTTGAGAGCTCAAAGCCGTATTTATTGATTCAAAACACAGAAATCTTTAGTGGGCTGATGGTACTTCAACACAGACTGATAAGTAGACTTACAGCAGTCGGGGCTGCGAGGCAATATTTCACTTTTACAGCCAAGTGAAGGAGTGCAGGAGACTGACCTTCAACTATCATCATACGAGCTCTTAAATGATGGTACGATGGCAATGATTTCATAAGCCTTCTGAATATATGTTTTCCTTGTAGCAGACTGGAAACCATGCGTCTAGGACCTCTAGTAGATACAGTAGATTTAACTAACACAGTATCTTTTGCTTTTCACTTAAACATTTCTTTTTAATGTTTCTTCTCCAGTGTACAATTATCGTTAAAAAGCCTCAAAAATAGCTGTAATGTCAGGAGCATCACACTTCAGTTGGTAGGTAATGTAACACAAAATCACCATGGAGATAAAGTGACATCCAAAAACATTAAGTATCATATTATGTAACCATCCTCATTTCAATGTGTTGTATGCATCAGAGCCTCTTTTGTTCTGTTTAATTTTAGATACAAAGTAGCGACAGAGGCAAACTCAAAAAAACAGCACTTAGCAACATTGTTGCTATAATTACGTAAATAATTACCGTTCCGAGAAAAGCACATATTTTCTTCAGTTACCTTTGCTAAGAGGGCGCCTGTTAAGTCATCAGATGATTCATGTTTTATTATACCCCATGTTTTGAAGATAGACAGTAGAGGTGTTCAAGGTAATATGAAAGGAAAAGTGAAATGTCAACTCTCTAAAGCTGAAGTTGACATTCGTGGAGCAGTTACCGCTTCCATGACTGTGAAGCGGTTTGAATTCGCTTATTTCTTATTTTCAAACCAAAGTTTGTTCGTCTTAAATCTGTTTTCAACAAATGTTGTTATTTGTGGTGTTTTGATTAGGACATCTTTTAACCATGCAGTCATTTTTCTTCAATTAGATTCAATTTAACAAATACGTTTTGTCTTTATGGCATGCTCTAGCATTTGTTCACAAACTATTACAACCTTGGTCAGATTGTCACCTAATGAACCCTGGCACACTCACAAATAAACAAAAGTTTGTTCCTTTCGTAAAAAGGAACACACCGCTATTCTGAGACTGTTCTGCTTTTTTCTGAGGTCTTGGTAATTTTCCACCGCAGTGTTGGGAGATGGCACATTAACATAAATGCTCGATGTGACACCACACCTCTGCAGGAGCCAAGGTAGCGTGCTAAACCATAGGCAGCCACCCTGGGTGGGGAATTACATGCTTTGTCACACTGCACATACTGCACACACATACGAGCCCACCGAGGAGTTTGCTAGTGTGTTTCATATGAACACAGTATGCGGGACACTTACGCCGCGTTCTGCTTCACCATGCAACTTAGGACAAAAGCCGATTCAATCACAGACCCGTGAATTTGAAAAGCCTCGCACAGAAAATAGGTCTACACCACTGTAATCCAATTGCGTTACTCACAAAAGAAGATTTTGCTTTATACAATTTACACAGGGACATTTGCATGCACGCACAGACAATGCATTTGTGCTAATGAAACACACTGTTGTGCAATCTCCTGCACACAAATTCACATTTCCTGCCAAAACCCTGTAATTTCTCAGCCTGTGGTGGAAGACAAGGGGAGCTAATCGTGCAGAGATGCAAAAGGGAGGAGGAAGGAGAGAAATAAGGGGGTGGCAGCAAACGGTGAGAAAAGGAAAGTTATCTTGTTTTTACCTCGTGTATGGATCCATTGGGTATGGCTGTTATTCTAAAATATGAAAAGACTGCGAATTAGAGGGATTTCTATGTGTGTATAAATCTGTCCAGTACACCTGTGTATTCATGTACGTATTCATTCGGCTGTATGGTTTTGGACTCCAGACATTATTAGCTGATTTTCAGCACTCTCTACGTTCTTGAGGACTACAGGGTAACTGTAGAGGATAACTTTTGTCCTTTCTTTAGATCATCTTGGTCAGTGTCAATTATCCACCCAGCTCATCTATCACATTAGCAGCTATACAATTATAAAACATCCAGTGCCAAATTACCTGCATTGAGGAATCAATGGATCTTTTCTGTGAGGGACAAACGGGCATCTCTGTCCTTTCTTTATTCTTTGCTAACATGCTCTTATTTTGGTAAAACTTGCATTAATCAAACTTGATGTTTCATCAGTCCATTACTCCCCTAAATTCAGTGGCCAATAGATGCATAATCTTTGTATGTATAATATTCACATGGATGTACTAAGTAACACATTATTCTGACGTTGACTGGCGAAGAAATCCTTAATCTCCTCTGCTTCTCCTAATCTACATCTTTTCAGCTCTAATTTCTATAGAATGAATAATGAAAAATGAAAAAATATGAAATGCTTTTACCTGGATTCAACTCTTCAAAGTATCATTCAAGACTAAAAGCTTTTTTTTTTTGTTCTTATGTGCCATGTGTGGTCACAAAGCAAAAACAAGAGACACATCAACACTCACACAGGCTTGCCTGTCCCAGTGGGGCTGCTCGGCATTGGTCAGCATGGATGGGGGCTGTAATTACACTGAAGCCGTGTGTGAGAAGTGTGTCTCAGATGGGATCAAGTCTCTGCCCTTATCTAGCCCGGCTGCTCCCTCAACCGAAGAACACCATTGTTCCAGGGAGAAAGACACAGTGTGTGTACACATGCGTGCGTGTGAGCATGATGTGGTTTAATACCGAGATAACGGAAAAGGGCTCAAATACAGAGCACCTAGAGCCTAAGATGAAGGAAAGCAAGTGTTTGCCAAAGACTGGTGGGCGACACAGGAAGGTAGACTGTCCATTTCCAAAAGGGATTGCACAAGTAATTTTGCCGATTCCCCCGGCTCTCTCACAGAGAGCTGTACACACTCGAGCACAATGTCTCGCAGTTTTGCATACAGATTTCATTTCACAGAGCTTGTTTGCTCGACCAAATCCAACTTCGATCAGCCTGCTTGGTGCCGATTTCTTATATTTACCTGCTACGAGGAACACAAACGTACAGGTTTTTAGGCCTTTCTACCCTAAGAAGGCTATCAAGTGGGTGCTGCTATCTGTGTGTGAGGTGAGAGTGAAAAGGCTTGTAATGGTCCCAGTGTTCTGCTGGCAACGCATGAAGCCAGAGTTTGAGCCAAGTTGAGATCTCAAACTATAATGAGGTGTCAAGCACAGGGTAGAGGACACAGGGCCACACACTCGCACACGCATGTATAATATTACTCCCAATATTCCCACTACATGACGGTGGCAGATGACTGCACAGGCACTGGGACGGAAGAGTGTTCATTTTGACAGAAGTTTGCAAATCTTGCATATTTGAGTATCCTGCACTCAGTGGCTCATCTATAATAAACCTCAACACTGTGAGGAGTTTAAGTAAAGAGCTGGGACAGCTTGCTGAATCATTTAATGCGCGGTCTGAAGCGGTGACACAGCTAACCGCAGGACACCGATTTTATGGGGTTTGCCGGGATGTAGTGGATGTACAGTAGCTGTAACTGTAACATGAACCAGAGTGCTGCTGTTGCTCCCAAGCCGAACTGTTGAGATGGAATTGTCTTGTGATAGCTGGGGATACGCTGTAGACTCTTCATTGTTAGATGAAGTTAATAAATTAAACATTTCTTCGAGATAATTCATGTTGCGATGGAGGTTTGGGAATGCCTCGTTCATTCTGTGCCTTCAAACCTTGCTTATCTACTGTACATATTTTACACTGGCTGCCGCCCTGATAGCACGACACTACATTTTGTCATTTGTGAAAATGTCCTCCTCGGTAGTTTCTCAAGTTTTAAACGAGAGTTCATCTTATCTACAGGTTTCCACAAGAGATAGCTTCACCAAACGTATTCCCCTGCATGCCTCTCCCTGGATCAAGCTTTTGATGAGTTGGCCCTGGTGAGGTGCTGTGCAATCAAATGCATCACTGCGTAAGCCAGCGTAGAGCGTCCTCGGAGAGAGGGAGGGAAGCAGGGAGAGGCAGGAACAGAGAAAGTGTGTGTGTGTGTATCGATCACACCACAGTGCGTGGGGAGGCCAGAGTGACCAGCCATGAAATGGCTGCTGTCTCTGGAGCAGTTGCCACCATTACCCACCTTCCCTCGCCTTGGCTAGGTCGGGATTATCCCAGATACGAATATACATACAAAAGAAAATGGCAATCAATGTGTCATGATGATGAGGGACGTGCATGAGTGTGTGAGCATGTGGTGTGGGGTTCTTTGTATTATCCTAGAAAGCTGTAACTCGACTCTCCATGTTATACTTGCGCTGCCTCAGGACGCACAGGCCTGCTGGTTTTAATTCCAGCAGGATGAAATCTAATCTAATCAGGATTAATGCAATTAAGTGCGATTAACTGTATCACTTAACAGTCGTCACATGGATGATCCTGCATTGTTGTCTCCACAGTTGTGGCTGCAAATGTTATCGCTTTCAGAAGGAGAAAGAACAAAAACCTACATGTTCAGCTGGTGGTGAGGGCGCAACCTGCCACACCTGAGCTAAACTAATACCTGTGTCTTCATGTCTAAGTCTGTGATCAGAAGTCTTTGTTGAGATCTGACATTAAGTAAGCAATATAGTGCAGCGTTCTGTCTGTATAAGGAGCTGGACCATGGTGTGAATCCCATGATTCCACCGATTACACACATATAGAGTCAGTTTACTAGTCACAGGGAGTACTGCTGAGATTATACAGTTCCATTATCAAGCGTAATCTTGGTTTACATTACGAATTGGAAGCATACATTTATTTAGATAGCAGAGTAGGTCTAACAAAAAGAAGCTATTTCTTGCATCGTGGTAAATGTAGGATGCAGCGATTCAGGAGTTTGACCGATTTGTAGGGAGAACATCTCAAGAATCGGAAGGATTGTCATGAAATTCTGTACCGATATTTACCGATTTGTACCTGGAAAAACTAATGACCTCATTTATGTATAGTGGCAATCTAGCAAATGCTAGCATGCGCACACGCTAAATTTAGATGGCTGACATGATAAACATTTTAACTGCTTAACATCAGCAAGCTTGTATTTTCAACATGAACATGTCAGCATACTCCAGCCTTACAGAGACTTACAGCGTGGCTGTAAATCCATCTTTATCCTCGTTTCTTGTGAATCACCTACTTCAGGGAATTGCAATGCTTAATTTCTGGAGTACCCCTTTAACACTCTTTGCTGTTTTGTTTTTTAATTCGTCATCCCATACTGTAACCTACACATCCTGCAGTAAGAACCTTTTCTTTTTTCTGGCTTTTAACAAGACTTAATGCCTTTTGAAAATGTTTTTTTCTGTAACATTTCTGGAATATTGTTTGAGAGAACAGGCAGCACAGAATGTGCTTTGCCACAGGTTAGGATTTCTTTAGAATGCCCTTGGTGGGAGGTTGGGCCCCATGGGTGGATAATCTTCCCCTGGTACGTACACTGTGCTATGAATAAGTCATCTCTCACCAGGACACAACCCTCAAGTTGAAATGATTGAGATTTCACTTGCCTGCTGTAGCACAGGAACGACTACCTAGTGGCAATTCTGATGCATATTATAGCAGCAGGTTTTAATGGAATGAAGGAGAGATGGTGCAGCAGAAGCAGCGGCGGTTGGAGTATTTTTAATGTCATCCCCCCCCCCACACCCACAATCATACACTCGCTATCAATAATCTTCCCGAAGGAAGATATTCACCCTGATGGGAACATTTGTGCTCCATTCTGTTTCGCTCCTCTTTTGAATGCAGTCATTTTGCCTCTCTCTTTCATGCTTTTCCCTCACTATCTAAGGTCATTGTAATGAACATTTCATTTTTTTCCCAACGCTTTTATATGATTTATTGTTGGAGGCTCTCAGGGGCAAAGTGGAGCCACATGAAGAGGGATTCTGCCCTTTATTCTCCTGAGTTTGGTTAATGTATTTATTCCGCGCGCTGTCAGTGTCTTTAGGACCATCAGCTCATAGTTATTCACATCATCGTGTTGTGGAAATTACAAGCCCACCGGAATGGCTGAGCGATTCACCAGCACACGTTTCATTAAAATAGGCCCACAGAAAAGAATGAGGACCACAAAAGAAAAGGGGAGATAGGGAGAGGCGGGAGGGTGACAGTGAAATACTCTTTCCATCAGCAGGAGTTCTCATAAATATTGTAATTGTGTGGTTATAGAAAAGGAGCGGTTGTGAGCCACTGTGCTGTGATTGACTTTGAGTGAATGCTGTCTCACCTTTTGAATGAATTGAACATGAACACTGGTGACAAAAAGAAGAAAAAAACAATAATGTCCTTTGTGAATACGACAAGGAAGTCATCTGATTCATGCAGGCTGCATCGGAGGAAACACACAAAATACAATCACATCTTCTTTTTTCTTTCTTTTCTAGTGTTAAACTCCCACTGCCATTACTTGCTGATCCCTGCTGACTCGTTACATTTTATTTCCTCAGACCTAACAACATGAACTGTGTGAACGCCCCATAGCTGTTCATGCAGTGGAATGTAGTAATGCAGAACACCAATGGCAAATCAAACAGACCAGCTGGTTCGTCAAGGAGAAGCCAGAGAGTCCAGTTGCTCTTCCCTGGGCCATCTCGACTCCTAATGTGGCTTAAATGTGTACAGAGAGCCCCTCTAGTGTCAGAGACCCTCAGGCATGAGCAATAGCCTAAATGAAGTACCAATCACCCTGTTTCTCTTCTCTCCTGCAGGGCTCTCGTTTCACACCACTCTGGCATGTTATTGGCCCATTCAAGGACCCAAGCCCTGGTGAGTAACTGACACACAACAATAGACGGAGAAAAGCCTTGTAACTTTTTCAAAACAGATGTTGCTCTTCTGTGTCGCGCTGTCAAAGAGTTCTTCTCCAGTGCCCGAGAGTCTAAGAGGTTAATGGTTGTATGGAGGGCAGGAAAAACGCATGACAAATGTAAACAGCTTATTGTGCGAGATGTTCAGCAGCGTTGTGACATCCCGGTATCTGTGATTGTTATTACAGAAATTTACCCAGAATGTCCTCTTGTCTCTAGCGTGGTTCTAGTGTTTCCTGGAGCAGTGTCAGAAGCAGTGTTTCCTAAAGCAGCGCTGATTAGTTATACCCATTAATAAGCCAATTAAGAACAAAAACGATCACCCTGCTTCGCGCACACATGTATACCAACTAAACTGCTGCGTGAAGCTCCTACATAATATAGAGTAACAACTTAGATCGTGGTCAAAATGCACAAAGACGGGAAAAAAAGGGCAAAAGAAGTCCAAATTCTAAACTCTGTCTCTGAAAAAACTTGACTTTAAAGACAATGATTTCATTTCTCGTTGTATAGAATCTTGGTAGGCTTTTTCACAATTTATAATTATAGGATGGCAGCAGCAACAACAACAATAAAACAAGTGGTAATAATAGAGGTAATAACAGTAATTATCGATCCAGGAGCATACTCCAGACAAAGAGGGCAAAGGGGCAGTGGCTGGAGTCACCATAGCCACTATACTTGCACATCAGCCCGTATTGTTGACGTGAGAGAGCAATTCAACATTTGATAAATATATCTCATTTTTAATCGTTACCCATTTGTATTTGAAGTGCATTAGACATAGAAAGGCTTGGCCGAGAGGCTCGGCCCAGTAGCAGCCAGTGTAAAACAAATTAAAAGATTCAAAGGATTACTCCAGAGCATGACAAGACAACCTTATTATTCTAAATAATTGGATTGCAAGAGTTCAAGGAAGGGCAGGCAAAATAAAAGTGAGGCACATGAATTCTCATCATTGTGGTGGGTCTTCGAAGAACGCGGGGCTGCAAATTGCTTAAGAAACTTCTCATGCAAAATTGATTACTTTTTTTCTTTCTGACTAATGCTGAATCTGATTCCTTATGCTCTTTGATATATTTTCATCCATATTTAAATCTCTCCATTTTAAAATGATTCTCTGATATCATGACAGGCACCGATTAGGAACTCGAATTCCAAAAGCTTTCAAAAATCTTAAGATTTCAAGCGAGTTACTTCATCTAATAAGTAATGGAGCATCTTTTTTAGAAGAGCAACACAAGCCATCAATTTGTAGGATTTCAACCAATTTAGGGCCAAAACTAATTTGATTCTGAGACCATAAATATTACATTCATATGTTAGGACCATCCGCAATTCCTTGGAACCATTAATTCAACCATCTGTGTCAGTGTCTCAGATGTTTTGAGGTGATGTGATATACATTCCTTTGCCTTTGCCTCTGATGTACTTCTTTGGACTCACAAACATGCAGGCAAAGTACAAACAAACACATTAAGCACGGTCAGGCACTTAAAAGTACATAGATAAAATAAATGCACATGTATGCGTAGAAATTAGCATATCTCTGTGAGCAGAAAGTGTTTTGATGTTTACATGCTCTCCCTTGTAATTATTTTAATATTCATCACTGTGGGCTTGGAGAAAGCTTCATGTCTGTGCTTAGTGTCTGCACCCTGCGCACTGCATGACAATTAGCGCCTTACATAACCAGCAGCCAGCCACACACCCACATATGTGGACCACACACAAGCAAAAGGACGCACTGGCGCACATTCACACGCAGATATGCAAATGCACCAATGGGCACACATGAACACTGATAAAAATATAAACATATAAACTACAAACCCACTTCACGCCTTCTTCTGTCCTGTGGGGACGTTTCAGTGAAATTACCTCACACTCTTGAAACTCCATATTCCATTCCTTTAACTGCTTTTAGTGTGAATATATGTGCCCTATCTTACCGCCAGTGACACCACATCACTATGTGTACGTACATATTCATTGATATATCTTTCTTTTAAACACCTTCACTCTGCTTGCCCCGAGTCCTGCTTTTATGTCCTTGGTGGTTGCTGCCGTAATGGCCGACGAATGAGATGTTCGACTATCGGAACACACGCAGCGCAGGCCATCGCAAACCCCAATAAAAACCTGAGAGCTGTAAAATACGGCATCTGGTCTCATCCTTGCCCCAGGCCAGCCATCAGCGCATTAGCACAAGTGCCTGTGCGTATATATATATGAGTGTCTGTATGGGTGCATGTATGTGTGTGGTTTTCTACGCCCCTCAGCGCTTGCTCGCATCCTGTCCGTGATTGCTGTGAAGGCTCGGTAACCCCTTCTGAGAGGATCCCAATCAGTTTACTCAGACGAGGAGGAAGAATGTGAGCTTGATGGCGTGAGATGGAGGGAAAGGAGGGAGGAGAGGGAGGGTACTGATGAGGAGACGGGCAGGTAGAGGCAATGCAAAGAGAGAAAATGGAGGCAAGCACATTAGGAATTTGTGACAGACCTGTGAAGAGAGGATGTGATTGAAAAAGTAAAAAAAAAGAAAAGAAATGAAAAAGATCTGCTCTGTTCCCTTGGTGATCTGAGTCCTCCTCATTGGCTGGATGCGCTGCTATGTTAGTAATGATTAGTCTCACTATGAGACTTATGAAGTGTGTGTTTTTCATACAGCAGGAATCCAATATTAGATATTTCAAAACCTCCCCAACTACCTCAGGGACCTGTTGCATCCTTCTTTTTCTGTCTGAGAGCTCGTGTGTGCTTGTGTGCATGCATGTTCATAGTGTGCATCAACGGTTATAATACCCTATCAAGTGATCGCCTTACCTTTTTAACCAGGAGCTCTGCAGGCAAAAAGCTCCATTTGCTACTTTGGTTCACCAATAAGTTCCCTGAAAATTGGATCCTGGGCCAAAGAATCGAATGTGATGAGCACCACAGCTGAAAGCAATCCACGGGCCGTGAATGAACGTATTTATGGGAAAGAGACACATCAAATCCAATTGCCCCTCCACTGGCTTTAGACAGTCCCTCAGTCACGTCAAAGACGTAGAGGTTTGATGAGGTTTTGACTGCCGGATGATTTTTCACAGATGAATGAGCTGCAGATTGTGGAGGCACTGTGGTATGCGGCTCCGGAGTGTGAAGCCAATGATTCCATGTGAGCATGAGCACACTCTTACAGTAATAAAAATAAATTTGGCCATGTTATTTTTTTATTTTGTTCACTGGAATGTGTACCGACTCCTGTCTTCAAAAAGCAGATTCATTTTATAAGGTCTATTTACATTTCAGCTTTAATTCTCACTCGCTGTCTCGGTAAACAGTATGGCGCTCGTTCCTCCACATCTTCTTCCCTCTAAAAGCTTACTGTCAACCAGCTCTCCCAAATAGGATTGTCTTAGTCTGGAAAACAGCACTGAAAAGTTGCATGATGAAACCAGACGCACTGAACAACAAAGGATAAAAGAAACAAAGTGAAAATAACTTGCCTTTTGACGCCCACCCTCTGTTCTGTTCTCTCTTCTCTTCTAATCTGCTCAGCCCATTCATCCTCTCAGAAGTTTTTATTTTTTTTTGCAGACTGAATTATTATTACTTTTTGCCTATTGCTGCACTCTTTGACCAAGAGCAGAGGGAAATGTAAAACTTTATCTCAAATACATCTACATCCTTTTTTTTTAAACCGTTTTAAACTGGGCCCTTAAAAGTCTCCCTGAGTGGCAAAGCCGAAATACTGTCATCTTTGTCATCTAATAGGTCTTTCTGTCAGAATGTTTTTACATATACTGTAGAGCTGACTGTTGTTTGGCAAAAACATTTGAAATGCAAATCAATGTTTCAAATGAAGCGGGGCCTTTCATACTTAGCTCACACATTATCTAATCGCTATTTGATTTCACATGCAGGGGCATATCTAAGTGAAATCAAATAATCTTTTAAAACTCCCCCACTACCCCAAACATTAGCCATTGGATTCTACGGCAGGGGGCTGAGTAGACTACTAATGTGCCAGCAATTGAGATTTTAAGTGTCCTTTCACACTCTAATCAAATTGATAAGGTGGTCCTACTGCAAGGGCAATCTCACTGTCCTCTGCTTTGAGCAATCCTTAGCCTTTAGTTTCTCTATCTATCTCTGTCTCTGTAAGTCTCTGTGCGTGTGTGTCAGCTCAATTCAATTTCAGTCCCATTCAATTCAATTACGTTGTGATAACGTTAATAGCTAGTGGCCTTTTTGATGCTAAAGCAACTGGATAACAAACTCTTATGATAACATAGTATTGGGATATGTACAAACTTTAAAATATCGACTGAAATTGGTGAGATGAAGAATAAGATTTCGAAATAAAGCAAAAAAGAAAAGTGAATTCTAAAATATGAAGTGCACGTAGTCATCGTGACATCACCCATTGGTTTGTGGGCTGCCACTTTGACGCCCTGAGTTCTTCATTTTAGACATTTGTAGCTGATTTTGGCCATCGCCGAACTCTGTTAGAACCAGAAGTGACGCAGACATGAACTTAAAACACACCGTGAAAGGGTCATAGTTCCAAGACAGAAACACGGACAAAACCAAACAATACCATGGTAGCAACCTGTCAATCACAAGGTAGCCACATCCTAAATCATACCCTGCTTTATGATCTACTTTACTTTAAATGGGACCATCATTTGCAAAAAGGCACTTCCACATTGGCTTTCCCATTTTCAGACACATCAGTCTGCCTTTTTCATTGAATTAACTTTAAAAGTTAGCACACTAAGCATTAAGATGTTCTCTCTAATATAAGTCTCACTTAACATTTACATTACGTTGCAGTATTGTTGGTTATGAATTCAGTTTATTCTAGTGGCCTTGAGATACATGTACAGTGTACTTGAGACGTAATATTCTTCTAATGTTTTAGCCCTTTGGGGGAAGGCTCAGTAAGTATGCTGTTTTTAAAGCAGGTGTATATCATACTCTGTTTCCTCCCCCTCCTCCCTCGCTCTCCTTCTCTCTTCCTCTATTGTTCTATTCTCATTCGTATTTCTCTTGAGGTCCGCTAAGTCTCTGATCGCCTGTCTCTCTGTTGTTCTAAGATAAAGCCACCTTTCACTGTTTGAGATCAAAGAGTGAGTTTGCATAATGGAAAGGGAGAACGGGGATAGTGGTGGAATAAAGCGGAAAAGGAGGGGACTGTGGATTCAGTTGAATAATGTAAAATGGAATGCTGACACTTTCCTTGAACCCTCAAGACTCTTTTTATACGCCACGCCAACCATGACCAAGTAAATCTTACAGGCAGTTAGGATTTTATACTCCTTCATCGCTTCCAGTATATACCATTTGAGAAAAATACTATTGCATTTCATTCTGTAACTTACCATTTTTAGCATTTTGGCTTCACGGCATGTTTTTTGTTTTAGGGATTATCAGTTTGCTTTGATCTGTTTTTGTGATTCTTTTTGGTTCTGAGATTTGTGGCATATTCCATTTCCAGCTTCATTTGGATCAATGGCCACTGCAGCTTTGGATTTTGTTTTCCATAACGATGTCTTGGGCTCTTGCAGTGATATCTTAATATAGTTCATTGCGTTGGAGATAAATTGTTGTTCTACAGAAAATGGAAATGAGAGTTGAGTCATGTTGGGAATCAGAGAAGGAATTAGTAGATGAACACGGGTTAACAGGGTTTATCCCGCCTCAGTGCTGTCTGTCTGTGGTCCTTGGCAGGCATTCGCAGCATGCTGATGATATTAGAATGTGTGTGGTTGCATCAGTGCTTTAAGTACTTTTAAAGAGTAGACCTACAAAAACTTGAGTCAAAAGAACATTTGCATTGTATTTCTTTGGATAAACAGAATGTCAATGCAACACTCCGTTTCTTAAATTATGCTTGATTGCTCATTTATTGTTTGTTTACTTTTTTATTGGGATTTTCATCAGTTGCCATCTTTATGATGGATGGTCCTCCAAAGTATAGCTGCTCTTTTGTGTGCCAACCTAAGTCTGTTGAGAATATAGGGGACTATTTATTAGATGAAGTTCCTCGCAGATGTTTTCGTTGGTCACTGTACCGCCGATATGAACTGACCAAGACAAGCGAGGTGACTGAGTGCAGTTGGCTTTTGTCAGTGAAAGATTGTTGTGTTCGTCGTCGCTGCTGTATTAATAGTCTGAAAGTCAGACAGAATCTCTCCAATTGTCTTCACTCGTTTCTTCCCTGATAGAAGAAGAATTCAGTGCAACTTTATTGTCAGATCTGTGTCCTGCATCTGACTCTGAGACTTGTTGAAGGGTTCAGTATTGTTCAAACAAGGCAGTCAATACATGTTGTAATCCATGTATATAATAGTAGTGTATGATGAATCGCACAAAAAAGGGATAAAGGTGCAATCTTTAGTACCTCCGGGGCATTCATGGGGATGAATTTAATAGATAATCTGAAACCGGTAATAATGAAGAGGTGGATCGCAAAATAATGAAACTGTAAAACTGGATGTCTGACCAGATATCTGACCAGTGTGTCTACAGTACGTGCACACCTTGGGGATGTTACATTGCAATCATTTTTACTCTGCAGGGAAAGCTGTTAAAGTAATTGAGACTTTAATATTTTCTGGCAAGCTTAATCATGACATAATGAATTATAAAGGTGCTTCAGGCAGTCAGGTGTCGGCAATAAACATATTGGACAGGAAAGGACGCAGCTCAGACTGCCACGAGCAATATTTCAAAGTTGATTTCAATCTCAACTAAGCTTTATGGGATTCAGGCTGTTAAAAATGTACTTATTTAATTTCACTTACCTGCAAATATATTTTGTGGGTGATTCAGCAGGGCTAACAAAATGTATAAGCCAGTGTAGATTTTGAATGAGTGAATTTATCAATATGCCTATGAAATGAATCAATAGGACTATGAAATAAATCCTGAAATAAATAAATGAGGCAATAAATATATGAATAAATGTAAATATGAAAATACGTTTTTAAAAAGGACTATTCCGGATTTGTTCGCATCCTATGCTCACAGGGAACAGGATCTGAACAATTCAGGTTACCAGTACCTCCGTGACCTTGGATCCCTGGTCAATCCTAGCGCTTGAAAGCTGCACAGAGCGGTTCTTGCCAAGAAAAGCAGTGGGAGTCATAATAATGCGCGAGGCGGAGCTCGTTAATTATTCTGCTTTGGGCTGAATCTGTGAGATAACCACAAATCATTTTTAAAATATAAAATGATGTATTTATTAGTTTATGGAACTATACTGACTCATCTATATTTACATTAACTTTTTCCCCTCATTTATTTATTTGGGGATTTATTTGATACCCATACATATTTATCTATTTATTAATTTATTTCATATTAAATTAAATTACATTCCATATATTGCTGCATGTATTGCACAGGTTTGCTTTGAAATATGGTTTAAAAGTTGTAATCTATGTTAAAGAATGAAACTGGCATTCAAGGATTAATAACGTATTAGTAACTAATAACTTAAATATAGGGTTAATTTCTGATGCCAGTTCACCACCTACAGAGTACTCTGTGATAAAGTGTGTCTTTCTCGGCCATTGGAAGTGCAGTGAACCGTAACTCTTAATTGTTAATGTGCTACTGTCACACATTTTGGAAAGAGGAAAGTCTCTCAGGGCAATAAGCAGAGGGATGATTAAGAACGCGATGTACCGAGGAACTTTATTTGTCCTTGGTTTAAGGCCTGTAGCTTCCATTATGGGGTCAAAAACCAAAACCTTTAAGTTCACATAATACGCAAGGAAGACAAGCCTTCACTTTAATATAAAGACCACCACTGATTCTATCTACACCCCCTTATTTAATCCGTTTAAATCACTGTCACAGTTTGTAAGCGACTATCCCTACTGACATCAGAGCAGCATGTTGACCTTGACCAAATCTCAGTTTGCTTCAATGGATATTCACCTTCTTAATAAAAAAGACACACTGGCTGTACCTGCCTGCTGCTACCAGGTAGATGAGGAGCTTAGTGCAATTCAGCGGAGTTTTCAATTCATTGGCACTGAAGCAAGAGTGATGTGCAAAGTAATACCCGTTATGGGATACGGCTGTTTTCCCCTAGTCCAACACTAAAGCTACTCCACAGCTGCATGTCACCCACCCTGTGAGACTCATAGTGGCACAGGCAGGAGTGATGAAAAAGACAGAAAAGACTCGCGCTACTGTGATTGAAGCTTGACAGAATAAAAACAACCAACATCCAGATGCGTCATCCAAATGAGCATGAATGGGTAAAATTCTGACATCAAGACAGCGTCATGTGAAAGGAAAGGATTGCAAGAACTGTACTGTAACTCTCGCACTCTCACATTTCAAAACATCCCCCAATTCCCTTCCTCCCCTATTCTCTTCCTCCCTCGCTTATCTTCCTTTCTTCCTAAGTCTCAACTCTCATCTATTTTTCTCTTTCTTTCCTCGCTCTCTTGCGAACATCCTTTTTCTTTTTATTGACTATTCCCCCAACCACAGGAGCTTAATGAGCTTCTCCCTCACTTTCTTCATTTGTCAGTGTGCCTGTCTTTGCCCCCACCTAACATTCCCATCTCTCCACCCCATCTCTGCAGGCTTTTCTTTTAAAGCACTAATAACTGGGTCTGCTACTACATCAGCAACCCACCTATTAACATTAGCCCCAGCATATACCGTCTCTTGCTTTACTAGTGGGGATTTAGCAGTAATCATGTTGTTTTTCATGCATTCCAGTTTGGGAGGCTGCATGTATGATATGTGTTGGCATGTTTGACTGTGTGAGTAAGTGTGTCGGCGTGTGCGTGTGTGTGTGTGTGTGTGTGTGTGTGTGTGTATAAGTCCTCACGTGTCAAGCTTCATTGCTCTGGGCGGACGCCACCGGAGCGATTTACAGCTCCGATGGGACGAGGTATTGGCAGGTGGGGGAAAAAGGCAAGAGGGGAGGGGTGAACCCTGGTAGAATAGACAATTCCCAGTCCTACTATCAGCAAGGCAGAGTTATGGGCTGTGTGTGTAGCTGCCTGAGACACTTAGAGCTTGAGCCCAAGCGGCCACACATCGCTGCAGCGGGTGTCTCTGAATGTCGTCATTCTCTGCAGTGGTGCAAAAGTGCCATTGCTCTGTGCATCTTTCACCTTGGTGGAAAAACAAAGGTGAAAATGGCTCCAACACACAGAACTATGGTCCTGATTAATAACTACATTAACATTCCTTTCATCTTGATTTTATCGTCAGTCAACCAGTTCATGCAGCAAATCCCATTGCAGTTCACCCTTTACTATGTCCCACCACTCAAACTGGCCAATAATAGCGTCTATCTATAGTGAACTATCCAACTCTGCTCCATAGATTCTAATGCAATCGTTTCAGATGTTGTTCATTTTCCACCTGGTTTTGTGGATTTGGAGCTGGTCATGGTTAAATGTTGTAGGAAGGAGATTTTCATGTAAAAAGCTGTGTAGCTAACATTTGCAGAGTATGTTAGCGCACCATTAACTTAAGTAAGCACTTCTTCTAAGCTAGCTACTGAAGATATACTAAATGTAAACACATTCTACTTTTTTTGTTTTTCCAAAAATGTGATAACATTTATGCTGTCACTGCAGTTAGTGATCGTGTAGACGCCATGGTAATTCTGACAATGGAGTGGCCGCGGGAGGCGGGGCTTAGCAAAGGGTGAGTT
Source organism: Pholis gunnellus (assembly GCF_910591455.1). Classification (NCBI taxonomy): domain Eukaryota; kingdom Metazoa; phylum Chordata; class Actinopteri; order Perciformes; family Pholidae; genus Pholis; species Pholis gunnellus. The sequence goes on along the minus strand of NC_136549.1, from coordinate 12,622,661 downwards.
GGATGCATCGTAGTGTATGTTCAGCCTTTATGTTTTCAAAAAACGGCTGCTTAGAGTTTTCTTTGACTAATCTCGAGAAATTAACAATTTGGTAAATAGCCCGCTGCTTAATAAAAATGCATGGTGTGTGGATGGGGTAGCAGCCCATTTTAGATTACACAATGGAGCAAGGTTAACTTTCTAACTGCTCTGCCATGGCAACAGTTAGTGAGGATGGACTTTACACCTGCTTTGTGAAGGCAGAAATGTTTTTTTCTTACTCGCACATTACCTTCAAACTAAGCTATATTTTAACTTGCGCATAGCTGGTGCAACCGGCTGCAGGGCTCCATCTAATCTTCATACTTCAACGTTGAATGCTGATGACACAATGAACGCTGACATGGATCGGGGCACAGAGTAATCACTCAGACCACGGAGCTTATCTGAATGGTTAAAATGAAAAAAAGTGAACGGTGACCTCCAATTACTCAGACCTATTGCCTTGGTGTGATTGGTGATTCACATACATGGCTTTAAGGTAAAACCACTCACATCCGTTGCACCAGAGGGGCTCAATCAGTTTCAAAGAACTATACCAGAGGAATCAGTCCCAGATCTGATTAGGGCACCTTTTAGCTGTTCACCTTTTGATTTGATAAGCTCACTTTCATGTTTATCCAGTCCCCACACCTATAGATGAAGAGATCTATTACTTACTTGACACCAGTTTTAACGAGGGAACCCATTTGGGTTTAACAGCCTCTTACAGGGGATCAGATGGGTGGGGTGGAGTGTCATCGATGGTAATCAGAGCTCTCCAGTCGCTTCCTGTGGCTTAAAAAGGAGACGTGAGATTTGATGACAGGGTTTAATCACCTGCCTCTCTGACTCAGAGAGGCCTCGAGTTTTAGCTTCTCATCGAACCCTGCAGTTAAATGGTCTTGAATGTTCTCTCTCGTTCTCTCTTGTCGTTCCTTCACAATAATTGTCCCTCAGTTAAAATTGGAGCTGATTGCGTTACGGCCTTTTAAACACATGTCTACATGGTGAAGCGAGCCAAGAGTCACCGAGATCACGCGGCGAGCTGGGACGCTAATGTGTCAAGATGCACAGATTGTGACGGTGATTTTATCTGCAGTAGACAACGACACAATCGGATCAAGATAGAGATACAACTTTTTTTTGGAGGGGGGGGAGGTGGGCAGAAGTGTCTGACAGGAAAATCAAAGAGCTCGCTGCTGGGTGTCAGAACCCAGTCGGAGAAGAAAAGTCACTCTCCTGCAACGCATGAGTGAGCGGCAAGTACGTGTGTGTGTGTGTGTGTGTGTGTGTGTGTGTGTGTGTGTGTGTGATATTGTGAGTTTGGCTTTTGTATTGCCACTGCAGTGTGATTTTTGACACTAATGATGTGGGGCCTTCACAAATTGACGGCCGGGGGAAGGAGAGGATGAGAACAAGAATGGGAGACGAGGCATGAGGAAAACAAGATCGACAGAGCCTGAGAGAAAGTCTCACAGTGACAAAGCAGTGGACGGTAGCAGACTGTCGTTCTGTAGACTACCTTTTCCCTCTCAGGCTGTCTCTCTCTCCTTTTGATAGTCTGTCTTCCTCTCCTCTATTTCTGTCCATCCCCATCTTTCAATCCAGGGTCACAGGCTGATGTCGTTTAACGCAGCAGGTCAGCCAGGTTCACTCTCACTGAGGAAATGGGGTTAGTTACCTTTAACCTGCACCTGCAGACAATCCACCATCCAAATAAACAACATTCATACAATTACAGAGCTACATGGGCCATCTTTTCTTTCCCTTTCGTTCTACAGGTTTAGAAATACACCTATTAATCCATGTAATCTGTTAGGAAAACATTCCGTTTTCTCTCCTTCCTGGGAAGAGTCTGGAAGATGCCGCACTGACACTTCCATTGTTGTCAAGGTGGTACGGTTTAATGGGTAATTTTGCACAATGGCGCCATTGACTTGACTGAGATTAATAGGGGACCCACGGAAGGCGATGGAGTGACTTTACCATAACAATGGCTGCCATCCATCAGTAACGCAGCCCAATTGCATGTTTGTATGAAATAATCCATTACAGGCAACAAAGGGAAAGCCACAGGCCGCTCTCATCCCTGAGTGTATCCCTGGGGATCTGAATATTTCCCCCCCTGCGCTAAGAAAGAAACATGACGCGGACAAGGACGATTGTATACCCCCGACGCGCTCCGTCGCCTCGTCTCGTGCAGCAGATTACAGCACTGCATCAGATTACAGCACTGCATCAGATGTAACGTCCATACGTGTAATGTATTAGCTTGTCGTAGCGCGTTATCAGGCTTGTCTATGCACCTGAAATGGGCACATATGACCTCTTATGATCATACTTTAGCATTAGGATGAAAAATAGCAGCGATCCTCCAGCGAAACAAATTTAAATTGCTCCCTTCCTCCCACCATCAGCCAGATTCAGCAGTGAGGCTAAAGTGCTGTATGTGGCAACATGAATCGGGGATTTTAAGGTGCACCGATATTCTCTGGAGGATTACGATGGAGGATTATCCACCCGTGGACCGGTTTGGACAGTAATAGTTTGTACAGTATGTAACAGGATTAGAAGAATCTGATTAACAAAATAGTGGTAATATAATCTGATACAGTTGCAAAACTACCGAGATAAATTACAAAAACATTATAAATGGTACATTTCTTCTTAAAGGCGGAGATCATACTATATACTGAAAGCAATGCTTGAAAAATGCTATTTAAAATGTACAGTTTCAGTGACAATCTCATATGATGAGGAGAAAATAAAACTTCAACAAATTATGTATTTATTACTTTTTTAAGCAGACAGGGAAAGCCATGTGATGTGTTTTTTGGATTACATTTTATATAAATAACCTTGCCAGTGCTTCAAGTGGATGCCAGTTTGTTTACACTGGAGAAGAGGCTTACAGGCAGGAAGCCGTGTGTGTTTACTGGGTTCGGGGGTTGTCTTTTTGGAGAGTGTTTCTGTCTGTGAGGTGCCTGGGCTCTGGAGAGCTCTTAATGAGTGCTGATCCTGTTAGGCATGGCATCAGGAGAAAAAGGCGCTTTCGTTGCTATATTCGCACCCACAGACCTACGTGCGCAAAACAGACACACACAAATACAGATATACATATACATTCAAGCAAGTTGCAAACGACAACACTGTAGTGTCACATCTCTCTCTCTCTGGTAGCTTCCAGACCAAGCAAAGCAAAACTCTTCTCGAGCCTTGCATCCTTGCATCCAAATAATTACTTTTGTCTCTTTTCGTGTGTGTGTGTGTGTGTGTATGTGTGTGTGTGTGTGTGTATCTAAAAGGGGAATACTGAAGCTTTTATATCCCTACAAATCCCCCCAATCCTTTTTTTCCCTCGGTCCTTTCTCCTCATATCTCTTACCAACCTCCTTCAAACAGCTTGTATCTCCCACACTGTCGATCTCTATCTGTGTTCACTTTGCTTCATCTCTCTTCTCATTCGTCTTTCTTGTGTTGCTTTTTCCCTCCACCCTCTTCTCCCCGCCTCTGTCTCCCTCTCTCATTATCAGTCTGCGTCTGCAATCTCTTTGTATTTCTAATTCTTGCAGTGATTTCACAAAAATGAGAAGGGAGAGAAAGGCTTTTATCAACACACAAAAAAAAAAGACCTCAAACACCACTATCTCTGGGGGTTTCTCCCAGTTGTTTCTGGAGCTCCAGAATGCATCTGTTTCACTAAACGTCGGCGCCCAAAGTAATTAAAATGATGCTGGAACAAGTGAAGTCCTTGAACCTCTGCCTCTCTCAATCCTTCTCTCTCCCTGTTGCCATGGTGCTCCAGGCAACCAGTACAACGTGTGGTATGCCACCCGCCACAGCGTTCCATTACAGAATGAGAGCTGCCGCTTTTGCGCTCTCTCGATTCCTCCTCTCTCCCTCCTCTCTATTGCTCTTGAGAAGAAAGTGTGTCATGATTTTTTTCTCTCGGTAGCACCCACCTCCTTGACTTCAAACCTGGCAGCAGAACTTGCTGTTCGAGTCCTCGTTCCGAAAGACCAACATTGTGTTAACCTTATCACCGCCAAAAGGTTACCGCTGTATGCATGCTTGGAATTGCAATCCAATTAACAAGTATAAAAATAGAGAAATGAAGCTAAACTGTGTTTTGTGCAAGAAAGAAAACGAGGGTGCTTATACAACCAGCTAGGTCACTTCATGTCTGCTTGGATTTATTTGGTTGTGCAAAACCAAAGGGTTGGAACCTTGGTCTGTAAAGAAGTTCTGTGAGGGGTTTACATATCCGCCCCGATTACTTTCAAACATATTTGATATTTTGGAGATCCTGATGATTGTGTCTTGTGTATTTTTGGAGCGGGACCACAATAGCCAATGAGAGAGACAAGCCAGAGTAGCTAACTGTGTTGCTCAGCATACATCTAGCATACTACTGTTGACAGATATTAAAACTGACATTCAAAATCCTGCCTCCAGTTCTCTCTGAAGAATAGACAACCCGCGTTGACCGCGTCTCCCCATCCATTTTCTCATCCAGATTCTTTGAGCCTTCTGCAGACCAAGTTGTTGAACCGTGTTAGTCTCCATTCTGTTTACATTTGCTTCCCTATGACATCCCAATTTCAAAATCTGGGAGGATTTCAAAACTCCTGTAGTCTGTCCAAAATCTGAAAAATGTGATTGAGAACTGACTGAATGAAAATCCATAGCATTTTCATTCTCAAACCCTGCAAAGAAGCATCTCCATTCATTGCATTTTTTCCACTAATGAGCTTTGTCCTTTGTCCCAACTTTAAGAAGTGCCTACGTGTATGTTAACTTGTAGGTATACTTTAGCTCTTCATCCCATATCATATCCTTCGCCTCCATTCTGCCCCCTGTATCACCAATGAGCACTGCTGCACCTACATGGACTGATGACTTTGCGAAGGTAGCGCCACTAATGAGCTGACATCAGCAATCCATCAGCATAAAGCCACATAAGGGATCCAGTCCTAATACCCGTAAGATAAAACACACAGCCATTTACCCCATGACCTACTTTGACCTAAGAACATCTCTCTTCAAACACCCACAAAGCACATGACTCATCCTCCCCTCCAAAGCAGCATCTGATTAACACCAATACCGCAGCCATGGCATGTGTACGGATGCTGGCAATGAGAAGCGCCTGTAACTGTCACTGCCTTGGGCAGGCGTTCCACTTCCTAGAGTTAGATTTTGGAGCTCTAGCCAAGCCTGCTTCCGTGGTATTTTATGGCAGAGCTTGGCCTCTTGATCATGGGCTGGGTGATGCCGAGCAGCCTGCCAAGGGCCCGAATACAACGCCCAGAGCTTGGAATCTGCGCACGGAGCTCCACTTGGCAGTATTTAATTTGAAAGCAGTAAGCATATTCTCCTGTGAGCCCCCTCGACTGTCCGCGGGGGGTCCATTACTTCAGGACCATCTCCATTTCATTCTGTAGACGGAATCTGAACTGAACCTGCGGACTGAAAACGGAGACTTGAGTGAGTGAAAATGATTTAGTTATTATATAGTTATTGCATGAGATTCTGTGTCTCTACAGTCTTTCTCTGTATTCCACCTGGATATCCATTTTGTAATGACATTTTAATCTGTCACTTGAGAGGTATTACATGTAGCATTTCAACATCAATACACCATTACCACATTCATTTTGAGAAATTAGTATAATCACTGTGAACAAATGAGAACATCACTGAGAAGACTGGCTGTTGTTGTTGTCTGTTGCACTTTATTTGCATTCCACAAGACATCAGCTGGATTGCTCAACAGAATGAAAGAGAAATCATTGATAATTTGCAAATAAAACATCCTGCTAAGAGTACTTCTTGGCTTCTATCTGTTTTCTTATTCATCAAAGCAATTGCACAACTCCAGAGAGAGAGAGAGGACAAGCAGCTCCTCGATCTTTTCAACAACACATTTGAAAGGAAATGTAGTGTTCATTTTGAGAAAGAAAGTGCCACACTTGCCACCAGCAATGCAAATGGGAGCCCATCTAATCACAGGCCTCGCTACTCTTTCATGCTGCAGTCAGGTGTGCGTGGAGTGTGTGATGTCAACCAATTTGACGACGAGGTCGAGGGTTGATGCAGTACAAAGACATGTGCTGTCTGTATCCTCATGTTTTATTCACCATGCAGGTGGTTCACCTCCGTCATTCCAGTCACCATATCTGCAGTCCAATTTGGCGTCATGTCGTGTTTCAATAAGTGTGCTCTGTTCTTGTTGCAACAGTAATTAAGACTGGAATATTCAGATCATCAAAGTTAAATTGACTAAGATAGTTTTATATCTGCAGGCTGGTTCCCTAAAGGTGGTTAAACCGTAATAACATATGAGCAGATTTTGGCTTATCGCCACAATTTCCTGTACATAAAACACTCAGGATCGGTCATCAAACTCCCTGACAGAAAAGGCGTTTTTATGGCAAAGAAGAGTTTATGGCAGACCTGGTATCCATATGTGCTGCCCAGATATGAGTCCCAGCACATTCTGCTGCACCTTCCCCTGGCCCTCTACCATCCAAACCACCACGGTTGTAAACCTCAGTCTCCCAATGTACCTTTATGAGCCACGATCATGTCACGTTATATGCAAAAAAAAAAAAGCTGAAGTGGCTTACTCCCTTAATCTATGGTGTGCTCCCCCAGTATCTGGTGCAAATCAAATATCTGCCTTCCTGCATGCCTGCCCACTCACCCAGCTTCTCTCGTATATAACACTGAGCACACAGTGGTTTCTTGACCAAAGCCAGTGTGCTGTACACGTTTTCCTGACAGTCACAGAGAGGGCCCCAGACACAATGTGAGGAAAGGAAAACACACAGATAGAAATATACAAACTAATGTTTCAGTTGGCCTGTAGAACTCACACAGGGGAGTGTTTACTTTAATGTGTCGGGTCTACCTTTTTCTGAGCTTAGCTTCTGAAAGCAGTTTTTTTGTTTTCCTCCTTTTTTTTTTGTTTTCTTTGGGCCATCGGCTTGCTTCTCCGTCATGCCTCCTTTCTTTTGCTGTGCTCTGAGACTGTGAATGGGCAGGTTATACAATCTGAACTGCATTGAATTCAACCTTTCTACGTGGACTGTTTTTTTTGCAGATGTAACCGAGAGGTTATCTTTAAAGTACAGAAAACAACAAAAGGCACCTCTCACCTCTGTCTCCAATCTTCTAGCCTTAACTCGTAGCCAATTCTGCCCACGCGCAGCTTCTGCCCGGCCTCAACCTCACCTCCATCACTTATTTCTCCTTTTCTGTATTTTCTGGCTTTCTCTTGGTTTTCTCTGTTTTTCAGCCCATCTTTTGTGTGGAGCCTAACTGCCTCTGCCATAGTTCGGGTCCACGCCTGCAATGACACGTACATCGATTTAATTATAATAAACAGGTAGGGGAGCTTGCCAGTGACTAATCTTAGTCGGCTTGATTAATGATGTTTGTGTAGCCAGAGTCTGAAATTAGCAAGAGATCTAGAAGAATGGTTCTCTTCTCTGTGCATTTGTGTGTATACATGTGTGTTTGGTTTATTATAAGTGTTGTGTGTCAGAAATGGGTGCACTCCAGTTGAATGCACAGGGGCAACTCCCCCTCCCTAATCACTGTACAATCTGTGTGCATCACCGCTCTGGGAAAAACAATCCATGAATCATCATTAGTTATTATTTTACGCACATTCCCTACCAAAGAGCAGTAATAGCTCTCCCAAAGCTGCATGAACCACTCAGCGTAGCAGAAGTGTTGATTTCAGAATAGTTTCTTTATTTCCAGCTCCTTCTCACCTCTGGCGCTACAGAGCTTGATAGGTGATGTTTAGGAAACATTTGTACGTGTATGCAAATACATTTTTTTCACTCCTCTACTGAATGAAAGATGATTGCATCACAATTACTGTTCATTACAGCAATTTCTCTGAAGCTTTCAATACCCTCTGTAACCCTCACTGTTATTGTTCTGCTGAGATTCTTACATTACTTTGAAAGAGCATGATGCTGGAACAACTGAATCACAAGAAGTAGATCAAAATAACTCTCATATACTGTAAATGATTACAGTGAAAATATTATTTTTTAAGTAGTGCGCAAAAGAGATTCAGATTTGGAGGTGAGTTTTGATGTACTAGGTTCGGTGTTTGTAGGATATGGACAGTGTGAAGAAAAGAAAGTTGACACGCTGAGAAATTGAAAAGCTGGAAAAGTCAAGAAACTCTATAACTACATGCATGATCAGACTTGTGATGCATATAGAAAGTTAAAGTTGCATCTCTTCTCCTGTACAATTCCCGTGACTCCACATTTGGGAAGATAAATATTTGTGTGCACTTTGACTTTTTAGTTTGGCTCATGTCCCATCCGCTAACATGGAAGGGGCGAGATTTATGACCTATACTGCTGCAAACCACCAGGGGGTGATCAATATGTTTTGGCTTCACCTTTGGGGAACTGTCATGTCGTCCATCTTTATATACAGTCTATGGTGTAACCACTTAACATTATGCAGAAGATGTGGTGGTATGACTGTTCTGGTTTTACATTATTTAGGCACAAAATGCAAATGTGAGCTTGTGTGGATATGGATGTAGTCATCCACGTGTTATTTGCATATATGCAAATGGCTGCACATAAGACCACATGTATAAATAGAACAATGGTTACTCAATGGGTACACTCTTGCGTTTGTTGAATGGCTGCATATGTGCTAATGCTCAGCAGTCTGCACACACCTGTTTCTGTGCACTTTTAGTAGCACTCGAATTATCCTTTCATGGCGGTTAATGGAGGAAGAAAGTCAAAGAGAGCACGATGCAGCCCGTCTCACTCCCTCCCGTGTCCTACACACAGATAAGGAGATGCTGTACGCCAAGCTAATGTAAGCCCTCAAGATATACTCACCATTTCCCCCCCTAATGTTCTACCTATTAGTTATTAATGGAGGAGCTACACACTGAAAGTGAGCTAGCGAGCCCTGGGATTGGCCGCTCTGTCCTAGCCCTGGATGTGTTTTCACTTTGTAAAGTGGTAGCAAGAGATGATATCCCTGATAGTTATCCCTTAAATTAGTACAACCTTTAAAAAGAAAAAAACATGTTAAGGCCATGTTTGCCGTTCTCTAAAAGGCTACATGATGAATACTTTATTCCGTACGCTTGTGTACTCAAACAGCACCACTACATCCCCTCCTTTGGTAATGTTTGTTTCCGTCTTGCTGAAATAAAAGAAAAGCCTTACTGAGTAGGGAAAATATGTGGTTATATGTGGTTTGTCTGTGCAGAACAGTCCTTTTTGTCTTCACATCCCGGTAGCGTCGTGGTAGCACTGTCTACAATATTGTGAACGAAGGTCAGTCTGGGGCCATGATAGACCTCCATATCTCTTTGCCACCACCTGCCCCGCCCCTCACCCATTGCCTCCTCTCTCTCAGCCTTCCTTCGTGCTTATCGGCAGCGCTCACACCTGTGGTGGGCTGGCCGCTCTCTTCAACTCTCGCCAGAGGCCCCAGACAGAATGGCAGCAGATAACCTTTAAATCCAAGAAAAAAAGATGGTCGGGGGACAGAGTAGGAGGGAGAAAGCTCTCCATCCACTGCTTGGAATTGTGGGGCCTGCTGGCAGGTGGCCTGGCTGGGAATGTGCCCAGGCTCAGCTTCATCCCTAAGACTTGGGCCACGGGCCAGTTCTGTAGCTTGACCTAGCAGTATAAGGGGGGGGGGCAGAAAATAAGGGGGCTCGACTCTGTCTTCTGGCTTTGTAGAGTGCAGTGTTAGCGCTGGCATAGGCTCATGCGTCATGCGTATTAAGAGTGAGTTGTGAAGATTGGACTGTGTGTTCATCTCTGCTGGCCTTTCTTTGGGACAGGGCGCCCCATGTGCAGCCTGTAATGATGTGTTTCAGTTGACAGTAACCGCTTCATCCGTACCTGGCCAGGCAGGGGGGGAGAAAGACAAAGAGCAAGGAGTAAAGAAAAACAGGAGTTAAGGAATGCAAAGAGCAATTTCTGAGGCCCTTTGGTTCAGAATCACTTTGCTTTTGCAATACAGGCAGCCCATAATAAATTTGAGGAGAACGGGTTGCTGTGACGACAGCCCCAGGGTGAAATGTCCAATAGAAGCAACAGCCCAGTGTGTATACTTCCTCCGTCTCTTGGTTCGACGTCATTACTCATCCTTCACAGCGTGTGCCTGCCAGCCTCACCACCTCCAAACTCACACAAAAAAATGCAGATGCTCAGGAAATTTTCAGCCGGTGATTTATCGGGCCCTCCAGGAACATCTATAGACTGCTGCTGTTATTTAACTTGAATGAGACAAATGTGTGCAGGACATAATCATACGTCATTGCAGAAGTGGTAGATGTAAACCCTACTGTGCTGTGAAGGTCCAATGTTTGGCCAGTCACTGAAACGTCTCTGTTTACAGCTGAACTCAGTGTAGACTGGACATTAAGGTTACAGGCATCAACATACAGTAATGTGGGCAGTGGCTGAATGCCAGAAGAATGCTACCTAATATTGATTGATTACAAATAAATCAAGTCAATGACAGCTCCTCATGTCTTGTGTGTGTATATATATATATATATATATATATATATATATATATGCGGCTTTTTAATAATCCTTTTAATTAAAAACCAATCCAAGATAAGCTCTTCAAAAATAATTTAAACATGTCTACATTAACTAGCACACTCATCTCTGTCTATTCACAATCATATGCATACATATTATGCAGGCTTTTCTTGGCATGTGCCATAAGTCATTATGGGTAATAAAGAAGCCTCTTTTTGACTGGCTATATAAATGCAACATATTCAAAATGAACGTTTCATTATTCTTGAATTGGTTGTCCTTCACAAACTAATTACCATTATCCAGAACACTTAAGGTGTTAAGCGCAGTCCTCCAGACGCCGTGTTCGCCCCGTGTCCTTGCGCCGAGGTTTACAGGTGCTTGGACTGAGATATGACAGCTAATGCTTGCTCATTAGTATTGGAGTGTCAACATAGCAAGGGCTGAGTTTATCCCAGAACAGCGGAAAAGGAATCCGTGAGAAACCACGAGGCAGCCTCAGTCATGTAGCATCAATTTGCGCGGTGAAGTGAGGCCACCAGGTGATTGTGAATGGCTGATGAGGTCTGCGGTGGAACCTTGTTGCAAACATAACAAGTTGCGAGCAGACACACTTGGGGCTCAGCGAGCTGCCACTCACTGCTGGAGGAGGGATGAAAGAATCTGCAGGGAGAGCAAAGATTGCAGCACGGTCTCCGTGTACGAGTCCTAATGAATAGAAAAATACAGCGAACAGAATAGGGAAGATAAGAGCACCCAAGACTGACAGTACTGATGCATTACGGCGTCCATGTGCACAGATTATATAAGTATTATTTTCAATGTATACAGGCGAAATATTGCTACTGCTTCATAGCTCAATTAAAGAACAGTTGTTGCAAAAATGTATTTTTTATTTTAGGCATCTGGAGGCATACTGCTACATCATTATTTATTACAATATTTATAGCTTTATGTCAGGGGTTCTTTAACTTTTGGGGGCTAGGGACCCCTTACATGCCATATTTTGGTGTCCCAGCGCTATTCTCAATAGAACCAAACTGTCGCCATATTTTTTTCAATTCAGCTAGTTTGGGCTAATTAACTAAGCTTTGCAGCAGCAGTAATGATTCGTTGCACCCTGAGTGGAGTGACTGATTCATGACAGATTGATGTGATGAGTTTCTATTGGCCCAAAGCTAACGTGAGTCGGAGTAATCGTCACAGTTTGCTTGTTTTATTGGTGCAAATGGTCCCCATTTGTAGATATGTAATTATTAATGATACAGCACAATTTTGTTATTAATTGCAAGTGCCTGCAACCCCAGTTTTATAATCACTGCCATATGTAGCAAGAAGCATGTTGCAATGTTTGGAATATAGATAAACCTAAGTTCAGACCTGACCTTAGGCTTATAAATATATTGTATTCAAAAGTAAACGTCTTTATATATCAATCAAACAATTCTGAACCCAGCTCAAGCTGTTTTAAGAAGAGAAGGAACAACTCTGAGACCTTGGCACACAAGGAAGAAAAAGAAAATGGGATGTACTTATGTACTCTGCAAACAAGGGGTTTAGCTGAATCATAACACCAGTTTGGTCCTAAAACGAGCAGACAGTCCGATTAGCCCAACGGGTCACATAAATCACTCACCCACTTAACTAAAGTCAGTGGCAGCAACAATGCTATCTTGAAACAGGGAAAATCCCCTACATGGACTGGTACAGCTCATGGGAGAGAGTCCTGAGCACAACGGGAATAGACAGCTGGTGCGGATCTTCATGGGGATTCAGGAAAATCTGCGGGAATTGAATGTTCTGCTGTGAGGAGAATAGAATCCACTTCTGCTCGCCTGATTCATGTCAAGATCCAGCTCATCTAAGGTTGTTCTGCCTCTGAACACAACGCCATTACTGACCTATGAGCCCGAACCCCATGAGATTGCATCTCCCAGATTTGTGCGCCACTCTAAAAAAATCCCTGGAAACTGGTGAGTTTGAAGCTTTGACCTTTGAGGCACCTGGCTTGCCTTGTCACTGGCCTGGAGGCGCCTACAATCATAGGGTTGACCTTGGTGGAGAAACGGGGCAGCAGCATAGGGAGGCTTTGTGTTGGACTGGAACACGTGACATGAGGATTATTCAAACTCAAGGAAGAGACCGCATTTGCAGAAGTGGAAGTGGGTTGATGTTGGACAAGGTTAGATACCTAGAATGGATGGATAGCTGGACACTCACCAAATCAATTAGTACATACCAAGCCTTGTTTACCCATCGTTGTTTTGTCTCAGATGCTCTTGTTTTCAACACGACTACTCAATTTCCTGGCAATACCGACACAATGAGGAGGGAAAAAAGTGTGTGCCAAGCAATATGAATCCTCACAGGATTAATTTGCAGCTGATCATGTCTCGAGCTTGGCGAATCGTACCGTAAACTTCCAACTACAAACATAATTGACTTTGCTGACTTGGCAGGAGTAGAACATGTTGGATCATTGCTTTGCATAAACAGGCTGCGTCATTTAAAAGAGGGCAGGGAGAGGGTCGTGAAACAGTCAACAGCAGCCACAAATAACACTCCAAACAGACAGCGGTTGTCAACTCGTAGTGACTGCTGTTAATGGACACTCTCGTGCACCATTGAGGCCGTTGGTTAATATTAATGAAAGGTGCATGGAATGCAAAAGGCCATATTTATTCTCATATTTGCTCAGTGAACCAGGCAACTGCGGACGGGCCTCCATCAATATCACTTTGCCCCACCCGCAGGGCTCTGCTCTCTTCTTATTGGATGTTAACGATGTATACACCTGCGCCTGTGGCGGCAGACCCCCACTTTGGACTGCGTCCATCGCTCATGATGGTGCTGGCCCACAGGCCCGGGACGCAACTGGCAGGCCAAACCAGCCGGCATCTGTTAGGGTTCGTCTGGGCCACGGCTCTGAAGGGCCCGGCTGCCTGCAGCGATTTATTACCGGACCCAAGTCGTTTCTTTTCCCCCCCGCCCAAGAACTCTATTCTACAGGCTGAGTGCAGGCTTAATCAGAGCTGACATGCGGTGTGTCCTTGGGTGGACTGACATAGCGATTGCAGGTGTGTGTGTGTGCGTGTGCGTGCGTGAGTGTGTGTACAGGTTGCTGTGGCAGTCTGGAGGCAGTGAGAGACGCATTCTGTATTATAAGCAGCAGACTGAAAGGATACAGCAACAAATGTCTTACCCAATCCTCCCAAAGTTCCTTGACTGGGCCAGGAGCACAGCTGGTTGAGCAATGACAGGAAGATGATAACGTGATGCAAATGAGGCGGCTGTTTGTGTCTGCGTTTGTGTGAATAACCCGTGTTTGTGCCCGTATATATATATATATATAAACATATATGCAAATGTATTTACATCTGCAAGCCAAATTAACATAAATGCGTGCACTTCATTGATAGGCGAGCTCTGCCTCCATTTGAGTATTTCTCGTGTGCGTCTGTTATTGTTGTGCTCCCTCTCTCTCTATCTCTATCTCTCTCTCTATCTCTATCTCTATCTCTCTCTATCTCTCTCTATCCTTCTCTGCTTGGTGTGACAGAATCACACACTGCAGCAAAAGAGAATACTTTTGGGACATCTCCTAACATCTGCCTGCATTTCTCTGACCTTCCCCTCAGTGCTCTAGGTCTTTCTCTCTTCCTCCATGTCTCTCATTCCTTCCCTCTATTTCTCTTTTTCAACAGCAAAGAGTTTGCATGTATCCCTCCAAATGATTAAAAATCAATTCCCCATTTTTTTCCATCCAATTTAATTAGAAAATTATGTTTTTTTAGTTTTTTTTTAATACAAACAAGTGGAAAAGTCTGATTCTTTTCAGAAAACTTTTGTCCTCTCACCTCACATGAGATATCATTTGAAATAAGTTTACATGGGTGTTGTGTGGGATGACCTTGGTCCCTGAGGAGTACGAGGTGCAGGTTGCTGTTGTGTACCATTCGTTAGCGGTATATACTGTGAGCAAGAGCACGCTGATTATGGGCACTGGGCAAGGGTGTGCCCCTTGTCACCTTTTATGTTTGCTAATGTTTATGCAGAGGATATCAAAATGCAGCCAAGGACTGGACAGTGTCCAGCTGGATGACATTAAAGTGACATCTCGGTTGTTTCCCAATGATGTTGTCCTTCTGGCTTTGTCAGATCCTCACCTCGAATATGCACCGGGGTGATTTAAAGCCCGCTTGTGATGCAGTCAAGACAATGATTAGGCCGTGCAGGGCCAAGATCATGGTTCTCTCATCTGTAAAAGGTGGATTACTCTGTCCAGGTCAGAGCGAGGCAGCTTCCCAAACAGAAACTTTATTTATTTATTTATTTTTCTTGTGTTCATCACCGTTTAAAAGATTTGATTTGCTTCCGACCATTATTCCCTCTGTGAAACAAAGTTTTTTTATAGCTCTAATGCCGGGCTTGTAATAAGCGAGCATTGCCTATTACCCAGGCAACACGCTCTTGGACTCCGAATGGTAAAGTTCTGTTCGACCTCATTTTCTGAGACTTGAAATGTGACTGACTTAAAAATGGATGGATAAGAAAATCAACTCACTGCAGATTGTCTTATTTGAACCACACTTTATTCATCTACTCCCTTTTCTGAATTCTCTTCAGTTCATCGCTTGTCTTCTATTCTTCCTGCCAATCTTTACATATGTAGAGGTGATGCAGATTTGTTTCTACTCTTTCTTTTAAAAGCAGTCTTTGTTGCCTCTCCTTCCTCAAAATATTGTCTCCCCATCGTCCCTCTGCTCTCTCTACACTATTGCAGCATTTTGCTGATGTTGCATGTGTTTCCTGCCAATATGGGGCACAGCTATCAGCACAGCTTGATCGCACTCATCTGTTGTTTTCTTACCAAGATCTCCAAAATGTGGCAGTGTGACAGAATATATCCGGTGTTTTTGTCGGAGGATCTGTGTCGACACTTCATTACCAGCTGCTGCTTTGAATTGGTCAAGTCTCTCATATGATCGTTCCCTGATGACCTGAACGCAGCGTTTGTTTTCTAAGTGGCGGCTTACTCCCTTCTTTCATTACGGTAGATCAGCCTTCACTGGAAGGTTACTCTTTGGGGGTGTTACTCACCAACTCTGGGCAGGAAGGAGGGGAGGCAAAGAGTAAGACACAGAGAGCAGGAGTAACTGAGAGGTATAGTGACAGAGGAGAGTGGGTGGGTGGCTTTGAGATTTTTGCCACATCAGCCCCCCTGGTTGTTAGGTGCATGTTCTTGCTGTAATGAGGCAGCCGAAAACCTCAGTGGCCGTTAAACACCGCAATTAACATGTATGAGCACGCTGGTCCCGACGAGACGGCTGTCAAACTGAGGGACGCTAATTGGCTCTCTGGCGTAATAGAACAGCGTCCTGCAAGCAAATGGAGAAACACTCAAAGAGTGACACGCGGAGTAGCACACACATAACGCGCAACAGCCCAGATCTCATTTCACCCACATCGCCTGTGGGTGACCCTCGGTGCAGTCTCAGTCAAAGTGGGAGAATTATGGATGAACAATTATATTCATTCTGTATGTAGCATTGGTTATACCCGCAGCTTATTGAACCCTTTGTGTCTTTGTGTACGTGCATCTGTGTGCACCAGTTCAGCGAGTCTCCCTCACCCACCTCCACTCATATTTATGGCGCTGGGCAATCCTCCATTAATTAGAAAGAGTGTATCACCAAGATTAATGCCGCTGATAAAGAAGTTAAGCCGATGACTCTGTGCACTATAGGGAGGCAACGTGGGTTTACACGAGACTTGAACTGCACCCCGGAGATAAATGGGTAAT
Source organism: Pholis gunnellus (assembly GCF_910591455.1). Lineage (NCBI taxonomy): Eukaryota > Metazoa > Chordata > Actinopteri > Perciformes > Pholidae > Pholis > Pholis gunnellus. Next base: position 12,606,272 of record NC_136549.1, on the reverse strand, counting down.
ACCAGGACTGCGATTTAAAGATGCCAGCAGTGACAAATCAAGGCAAATCTTATTTAGCCTATTTTGGGAGTGGGTAATAAAAAAAAAGTGGAAACGGCTTCAGCTGTGATGAAACGTTTTGGTGTGACATGAAAACGAGTTGCTTCGGGTTAATGTGACGTTCTTTGAAGCCCGTGAGGAGAGACCTTGTGAACACCTTGGATTTTTGCATTAAAAAAAAAAGAGATTTGAAAAGTTTCAGAACAGAACTCTGGAAAAGTCACAGTCGGGCGTATACAGACCTGACCCTCTCTGTCTTTTTCTTCCATATTTGTTTTCATTTGGATTTGAATGTTTATCCTTTGTAATTTTTTTGTAAATTTGTTATTATCAGCCGTGCCAGAAGGTTAGGCTTTCAAATTACCAGTTCGTACTGGAGAATTTTATGGACAAAGCAGTATTGTGGTAAATTCGGTATCTGGACACACAGATTGGGCTTACTATTTGCGTTTAGGGGTGGGAAGCAAAGGCAGAGCTGCGCTAAATACAATATCTGTGTCTGGTGTGCATGTGTGTGAGTGCTTGCACATCGATAAAAGAGACAGATGGCATGGTCAAAAGACCTGGGGAAATATCAAATGTCTCAGTCATAAATTTCCCAAATGCTGCATGCTTTGATGCCCCAGCCCCAAAAAAGACAGAAAATCCGACATTATCTTTTATGGAACGTATTACAAGTCGATACATTTTTGTGACTTAGCAAGGCAATAACTTGTCCTCCAAGATGTGCCGCTGTGATGTATTGTTTTATTTCCCATTGTACTTTCTGTCGTATGTGTTCTCAGCTGCCCAACAAGTCTGCACTTATCTGATCCTTACTCTCCTTCACATTTATCTCCCCACCACCCTTTTCCCTCCTGACGCTGGGTGACCGCTCTTCTACTTCCATGTCTCTGTGGAGTTTTATACAGATAGCTAAGGAAAAGTTTAGCATGCCTTTAAGGGATAATTATCAAACAGTAAAACTCCCACACAGCTCTCGCTGGGTAATTACATTTCCCCCATCTCTCCTCTTTTTTTTTTCCTGAAATGAAACCATCAGTTTTTAAAGCCTTGACAATTGACAATTCCCCGGCGTTGTAGCCCCTCAGACGTCTGAATGAAAACTGTGAGGAGTAAGTGCTGCCCATTATGCTGCTGCTTAAAGGTTTTTCCTTCACTCTCATATTTTGTTTTTCTCTCTCTCTCTCTCTCTCTCTCTCTCTCTCTCTCTCTCTCTCTCTCTCTCTCTCTCTCTCTCTGTCAGAGCACTCTTCTCTTGCTTGATCTCACACAAAACACACAAATAACAGCCCAGACCATTTGCATTCTGGGCAATTACTTTCAATTTGTAAACTGGCGCTGAACTTTAGTGGAATTATATTTTGCTAACAGGCCTAATGACATTTAATGGAGCATGATTCATTCATTTGTCTTTCATCAGGTCAAGATATGCCTCAACTGGGAATTGAATAATAGCAGATGTTTTTGTTTGCATTTTTCCCTGCTGTCAGTTGCTCCGCCTGTTATTTGCGCGCCAGTAAACTTGTTACCAAGCTTTACCCAGGCTGCACCCTAATAACCTCCCTATATATTTCGATTTAACAATCCAGTATGCATGAACGTATTGACTGCACAATGAATCTCGTTCTTATGTTCCTTATAGGTCATTGAAGCCTTGAAGGAAAGACTTGGAAAAACTAGTCAAACCTGCAGAGTGTTTCTTAATTCCATAGCCAAGAACTAAGACTACCAGCAGAGAATATCGTTTGTGAGAAACTGTCAGATCTTTTTTGATTAGTCATACTCAAAGTTATGCATTGGCCTCTCTGTTGTCCTTACAATTTGGCCCATTGAAGTTATTTCTATTTTTTTCAAGCGATGATTCTCAGTGTGTCATTATTCATATGCTTTGTGATCTATCATTCTCTCAGAAAATGTCTTCTCTTTCACATACTCTGATGTTTTTTTTTTGTCCTTGCAGAATTGCTCTATTACTCTTGCAAAGACAACTGGCACACTCAGCTGGCTACACGTGTATTAATCTCTACATCTCAATACTGCTTCCTTAAGCACATTTTACCTCGGTGGGGGAGAAAGCTAACCAACAAAACAGTGTTGTTTAATAAAAAAAAGAAAAGAAATTCCAGTCAAACAAAAAAACAAAACAGATTGGCAATGTAGCTGGCTGGTGGAGTGGAATCAAACAATGTGATCAGGACGGGGGACTTGTGCTTGGCCAGCAGCAAGTGCCAGCCCGCTCGCCTGCCAGGCCATTCAAATGATATTCTAGCATCTGTCTTTGAGATTTTCGGGCACAAATCAAGTATATTAAAGATGGAATGCGCCTCCTTCATTTCCTCCGCTCACACACACACACACACACACACACACACACGTTCTCCCTCTCTGGTGCTTTTGTGTACACATTCTAAGACTCTTTTAGATATGTTTCTTTGTCCCCCGGCACCCTCCTTCATTTTCCAAGGTGTTCTCATTTAGGGAGATGATAGCGCTTTGGGATAGAGTCAGGGAGGCTGGGAAGACGTACAGAAATGTGTCTTTTAATTTATGGAGACTCACACACCAACATTCATACTTTCTGTGCATCTGTATACATTCCCTCGTGTTGCACACACACTCATACACTCTTGAATTCTTCTCTTGAATTCTGTTTCCGTGTTCCCTTTTTCTCCCTCTTTGTGCCCACACATACACTTACATGCACACTCCTAATGCACATACATTAATTCCCCTCAGACTTTTATCCCTGCAGCCTCTCATGCAGCAGTGCAGAACATTCATCTACATCGATCAAGGCAGTCTATCTGCACCTCTGTTCGTCCTTCCCCTCTCATGCTGCTTAATGAACTTGCTGGGGCTTAATGCAGCTGAACAGACCCCTATGCTCATACCAATGAGCCACTGCAGGCCCCTTCCCCATCAACTTTTGATGTAGTTACCCCCAGATATGCGCAGGTAGAGTCCTTCAGGCCGAGGATTGAGGGTCTTAAGGCGACGTGATTGCCAGACGGATTTAAAGCCTTTCATTAAGTCCACATCAACGTTATTGGGACAGTTTAGCTCCGCTCATTTCTGCGGGATTCAGTAGACCTCCGTGGAGTGAATGCTCGATTGTGACTTAACTATTTTTTTTTTCCTCCACCTTTCTCTGCCTGATTGTTTCTGAAATAAGACAGATTGTGGGTTGCAGGTATGGACGGCACCTGCCTCCTGCCATCTGTGTCGCTGCCACAGACAAACGTGTGTACCTGTGTGCTTGCAAAGTATTCATGCCAAATGTGAAGACCAGTAGGGTTCGACAATATGACCGCAATCAATCCATCGATGGACAGAATATAAACAGTTTGTGTCTATTTTCTATCATTAAAAAATGTTTTTGGGGTTTTGGACTGTTGCTTGGGGGAAATTAGCAACACATGACCTTGATGGGAATTTGTGTTTGGCATTTGACCTCCACCTACATCATTCATGCCAGCAGGGGGCGATGTGTCGAACGTCGTGTAGGAAGGTGAATAAGGCCATAAACCAGTGACATAATTACAACACATCTCTATTGCTCCCAAGGCGATGGCAGTGTCCATTCACTCTCATTATGCAGTTGTCAGACCTCTTTATGAGTGGCGTTAACTAAGCATTTGTTATCGGTGAAGTATTGCAATTAGCCCTGTCCACCGCAAAGATATTGATGACGCATCCAGATGGAGAGGGCTGTGCACTTTCGTTACTCATCCACCTGCACTCGCAAAAAAAAACTGTACATCCGCACGCACGTGCGCCAAGGCACAAATAACACACACAAAGCGTGCTGTCATTCTGTGGGCCGTAATTGCACTGGATGATGGGTCTTCCTTTCTCCCACTGTCTGCCTCTCCATTTATATCCCCCTCCAAGACCCAACGCATCCATCCATCTCTGACCTCCCTCCTTACCGTCATCTACTCGGTCACTTTTCTCTCTCACGTAGTGTGCAATACGTGTGTGTGTGTATGTATGTATGTATATATATATATATATATATATATATATGATATGGCAAATAAAATGTTAATGGAAGTATGTGTGTGTGCACGTGGTGGGGGGAAGTTAAAAGAGAGGGAGATTCATCCGGTTCCTTTTCCATTATCGCCTCATTACAAAAGTCTGGGTTTCTCTGAGTGTACGGATGAACTGCAGAGAGTATTCCATTTGAAAATGGAACTAATGCCCCGACTCAGACTGCAAATTACTCTGCAGATTCTCATCACTGCTGCCTGGCTGCCAGACTTGAACCAGTGAACTCTGGCCTGTTGGACTAGTTCACATTCTTGTCTTGCTTCGAGATGCTCTGACATTTGGTACTTGCAGGAGAAAGTGGACAACCTACTTATAATGTCCCAGTGTAGTTGGGATACAACTGCATAGTTTATTGGAACTTTGTTGCAATATTCTGATGCGGTCGGCCCTATTAAGATGATTTTTAGTGCAATATATATTCAGTTATGTTTCTCTCCAAATGCATTCAGCGCTATGAGCCATTCACTTACTCACAAGTCACATTGTTGGATAGACTATAATCGCATTATAGTCTTGATAGGTTTGCTGTCAATACAACATCAGGCAAATAGGGATTGTTGTCAGCATTGTGATGATTTGTATGTGAATGTATTTAGTCATTTATGTTGATGATGTTATGAACAGTATATTCTGGTTGCAGTTGTCAGACAGATATTTTATTCCCTCTATTAGCTCTTTGCGTATTTATTTCCACCCTGTATCTATTCTTTTCTCCGGTAAAGACCCAGTTTTTCCCCCACAGGGATCATTAGAGTTTAATCTAATCTCATCAAATACCGCCATTTAGAACCAAGGTATTTAGTCCTAACCCATTTTGGGCTCATCACATGTTTTTCTATTGTAATAGGCCGTGTGGAATAAACACTGTGAACAAATTGCCGTCAAAGAAGAAAAAGCTCAATAAATAATCATGGATGGCAAATAGTGCTGCATATTTTCTCCTTAAACTTTAAGGATAAAACCTTCCTCCATCTCAGGTGCGCTTGCTCACACCCAAAGTACCAGTTAGGTTTTGCTACCCAGACTGCCTTCTTTGTTCATTTACACGCTCCGGTACAAGCAGCAGCAGGAGGACCAGAACGTAGGAGGTGGAGTGGGAGAAATTCAAGGAATAGGCCGATACTAAGACTGCGAGTTAAAGTGCACGGCTGCAAGAGAGAGAGCGAGAGGGAGATAGCTGCGAGATAAAGACAACTGAAAAGGGTTCTAGAGACGGACAGAAAGAGAAAGCGTAACGCTACCAGAGTGGAGCAGAGATAAAGAAAGAGACAGGCAGTGAGGGAGGCAGGAAAGATGGAGGGACAAAGGGGAAGGAGAGAGGGAGGGGCGAGGGGGAACAACAGTGAAACTCTGGTTGGGTCAGAGACGTTTGACACAGGGGGGGGGGGATTGCTGTGAGGAGTTAGCAAGTGATTTATAGGTAGGTGGCCGGGCGCTCACAGTCAAGAAGCCTTATTCATTCCTCCCCTAATTTAGCTCACCCCAGCCAGACGTGCTTAAGGTAATGGGCACAGCTAGCTGTCTGCAAGGCCACCGGCACCGGCTCAGCCGGGCGAGACCGCTGCATATCGAGGCAACCGGTGCAGGAATGAAACAGATATAAAAAATAAAAAAAACACGTTTCAGGGTTGTTTCTAAATCATAAGTGGCTGAAAAATGTATAAAAAAACTCCACATAAATGTCATTTAAATGTACGAGCGCTGTAAATCTCCCGCCACAGAGCTTTATTAAAGGTATTCTGATGTGCATGTAGAATGTTTTGCGTAGTTGGGAGGTAACAGCTGGAAAGGAGAGAGACGTGATGAAGGAGAGTGGCTCAGGAGAGAGCAAACTTAATATGAAGAATGGGAGTTTAGATGGAGGAAGAAGAGGCAGAGGGAGTGATGGCAGGCAGGAGCGAGAGAGAAATTGAAGGCGGAGAGATAATCAGAGTTGGAGGAGGGTCATCATAGGAGGAAAGGGTATAGCTCAGAGATGAATGCAGTGTGAAAGGGATTCACAGTCAGAGATGCATGCACAGAGTAGAATGTCAGGGGCCTAACACTGCAGCTGAGATCTCATAAGTGATGATTCTCTGGCTTTTTTATTTGAGCCTTTCACTGTAGCTCTCCGCTTATCTGTTCACCTGATTGAAGAGGTTGGCAAAAGAAGTCCCACTGTTTTTCCTCTTTGTTCTCTCTCCTCCCCCTTTTTTTCCCTTCTTGCTCTCCATTTGTCCTCTTGTTTCTTTGATTTGCTTCCTGCCAGAAGGAGAGACAATATTCTGGATGAGCCCAGCGCTGATAAATTGATGCCAGCGGCCGCCCTGTAGTGCAGACTCTTGTTCTGAGTGGCAGATCATTTTGTGCCACGGAGAGTGTGTGTGTGTGTGTGTGTGTGTGTGTGTGTGTGTGTGTGTGTGTGTGAGTGTGAGAGAGAGAGAGAGAGAGAGAGATGTTGGCTGCCTGTCTGTCCTTGCTTGTGGCATCTGTGATTGCAACAGCGAGCCATTTGCATCGATCCATTCTGGAGAAAGTCTCTAGCATCTGGGTGGTTATGTCGTCCATATACGGCTGGGGAGACAGACCACACATATTATACAGGCGTAGTGCTTGTAAAGTACAACACACACACATTTTTTTATGTCCCTTTTATGACAAAAACTTTCCTAAAACCAATTAATTATTTTGGTATTCGTAAGAACCCAGCAGGTTTGTCTTTTTGGTGCAGTGGGAGACAATAATGGATCTGCAATTTAGGGCTCGCAGTCAGAGAGGAAGCTTGGTATTTCGATTACTTTGACTTCAGAAGGCCAGAACAATACCACTGCCTGAATATTATTTATTGCACAGAAGTGCTCATTATACAGATTCTCAAGTGAAAAATAACAGTCTTGTCACAACACTGGAGCCGCCACTAAATTTGCACCTCCATTGTCTTCTTAATTATGATTTAACACAATTAACAACTAGAGATTGCATTAACAGGGTGCCACAGTGTAGACAGATGATTGAGCTTAATCATTTGTAGCTTTGTGTGATTCATATTTCGCAATGTCCGATTTACACATTTGATAAAGCATGTGTGAAGACATATTTAAGTATTAATGAATTTGGATGCATTTTTAATTTGTGGATATCTTGTAAATTGCCTTGCAGACATTTGTGTGAGGTCAGGAAAGATGGGAGTTTGTACATTAAGTCCAAATGTATTCTTTTCAAATGTTGGTGACTGATGGATGAATACTGTAAAATATATTTCAGAATAATGTAATCTGCATTAAACTTTGAACTTGATGAAAAAAACCATATCTTACTCAAATTGTTATGTAAGCAGTGCTCTTAAAGGAAGACTGTAAAAGACACCTTTTCATTGTCTTGAAAACCTGGCAGTTTCTTGAAGGGCTTCCTGCCTCTGTGTCATGCATTATTAAAAGCACATCTTACTGAATATCATCCCTTAGGGTCCACTTATGAAGCTCCATGTCTTTAAGTATAACCAAGGAAGCCATCAAGAAATTGTGGAAAAAAATAAAAGAGGTTAGGGTTAAGGTTTTATCACTGGAAAATAACTTTTTAGGAACTCAATTCCCAATTTCTACACTATGGTCTTGTTAAAGTAGGACTAGCAGGTGTGAGAGATTATTATTATTATGAGCCAAAATAAAAGTTTATTTAAACATTTTAGGAGACTGTCAGAGTGAAAGGGGACAGTTTATTTTATGTGAGAGATGAGATTCTTCTTTGTTGTCCCAGTGCTTCTGTTCTTCCAGTGCAGGACCGAGGTCTCCTGACCGTTCAGTTAATGTACTCTCCAAGTTTCACATAGATTTTGCTCGCTAGAATGACTTTAATGGGTTCCTGAGAGAGACGGGATAACAACAGAGATGAAGGGCAAGGTAATTATAAAGAGTTGAATTAAAGGATTGAACCTAGAAATACGTTACAGATATAACTTAACATTTTTGATGTGACAGTAGAGACCATTGTAAAGCTACTCTGCAATTATTGGTGTGCTTCAACCATCCCCCCCAAAGGTTCTCCGGATTAACAGCAAACTGTTTTGTTTGTACATGCACTCTCGAATGACACACAAGCGTTCTCTGATCTGTTGCACCTACCTGCAGGGACAACATGTGTCCGTGTCTTCCAAAACTGTTGCCAAACAAATCGCTGCCAAAAAAAACGGTTTTATGCTGTGTCAACACTATGGCGAAGGTGTGGTTAGGTTTAGGCACAAAAATGTCTTTAAAAAACATAGTCTTGGGTTGAAATTCGGGACTTTTGTCGCCATGGTTGCAATAATAAATATGTGGTCAACAATAGTGAGCATACTTTCAAAAAGACAACGCCGATTGCCGGTTGCAAACCGGAAACGCACACAGGTCTCCCGTGTTGTGTTGACCCGTCCACTCCAACCTCCTCGCATGTGGACGTTGTCTCTTAATCACATCACCTTTTTTGGGCACTTGCTGAAACAACTGATACTGTGGACCTTCTTGGGAAGACAGTGTCAGCATCCCTAAAGTTCACTTAGTTCAAACCGTGTATTGGCTCTGGTTTACTGCCTGGACTGAACCACTGGAGTATCTGCCTTTGTCAGTCACAAACTGCTGCACAATAAAATCCATTGCAACAAAGGACCTGAGGCAATGTTCATTAAGTCAATCACTTCAGAGCAATAAAAAAAAAAGGATGGGAAGGTGTTCTCAAGCTCAAGTGCTTGGGGAAGGAGCTGAAGTTCTTGTTCCTGTCACGTTGCTTTTGACAGTTTTCAAATCTCAGACTCTTCTTGAGTGCTCGGAGTGACACATTGACAGATTCTGTCTCAATTAGCTGTTGGAAAAAAAAAATCATTGTTAAAGTAGTATTCAGAGTATGAAAAGCAGCACCATTCCTCTGTCACACACGTTTTTTATCCCAAAAATGGTGTCATGTTGAGTCCACGAGTGCTGTTTTCACACCTCATGTAGATGGTGCACACATGCCTCCGTCCACACTCAGCATCTCTTCTCCTCATCCCTCTGTGTGTGTGTGTGTGTGTGTGTGTGTGTGAGTGAGTGAAGACGTACCTCAAAGTCACGTCTGCAGGCCATCTCCCGCTAAATGGCGGCGTTATGAGGCTGCTGTGTCCGGGCATAGTGAATTGGTGTGAAACCAAATGGGAAGAGATGTCAAGACGGCAATCCATTTTGGTGTTAGTGGTGTTGTAGCGTCTCTCTTCTGTCCAGGAGTGGCTCTTCCATTTTGGCATAGATTTGTCTCCTTCGTTCCTTCAAACCAGCGTTGTCTTTGTTGCTTTTGACCGTGTATATTACCTGGCAAAGGGTTGAGTTGATGGTGGTACTGGCGAGACCATTGAAGGTTATTTTAAGGGGATGTATTGCCTTCATTAGAGCAGCTGAAGAATGGCAGGAAATGTTGTAGAGAGGGGTTGACAGGGAATTCTTTCCACTAAGACACAGTACAGTAACTGCAGTATTTCTGCTTTTCCCTATTCGTTGTCATGCCAGTATGCCTCTCTCTGGATGCCCCATCAATTAATCTGTGCTGAAGGCTCATGTATCAGCCTTTAATGGGGAAGCAATGCTCTCGCGTTATGTACACATAAGCGCACACGCAAGCATTTAGTATCACTGGATTGAAAACAAAAAAGCTTTTATGTAGCCAATATTTAATGCATATATGATCTGCGTCTATGCCCATCAAATGTAAGCCGAGCTTATATCTCATCTGGAGAGTGATCACTGTTGACATATTTCCTTAGCTATGAATAAATCCTCTCAAGCGTCACCCATTGCCGATTCTAATCGGCATCTATACTTATTTAAACATTATCTTCACTGAAATGACAGTTTGTAATATTCTGGAATCCTTTGAGGTCACCAGTGTTTGTTCAACACTGTCAAACGATCGCCGTGTCATCGAAGTGTCAGACTACTCCGTAGCCTCGTCTCTCTCAGCGTGCTTTTCACCAATTGTTTCCAAATTAGTTTTTCATATCTCATCTTCTTCCTCTGATTTATTTATTTGCAGAAAAGCTTTGTTGTGAGGAACAAAAAAAAAAAAATAAAAAATGTTGAGTAAGCCTTGCAATGACGGCGCAAGGAATTTGAGATGTGTTTTTTGTTAATGAAACACTTTAGAGTAGAGGATTTGATGATTAGCGAGCACCCTGCAGAGAAAAAGCTGACAAACTAGACAAAAGCAAAGATGCATTAGGTTTATATCCAGACAAGTCAGCTGAGAAGCTTTTGTATTTTTCTGCTTCATTATGAGAGACTCATTTTTCTGTACTGCCGGGAAAGAGAGAGACTTGATGCTGAGGGGGCCTTGTTTGATAGTCATTTCAAAACTTTTTTTTTTTTTTGCCTTGGCATCATTACCACAGGAAGACAAAGGAAGCAAAGTGTGACAGCAGAACAGGAGGAGGAACCTGAATAACATTAGCCATTCTATAATGGACTATGGATATCATAGACTTTAGGGTCATTTCACTTCCTCAACAGACAGAGGACAATGTCACCTTTTAAAGAAAGTAAAAAGTCACGGTTTTCCCGCTTAAAAACAACATGTATATGCTACAGAATGTTGGTGATGCATATACTTAGTTACAATGAATGTGCCCCAAAAATAGCTTTTATTCAGCATGTGTAGAAGTAAAATAACAATCAGGCACCTTAAGTTTGAATCTTAAAGATGTGTTTCTGCTTTCACTGACAGGTCAGTCTTCTCAGTTTTAACAAGCGCACAATTCCACAATGCTAATTTACATAATCCTATCATTTACATCCCGGCTTGCATACACTGGCTTATTTTTAGCCATAGCATCTCCTCTCATCCTCGTCTCCACAATTACATGAGCAAGGAAAATGCATTTTCTGTGTAAGCAGCTCTTTATGGGTCATAGATGAAAAGTGATCGCGGCCAATTAAACAAGACATGATTCCAGGATTATTGCTTCTTCTATGTAAAAACTGTTGAACATAACCGTAAAAAGATTTGACTAGAGAAATAGAGCAACGGAGACCGTTTCAGGTCTGGCTGAGTCGACGCTCCACATTTCGGTGATACAGTTTAATTAATTTGATTAATCTCATTACATTTTTTTACCTTAAGGCTCTCTATCAGCTGGCCGCAAAACTGACTCCGACATCAGACTTATCAGGTGTGTCATTAGCGGGATCCCTTTGGAGGAAAATTATTAATCAGGGAAAAGGGCACAGATGAAGATGTGTGTGTGTGTGAGTACGAGATTGGAGACAGAGCATCTTAAATGCTTTGCTGCTGGAATAATCGTAAACGTGCCCGTGGTGTACCACTGCTGAGGGTTGAGTGGAGCCGTGTTGCACCATGTCCTATTTTAAGCCACATAGCGAGTATTGTTATTATGATCATCACAGCCCTGGCATCCTTCACAACCCAAGGGGCTCCCATTGTGTCACAGGTACACAGCACATTCCATTACCTCCCTCAGCGCTGGCACAAACACGCTATCCATGTTTCCCCATAGAGCACGCTGGCGCTGCGTTAGCCTGCCTGAGTGTAACCTAGCCGGCCCGCTATCGCTCGTCTCATCCGTTACACTCCGTTCCCATTCAATCAGAGCCACACGCCTCAGAGGAGCTGCAGATAAAATTCTCATTATCTTAGCTCACAGAATTAAAGGGACCAGGACTGAGGGGGGGGGGGGGCACACACATGCATACAAACACATGCACACACAATCTGAAGAAGGCAAATCTCACACAAAGAAGTACAGTAGACTGTTATCTCACTCCTGCACACACATACACCCACGTGCACACACACACATGCGTCACACAGGGACTTCTAACTCATGCTGAGTCTCTTATCCTAATTTGTGCACCAAGGGAGGTTTTATTGCAGCAGCAGTTTGTTTCCATCTCAATTCTCTCTCTTAAGGAAAGTCTGCTTCAAATAGATTGTTACAAAGATCTCTGCAGTGGTGTACTTTCAGGCTGTTTGTGTTCCTCTCCCTGTGTGTGTATTTGTGTGCAAGACCATTATCCAAATTTTTGTTCACAGCAGTTTTCACTGTGACACTGTAGTGTGCTGTGAGCAAGTAATTTTGTGCTCCCTATCACCACCAATAAAACTATGCGGTTGCCAAAGTCTGCGAGACAGCGTGTGTGTGTGTGTTTGTGTGTGTGTGTGTACACTTGTAAGTGTGTGTCAATGAAATCCAGCCAACTTTTTTTTCTTCACTTTTTATGAGAATCTCCGTGAGGGAAAGTTAGTGGTGTGTGCGTGTGCGTGTGCGTGTGCGTGTGCGTGCGTGTGTGTGTGCGTGTGTGTGTGTGTGTGTGTGTGTGTGTGTGCAGATATCTCACATCGTGTCAGCGTTTATGCGACTAAATATCTGTATCAGTATCCGGAGCCTGTGTGTGACCCACAGAGCGCGCGTGAGTTCCACGTGTGTGCAAGTGTATCGGCCGTGGAGTGTGTGAGTGAACGTCGCCAGGGGAAATTTCTTCAGCACATGGAAGCCCCATTGTTTATTCATGCTTTCTAAATTGAAGTGTGCATCCCTGTATTCTCCAGGCTGTGCTCTCTTGTGTATAACAGACAGTGAAGGAGGGAGCGAGAGAGAGAGAGAGAGAGAGGGAGGCAAAAGCGGGGAAGAGATACAGAGCCCTCTTGAATCAGATTTCCTTTCTTAAAGGCCTACTCCAGTAACTGCTATTCAATAGAGAAGAAGATAACGAGAGTCATTTGTCCATATTAGAGGTGATTCAGAGAAGTTTTTCTACTTCAAATAAGAGTCCAATCCAGGCTCAAATTCCTCTATGGCTAGCAGGTATTGGAATGACACATACCTCAACAGCAATCTGAAATGGATTGTGCATCGGACTGCTTTCTCTCATGACCCCTCTTCCCAGCATGTTACCGATATGGATTGTTTCCATTTACGATGGCATCGATGCATCGCCTTCCGTTGTCTCTATCGCACGTCATCTCTGAATTGTCAATATTCATGCTGCGCCAAGCCCTTGATTTCGAGCCGGGCTTTTTTTCCACTTGAATGTTCAATCAATTGATGATGGCTGCACTCATCAGTAGTTCAGCGACAGAGCTTTCGGGAGGTGTTAAGTGATGAAAGTGTTCATCGGAATACCATAATATGATTAGGGTTATAAACATCTTTTGGTGCGACAGAGGAGCAGACTCGTCTCATTCGCTGTGCCGAATGCAAATCGAGGGCTTATGATGAATGCCTTTGTTACCGCAGCTGACGTGTGAATTGAATAAATCAGCATCAGCGTAATTTAAAAGCATTGCTTTCACTTGGGGGATACCGAGGGCTCTAAAATATTTGTACCACACTATAAACTGAAGGCACAGCAAGGACAAATTGGCTCCTTTTGGCAAGGCAGCCTCAAAACCTCCTCACATCCTCCCGGTCTTCTATTCATTAAAACAGAAGTAGGTCACCTACAAAATGGCCGCCACTTGGCCACCCTCTCCGTCCCCCATCCTGTCAACATATGCTTCTCTTTGCTTCGGCCAACAAGAGCCTCCTGAATAATACACTCAAACAAAGCACCCTAAAGATAGACCTGCAGGGGATTTATTTGCCCATATTTGGGGCTCTATTCAATTTGCATTTCTTAGCTAATTTATCTTTGCGCCGCCTTTAATTACCTGTCTTAATTGGATCCCTGTAAGAGTGGCGGGATGTCTTCACTAATGTCTACTTTAGAGCCGTGGGATAATTACACAGCCCTTTGCAGAGATGCCGTTCAAAAGCAAGAGACGATGAGTGCGGTGGAGGGGAGGGGTGTACAACGGCGACCGCGCCTCCTTTTTTTTTTTTGTCAGAATTTGCATTGTCCAATTTACCGAGCGTAGCTTTTAATTAGGTTATTCATGTTGCCATTGTTTAGTTCTACGGTGCGAGTGCACATTTCTGTGTGAATTTGTAAGTCCATCGTTGTGTGTATGAGCACCGGCATTTGCTTGTGTTTGCAAGTATTTCTGCTGTATATTTATATGTGCGAGTGTGTATGTGCGCTATTGAGGATCTCCTGTTGAAAGAGCCTTTCTCAGTTCTCCTCGAGCAGTAACCTAAATTCAGACTCCAACTAGCACAAACATGACACACAGGCCCTCATGTTTATTTATTAATTTTCGTTTTTATTGATATTCACCTTTTGAACCCAGTTCAGTCCACCCACACGTGGAAAACTGCAAAGACATGCTCGGAAGAACCGTGCAGTTATTTTATTTGGACTTTATTTCTCATTCCTCACATGCAATGTTTCTTATTTATATGGGCTCATACTCCACATATCTCTGATATAAACAGTCTTCAAATTTGACACTTTGAAGATGTATTAAGAGTTAAAAATGGTGGTCCATGAAGACAGACCACCCCAGAGGGAAGTGTGCTGCACAGCAGCAGGGCTATGGTATGGTATGCAGGAAGACAGAGGCAGGCTGCTCTCATCCTGACACATTTTGGTTTCTGTCACAAATCCCCTTGCCGGTGTGAACAGACCATGACAGGCCCGACCTTTGTCCAACTGACTAACTGACAACCCGCCCGCTCACCCTCTGAAACTTACTTTACCTTTTTGTTTATTTACACTAGCACACATCCAGTATCACGGTGTGCAGAGATGCCAGGTTGTGTTTCCATCAATGCATATAAATATAGTGTTTAGGCCGCTGTATGTTTCTTTCTATTTCATGCATTAGATTGAATGCAAATAAGGCATAGTGAGAATTCAAATATATGGAAAAGAAAAAAAAAGCCTGCTTGACCTGCACGGAAATGTTTGCACCTACAGTAATACAAAACCAGGCATAAGAATGTTGAGCTGTTTCAATGCAAGTAATTTCTCTTTGAGTCTTACCCTTGAAAAAGCATCTCAGCTGCTTATGCGTACTGTAATCATCCTGCCCGCTATGCATACAGTATCTACATTAACGCAGATATTTAACGCAACCAGCCAGCCCGCAGACAGGTGCCATGTTTGTCCCGGAGCATAAATATGTATAAGACGCTGTTGCAGCACTCAAACAATTAGCATAAAAGATGATGGCCGTGTAACGTAAGCACGATTTGCAATGCAGAGGGAGTATATGAAGGTTGCGTGCCTCATCCCTCGTCAGCGCGCTCAACCGCACTCACACATTCTCCTACATTCTGCTTTCCTTCCCTCTCCCCTTTCCACTGTCGCTCCCTCTTTCTCCCTTCCTCGCTAACCTGACAAAACAGATTGACAGGATATTTAGTCTTGATATGCTTTGTCTCGTTTCCAATGTGCTCGGCTTGCACCGTCATGACTCTCTCCTGGATATCTGTGGGAGAAGGGAGTGTTTTTTTTTTCTTCTTTTTCTCTCTAAACAAATCTGGAAGGAAGTGGTTTATAAATAAGGAGAAGTCAAGAGGATCACTTGCAGTGTTCAACTGGGCCGCTGGCGGGACAGCTGGTAATTCACAATAAATTGGTGTGCTGAAGAAAGCCAGCTGCCCTGCAGGGGATTGGGGAAATGTGCGTGAGAAAGAGTGAATGGGAAAGCGCGTGTACACCTTTATGTATGCATGTAAAAGTCCTCACAATCCTCCGGGAAAGCGACTAATCCGAGCGCGTATCAGGAGTGGATGCACACTGAGTTGGAAGTGTGTGTGAGTGTCTCAGTTTGCTGGGGTTTGATTTCTGCTTTAGATGTATTGATTCTGTCAGTGCTCCAGAGGCATGCAGGCGCTTGCTAGGATCACACCTCAGCTTTACAGAACAATGGGCAACTGTGAAGCTCCCTGTTGAATGTATACACACAAATACCAATATACTGTACACGTCACACTCTTGAAATGACTCGCACACTTTTTCACCGTCTTAAACTTTCTCTACCTACGCCAACCACAAACAAACAACTAAAGGAAAGACAAGATCTTGAATCAACGTCACTTGTCACCTCATCAATCTTACATTTCTGTAGAGTAGATGGAGCAGTGAAGTGAAGTATGACAGGACTGTAGTATAGTGTATATCATGACTCCTGCTGGTTGGTTTTCACTTGTCTTCAAACACCTTAATAATTCCTGTTTGGTGTACACAACTATTAAATATATGTGATTGCAAGAGATGAGTATCTTTTGATGCCTCCGCACCAGCGACACCCGTGGCCAGAGGCTTCATGTGTTCGATGAACGTAATATCTCAGGAGCACCTGGAGAACAACTTCATGAAATCTGGAACAAACGTTCAGTCGGATTCAAGAATGAACTGATTAGAATTTGGTGATCAAAGGTCGAGGTCCCTGTGACCTCACCAAAACAATATGTTAACTATGACTATTCCACACAAATATCTCTTAGGATAAAATGATGAAGTGATGACATTTTAGACAAACATGGATGTAAACTGCAGCATGACTGTTTGCTGGGGGCACACAACCATAAGGCTGTAGTTGTAGTTTATTCTACTAATGTCCTTCACCACAGAAAATGCATTTGGGATATTTCTTATGTCTACTGTAAGATAGTGGCACTGCTGTAATCTGGCTGTAATTAATTACAAGAAAGAATAGCCTGTCTTTTTTTTCCTTATCAACATTCAAAGATGCAACATCGATTAATTCTAATGTTATAGAACATGATTTGGGATGCAGTACGTTTGCAATAACAACAAACGCTATTTTTTTCCTCCCATCCTGACACAGGAAATCATTTGTCGTTGAGAAAATATGTCGAATCATTGTCTCCTTTTGGATTGTGGCCAGAAGGTTTTCCATGGTTCTCCTCAGCAGCAGATGAGCTCCCAGTGGGAAACTAATTTAGTGCTCACACCGTACGTAGACAGGCTCCCACCAGGCTGTCTTTATTATTGGGTGTATTTTCTCTCCCTCGCTCACTCTCTCTTCTCTCAAATGCTTCGGCGGTCTCCAATCTGCCTCTTTCATTCTTCTCTTGCTTTTTGTCTTCTTTTGCAACTGTTCTCGTCATGGTGTGTTGCATCCATCATGCTCAGAAAGAGTGTTTTCAAAGCTATACTTATCAACACTCTTTTTCTCCTTTTTGTCAAACCACAGTATTTATGTCTTACTTCACTTATCTCGTCCCTTCTTTACATCTCTGTTCATCTCTCTGCTTCTTATTTTTCCATCCCGCGGTAGCTCCACCCACCATCTCTCTCCCCGTTCCTCTCACTTACTCGGTAAGCAGCTTGGGTTTTTAAACTCTAGGCTATGGCAATAGCACACTGCCCATCTGTCACGGCAGAGAGTTGCCATGAAATGGCCAACTCCTCAGCATCGCTGTGTGATCTTCTTATGTGCTGTGAGCATGGCACTCGCCCATCTCCCTTTGGGAAGAGTGAAAAAATAAATAAAAAATGTCCCCTCCTCACCCTGTAAGGCAAAGAGAGACTGTCAGATTTCGACTGAGCAGTGAGGGGATGGGCTTTCTCATCCTCTCAGACTCGTGCTAGAGGGCACAGCTTAAGGGGAGCATGTGGCCCACGGTTATGGAATTATAAGAAAGACGCCCAGCACATCAGGTTAAGTCTTTGACAGAGGATTATGGGTAAACCGGAAGTGTCCTTTTGCCACAAAAAAAGTTTAATTTCCTAGCTGGCAGGCAAACTGATTAAACTGAACTGTAAACCATGAAGAACTGCACCCGTACATAAATAATTTCAAAGCACACCCAGATACACATTCACACAAAGACCCATCTCAATGTAAGATGTGTCAAGTCTCACAGCAGATAAACTGCTGGGTTTGTCCCTGTGAGAATAAATCTTTCTGTTTACGTATCCACCCTCAGCTGACAATTTATGGTTTATTATGACTTTCCAGTTTACTTCTACCCACTACTTACAACGCCAACAACACATGATTACCCTCTCATGCTTGACCGCAATGAATTGAAGTGCATGCGGATAAAATGAGTCAGAAAGAAATTTAGTGCCCTAATTTTTCTCCATCGGTACGAACGTGATTCACAGCTGGAATTCTGCACCATTTAGATGAGATGATTATTTGGTTCCTACTTGCTTTCGTTCACTTTGCGTGGGCACCTGGGAAAGAAAGAAAACAGCTTTGTTTGATCGCTGAAGGAGGTGGAAATTGATAAGAGTGAATTAAATGAATGACTCAAGACAATTGCCTATTTGAGGCTCGGAGGCTTCCCAGAGTTCAAAGTTGGCATGTTTGCAAGGTCGCTTTCCATTTTCCATCTCTGTAACCGGTGGCTTATTCAAGGAGCCTAATAGAGTGTAAATTGTTTGTCCAGAGAAATTGGATATAAACACATTCAGTAAACTCTGAATCATGTTCAAATCACATTATATGCAGTAGTTTAGAGAGCTGGCTAACATGGAACACTGATAATGTGGCTTCTGCAAAATGACCACTTTGCTTTAGTATACTAGCGGCAGACAAATATCCACATTTTTTTTATCAATTTATTCAAGCTGATATTTACACAAGGTCAATAGCATTCCAGCTCCATACTTTGGATGCCATTGACCTTTACATCAGTTTAAACTCTACATTGAATTTTATCATCAGGTACATTGCAAATCTGCCCTGGAGATGCAGTCTTCATCTGTTAGCTGCTCCATAATTTATAATACTTGTCTTGCCGTGAACTGTGGCTGCATCTGGTGTGTAATCTAGGGAGGATCGATGTCTGACAGCTGAAGTCGGGACAGAATACCTGTCCTGTCTACCCCTCAGAGGTCCGGTGGGAAATACGGAGGAGACATTTTGAAACTGCAAATAAAATTTGTTGGCACCTTAATCAAAATGTCAGCTTGTTCCTCTCTGCCCCTCTATCCCTCCCTCTAATTCTCTGCAATAATATTCTCTCCAGTAAAGCTCGGCATACTGTAAGTGATGCTTAGCTTGTACACCTGTGAGTCAGACACACTTCTGGCAGAAGTATGCCGTTTTATATGTTACAACCATGCAGCTTAGAGAGGCATGAGTGCTGAAGGCACCACTCAAGGGCAGATGTATGCTTAAAGTATGGTGCCAGGCTATCGGCTTTAAAGAGGATAGTTCTATGTCAGACATGCAGTACAAACCTTGAGCAAATGCAGGGCCAAGAGGACACACTTCTCTGTGAAAATAGAACTAGGGCATTGGAATTTCCTACCGTAGTCCTTCTGAGGCGTTTTCCCCTGTGACATAATTTGGTTCTGATGAAATACGAAAGGCCTTGTGCGCCTCCACACTTTGTTAGCATTGTTCAAAAGCAAAGAATATCAGGTGGACTGGCAAGTTTGGGGAATTGGAGCTCTGCTTCTGCAGCTTCAAAACTCACGAAGAAAGCCGTACCTTGAAGCTAGAACCCATACGCTCAGCCTCGTTGCTTTGTTGACAGTTTCATATGTTAATCACATTTTTTTCTTTTTTTACCTGTGCATTTGTGTGCTGATGCCCGGTTTAATTGATTTCCAAGGATAAATTCTGGAAAATCTCCACAGAAAGTTGTTGCTGTTTACTCCAACAAAAGTCAGAGCTGTGTATAGTAATGTCCTGCGAGTTGGTGTTCTGTAATGCGTCCAAGCTTGGCAAGGTCATGTCTGTTGTCTTGGAAGAATACAGGATGCACAGTTGCAGAGTTAATGTTGTAAGATGGACAAAATGTTTACCCTTTTTTAGAGTTGTGTCGTTTAATTTGGTGATAATATCCTTCTGTTCCTTTTACTGTCCGCCTGGCAGTTCGGTCTGGCTTCGTCAATGGAAAAAATAGAAAAACGAAAACATACTCCAACATAATCCATACTTACATGGCTGCTCAAGACTAAGCTGTGCCTTTGCCATAAATGGCTTCTTTTCGACACAATAACAGATGAGAACGCTTTTCGTTTGTAGCAGGATTTCCTGAACCAGATTTTCTATCTCTAAAGCCCCTTAATGCTTCCTGCCATGTCTCTGTTTCAGCCCTTGTTGGCAAAGGGCTCGCACTTTTTAGCTGCAGGCCACACCACAGTGCAGCCGTTATCTTCACAGTTCCCTGATCAGGCCCAATTTCAAGTGCAGCCACATTATGAGATGCCATTTGTTTATTGCCAATTGTCTGTCCTGGATGCAGCGCTTTTAAAGTGATAAAAATGACAGGAGCGTAGCCAGTAGGATGCTGAATGTGTCTCCTGGTGCACATTGGGCATGTAATTACCACACTTATTACGTTGGCATCGTTTTTATTTATTTTATTGGTCTAAACTTTGGTCAGACTTTTATGCTCTTAACAAAGAAATCTGGTGTCATTTTGGTGTTTAACAAGGTCACAGGGACAAAAGAAGCAGTCTCTTATTCATTCAGAGAGATCTGGACTCATCCACATTACATTTTTTTTGTCTCTCATCCCCTCGGTGTATATAAAAGTCAAAGGTCGAGTGACATGAACATGCTGTGAGCTGATGTCACATTAAATATTTTCTGGGCCTTGAAATTCAAACTTAGCGTTGGCAGCCCTTCACCGACTTTTAAGCAGCCAATGTGCGCCCAGGGAGGCAAACTTGTTTTATTTGGCTAAGGGTTATCTTTTCGTCAGTGTAAGCCAGCATTGCTCTGGGTACTAAATTCTTGTTTAGTATACTTGGAGTATTCCTTGTTGGTGTGCCTTTCTGTAAACACTTGTAATCCAAGTTATTTAATGTAGAATTTGAGATCTATGTTTTATGACAGTCCCTGCCTGATAACCCTTTATAGCCCCTTGTTCTATACTTCTCTCTATAATTCTTGTTTGAGATCTTGTTGATCTGGGGACCTTTGAATAACGATGGCTCCAACCTGATCCCTCTCAAAGCCCAATTTACTATGTAATGAAATTATATGATCCTACTACTGGGTGCTCCCTGATTGCATATGTTTTTTGTCTTCATACACTGTGCTCCACCACACCTTTTTTCTGTTGTGTAAGTGTGGCATCCACTTGTATACTTCTCACTACTACATTCAGCACTTTAAAGCTTTAGCGAACAGGGGGCGGAGCCTCTACCACCAGGGTGTGCACAGCTGTTCTGCATACAGTGATTCGGCTTTGATTTGATTGTTTCTACACCTGACATCCCAGCTGATCCATGTATCCTCTGGTGACGGTCCTTTGGACCCAAAGCTAAAAATAATGTGTTCTCTGCAGATTTAAGTGTGTGGACATCTATTCTACCAGCTTGTTCTTTAAACACCTCACATTAAATAATATTGTTGCAATATCCAACTTTTTCCCTCCAGATGCCGATTCCTGTACTTAAACCTAATCTCCCCGTACTAAATACGTCATTTATTTGTGATTCTCTCCAAGCAATACTACTTTTTAATCTTCTTTTACCTGCCAACTTCTAGTGTGACTGTAGAGTAGCGGGGTAACCGACCATGCCCTAATATGTGGGCCCCCCTCCTCTCCCTCTTGTCTCTTCTGTTTGCTCTGCTCTGCAGTGTTCCTTCCTCTCCATCCAAACTAAACGTCCTCACCTCCCTACTCTCTCTCTCTCTCCCTCTCTAACTCTCTCCTGTCTGCCATGCTTGGGTAGCTGCTTGCGTCCCCCATGGGGGGGTCCATCAGCCTGCGTTGCTGAGCCCTGACTGGGCATCAGTGCCTGGATTCCTCAGCGGTAGAGTTCAGGTATTATCTGTTAGCACAGAGTTGCCCCCCTAGTCCCACAGCTGCATGCCCAGTGAATAAATAAGGAGACTGTGTCCTGAATCTGCTTTATAGGGACTAGGAGCGCGGGCCAATACCAAACAGAGGTAGATGAAGTCCGAAATGATGGTTGTTTGGAGGTGCATTCGCTTTAGCAGTTAAATGTAGCATTTATGAAATGATTATTGCACAGTGGATGATACTTTTATAGGGCTTTCAGACTGTCCCATGTTGAGATGTTGATGATCATGATGATGATGAGATCAACTAAAACAGCGTGTTGCATTTTCATTTTTTTTCAAGTCAAATATTCTCAATGGAAAGGACGTTGGCTTTAAAAATATGAAGAAAAAAATATGTAATAAGAACATGAAACCAGTATGCTGAAAGGGAAGCGATGTTATAAGAACATAAACTTAAAATGTGATGCCTTTTCTTCCGTTTGATGACTTCACAGTGCAATGACCCAATTTTCCAATAAATCATGCCAACCTTCCCGCACACAAACACATACACGCACAAGGTGCCATCCGGGTGAACCACACCCCTTCCAAAAATATGCTAGCAAACCCAACAGCTAAGCCTTGCTTTACTTGATTTTTACTAGAAACCAAGTAGACGTAGAGCTGGCTCGTCCTTCAGTCAAATAATCGTTGGTTCGATCCCCGGCTCCTCCAGTCCATGTCAATGTGTCCTTGGGCAAAATACTTAACCCCAATTTGCTCAGGTCGGCTGTGCTTGCGTTGTATGAATGGTTAGATAGTCCTAAGGGGGCAGATTGCTTCTTGCATGATAGCCCCTACCAGTGAATGACATGTAGCGTAGAGCACTTTGACTAGAAAGGCGTTATACAAGTACAAGTCCACTTACCGTATAGGGTTGGGTTCCATTTTCATATTGTCCACTTGTGGGTACTCCAGATTGATGATTGGCGATCCGATTTCCAGTGGGACGGAGATGTGGAATAATGAGAACCTCTAAACTATGCGAATAAACATTGTAAAATAGTGTGACCGTTTTATTTTCAATATCTAATCGTAAAAAAGAGATCTACTAAATAACGTCTCCTCTATTCAAACAACGGCTCCCTTTTTAAGTCTTTGTGTCTGTGCTTGGTGCGACTTAATCGCAGCATCGTTGGCCTTTGTAGTTTTGAAGTTTCAAGGCTTCATTCATGACGTTGACATTTGAAATATTATTATCATCGATAACCTACAGAAACATTGCTTGCAATAGTCCAGCTTCTCGTCCTCTCTCGCTGTCACTCTCTCTCAGACACGCGCACAGTGAGCGGTGCGGCGCTGGTCTCTGTAATTGTCTGTCCTCAGTCAAGGTTTATTGAGAAAAGATAGATGTAATCATTACCATAAAGTTCTCAACGTGTTTTTATCTCACAAGATATTCTGCTTTAGTCCATTTGTTGGTGTTAAGCCTTTCAAAAATCACATTTTTGCTGCTGTCAACAAACTGTCTGCCGCTTGGTACAGTGTGAGGTACACACCTGTATTAATAGGGCGGTCTAGCAGCAGTCTAAAAGCATTTTAAATTACATTTATAGAACCACAATAACACAATCATATTTCACCCACTCTTTTAGATAACATCATAGAATATGACAACTGACATTCAAAGATTTAATCAAAAACCTCAATCAAAGCTTTGAATATTAAAAGAGGACATTTGATAGAAACCCTTTCCATGATGTTAATTACTTCTATGGAGCGCAGATCAAAGTTTTGCTCAACATGCATATGGAGAACAGAGTTGCAGGGCATCAAATCAATGGAGAAGAGACGGCAAATTGGTTTGTAATTAACGATTTCAAATTCAATCCTCACTTGTGATGTTTAACAGGGCTCAGCAGGCTGAAATACCGCTCGACAACATCTCTAAATGCACAGTAGGGCACAGATTCCAGAGATTATTTTTTATAACCTTTTAGTTAGCGTAAGAAAAACAGTCAACAATCATCCTTTCAATCATCAATATACGATCTGATCGCCAATCGGCACAAGCATATAGCAGAGTATATTGCAATTCATCTGCTGCTGCTGCTCTTGACCCAGAGCTAAAACCTAACAGGGTTGCCAATACTTATAACCTTGCTGTATTAAAGCAACAGTGCAGTGGAAATTCTAAATAAGCAGTGTAGTAGAAAGGTCTTAATCAAAAGCTGCCCTTCCTCAGACCTTGTCTGGTACCTTGCACTCTTCCCACCGTGCTGATACCATCCCGCTGTGCCCAGCTCCCCTTGACCCACTAAATCCACAGAGGCAACACTCGCACACATTTGAAGGACTCTTAGATGTCTTTCATACTATTTGGCTGTATTGAGCTGAGCTGAATGCATTGAATTTGCTTTTAGTTTAGAAAAAAAAAGGTGGATCGAAAACAGCCAAATGTGTGTCCTCCTACTTTTTAGTCCAAAATGCATTCACATTAAAAAAAATATGATGTATTTGATGTGTTTGGACCATAGACTGTATATAAGAAGTGAGTGTAATTACTGTCACTTCACCCATTGTTGGACAACCGTTCTTGAGTTTGGCATTTTGATTAGCTAGACTAATTCGTTGATTTAATTCACAGATATGTAAAAAATTGTTTCTCCACAAAGAATCACCAAAATCGCCACATTATATCTTGTGTTTACCAAATATGTGTTCTTAAGTCTCTTGGAAGTAAGTCATTAATAAGCATGATTAACAATTACTAAGTCCAAAAAGATAGATTAGTCGACTAATCGACTACGAGGGGGTAGCGCTACTTGAAACTAGCGATTTAGTCCATAAACTCATGAGGAAAATGTTTACTGAGGTACTAAATCAAGTGTGAGGTCGGCTCATTTTCTCAAAGACTTTTATACAGAAGACTTCTTTTTGCAAGAGGAGTCGCCCACTGATGGCCATTTGAGAGATAGCATGTTTAAGGCATTTCCACATTGCCTTCGCTTTTCAGAGCCAGAGGTTGCCCTTTTGATTTGGATATTTTGAAAATGTACAGAAAAATCATATTTTGCTTTTATTTACCTGAGATTGTCCCAGATTCATTTCCACGTGATAATTCATGTTGTCCCCTGATTGATTCCTACAAGTCTGTGTGTTCTGGTAAAACATTTAACATGGTCCATCACATTTATTTATATTTACGTGATTTCGCTAAACATCTCTGTCATTTTGACTAAACCACCGCATGCCATTTCTCTCAACATGGAAAAAAGGTTGGAAATGATCCAAAGAAATGCCTTCCTCGCCGTTTTCTCTCCTCCTGCCATCCTGAAAAATTATATTTCATGCATGATAAGCCCCAGCAAATGATAGTATGTTTGTATATCATCTGTTTGTGGTGTGTGCTCAGATCATAATGACGGATAGCTCCTTAGAAATGCCAAGGCGCTCTCTGCTCGCCTATTCTCCAGGCTAAGGGATTTTTCTAACAGATTCATCTGCGGGTGTCAGCTTGTTGGCATTGATTGGGTCTAATGGGCTTTACGTGAAGATAGAAGTTTGTTTGGTAAAATTGCAAATCCGGGCCGGCAGTTTATGTTTACTGCTTGCCGAGGAAGAGTGTGAATAGTTTCCTTGGGGAAATGAAAACAAGAAGTATCACGAAGGGTGTAATTTTCTCAAAGTTATTTACATCATTTTAGACTTCTCGAAACATGCATACGTCTCTATATTTTTCAGAGATTCTGCCTTAAAATGACACCCCTCATCATTCAGCAGCGTGTATGAGGCTATATGCACATTCCAATCTTCAACCTGCTGAGTTGAAAATGCTTCTTCCTTCAAAATGATCAGTGGACATTATCTCACCTGACTTAATGTGCAGAGCTCAGCTCAATTAAGGGTGCATCCCATTTTACCACATTAACCAGATAGTACACCTCCCTGCTTATGAGACGTCATTAAAACATTCACCTTCACAGGTCAATAAAGACTTTAAAGCCCTGTAAGAATGCTGAAGGCTGGTCTCTGTAGGCTCACCACTCATTGACCACTGGTTACACACACACATTCTTACTCAAACAACACACAATTATACTAGTCTATCTGGGATCAAACTCAACCGTTTTAGCTCCCAATGGGAGGCTGTCCATTAGGCAAACAGGTTGATCTCATTAATACTGCTTGGGTCAATGAAGTATACGATCGGTGGCTCTAATGACTTGACTTCTCATCTGCAATGCAGTAAATTATGGCAGATCTGATTTAAAGCCATAGGCTGCAGAAAATGTAGATTGACTCCCTCGCACTGACTCAGTGTGAAGAATGTAACGGAGCTCTCTCGCCTTCAACCGTCTCCTCCATAATTCACTCAAACAGTGTGTCGCGATGTATTTTTTATTTTCATCGCATTTTTTTATAATCACTAACGCTGATGAACGGTGTCCCATGAACATATTTAAGATTATGAGAAAATCATTTGATGTATTAGATTTTTTTTTGTTGTTGATGACTTACAGTGCCGGGTTATCTTCCTGACAGTAATGCTCGTGTGCGTTTTTCATCATATTATTATATGCCAAATGATAAGCGGCTTTACAAGTCTTCTGTCTAGTGTGATATTAAAATTCTCAATATTGGCAGCGTGCAGGACCGCAGGTGTGTGTGTGTGTGTGTGTGTGTGTGTGTGTAGGCAAAGGATTCAGTGTGTGTTTATTCACATTCAGACCTCCTGTGATTATTTTTGTGCACTGATATAATATCAGACCAGGTATGCATGCAGGTAGTTTAAAAACCAACCAGTCTATCGTCTTCTCTCTGTACGATTGCTGCATATATGCTAAGCCGGTTTGTGTGTAAGCACGTGTCCCACCGGGTTGTGACACCGGGGAATCCATCAAGCTTCTTTGCTTGTTTTGCGTGTCTGGGCACCGACTAATCAATCACCCCTACCTTTGATGTCTAACCTTGGTCCAATTGCTGCACTTCCCCATAGGAACGTCTAATTGATCTGAATATATCAAAGAGACATTGTGACAGCACTCCCAGAAGGTCAATGGTCATGAGCTTTGATCCCCAGACACATATGCAGATCACGTAGGGTGTTAAGTTGGGTCCATGATTCTACGCTTGATATTCACCTCACATGCATCCCATGCTGACGTTTTAAGAATTCTCTCAACATCTGCGCGTGGCAACTATGGTTTAGTTAAGATTAAGGGATAAGGGAAATTGTTATGGCAAATAAACTATGCTCAGGGTTTATTAGGTAGATCGGCCAACTAAAATATTTGGGTAGGGTTAGAAAACAACTCTAGTTCTGGTTAGCAAATACGCAAACTTCAATTGTATTAAAATCAGATATGCTACATACCCATCCTCCACACCGACCTCCAGATCCTTACTATTTTCCTCGCTTCATAAAGGGCATAATACCTCCCGAAATTGACATTGAACGCTGGCATTGGTAATACATTGTGAGGTGCCGAATTGTCCAATACAAATTTAATTTCTTGAGATACTTGGCAAGAAAAATCTATGTGGGTTCTGCCACTGTGTGTTAGGGACAGGAACTTAAACTGAAAATGAATTTTGAACTTCAACTATGTGTTTTTGTCCAATTTATTGAGCATGTTATTTTTTTAACTAGCGAGAAACCGTGGCATGCAACACATTTTCAAGATGACTCGATGACTCGATTTTGTGGCTCCTCCTACTCTTCTTAGAGCTCCCTTTCACACTTTTGATTCCTGTCCAATGGGCCTGACAAGCCCTGAAAAGAGACCCCGCTAATCTCTCCTCAAGCGTCAGCACCCTCCTCTGTTCTGCTTCTGAAAAGATGCTGTTTATCTGACCAAAGCTCTCCGCAGTGCCATTTACGCTGTGGGGTGCTTATCGACCATGAGATAATTCAAAAAGCCCCTCAACTAGCTTCTTGTTCATTAAAAGTTTCCTCAGACTCCTCTTCAAAAGTGCATCCATCTGTCTGGTAAGAGAGACGATGGATGTGAATGTGAAGAGCGATGTGTGTGTGTGTGTGTGGAGGGGGTGAGGACATTATCTCTCGATCTGAGTCCTTGTGTTGTTGCCTTTGATTTAATTTCCTTTGACGCTCCTCCTCTCGTCCTGTTCCTATCCCTGATGGATTGGGTCTAGGGCCTCGGTTTAAGATTTGTTACCCTCTTGCTTGAGTTGGCTCGTTATTTGATCAGCTTTGTTAACTCTGATCAAATATCGATGGTGGATGTTAAAAGGGTGTCTGTGACCTAGATCTTCCACTACTTTGCTGCTGTAGACCTGACCAGCATTTACAGTCAAAACTTTGACTTTAAGGACGTTGTTTTGCATCAATTTCACTTAGATCCACTGTGTTGCATTTGATTCTAGTGAACCAAGACATCAAAGTGACCTGAACATTGCCTCTGAATTTAACTAGAGGTTCTAGTCCAGTGACTCAGTGCACTTTTAAAGGCTTGGTTTTTTATGACCTTGGATTCCTACCATATTCTAATGCCAAACTGATATTTGTAGCCAATAAAACAAACAGTCTGAGTAGCTTCCAAGCGGACAGTACTTCAAACCACCACTTCAGATTAGCTCTGAGTAATGCTCAAGGAAAAAAAAGCGAGGAGAGGAGTTGAGAGATTTATGCTTTTCATGTGGCCATGTGTTTAATTTATCAATAAAGCTGTCAGGCCTCCACTAAACTGGGCGGGTGTGGCCTGGCATTAATCAACACCCCAGCATCAATCTGATGGTCCAGAGCTGCCGTAGCAAGGTTGTCCCTAAGCCGAAATTTGATGACGGATGCCGATCCTTCTGAACAAGACACGATCTGAGAGAAACATACTCGGGCTACCTACAACTATCTATAGCGAGAGGAGAGACTGAAAAACATGTTCAAGTGGAGGGACTTCCTCCCCTGGTCCACTGTGTTCTCTCTCCTGTTAACAAGCAGGTAATTATGGATAGTGGTTTGGGCCATCCGTCAGGGGCAGGCAGCGGGCAGATTGATACCAGCAGAGCTCCATCCTGTTTTCGTCTCCCTTGCTTTTAAGATCCTCAGGACGTGATTTGGAAAATGGCAAGCTCCGGCCCACTCATCCATCAATTTCCGGCTTGTTTCCCCAGTGGAGAGAACCAACATAACCCTCCTTGGGAAGACTGTTTGTCAAGGGGTTCTGGGAGAAGTGGAGGAAATACACACTTACAGTACAGAGACAGAAAGAAAGGATGCTGCTGCTGCTGGTGGTGGTGGTGGTGGTGGTGGTGGTGATGACGATGATGATGCTGCAAGAGGAGAGGGGGAGGTGAATATGGAATTAATTAGAAGACAAAAACCAGTTGCAATTCGGTTAGCTTAATTACTAGCAGTATAGTAGCAAGATAATAACTTCCTCTATCTTTCATAAGTGGATTTGGACCAAGCCTTCCAGATAGTTGTAATCGATACAATGTCCAAGGCGCTGCTTTTAAACAATAATTGGGTTGTCACACGGCTGTAGACGGCGAATTGTAATGCAATGGCCAGTGTCAAGTCAGTGTGTGTATGACAGGATAAGCTTCTTACCTGTTAAAGCGTTCATGTGAAAAATAATTAAGTCTCAGTGAGTCAGAAAACAAACAGCTTTGGCACAATTTTCAATTAACAGAAAGCAAATGAAACATTGTCCATCTGCTTCTTACCACCTCAACGCTACTGTTTCGGAGCTCTGCTGTCTCCAAGGCAACAGGTTGCAGCCTCACCATGGAGGCTGGAGGGACACAAGGGAGTGAGGGTTGATGAACAAACTGCACTTGAAAGCCATGATGTTTGTGGATAATCGGCCACAATCGTTTGGAGGTTTTGATTTCTTTTCTGATCCAAAATCATCATTTTTGATTCGATACTTGTTTACCTAATTTATTCAGCATCCGTCATTGCGGCGTATTAATTTCCTCGTCAAATAATGCAGATACAGGGACAACATTGTTTACTGGCGCGGCTCGTTAGCTCAATGTGAGTCTTGGCATTCTCTCACATTTCACGCCTTTGTTGAATGTCCTTTTTGTCCTTGTCAGTGTTGCTCGATTGATGACCAAGACAATTATAAGCCAGTCAATCAACAGCTCGCACATGAAACCCATCTGAGGAGCTCCTGAGATCTATCTCATGAATATTGTATGTGCATTGCTGTCACCATGTTAAAGCTCCTTTGCACAAATATTACCGCGGGTGAATTGTTTTGACACCGGCCTGTCATTTTTCTGACTGTTATTTTTTTTCTTTTCTTTTTGACATCTCTTTCATTCTGTAATCTGTCCTCGAGCAAGAAAGCTGGGGGAGGAGGATGAGCGAATGAGAGAGAGAGTAAGGACGATGGACTCTGCTTTGCCACCCCATGAATCACCAGTGGGGAAAGAAGTTGAAAGACTGACGGCAATTTAATTAATCGCAATATCTGGAGCTCCATAAGCGAATATTGGATTTTCAATTTAGGACAGAAGTCCGTGGTTGATAGACAGGAATGCATTGCAGCTCAAGCTGAGGCCCAGTTCCTCTGAAAGTGCTGGCAGGTATCGATCAGTTATCATTTACATATGCCCTTAACTTTGCCAGCCATCAAAATAAGTCAACAACCCAGCACTGACATGGGAGAGTGAAAAGAAACCAACAATTCTGTGGATGTCACGACGGCCCCCGCATGTCTCGATAACATCACACTCAATTTCACAGTTTTTCTCTCTGCGTGGGGCCCTCCTCTGCCAAATAGATGTGATGCACAGGCTCTGTAAACTTAACTAAGCCCAGACACAAGTGTTGGCCAACACCCAAGGGGAGCCATGTCCAATTTTGCACTTCATAGCTAATGAGCTTCACAGATAAGGCTGTATTCAGAATATCTAATAGTCTGTCATGAAATAACTTTGTACTTTATGCAGACAACAAGCTGTAGTAAGAAAAGCAAAAATCGAGACAAATACTACATGGTGCAATCCAAAGGAATATGCCAATAGCTATTGAGAAACAATTGATAGTTTTGTTTTAAATGAGGCTCGATCTGTTTGGTATAATGGACTGTAGTCCTTTTTTAATCCCTTCGTTTGCACTATAAAAACCTTGGGAAAATGCTTAGAAATTCCATTGATCAAGCACAGTCAACACAGAATGTATCTTTCTTCCCTCCCAAAAATAATGGAGTCCTCATTGTAGTGACCAGTTTACCTGTCAAAGAGCTAAGTAGAACCGAAGGCCTCTTGTGTTTTTATTTGATTATATTTGAGGTTGTTTCCCACCAGCTAGTCCCCTTGCACTTGTCAAACGCTTCATGAAATCTGCATTTAGAGTGGATCTCAGAAGTATCTTCGCTGATGACAACAATCCTTACTCCAAGAACACAGCAGACCTCCTAATGGCCACCAAATAATTCACCCACCTTGAGGTATGGGAAGTGCTTGCTATACGAGTGCGATTGCGGTGATGATGAGGCATGACAGCTAAGTTCAAAGTGGGAATCATGTCAGAGGGCTTGTTCCGCAACCTTCTTGTTGCGGAGTCCTTCCCTTCAAACTTTTGCCCCAGTTTAATCATTTTATCGCGTACAACTCTAGTTATGCAAGACTACTGCAGAATAGGCTGACAACATAGATGATCGGCATGTTCTATTGCTTTCATAACCTCAGAAAGTAGAGTGAAAAATAATGATGTACTGGATTATAGAGTAGATAATGTGTTGCGTGGGTATCGGCGCCAGTCGTCCCATTAATGAAAACCACATGAGCTCATGGGGGACGTATGTATAGCACAGAACAGCACTTAGCGCATGATTATGCAAATGTTTCACAATCCCTACATTGAAAAGACAACATTATGTTATTAAAGGTCTCCTGATCAATAAAGGAGGCATCTTTTCATTCACGATGCGGCCGAACTCGCCCATGCAAAGCCGCGTATTTTCAACACTCCTATGAACATGTGTAATGTAAAATGTCTGTCATTCATTTTCATTAACTCCTATAAATGAGGCTGACATCTGCTGTATTAGAAATGTAATTATCAGAATACATAAATATGTAATTGCTGCCACCTGCATAATTGATGTACACTAACGCACAGTGTTGAAGGTATGAACCTCCACTTAGCGGGCGCATGCCACCTGAACAATAGGTGGGCTCCTGAGTGATAATTGAACCCACAGACGATTCCCGGGCCTGGGAAAATGTTAATCACAGAAGATGGAGCCTTCATTAGTAGGCTCATCCATAAAAGCACCATTCATATCTGTGAAGTAGGGAGAAGTGGCCGGAGAGAGAGAGGGAACGAGAGACATTCCCAATATAAGAAGACGTGAGGGATAGCCCCTAACGCTTCCCCAAGCTCACATTCCTGCTGGGGGATCGGTAGAGAGAGAGAGAGATGACCTCAAATTCACACCAAGAAGTGAAACACCAAATCATGCATGCACCAGGGGGAAAATCTAATTATATTTGAGTCATCTTTATGGTGATTAATATGTTAGCTAATGCATGATACATGACATTGCAACCAAAGGACGGACAGTTTGTGCTGAAGAGATGTGGCTCTGTATCTAAATGCAACTATAAGAAACGGGGCCACGGAATCTCTCCGGTTCTCAATTAATCATGCCTTGCATTAAACTAATGTCACTCCATCTGCTTGATAGTTGTGCTGGTAAGCATTTCTGAGGCTTTTGCAGAAATCTGCAAGGAGCCCTAGGTTATGAATGTATGCATGCTTGCAAGATATTATCATTGAGTGCGGAAGGAGGGCATGTACAGGGAAAGGAGACCAAGGTAAATATTTTAGGTACATTTTTGTGGACATGGATGTCGTAGAAGAGCCTAATCTCAGCTGGCCATTCCTGAAAATATGGATATACACATTTGCGTTACCACAAACACTATGCCACAATTACTTAGATGTTTTTTATTGAAGAGATGAGAGGATGTGTGTAATGATTGTACAGTAGATGATGCCTGAAGGGAATGATGATTCAATGAAGGTGTTTTTTTTTAAGACTTGGAGTTGTGTGTCCCACAAGTGCTTTTGTTGCAGAGCACACACCTGCACTTGTTGACTATTTATTCCTGCAGAAACACCCTTAGATCATACGATGACCAAAAGGGAAGTAGTAAAGATAAAAGGTACAGTTTGTGTGGATGCAGAAGACAAGATCTTGTCCAATTCTAGCGTGGTAATGAAACCACGCTGTCGCCTGCTGTTGATGAATGCTTTGCAGCTTAGTCTCGGCTGCTTGTCGACCTTAGTCTGAGGACGAACGTGGATAGGCTGCCTCCAGAAACACTGCAGCCAATCAGAAACCTCCGCCATGACCAATCCCCCCTGTGAGCTCGCCGGCCCAATCAGAGCAGCCAGTCAGGGGGCCACTGAGCTGTGACTGTCGGACCGCATTACCCAAAATTCCCTGTTTATCCCCAAGGCTCTGCTGCGTTGGGAGTGTGTGGTGTCGTCTGAGGCCTGTCTGATAGGATGCCTCATTTTTCATCTGGTGTTCTCTCCCCCCACCCAGCCACCCCCTCTCTTACTGTGACCTCTCAGCTTGCCTCTCTCTTTCTAAATTTGGCGTCTTTTGTGTATGCCTTTGTGGCCCTGTGTGTGTGTTTGTCTTTGGTCTGCTGTCCTTTCGCTTTCCCCTACGGTACCTTTCTCCTTTTCCGTCTGACCCCCCAAAGGAAACCATTGTTGGGGTTTGTGCCCATGTGCTGTCTCTCTGAGTAATTGAACATCTCTTTGAAATAAACATAGCCACACATACACATACACTGCCCCCCCCCCCCCCCTTTCCATTTCCCAATTATCTCTGTGTCTTAATTAGGCCCTCGTACTGTGCGGAGACCCTCCCTGGTGACTGTGTGTAAGTCTGCGACTGTGTGTATGTTTGCAGGAGAAGCTTCCCTGGTCCAATTCAGCTGCAGTTGTCCTCACATGCCATGGGATGTTCTGTCAGGCTGACTAATTACCAACCGGTATATGTGTGTGTGTGTGTGTGTGTGTGTGTGTGTGTGTGTGTGTGTGTGTGTGTGTGTGTTCCTCTATATTTGTACATTCGCTGTGCATTAATGCAATTCAAGGCACCTACCCGGTAGTGAGCTCTGCTGTCACTGCAGCTCGGGACATCAATATCGATCACTGTCTTGTCAACACACCCAGTCGACTTGGCCACAGTCAATGATTTCTTATTTTTGAAGAATCGATGTGTGGAAGAGAGTGTGTGCGTGAGAGTGTGTGGAAGATTTTGTGACATGAAAGTTTGTCCGTGCACAGCGTGCAAATGCCAGTCTGTATGTATGTCCCTTTGTGGTTATGCTCTTCGGATACAGCACTCCTTCAGGCAGCTGATTGACAGCAAGTCATCTCCATGGCAGAAAATCCATGGCCTCGTACTCTCACCTTTACTCCGACTGCTGTGTCTCTACTGCTGATTTATTGTGATGCTAATTTGATTTCAGCTCACTGGTCTACTATTCGCTTTTGCGATCACCTTCAGAAGACTTGGCTCATGCTCCTTCGGCTGGTCTAGGTGTTATACTCATACAGGGCAGCCTGGGAGTTTTTGGAGAGTGACTTGTTTTTTGTTGTGTTAAAGGTTTTTTTGGGGGGAGTTATTCATGTACCGATGTGAGGGTCCCGGGACAGAGGATGTCACATATGTACAGATTGTAAAGCCCTCTGAGGAAAATTTGTGATACGATATCATCGACCAGACCTCCAACAACAGGAGGTCCATTTTTATTCTTTTATGACAAAGAATAGATTGTTTATAATTTAACTGTTTTGGTGAGCCCAGTTATAAAATTGTCAAATCAAATTTCAGTTGCTTTTTGAAATGGAACAATGACTTTGAGTTTAAAGTGAATTTGAGGGTTCCAAATACAATTGTAGTCCTTTTATGCATGGTGACCAAGATTTAGGGGACCAAAAATAATTAGAATTAACATAAAATAAAGTCTAAATTTCTTGGCATTTTATGGCTTTAATGGACAGACAAAATGAAGATGGCAGGAATCGATTGGCGACTATTCTTAAAAATGTCATTATGCCAATATGGATGTGAACAACCTCTTACGCCCTCAAAGCTGAAAGTCAGCAGTTTAGCCTCCATAATCATTGTTTCAAATACAGTGTGCTGGAGTTAATCCAAAACAATGAAAGGAAGAAAAATGTTTCATTGTCCAAACACTTACAGACTGCACTGTATATCTGAGGAATGTGTCAGAAAAAACAAAATGGATTATGTTGTCAGTGGGCTGCAAAATCACTTTGTAGTGGTTGCTCTTGTGTTTTCATGGCTTATTTTTTGGGTGATATTTAAAACTCCCCGCTTTGAAAACTTGCAGCGTCTTTGCCTCCGTGCACCGCCTGTCTGTTGCATCATGTAGCTCAAATCAAAAATCCCACCAGCTGATAGATCTGCATGACATTTACCAATGATACATGTCCGTGCACATTTGTATTCTATGCCGTCTCAACCATGGTGGCATTGCCGTTTTCAGATAAGAGCATCTGTGATGGGGTCCCAAGATATGAGGCAACTACAGGGTTCCTCCTCTTCCTCTCCCTCACCCAGTATGTCCCTCAATCGTTCTCCCACTCTCTTTGTCATTCTCCCAGTGGTTTGATGGGTATAGCTGACGGATGACAATCTCAATTCCATTCAGGCGTGGCTTCCTGCTATCTGGAGGCCAAGCCATGCAATAGCTATAAGTGTCACATTAAATCCCAGCCAGGGAGATGGGAATGGCAGAGTGACAGAGAAGCCATTCACAACCGCCATTATCTATGAGTCTATGGGTGACACCCACAGATAGAAATGTGCAGCTGCGGTGTGCCTGTGCAGAAGCTAAGACATGTTTAGGTAGCCATGATCTTTACAATGTCCCAGAGCAATCTCCCACCTGACACTTGACTGTGATTCACTTCACAAGTTGAAAGTGATGCGATGTCCCACATGAAAGCGATGGTGATGATGACAATGATTAGGATGGTCAATGATGATGATGATTGCAGTCAAAATTATTTTTTTCTGACGGGTGGGATGGCCATGGCAATGACAGTAATGGTGAGGATCAATATTGGTGGCCATGCTGGGAATGATGGCGACGATGACGCATGTTAATCATGATGGATTTGCCAAGAAATGACCCCAATTATCAGGGAAGAGAGAATAGATTTAAACATGTGTAAATGAAATCCATGACATTTACAGCAGGGTGTTATTTCCTTCACTCACATGCACAGATAGAGGAGGCCCCAAGAATTTGAATGTTCACACGACGGGCAGCTCTGTTGTGGATTGCTATTAAATCCACCATTCAACTGAAGAAACTGAAGAACTATAATTATTGCAACCAATGGAATGCAAGTCCTATTGCTCATCCACTTACAGATTGGAAGCATTAGGTTTCAGACCTCTAATAGGCTCCATTATAGCATGGGGGTAAATGGCATGACACTCTTGTTGTCTGGCACCCATACAC
The DNA here is from genome assembly GCF_910591455.1 of Pholis gunnellus. Lineage (NCBI taxonomy): Eukaryota > Metazoa > Chordata > Actinopteri > Perciformes > Pholidae > Pholis > Pholis gunnellus. The sequence goes on along the minus strand of NC_136549.1, from coordinate 12,570,128 downwards.
TCAACAACCAAAAGATCCCTTTCCCCCCCAAATTAACCAGCGCAAAAGAACAATACCAGCACCTGGAAAAGGGCAGCAAAAACGTCACAGGGCAGTCGAAGACAATTACTCCAAGAAGAATGCCGTCCTCTGCATTTAGCTGATGAGATTTTGGTGAGGTTGGAGGAGAAAGAAAAAAAGAAAACTGTCCAATTACTGCAACCCTGAAGAGATTCGGAGGCTCTCTCGATAGTGTGCGAGGGGTCGTTTGAATGGAACAGTGGCAGAAAAGGGGAAAATGAATTATCGATTCTAATTACACAGGGCTGCAATTCTCTGCTCTCTGTGTGACGGGACTCTTTTTGGTTCTGTCATTGTCGACCCTGTTTATGGGAAAGGCTGAGACATTAACATTGTGCACTGATTGGTTTTGTTAAGTGACTGAAGTTGTTAGCATTGATTATTTGGTTAGCGTTTGAGTTGCATGGTGGTTCATGGTTTTTTTAGGGTTACTGTGCAAGGGCGGTCCTTAACTTATCAGTGCCACATCTTAAATACTGTCCCAGTGGCTATTCTTTTTATTTATATATATATTGTATTTCATTTTCCAACACTCAAAAAACTCCAAAAAACTAGATCCAGATTAGACAGAGATAAACACAATAATGTTTTGGCCTTTATCATTTTATAAAACAGCAATACTGAAAACTGTGACCTTGAGACCATGCCCTTAATCATCTAAACAAGGAGCGCTGGTAGCCTTCCATTACATGAGTCATCCTCTTTGCTACTAACATACCAACCATTCACAACAAAGTGGCTATTTCAACCAGCGCTAAATACCGTTGGTACATTACGTTCTGCAGCACTTCTTTTATTAGTAAAAAAGAACAAGTTGTAAAACCGGTTTGAATATCACTGCTCCCAGCTTTACAGCTGAGCCCAGCTGTGTCTGCCTTGCATATGTTAAGTGTACAACATATTTGCATGTAATGCCTTTCCAAAAGTGCAGCAACGAACTGCAGGGGACTCTACCCGGGTTTGTGTTATGTAATCCTCAAATTGAATCTAGAGATTTAAATGCAGTAATCTACAGCTTTCACATGCCATTTTTTCCCCGGTACATTCAAACTAAAAATCGCATAAAACAAATGACCCACTTTCTTAAATGTCTACGATTGAATTGCGTATTCGGTACAAATCTACAGTTTTTTTCTTCCAGGCTTTATTACTCTCTTCATCATGTTGCAGTTTTGTTTTTTTTCCCCACTTGTCTCAAAGCTGACTTGTTAACACACACCATGCGTATGCATGCTTCTGCGCAGGGACACTATACGTGCTTTGCATCATCAGAGATCGGAGCTCGAGGGTGGGCACAAGCGTCTGATGGAAACAGGACACACTCATTCAGAATACTGATGAGATGCGGTGCGGATTCCTCAGATGCGCAAGTCAGACACACATACACGGTCAACTGCACATATACACAACCTCCACCTTTGTGATCCCTGTCATGACTTGCTCTCCCTTGCATTGATCACTAATATACTTTGACACAAAGTCCATTGTGTCATATGAATGCCAACTAAAGTCAGAATGCCTGGAGTAGTACCCTCCCACACTTAGATAGCAGAGAAGAAGACTCAATTCACCCTCTATTCATTATAGAATAATGGAGCTTTCACCGCTCAAGTCTTGTTGGATGTGTCTTGAATGTGGGTGGTAATATTTTACAAGCCAATAGAAGTTATACCCACTCGATATATTATTTGTAAATCCTGATCATATTCATTACCACAGAGAGCTGTGTTTGAGAGCAGGTGAATAATATAAAATTGTTCATAATATCTTAGTGATTTCACTTTCAAGAACTTGCGCAGTGAATCTCGGGCCTCTTTTTCTTCCGTCCAAATGCTAAAGATTAAACCTAGTTTCAGTACTTGCTACACAACCACAGTTGCTTCACATACCCAAGTGACAGAGTATATGTAAGTTAAATTGAGAAGACTTTGCTCAGTATGCAGTTATAAGAGATTTATTTCCTTCCTGCCACATGCAGAGTCCTTGATATGGTCTCTGTTGGTATCTATTTACTCTTTCACACAGGAACTTTTTGAGGAATGCAGGAACATTTTGGGGGCTTCAGGAACTTTCTCTATTTATTCTTTTGGGGTAAATATGGGTATTAAAAAAAGTCCCTGCTGTTGGGGTGTAATTTGCACAGCGGTCACTAAACGGTCAAACACAAACTCTGGTTTTATTAATTTGTGAACAGCATTCATACACACAGCAAACACTGGCTGCCAATACTATAGATATCAAGATGAGGAATGTGACTTTCTTGCAATGTTTGATATAGCTGAATCTCTGACTCCTGTAGAAGTTAATATGGAAATGCTAAGAGGAATGTTCCTGTTTAGTTCCTCGATTCACTGCCTGACTCAAGACTGTTTGGAAAAAGGGAGAGCAGATCTGATGAATTTCCTTTCTGTGGTGATCGGGTCACTGTCATGAACTTGCTCAATGTTCAGACAAAGTGCCAGGGCGAGTGTAAAATAGTGTATGAAGATGTTGCATCCTAAAGAAAAGACGAGACCAGACAAAGTAACCAAACCAGGAGATCCCATGCTAGCTGAGAGAGCTGAACCGGACAGTTTTGTAGGCTCACAAGCTCATCAGCCCAAGGTGAGCCAGCTCACTAACAACCGGCACTGCCAGCCCCACTACCTGCGAAGGGTGGAGAAAACACGAGCAAGCCAGACAGAGCACTGCACACAAAGGAGGGGTTGTCTCAGTCACAGGTGCACACTTGGTATGCGTGTGCTCTGATGTATGTACGAGTTCTGTGTAATTCTAGTCGGTGCATGTAGGGAACCAGAGACGGCACGTTCAGCGCAGTATATGTGTGCAGCTGTGTTCAACTTAGACAAGGAGTCATAATGGAGGACAACATGGCAATGATAGGGGACAAAATTGTGTGTGTGTCTGTGTGCATGTTCGGGACAGGGTATGTGACGAGATAGGGTGGATAAGATCTCATTTCTATTTCTTGGCAGAGCACTGTTAGAGATTGAGCAGAGCGAGCGTTGTGGGGATGTTGCAGGGGGGGGTTGTGAGGTCGCAAGTGCACTACCAATCCCATATTTACTGTACCCACTGATTCATTACATCACATGCAGTACTGTATAATCCTGGAAAGAGGAAGGGGAGAGGAGCACGCAGGGAGGTGAAGGAAGAAGTAAAAAGGAGATATCACTGAGGAAACGCAGCCCCTCTGTGTCTCTGTGACGGCCCTTTGAAATGGGGAAAAGAAGATATTACTTTAAAAGTATCAGCCGTATGGGCTTCATGTTGTCAGATTGAATGTGTCCCTAATATTTCATTTTCTTTGTGTCACTTATTAATTCCCTTTAGAAATTTGCAGAAGAAGGGCATATAAAAAGAATTCAAACATCCGCTGAGCCAGTACGCTTGCATGCACAGATTTACTGATTTCATGACCCCCCCCCACCTCTCACCACCTACTGCGCTCTCTCTCTCTCTCTCTCTCTCTCTCTCTCTCTCTCTCTCTCTCTCTCTCTCTCTCTCGCTCTCTCTCTCTCTCTGTCTCCCCCTCTCTCCCTCTTCCTCTCCCCCCGTCTCTCTCAATCTTTCTATATATCTCTCTCCCCCAAAATTCAATCTTGTATTTGCTAGTGATGGAGAGGAGCTCGGCAGTTTTATGCCAGGCGCAGTAGAATATATTAAACTGCAGGACAAATATAAATAAATAAAGGGGTGGATCTATCTGTCCCAGTTTCTTTTCATTGATTGAGCATGATTTGGTCTAGCATGCTGTTTCATTTACTTATTTATTTGTTTTCTTTTCTTTTCACTGAATGCAATGCGGTATTCAGTACAGTTTGTGCCTGAATATTGAAATTGACTGCCTGAGGCTTGTGTGGAAGGTGATGATAGGGGGGGAAAAAAAAGGGTTCACTATGCCGTCGAGATGATGTAACATAATCTGCACTTGACGGAAGCAGAGTAAGGTGTCTGGAAAGGGAATCGTTTTGGGTGTGACAGCTACCGTGACATCAGGTCAGGCAGTGGCAGACTGCAGCCAAGCGCTAAGACCAGGTCATTTAAAGAGAGACATCTTCTAACAACTTCTGTAAAGGGGGAAATGTTGGTGAAACATAGAAGAAAAGCTAGGATTATAGTACGTTGAATTACCTTGAATTAACTTCGCTTGGTGTTTCTGTATGGAAAATAGACATAGACTGCTTCTGACTTGTAATAGAGCTGCAACTTATAATTTTCATATACAATTATTTCAGTACATTTTCCAGATTAATCAGTCAATGATTCCATCTATGAAATGGTAAAACAGTGCCCATCCCAATTTCACAAATAGCTTCTTTTTGCTTGTAGGACCAGCAGTTAAAACCCCCAAAATATTGTGTTTACAATGAGATAACACAGAAGAAAGCAGCAAGTCCTCACATTTAAGATGCTGGAACCAGTCAGTGTTCTGTACTTTTCTCATTGTCCACAAATCCCATGAAAAGACCAAAACCTACAGTGAATGGATCCTAACAAGTATTTATTGTGTAACCAAAGCCTTATATAGCATATTCCTCTGTGCCAAAGACCTCCATTGTTGTTCAAAAACTATTAAAAACACATCAATAAGCCGCATCGTTTCTCTGGCTGACATGTTCTTTTATTACGATGAACATGGGCATCGTGGTTTATTTTGAGTCAATCCCACATACACCGTCCTGCTGCCGTAAATACTCGCTAGAGCACCAAATCCTCGGCTGAAAATAATCCCCAACAAATGCACTGTACTCCTGTTAAAGTAATGTTTGCATATTTTTAATTAAAGTACATATTAGTGATTTGCATAATAGAAAAGAACACACACCAAACCAGTGTGTGTGGTGTTACCTAGCTTGCCATAGTGCCCACAGTATGTCTCGTAACCGCACTTCTCAAGAAAAGAACCGTGACGCGGCCACACTAACCCCGACTTCCTGCCGCACAGTTAGAACAATTTCACCTTGAGTGGAGAATGTAGCAGGAAGCTTGTGTGTATGGGTTTAAGGCTTAAGTAGAATTTAGTTTGCACAATATGACGTTCTTCTCACTCTTTATTTGAAAAGCAGGAAATGAAGCATGAATGAATGGGTCACTTTTTGCGTGGGCTGCTGACTCTCTGGCAACAAATACTGAGCCTCATAGAATCTTTTTTTTTTGCTGCGGATTGGACCAGCGGATGCAGTGATACAGCGATGAAAAGAGGAGGTGGGAGAGCGGAAGACAGAGAGATTGGATAAGGGTGTGAAAGCCAGGCAGCAACAAGAGATAAAAAAGAAGCCTCTGAAGCAAGAGAAGTGGCTGAAAATCAGGTTTGGGTGTCTTAAATGTGTTACAGAAGATGGAGAGAAAATGTGAAAGAAAGGGAGGAAGACAGAAAAAAAAGGAGGGCAAGATAGAAACAAACAAACACGAAAAACCACAAACTTGGCTGACAGAGCTGATTGATGGAGGAGAGCTAGAGGGAGATGGGTTGCGGTTATTGAAGGAGAGTGCAGCCAATAACCTCCCGTGGGTCTGTTGTGTCATGTCCATATCCACTGCCAGCAAGGCAGCAACTGTAATAGGAATTGCCTATTGACCGGTCAATGGGAGGCAGGTGGGAGGCCGTGGATCTATTCTCCTCTTCCTGGTGGGATGAGAGCACCAGCTGACACCGGCTGCGTTTATCAAATCTTCCCATCTTGCTCTTCCTCCCTGTCAAGCCTTTTCCTTGTTTCCCTTCCTTTGTTCCTCCTGACATCCTCATTCCTCCCCCGCCTGTCCCCCCCCCCCCCCCCCCCCCCCCCCTCACTCTTTCCGTTCCACCACACAGATGCAGCCATGTTGAGAGGCTGTGATCAATACCTCACGTCACATCTTTGCAGCCTTGATATTGCTGTGAAATGGAGGAAGCAGCAAGAGAGCAAGAAGACAGACAATGGCTGACGGTTGTTTTACTTCAGGTGAAGGTTTGAGAAAAAAGGTGTCACAGCTCTGAATAATGCTTTACTCAGTTTAAACTCCGTTTGACCCACCTCCATTCCTGGAATCCTTTTTTTGTTGCACACCATCTGAATGTCTTCTAAATCCCTCAAGTTGATTGTCAGTCAAATGTCAACCCATGCCCACTCACTTCCCCACTCTCAGATTTACACTTTGTTCTTCTCCGCCTGACACAAAACCCAACTTCTTGTCATTCATCTTTCTTATTTGTCGGAATGCTCAAAAGTCCACCAAACTTGCGTCGCTGTCGACGGGGAGATGCTTCGCCTCCCGTCCCTCCCTGTTGCCGTGGTAGCCCAGATGCCCGCCTAGAGATCCGTTGATTGACGCACTTGCAGTATCATGGCTGACATGACAAGACAAGTGACGGGTGACACTCTTGACATCAAAGTCTCACGCCAGCGATGGCAGAGCATCACGGATGACAACACACTCTCACAAACTTCCTTTACTCGCTATGATGTACATTTTCGAAAGAGTATTCGTCATGTATCGATCACGTGTCATCCACAGACTGCCAGCACATACACAGAGTCCATTTCTCTGTTGAACAGGCTCTCTCTCTCTCTCTCACACACACACACACACACACAAACACCATCCCATCTTCTAAATCCGTCTATTCCACGGCTCATTTCCTCCCTCCTCTTCTCTAAAAATGACAGTGGCAGATATTTCCACTCACTCGGAAGGAAAAAGAGCAGATATATCTAGTTGAGTCACAAAATTGGGTTCAAATTATATTGCTCTGTGAAGGCAGCGTTGACTTCTTCTTACCCAGACCTGACATTTGGAGTCTATCCGCAGGATACCAATTTTGCTCTCTTCCTCCCATTCAACACTGGGCTGAGTCACTTTGTTATGAATTTGGGTTGCACTCATGGTCTATTAGATATTGTTTTGCTGGCAGGATGTTTTCTTTGAGGAGGCACTTGTTCACACCTCTCCTCGGGTCATGGATAGTGCATTTGATAAACTGTTGCTGCAGCGCTAAACTATGCACTTTTGAGTTCTGTCAGTCTGTTAAGAGTGTTGGTTTGAAATGTGTTCACACCCTCTTGCTGAGGTGACGCTGAGCATTCTGTCCCCAATTCGCGCCGCATTTATTCGACATTGTTTTGACGGAGTATCTGGTCAGCACCATTTTAAAATAAGACAGTAAAAATTAATCAAATTGCTCCTACATGTCACGGTTTAAGGCTGAGGGACAATGAAAGGGCTAAGAAATGGAGAGTTTTTGTGGGCTGAGGTGGTGAGAAACTTAACAATAGAGCCAGATCAGCATATTTCATTGTTGCTGCGACTTCACTTCACAGCACTCCCTACTCCTGCTGACATAGTCGGTGTAGGCCTATTGTCTTAATTCTTCAGTGCTCATAGTGCAAGTTGTTATGAGCTGGTGAGAAACTTAACATTACACTCGGTAAATTAGATTGTTGCTGTGATGTACTGTTTTTGGTGCAATGAATATTGAACAGAAACTTGTTGTATCACGCTGCAAATGTCATATTGTTTCTCGGGGTTTATAATTGTGGTTTATCGCTAACTGCAACTATTCACAGACTTTCAACACTTTAGCCGTTGTAAAATATACTGCCTGCTAACCTGCAGGGGCCCGACCATGTCGCCAACTTCCTTCCAGTTCAAACCACTGTTGGATGCTCTTTTCCCAAGCTAAGATTAACGTCAGTGACACTCCTGAGCCTGGTTGACATCACCTAAAGGAAGAAGCAGAGAGACGGGTTTATTGAGAAATAGCAGAATCCCCTCCTCAGGATAGGTTAATGCTAATTCTTGCAGTTTGACTTCAGGAGGAATAGTTGACATTCAAGAAGTGTTTCGTCCTTTCTTTTAGCCCAGCTACCACTCTGCTAGCTTCTACTGGACTTACTGTAATGAATATTGTATGATGATGCTGAACTCCACCTCATTTGAATAATAATAACAATTTTTTTTGTCAACTGTGTGAGATTGGAAGAGAGGGTGAAGGAAGCGGAGAGAACATGTTTTTCAAATATCAACAGAATCACATTTTATTCCTGAACTTTTTATTGATGGAGCCTGAAAGAGAAAATGGACTCACACTCACTGCTGCACATGCACACTTACAGAGAAGCTTCTTTTTTTTCACGGACAAAAAGGAAAATAAGCTGCTGAAGTGGTGAAAACCACCTTATATACAATCCCCAGGCTTTGACCTGGTATTGAAAGGATGCAGGGACTTATGGTACCACAGCTGTAGGCTAAACCATACAACCATCTCTTTTGATTTTGGATCTCCTCCACATAAACACAAACTTAGAGTTAAATAGGTAAAGGGTTTAAACCGTTCTTCTCACTATTACCTTCAGATGAAATAGAAACGGACAGGGAGAGAAAGTCTCTGCAGGTTTTTTCAGACCTCCAGTCCTCCTTTCGTGGAAACAACCCTTCGCAATACAAGAGCAATTCAAATGTTCCCCCTACAAGTCTCTAAGGCACAGAACAAAATACTGCTTGTGACTTCTGTGTAAAATTTCAACCCTGTTTAGTGTTTTGTGGCTCAGCAGACCTCTCTGCTGCATTGCCTTTTCAGATTCCCGAGGTCAACGCATTGAACACATGATGCAACATTTAAACAGCTCTATTTGACTTTGAACGTTACTCTGTTCTTTTGCATCCCGCCGAGATGACAATATTTCGCCTGTCCGACACAGTTGTGCCTTTGAACTCTCTCTGGTACCGACTCCAGCTGGAGAGAAACTGCTGAGTTGTTGAGACCAGCAAACACTCTCTGTGTGTGTGTGTGTGTGTGTGTGTGTGTGTGTGTGTGTGTGTGTGAGATGTGTAAGTGATGTGTAAGTGATGTGTGCGTGACAGCAGAGGAGGCTGTTGGACAGCAAGGATGTGGCATAATGACAGCTCCATTAGTGGCCTCCCTGGGGGCTCTCTAGGGGCCCTCTGATCAATCTGGACCCTGCGTGGCCCTTGGCATTGCTCGAAACATGCACAAAAGATGCAATATGTGTGCATGCACAAACTTAAAGGCACCTGTATGCATATGCAAACGTCTTATGAATATGCACATATGTATTTCCCTTGTAATTATTGCATTATCATATGCAAATACAGGCTTTTACAGACACAAACATTGCACATATAGAAACAAATAATGCACACACACCGTTTACACCTGTCAGTATAAGACACAAATGAATTGTAGATGAGTCATTTACTTTGTAGATGATTCATATGCGGCGCTGATGTTGAACCTTCCTCACATGGGATTCACTTTCAAGCTTTTCTTTGTTTGTATGAATTGTAGTTACCAACCAGGTGCAGTTTGTGCCTGTGAGTATTCTTATTATCATATCTGACTGTCTATCTATTTGTCTTTTCTTTCTACGTATCTATGTTCCCGTTGGTCTGTCTGTCTTTGTTTGAAATACATTATATAACATAGCATGGAATCGGACCAGAGTCCGACAACTATCCATAGACTCTCATGCAATCATTACAGATATTCCCCATTTTCGGGCTAGTCATGTTTAAACGTTGCGCACATGTAAAAGTGATACTTTAGAAGGAGATATGTGTTTCTAAAAGGTTTCTACGTAACAACCTGTGGAACTAACATTAGTAGATTGTGTTTCTTTTGAATGTATTTTGGCTACCAGGTAGAGTGCACAGTGCACTCTGACTATTTAGTAAATACAGAGTAATGTGCAGATTTATTTTTTCCCATCGGCATGATTGCTCGAAGAGTAGGTAGAATTTCAGCAGACCAAGATGTTCTTTGGTTGACTGCAGCCCCAGTAGTTTAATCTATTGGCTGTTTGACCAAAAGTGTGATTCCGGACAGCAACAACCGATGATCTACCGGTCTGTTTTCACCCTAGATTTGTCCAGCCACACTGTTGGATCATAGCAAGGTCAAAATGTACAGTCCAAAGGTCAGCTGGATCAATAACTAAGTGGTTTCCTGTCCCTGTTTGATTGTTTGGCTGTGCACAGCTGCTCTCTGTGTGGCAGATTGATCTCCAGAAAATGTGAAGTTGTCAACTACTGCGTCCATCAAATTGCCTGTCAGGGCCATTTGTCTTGTTTATTCGTGTCAACAGGGGACACTTGTAGACAAGACAAACCCACAGTCTCTGAATTGCTTGAGTTCTGGGATCTCCTGTGGTGGACAGTTGTTTGCCGATGTCTTTGTATTGATCATTCCATTGGCCAGTGCATGTGAGTAGTATTGCTGAATCAATGAATAGACAGAAATCATGCGGTTTACATGCAGGAAAGGTAAAATGCTCTCAGCCCACTCAATCTTTTATGGGCTTACTCTCTCATTGCATTTGCTTTCTCCGTTCTCACGTCTTTTCACAGGTTATGGGGCTAATTCCTCACGTCTCCTCTTTATATCTCCAATCTCCTTCCTCAGGTGTTAAATTATGGATGAAACTTACCTGACAAGGCACAGAGTTGCATAAGCCTCCCTCTGTCCTCTCACCTGGATCCCAGCGGCTTCATTATTCTGTGTGAGGATCATTTGGCTGTGAGTAAGCCCTGTCCCGCCACATGGGAGATGACATTAATATTTATTAGAGAGGATTTTTTGGGAGAGAGGAGATATCATGAAAAAGGGGCGCATAGATGGGCAGAAAAGGATATGCGTGCATGTTTGTGTGCATGTGTTACAGTGTGTTGCATGTGCAGGCAATTGTGAAAGGTTCAGGCCACAGACAAAGGTTGTGAGAGCTGGACAGACCTGACATGTAGAGGACGATGCAGCCATCTGTTTCTGGCTATGCTGAATAACAGGGTTATTTTTTTAATTCTTTTTTTAAGCTAATAGTGTGTGTTTTATCCCCAAGCTAACAGCATGTTGGGTTATTTATTCATAATTTGATACAGTGTGCCAAGAGTGTACCCTATTTCTTCTGCAGCAGGTGGTACTCTCTTGGCGTTTCTCCTTGAACTGAGCATATGGAATAATACAATTTGGTGTCGCAAGATTAAAAAAATAAAGTCACATTAAACTAGAGTAAAATAAAATGAAATATGAAAGAAAGTAGAAATGAATTTCCCTCTCATAGGACTGCCTTGCAGAATGTACATTATTGTCCTTTAAATCTTTTTACTAAATTATTTAACCTAGCTAGCTCTTTTACATATTATCGTATATAGATGTATTACAGTGAATACCATTCATTTGAAATGTATATTATATTCATGCAAACTTCTTCATACAAGCGTTATATTGAAGCTGTGTCCAGGTATGAGAGCTTGTTTTTATCTTGTCTGAGCAGTTTTACATTAAGGTATTGGATGACAAGTTATCAACCACAATCACTTTAGCATCACTTGCCTCTGCTTCTCAATTATGTATAACCACCTGATGTTGGGAAGCATAATCGTATGTCTAACTACAACAGCATTGAGTCTTGCTCCGACGTGTTTGCAGTGGCTCCATACCGTGTAATCACATTTGTTGTTTGGGCCTATTGGCTCTCCGGCCAGCAAATATTCAGAACAGACATCCTTTAAGGCCTGTTTGGCTCCCTTTGCACTAACAAGATGCAATCACTGTAATCAGAGAGCATGATTACATTTGAGTATGTTGCAACCAGGTCCATGTGTTTATGAACTGTAATGTATATGCAGTCAAGGTGTAGAGCAAAGCTACCGTAATCTTCATATAATCATCTTTTTCATATGTGGCTAGCGTTAGCAACAAACATACACACAAAAACGACAACAACGATATTATAAGTAGATGTTGGAGGATGAATTCAGGAGTCTCACAGCCTGAGGAAAGAATCTGCTCTGCAATCTGGTGCTATATCAGCTGATATGTCTTTAATACTGACTGATGGCAGCAGCCCACTGAAGAGCCCCCCTGCCCTGTGCTGTGCACATCCCATGTAGTTTGTTTCCAGTCAGGATGCATTCTATTGCTTCTCTATAAACGTCAATAACAACTTGGCACAGGAATTTAGCCGTCCTAGTTTCCTAAAAGAAATGCAGCTGTTTATGAGCTTTTTTTCACCCAGATGGAGATGTTTGATGACCAGAAACTTCCCACCTCAGTTCCATTGATGTAGACAGATGTGTCTTCGCTTCCTGTTTCCTAAAATCAACAATCAGCTCCTTGGTTTTACTGATGTTTAGCAGCAGGTTTTTCACTTAGCACCACTCTGCAAGATGGCTGATTTGCTCTCTATGAAGTCTCATCATTGTTTGTTATCTGGCCGATGATGGGACCGTCATCTTTAAACTTCACAAAAGAGTTCTCTTCACGTTGTGGCTTGCAGTCGTAGGTATACAGCGTGAACAGGAGGGGGGCTGAGCACACAGCCCTGCGGGGCTCCGGTGTTCAACACTAGAATGGAGGAGGTGTGGCTGCCAATCAGATCTGCCTTTGATCTGTTTGTGAGGAAGTCTAATAACCAGTTGCAGATTATGGTGTTCAACAAGTCTAGAGGGCTAAATTTACCAATCAGTTTCATGGGGGAGGTTGTGTTGATTGTTGAGCTGAAATCAACCAGAAACATTCTGATCTCGGTGTTGTTGTTTTCCTGATGTGTGAGGTGGGAAGAAAGACGACCTCCCCAAACCAGCTGGCAAACATGGTGGTAAGAAGTTTTAGTTTGCTAACGAACTAATTCTTTTTTTCATTTTTATTTCTCATCAATTGTAACCTGGCTGAACAGATTCAAAAACAATTATTCCCCACTTTCACAAAGCCTCTGAACATACTAGAAATACAAGTGATGACTCATTGGAAAGCCAACGGGGGAGCACAGCAGGACAGCTTTTAAATTTAGTCTCTGGACCAAACTCTGGCAGCAGTATTGAAAAGAATGTAGAGTTTACCTACAATTTATACGGCACATCTGACCCTACTTGTGTAATATTTATAACAAAACGGCATGAAATGCTCAAGACATGAAATATGCGACTTGGATGGTATCCATGGTTTAACAGCATCGTGGAATCATTCTGTTGAAAATCTATCTGCAATGTATGTGAAAACATAAAAAAAACTAAATTGTAAAAGAGCAAGCAATCTGTGTTGGTAAACATTGGTCATCGGGATTTATTTTGTCATACAGAATAGTGTTCATCATCACTCACAGATGCTGAGGCATATGGGCGACCCAAGCAACAGCCATCTTTTCTCAAGAGTGATGTGTTTCCTCTTTCCCAGCTGCTTGGCGTAGCACTCTCCCAAAAACTGCACTTGGAGATGACAACAAATCAACATTGAATCGGCTCTTACGCAGCGACCCTTGTCCCGCACCCTTCAAAGAGAATGCTGAAAAGCCATTTTCACCACTTTGCCTGTAATTCCAGGTGCATTTAAACTCGCCTTTTAAGCTCTAAACACTCAAAAACAGATGATTTGATTTCAGTTTTAGTGTTGGTTAGATATTGAGTCATTTTTGTCTACGTGTGATATCATGTCACAGACAAATATTGTCATGTTTTCTTTCACAAGAAGTAAACACATTGTTTTCGCCAGAATTTTCACTTGCACCATGCTAAAATGTAGGTTAACGGTAGCACATGCAATATTAGCTACTACTCATACCAGACCAAATAAGACCTTAGCAGCAAAACCCATGCAATGTTCCCAACCCTTAGAGTACCATATTAAAGTTGGTAAATAATGAATATGCTCAGTGCTTTAACAGTAATATCTATATTATATAAAAGAGCTGTAACACCTTGAGGTTCAACCCATATATATGCAATATGATGTTGAGAAAAGATTATGGATTTGTCACAAACCTGACAGATTGAGGTTAGACCTGAAGCTATGGCTAAGCTAAAGTATTGTGTAAAACTTGCAGTTCAATTACTTGTATAGAATGACACTGTCACAAGAAGAAAATAGGATTGCCGAGAAGTCTTTACAATTCCGAATAGATTTCATGCGTTTCCCTCTGCGCCACATGTTGATATAATGTATGCTGCATATTGAATAAAATCCCTGGAGCAAGTTGGGAGTAAATTCAATATGCACCCAAGCACCTTTGCCAGGTTGAAATTAATATAAATGCAATGCGGTTTGTTAGTTCAAAGGTCCTCTGTTGATACCGCGTTGCTTGTGTCAGTGCACCTTCCAAAGCCTCTACTGTGCATATGTCAAGCTGGTCTCTGGAAAACTTCATCTCCTCTGGCCACATGCCTGGAGGCCTGTAGCACTGAGAGTCTCATTAAAAAGATATAGTAGGTTCATGCCACAGGGTTTAGGGGAGCATTCTTTCCACTTTAAGACTATAAACCTCCCTCTCTTCCCGGTGACTGCTCTGCTGATGCTTGAAGGTAGCCCGGGGACAGCTGTACCAGGCTTTGACCATGGTTACCTTCTAAAACACTGGCGTACACTAGCGAGCGGTTGTGTGGAAGTAAAAACGAAAAAAGAAGCTTAAAAGGAAAAGTTAGTTCTCCAAAGGGACTCGAAACAATCCACTGAAATGAAATGAAACCGCACACATGGTGAAACGGAGCGAAACAAGCACACCCACGTGCATGTGTGTGCTGCACTCGCACACAAACACACTCCCATAGTTCATGCATGCTGATGAGCTGACAAAGTGGTAATTTTTTTTAGGCTTTCTATTCCAGCTGCTCATCATAACACCTGTGGGTTTATTATAAAAGTACTTTCCTCTGTGAATACAGTCTTCAGTTTTCAGTCTTTTTCTCTTCCTGTCAGATATCCTGTGCAGAAGCAAATGTTTAGCGATTTCTGCCGAGGATACATTAACTGGTAGTAATTCTCATTTTCTTGCAGCAGCCTGTGGTACAAATGTATAGGCATTGACCACTACCGAGGCTGCAAACTAGTCTACAATGTTAATGAGGAAAGATCAATAGCAAAAGATGTAAACATGAGTATTCGAATGGAAAATGTGTAAATCAGTTTGCCGTCTATGCTTTTTTTTCATCGACGGTTGTTTTCATTTTAAACAACTGACCATGAAAGCGTTATATACTTGACTGTGCCAAAACTAAAAAAGCACCTTATTGTTGTTCATCAGCATGTAGATGTATTCATCTCCTACTGAGCAGAAGCCTGATCTGTATTCATATCTTTATTTGCATATTTCCCAATGATCTCTCTCTCTCTCTCTCTCTCTCGCTCTCGCTCTTTCTCTCTCTCTCTCTCTCTGTGTTTATTTTGTCACAGAGGACTGACAGTGAATTTCCTTTTTCTCATTTAGAAAAATAAAGTTTGATATCAATGGAGCATGGGGGTTCTTTAATAGTATACATGTGAAATAAGGTAAAAACATTTCCTTCCCAACAGTGCTAGAGAATATCGAGAAAGGAGGGTGTCACAGTTCTACCTTATAGCTTCAATATGCATGTGATATATATATATATATATATATATATATATATATATATAGTATATAGAAAATGTAACATGAAAGCCAACTATTAATTTACATGCTTAGTTCTGATTAATCATTAGTTGTATATTTCCTTTATGTTCTCATTTTAGAAATTGGACTGAAGAAAGCCATTTCTTCTCAGTGGACCTGTTGAGACGACCTATTTACTCGCCACACTCGCTCCACCCCAGCCTTCCTCTTTTACTCCTCTTTAAGGTACAGTAAAGCCGTGTTATACATTCATTTAGGGCTCCTTATTTCCAATTTTTTACTTTTAATACATTAAGGTGACAAAAACTCCCACCGGTCCCTCTCGCTTCTCTTTTTTTTTTTTACATATCCGAGGCTCTGGCTTCACATCAAAGATTGCCACTGTGCCCGACTCTGGGAGCGCCACCGTTAAAGTGAATGTGTCTGATTCCAATACATTATTCAAGACTCACTCCTATACATATTCTCCAATCTGGAGTCAATTGAGCTGCAAGCCTGTAAAACTGCAGAGATGTTCCCAGTCAACCAAATGAAAGAAATAACAGGCAATCTTAGACAGGCTGCTGAGACTAGTCAAACACTGATATAATTCAATGAGAATCTGTCCGTCAAATGCCATTCAGAAGAAGTTAGAATGCTCTTTTTGTGGGTTTTCTTAAACCACTGACCATGAAATATTTTCACTTACCAAAACTGTTAAACGTTACCTTATGAAGTCGGTAACAGCATTCATAATTTGTCCTTGAAGGCGTTTATCTACTGTACACTTTTATTCCCGTGAACAACGCAAGCGCTACGACATGGCTTGGATGAATAGGCATGAAAGATTCCGGAGGTAAATGAATTGTCAGTTATGATCCTCTCTTTCATGACCGATGAGACAGTAGTGCACTGTAAATGAAAAGTCCCGACATTAAAAAGATCCAGCGAAATGCTGTTTGTTCCCATTTTGCACCCTCTACCTCACACTTCGTTGTGTCGTTGTGTATGTGCGCTCCACTTCCCAGCGTAAATCGATATACTTTGAGCCAAATGTCAACATTGGTTAGAGAGAAAGCAGCGGGCAGAGGAGACAAAAATACAGAGAAGGCGCATCGATTCCTTATATAAGGTGGTATGTGACATTATACAGCGTATCTCTGGTCAAAAGTGTAAGTCGCTAAAAGGGCATTCCAATTCATTTACTACAGGAAAACTTTCGGGGTACTTTGGTCTGGGTATTTAATAAATCATACAACACATCCAGCTATTCATTTCAAAGTGGCTCCCTGTACTTATATCTCTTAAGAGCTATTGGGCTCTGGCTTATTGATTGCTCGGTATTCAGCCGACTTCATTAGAGCAGCGCTTACTAGTGGCGCCATGTTTTGTTTGATCAGTCATTAGCGACTAATCATTAATGTGTCTGAACATTTTCCTTTTATCTTTTGGAAAGCCTTATCTGGGGAGGCATTCATTCAGTTGAGCCTGGCAAGGTTGAGGAATACATTTGTGCCTTTTGTGATCAAAAGTTATTATCTTCCGCGCTTGTGCATCTGCCGAGTGCGTTGTTGCTGTTGTTCTTTGATCTTGAGGAGGTTGAGATAGAGCAAAGTCAATGGAAAGGCGTTGTGACTCAAAGATTATTTATTTAGGAGAGGAAAAGACAGGTTCTTTCTGTCTCTTATCAGCAGTGGATGAAACCTTTTTAATATGCCATCAGATTTTTCCAAATGGTACTTCTAAGCCAGACAATTGATTTGCATCAAAACCCTTTTCTTCCTTGTTGTACACAGGGTATCGCAGATCAGTTATGCTTGGCTTCTGCTTCATATGTGTTGAATGCTCTTCTGAATTAATCAGTTTGCGTACACATGAGGCGAGGCAGACCGAGAGAACGACGTGGGGATAATTAATTGGAGCTCAGTTGTAGTTGACATTGACGCACAGTAACGCACAGCATTAGTGATGTGATGTTTTACATCTGTAGTAGGATCATGCAAGCATTATTGTATGTTGACTACATCTCCCCCACCTTAATTGGCTTATGTCTCAAAATGACAGCATCTGGGAGCACTGTGTTGTATCAAAGGCATTCACAAATTGCTTCTTTTAATGATTTTTCTCTCAGGCTATTTCTGTCTTCTGTTCTTTCCACTGTTTCGTTCTTCTCTCAAAACATTTTCTTTCCTCTGCAATCCTTCTTCCTGTCTTGCAGCTCTTTCCCCAACACCTCATTTTATCAATCTTCCTTCTCCTATTTTCAAATATTTTCTAAGATATTTACATCCCTTTTACATGCCCGTTTACTCTCATGCTTTCTTCAACACATCTTTTTCCTTTTTTTTAGAAAAGCACAGGTAGTCTGAGTGAGCAAAAGCTGCAGCCGGAGACTCTGTGATTGATAAATCCCTCCTTGCCAGTGACAGGGGGCTCCTCAGCTCCAATCACTGCACAAATTGGCAAAAAAAATCCTGCTGGTGTTTATGTACAGCCACCGCTAGTAGGCTGCTCTCTGGCTTAATAAAAAACAGAAAGATTCTGAAATAATGAAAATCTGAGCCAGAAAATGTCCAAGTTGTCTTTTCCATCCAGTTAGATTCAGAAAAATAGCTATCTCTAATTGCATGGTTGACTGAGGGTTGAATGTTGATAAGGGTGCAATCATCGTGCGATTTGTTTGATGGGGCATCATTAATAAGGCCTCAGCAACACAAAGAACTCACACTTTCCATAGCGAGTGAGCCTGTAACCAGAACAATTGCCACGCATCCATAAACTGGCATGTTAACAGAAAGCCCTCATGCTCTGCCACAAAATGATAGGCTTTATGGGAAATGTAATAAGCCCCTATCCGAGCGTTGGCCACATGCCTTATCGCAGCCAATACAGAAATATCTATTTGGCCTCTGACATCTTCTGAATTATGAGCCCTCGCCATTTATGAGCCCATCCCTATTTTTTTTTTTTTACCCTGCATCCTGCCCTGCCACCCGCCCATCTCACATCCTGACTTACTGCATCTGTGTCACCCCTTTTTCCTCCGTCTCATCTCCTCCCTTGTGCTTTGAGGGCCAGGACAAGCATTAGCCGATCAGCCAGTTAAGCCGAGGGCCTCGAAGTGGTGGGGTGCCTCTCATCTGGGTCCTCTGTTAATAATATCTTTGAGAATAGTCAGTAGCAACAGGACCTGGCACGGCCTTCTCCACTGATCAGTGTTGCGGGGGGGGACGGGGTCTGGGCGGGGTGAAATGGGCACAAGCGCGGGCAGGGAAGCAGCATTTACATACTTCTTCGCCAAGAGCTGATATTTAATTACCAGCCTGCCAAGACGGTGGGATCAGTGTGCGTGTTGTTCCCTTTCTGATCACTGCCATCTCATGAGACTGCTGGCTTGCAGGAAGGGCAGAGGACATTGGCAACAGAACACCACAGCAAGTCACTGGTGTGCACATGTGTGTGTGTGTACCCAACACAGTGATTTGGTAGCATAGTTATATAATTATGAATCACACCAAACCCAAAGCTTTCAGTCCTGTTCCGTTATTGGAGCGTGGTCTTTATGCCTTCTTCTTATGTGTCACTCAGTCCTGAAAAAAAAAGTAATAAAAATAGTCTCTGGTATTTTGAATACAATTTCACAAGCTCTATGTCGTTGTCAGTTCATCAAATCAGGTCTCATTGTTTATATATGACAGCAGCAGCTTTGAGCCGTTGCCTTTAGGGCGGAGTCTCTTTGGATGAAAATATACACACTCATACACGCGCTCTCGCTCGCTCTACCCTCTGTCTTGCTCAGCTCCTTTGCTTGTGTAATGACGCACAGAGCAAAGTGCCAAGAATAGAACAGTTCAGTTGCATTCTCCCACAGTCCTTCCAGGATTAATGAACTCAATTGGGCGAAAACAATCATGTAATGCATGCAGGTCAGTTAGCTAGCTTTGTCTTTTAAAAGGGAGGCACTAGTATTGGGCACAGGCTCACACAGAACCACAAACTCGCTGAAAAAACATGGACATGAGGAAACACAGCATGTCGTAAGTCTTTTAGTGCTAATTGCTCATCCTACCAGAGGAAGGAATCGAACTAGAACTTAACAAGAAGGCTTAACTGTTTCTTAACCTGTCTTCGATATTTGTTATAGAACAAGTCTCTTTAAAATGTTACCCTACATTTTTCTGATTTCATATTTCCGAGTTGACACCCAACTGCTGGACATTCGGTGACATTGGAACAATTACTTCAAAGTAAATTCAAATAGCTCCGATGTTGTGGTCATTTACTTAACGCAGTTAATCATTCAGAGCTTTGTAAGTGCGATCAAGAATGGAGAAATCGTCTATGTACACACATGAACAACAGCGGTAGAAAAGTCACCAGTTTGTGGACTTTATATGCCCTCAGTATTGCCTCTGGCTGAATACAGAACTTGCTGAACATACTAAAAAGAAATCTCTGATAATTAATTTTCTCTAGCATTAAAGCCAGAGACGAGCCTCAATAATGTACGATTTATTTTTAGGCAGAAACTAATATATTTAGAAAGCCAGAGAATCGAGGTTCGTAATCCAGTAATGAAAACTCTCAAACATGACAAGATGGAAGAGCACTAAGAAGGGTTGTGTGGTTATCAAAAGGGTCCGGGAAGGTGAGAGGAAGGCAAGTGGACATTGAGTCTCATTAAACAAAGTGTTGGGACAGGTTGTTTTTTTTCCCAACAAGTGACATTAGTGGCTCGCCAAAGTCAAAATTTAAGTCATTTTAAATTAAGATGTAAGCAGAACTTGATGTAATTTGACAGATTCAGTCCAGAACCTAAAGCATGACTTTCAGGACACAGAGGTTCACACTGTACTCGATGGAAAATGCGAGGTAGCTGGGGAATTACTACTGAAATGTAGTGCCAATTAGTGAAAAAATATATGTAACATGCAGTGTCCCTTATTTTTTTTCCCCTACTTGACCAGCTACTTCCATTTGTTTCTCTTTTTTAACCAGACAAAACTAAATCTGTTGACCTGACCACAAGCACTTTTCACATCACAGAGAAAATAAAATGTTTTTCATGCTTGAAACAGACATCTGAAATGTACAGGTTTTGGAAGGGGGTCTGGTTACTGCACCGTCTCTTTGAAAGTTTTTTTTTTTCTCGATCAAAGTACATGAAAGCGCGAGCCTTGAAGAAATAAATGAAGTGTCAACTTGTTTTGTTTGGTACTACTAGCCTTGGAACTTGTGAAGAACACCCAATGCTTTCCTTAAAACAGGCAATTTAACACCTGCAATCACAAAGGCTAGATTACTGCTGCCAACACTGCTTTCAGGGATTTTTTTTTACCTTTGACATATTAAGAAAAAAGCCTGCGATGACATCACTGATTGGGGTGTGGCCCTCACCATAACTTGCTTGCAAGTTTCAACCCTTCGAGAGCAGGGCATCAGCAGTTTTCCTGATCAAATTCATTTTCATTTTACACATGGTTAGCTTCATACTCTATATTGCTTTGCTGATTGTATTTCCCTTGGTGTGAAATAATGCATACTTGTTATGTTGTCTCCCTCCAATATCATGGTGGTAGAAACGGTTGGAAACTCCAGTCTAAAACTATTGGTATTGATTTCAGCAGCCCGAAACCCACATAGGTAGAACGCCACTGCTCATTGATTTTGTGTACGTTTGTTGCACCACATCCATCTTTTTTATATTGGAATATGTGTGTGTGTGTGTGTGTGTTCCTCCCTATGCATGCATCATGATGTTTGTGCATCACCACATCTCCTATTTATGTGCCATTTGCTGTCTTGGGCTGTTTCTGTTACTTCTCCTGCACAAACGTGAGTAGGCAGATCTGACGGGGCCGGACAGAGCTGGCAGCCAGCCCGTGTATCTTAGTTAAAGGGCAGTGTGTGCATAATGCTGGCGCGGCGGAGTATCAGGGTCTATAATCTCTTCTGGAGCAGTGTCATCATGGCGGGGTCAGAGTCCCCTCTCCCTGGCACGGTGGGAGAAGGAGAGCGGAGTTGACAGCCTGGACACCGTAGGCCATGCTCAGTGGAGCTGCAGGCCAGCCAGGCACAAGGACAAATGACATATTGCAGCACACATTAGCATTTTTAGTCTGGCATAGCATTTAGTGTTAGAGTTGGGAAATAATGCAAATGTGCCTTATGCATGTGATTGGTGGGGTCGAATTAGCATATTAACTTTGTGTACGTACGGGTAGATGTTCTGGCTAACCCGTAACACATTGACAGGCACTTTTCAAAAGTATCGAAACAATCTGTGCATTTCTGCAAAGTCTTAGTGGGGCTATTGTGCATGTTAAACCATTGCACTGCTTAGGGTTGCATATAATAGGCTGCTGTTACACAGCTTACTCTAGCACTTACCTCAGCGCAACCATGAAAGCGCTCTGGAAATAGAAATGCAACAACTGCAGATGTTCTAACAATGTCGAGGTACCCTGCCCCCAGTTGCCATATTTGTATTTTCTCTTCTTCAGATGATTACCCCAATAAAGCTGATGGTGCACTCCACCAGGCAGGAGGAAATGTACACAGAGTCAGCCTTCAACAGATGCCGCCTGCTCATGTACTCTGAAAAACTCCCCTTTTTTGC
Source organism: Pholis gunnellus (assembly GCF_910591455.1). Classification (NCBI taxonomy): domain Eukaryota; kingdom Metazoa; phylum Chordata; class Actinopteri; order Perciformes; family Pholidae; genus Pholis; species Pholis gunnellus. The sequence goes on along the minus strand of NC_136549.1, from coordinate 12,548,111 downwards.
AAGTCAACAATTTGAACCATCGCTAGAGCTGCTTGTTTTTATTCTTTCTCTTACTCGTCCCTCTCCTCCTTGAGAGAGCTTGCTTCTTAAAATATTCATCCCCTTTTTTCCCCCATCTTACTTCTCAACTAACTTTTTGTCAGGAGAACAATTTTAGAGCCTTTTTTCCCCTTCCCTCTTTACAGCTCTCTCTCCCTCTCCTCGGCGTGGACTGTTTTGTTTGCCCCTCCAGACTTTCTGTTGTTGTTGTTATCTGGGTCAGTTTGCGAGTTGAGTTTCTACTTAGCTTTTTTTCTTTATTTATTTTTCCCCCCCAAAACAAAAGGGGGTTACATCTATTCTTGGCGCTACACCAGTAACAGGGGTTGTCCTCCTTTCATTGTGCTAGGTGACATGAATATTGCAAACAAGAGGATTTACTGTGTAGGAAATGAATTTGTGCTATTTTTCCACATGAAAAGGGCCTGTCAGTCTTTGTCACACGTGTGCGTCTGATTTTCTTGCGCTCCTTTTCTCACTCCCGCTCTCTGTTTCCCTTTTTCTTAAACCTCAGCATTACATTATGAAAGATGAATGTTTTATTATATTATTTCCATGTTCCCATAGTTGCCAGGAGGTATGCACAGGAGGCATTTCGACAGTGCCTTTGTGACATTCCCCCAGGGTTTGACAGAGGGTTGAAGCACAGCAGAGAAGATTAACGCTTGCATGTTTTGTATTATTCATCGAAACCCTGGAAGGTGAATGTGGAAGGTCACCATTTTATACTGTATAATATAAAGTACGCCTGCCATTGTCAAGGATTAAGGCCTGTCCAATGAAATTATAATGGCTACCATAGCGTAACATACTAGGAGCGATTTGTGATGTCTTAAACACAGATACCGTAGCTATAAATCATGCCGCATTATAAAATGCAAGTCAGCGTTTATGCTACTTTTCATAAATTGAAAGTAATAAATGCTTCACTGAAGTGTTAATTTCTTTACGTTATATCATAATGGCATTTCAATCAAGGGAATCTGAATCTAATTTGAAAACAGTTTTATCATCATGCTACTTAAAACCTATACGCAGAGCTGTCGGATTACCTTAATGAAAGGTCAAACAATTACAGATAAATTCCACTCTGTTTCAGTGTTTCACATGTACTGTAGTTGATCAAATTCAACTCTCATCCAGTGCCCTCAGCGCAGCACCTAAACTCGAGGTGACGTCGTCCGATTGATTGTGCTTATCTGCATTGCCTGGGTTTTTTTTTTTTTCCCTACTTAACTCCAACTCCTCCCTTTTTACCTGATGCCTTCGCCTCCCTTAGGAAGATTCTGTGTACCGTCGATATTTTAGCCAGAGATTAATTTCACCGCCGAATCTAGGCATTGGAAAGCTCTCAGCAATCAGATAACATTTATAAAGCCATGCTTGACCCTGAACGACGAGGATGAAGGGAGAGAGACAGAGAGGGCAGGAGAGTTGTGGTGGGGGGGGGAGGAGACATTATTGAGTCTCGCAGCTCATCGCATTCACCTCAGACTTTTTCAAGCTAATGGGATCCTCATCCTCTGGTTTGACAGCATGACCCCCACGTCCATGTTAACTCATTACAGATACATTTCCAACCTGTCTCGCCCCAAAGTTCTTGTTTCAGACTCCGTCCACCCCTCCCCCAGTACTCCCTATTTCACCTCTGTTTCATACCTATAAGCATAATGTTGACTTCTCTCATTTTCAGACAGCATACGGGCAACATCACGCTAATCCTTTGCTAAGACTGCACGGTCAATCATATTAAATCCTAATACTTTCAAGGTGACCCTGGGCATGGATTGACTGGGCATATGGTCCCGTTTTAAGCCTTCAAACAGCAACGTGCCTCAGAAGAGGGAGGGGGGACTTTTATTTTTACATTAAATTCACATCAACACAATTTTTATCAACTTAGAGCTGTAGATCATGGGGAATCACTTTTCTTTTATCTTTTTTCCTCACACTGAAAACCATGGCTCTAGTCCAGGGCTGTACTCCCTGTGATGTTGCCCTTTATATACCTTTTGTTAATTGTTTTCCCCAAATTAAGTAGCAGATGGATTTAACCCAAAGATCACACAATGTGTCAGCCAATAAACAAACGCACTCTTAGAGCCACCACCATCATCAATTAGTTTGCTTCGAAATTGAGATTTTCCTCAATTAGGGCTTTATTTGTCAACCTGGAGTGGAATAAATGGGATTTGAAGGATATTTCCAAACAGGCTAGCAAAATATACCCCCCTTACCGCTCATTTATTGTGGCTACAAAGTGTTGCTGGTGCTCTTAGCCCAACAAAAATGCTATATGGCACTACTAAGAAATATTGACGGCACAGGCACCTATACATCATCTAGTTTCACGATCGACAATTTTGTTCAAGGAGAATAGTCCGTATTTGTGGAGTGTAAGGCCCAGTGTGGGGTCCTTATCCCATCACGGTGTGAATGATTGAAGAGTTTTTCTGTAAACAGTGCAGCTTTAAGCCCAAGGTGCCTTCATTGGGTGTGACAAAGAACGCTCTGTACCGTTGCTGTACTTATGGATTTCCGAACATGATTTATGCTCATTCGTTAGGAGACACTTGAACATTCACAGCCTTTCAGGTCAATGAATTGGTTCTTCTGTCAGGAGCCAGCAAAGCTGCAAGCTTGGTGTTATTCTCCTTTCACAATAGTTCAGTGTTAGTGTAGTTGTGGGCAAATTGTGTTCCAAGGGCACATTCGATATCACACAATTCTTCCATTGCATCCATCATCCACTTATGCAATCATGAACATAATTGTAGTTCACATAGGCTTTGCTCTCAAACGGGGCTTAGCACTGAAACTGTGCATATTATGGACATGTTCAACCAATGAGGAGGAGCTTATTAAACATTATAGGCGCTGCACTTATAAAAAAGCACTCCACAGATCCAGAAAGAGATAAAAACTTACTAGAAATAAACATCAATTACTACTAAACTATTTTTACTGTGCGGCAGGCAGCACTGCAATCGCAATGCGACATATCCAGCAACATGAGCAGATATGGACAGTAGTGAATCAATAGTCAGTTGGACGCATCAGAATGCTGTCCCACTTAAAAATCAATCAATGACCGACAAAAGGCCATCGCAGAGTTCCACTGTATAACAATTCCCAGATAACTTTCAGATGACTGGCTGATCAATCAGATTCTTGAAAATGAAAGCAATGGCCATTGAGATGATGAAATTTGTTTTCCCATCAAACCACACTAGAAGAATTGAGTGGAGAAGCTCAAAAAGGCATTATTCCAAACTGTCGATGCACAGCCTACAACTAGGCCAGATTTCACACAGGTCTGGGGCCGGTATATTGATCTCTCTTCATGTGCTGCCTGTTGTTAAATGTGAGTACCTACTGATGACAGCTGGGATCATTTATATCCTAGACGGCATTTAATGGCATTATTTTCATTGTGTTACCTCTGATGATAATGGAGTGAATTTGGCATAATTGGCAAAATAATGGAGTCAGCCTACAGTCAGATTGTGCTGCAGAAACACTCTCGCTCATTATATCTACTCTGAATCATAATCCTGTTTATCTGATTTCCCCTACCCACTTTTTCTTGAATGTCATTCAAACTTTACCCAATTTATTTACCTGATGAAATCAGCACTCGCTACTATTTCTTCAAAAATCAATAAAGATAAGACAGAGTTTTGATGTACTTTTGATATAACAGAAGGCCTGCTTTTTGCTGCTTGTCCCAAAAAGAAATTCTTCAGGAAATAAATGGTTGACGGACAGCCATCCGAAGCTATTAGTCTGGTAATTCCGAAATTAAAAGACACTTCTGCCTCTAGAACCAATGCAGAATGGATACAGCATGAATGTTTAATAGTGGACAATTAAAATGGCTAATTCTGCACCTAGTCCTGTAATTGTTTGAAAATGATCACAAGACTTACTGCAAAATGAATCGGTAATGATTGCATAGGTGCACTGAATTTCAGTCTCTGGGAATTTCATCATACCTTTTAATCATGTGCACACACTGAATAATCTACGCCAGCAAGTAGATGACTGATTGGCCTTCCCATCTCCACATCGGGCTTTAACAACAGCACATAACTCAAAGATCTCACACACACTGCCTAAACAGTGGATATGCGTGTCCTTGATGCATTACAGTACCATTAACGATTACTGACCCACAGTGATTTAGATTACTGAAAGAGTGATGACTCATCTCAGTGTGGTATGATTGATGAACTAGATGCATTTAGTACATTGTTTGGCACTTAGCACACACACACACACACACACACACCATATGGTGGTCATTTTAAGGAGCTAAAATTCAAGCTGGTGCATGTTGTGTGCATGTGTAAGTCCAGTACGTGTGCCCCACTAAAAAGCTTTGCACTGCGCTCATACAGCGGTTAACGCTGTGCCGACCCACACCGTTATCTCCGGTTCCCCCCCCTCAGGTAGACACCGTTAGCTTTATCAGCACTGTTGCCTTTGTTTGCACTCTCCGGGCTGTTAGCACCGTTAGCTGCAAGCTACCGGCTCAACCGTTTCCATGTTGAGAGCCGTGTGAAGGCCTTTCCTCAATCATAGATATTTGGAATTTAGCAACTTTAAGGAGGTAATTATTTTCTTAATGCCTTGAGGATTTATCCATATGTTCGAAGAAGCCCCAAATTGTCTATGGAATAAAACTGATGCCATTAGCTGTTTATTACTGATATTGCCTTGTGTCTTTTACTCGGCAGTGTTATTTATGCTCCCAGATTTTAGTCATAATTGCCATCTTGCTGTCTTGAATGAATCACACAACAGCAAACTATAGCAATAGAGAACAGAAAGCTTCAGTATTGCACAGTTGGAAGGGAAACTACTACCACTGTGTCTGTGCCGCCGCTGCTCCCCTCTCGCTCTCAAACGCCTAAGATTGATGTGTTCATTTAACATTAGCCTCCAGCACCACAAAGAGGATAAGCACCTGGGCGCTAAAAATACCTCCTTTTCAGATCAGGCGAGGAGGAGAAAATCAGATGAGTGAAATTACACTTCAAATGGAACCACATTCATAGTGCGCTAGGCTCCTTGCCAGCATTCCACTGTGTTCACAGTAACGCCTGGCTTGCCACTGAAATATTGATATTCATATGGAAATGCTACCCTTTATTAACATAATAACATAAACAAATTGGGGATTTGATTTGGGTCCAAGGATTGAGGCGGTGGGGCCCTTTTGGCAAGCTTTACTAGTCAACAGCTGTGCATCTCATCCCAGCATGATGTAGCCTTATACAGCTGCAGTCAAGGAGCTTTTGGAGCTGAATTCTTTGTTTAGAAGACAATGTGTGTGTGTGTGTGTGTCTGTGTGTGTGTGTGTGTGTGTGTGTCGTTTCTTGAGGGGGTGAGTGGAGTGTGATTATATATCTATAAGCTTGTTGTCATAGTAACAGTGCCAGGCAGGGCTTACTCTATTTTTTTTCTTTCAACATCCCCCGGTAATCAAAAGCCAACAATTAACTGAGCTACTTAGCCATTTAAGGCCTTTCAAAATTGCATGTTAATGAAAATAGTATCACAGGGGGTAAAAAAATGGCGACTGCTCCAAACTGACCTTTTTTTCTTCCTTTTAAAGGATTTACATGGTACACAGATAATCCTTCTCGAACATCTGTTCATTTACACTAAAAGTGCATGTGTTTGTGTACCCAAATGCATGTGTGGGGTGTTGTGGCACATACACAATTCAACAAGTGCCCAAGTTGCTACTATTTTGCTCAATAACCCTCAATTCCACTCACTCCACTGGAGATGAGGTAGCCGGTAAAGGTCACACACTTCAAATAGATCCTACCTAGTATGGGCAAAACATGGCGAAGACAAAGAAAAAAAAAAATGGGAAAACAAGTCTTTTTTTCACTCCTCCAAACGGCATGTTTTTTATCTTTTTATGGAGATATTATTCAGCAGCCACGTCCCCTCTCCTCACTCGGTGCTTCTCTCCATGTAAGTGAGACGGAAAGATGGGGATGTGGTCAGTCAGTCATGTCTAAGAAGACCTTGGAGGACCAGGGAGCTTTGCCGCCGGGACTTGACAGTACGGAGCTGATAGATTGGTCTAACCAGCAGACAAGTTCAGGCAAAAAAGAAAAACCAAGGCACCATGACCACACCTGGGACTTTAAATCGCACTGGAATATCTTTAGATTGATTCCTCTTGGGGGACGGGCGCTAATAGGTCCATTTCACACTAAGACAACTTGGGAGTAGAGTATAACACATCAAGGTAAAATCAGCGTGAATTGCAAGAGCATGCCATGTGAATTTCGGAGGGAAAAAAAAAGAATTGAAATGTAATCACACTGGAGATGCACTCCAGGAGCAGCATATGCAGAGAAAGCAACTGCATCGGGCTATGACATGATAAATGTGCAGTACCACTGAAACTGGGAATAAATTAAAATAGAGTGGTGAGGTTTCAGACAAGTACTCTGTATTAAGGCCGCAAGAAACAATATTTTTCATGATGATTGAGCTGGCAATTATTTTCTTGATTAATCGTTTTTTCTGTAAAATGTCACACCTTTGTGAAATATGTTAATAATAACTCAGAGTCCATGGTGATGTCTTCGCACTGCTTGTTCCGTCCGCCGAACAGCCTGAAACCCAGACCGGCAAACCTATTAATATGTGTTATGCCGTCAAACACCTGTAAAATCAACCAAAAATAACAGCCTAGTTTTGAGTTTTCGTAGAGAGATAATTTCTTTTGTTGCAAATATGAAATGACACCAGTGACTTTGTAGTCATGCCACCCCGCAGCTTCCTCGGTGTTCCCATCATTCTTGCATACAATCATTCAGCGGCCATCAAACCTGCTGCAACAGACGCAATTCCATCTGCCCGACGCGAAGGACAAATGACAGCGGTGCGTTTTGATTCATGTGCCCTCTGGTGAGAGAAGCCCCATGCCGTTCCACCGTTTATCCTGAAATCTTATCTGTGTCATAAGCTCCGGGGGTACCACTACTTCTTCCATACTCATCAGTCCCTGTGGCATCTAATGGAAGGAAGAAAAGCAGGAGATCAGATTTGCTAATTAGGCTGATTTTAGCACGTCCACTCTAACCAACAGCCAAATGACCTCTGTGGTGGTATTAATTGCAATCTCCTAGTTATACATCTTAATTAACCCCCACCTCACCCTGCAACACCACCAAAATACACCCTTTATTCTGATAGGATTTATAGCTGAAAGTGTCTCTTTTTTGCTGTGGGGGAGAGTGTTTTCCAATTAATTTGAAAATGCATAAAAGAGACACCTCGTCAAAAGTAATTAATGTAACAGCGGGGGGGGGGTTAACTCAAGGATTGTCATGAAATCATTACAAATGGGTTAAAACAAACATTTCGCTGGTACAATGATTTTGCTCTTAATCTGTCTGTTACTTTGAAATGTAGCATGGAACACTTTGTCGTAAAATGCGAAACATATTTTGTATCCATCGTCTTATCTAAGCCGAGTAAAACTGTGGTCGCTGAATGACGTTCTACAGCACTGGTGTATGTCATCAAATCTGTTTATAAATCTGTTTACTGACACTCATTGTAGCAGTGTAGCGTCTGAATACTTCTCGAGAAAGCGCCATCAAAACGGACTAATCTGATGAAAAGAAGAAGCTTTAACATTTCCGAGTGCAGCGTCTCTTTTACAACGCCGTGCCATTGTAAGAGAGATGTTTCCTCATGCAGCCGTGTGGACAGGTCAAGGCTCCTGTCAAAACACGACGAGAGGATTGGTATTCAGGCTGACAATATGAGGTCCTCTCGACATTTCTGATTGATCTATGTTGTCCCCTGAATATTTAATCACTCAACCACAGTGTGGCACAAAGTAGATGGATAACAGTCTACATTTTTATTGAAGCCTTTGTTGTTACATAAAAGATTCATTCAGGTATTGTGCTCGAAAATGATTACATTTGAAAGAAAATGACATTGTGTGGCTGAATGACAAGCACCGGAAAGAATCCTTTTGTTTGACATTATTAATTATTAACACTTTTTCACCACAGCTTTTTATATTGCCATGTTTTTTCTCTAGATGAGTGTTTTAAGTTCCTTACTTGTCTAGTAAGACATCCAGGGACTCGCGTCTGCAGAAGGTTTAGGAGGCACAATTTATGATAACTTCTAGTCAAGGTTTCATAAGCAGCACTTTACTGAAACTACTCTTTTGAGGCTTTTTGACGATAGTCCTTTGACGCGAGTAATTGTTCTGTGTCAGTATCTTCCTTTAGGAAGGATAAAGTTGAGGGAAATTGAAATATTCAAGTGAAGTACAAGTACCTCAAATGTGTACTTAAGTACAGGCCTTAAGTAAATGTACTTAGCTACATTCCATCACTGACTTTACTTGGCTCAGCTTTACGAACATTAATTATTAATTCATTATTAATAATGTAAAAAAAACTGACTAAAAGACAAACAACAACTTTAAAGCACATGTCAAGATAACAGATGAGGTCAAATGTTAATTTCAAGGAATTACAAGAAGCACATAACACATGCAAAACATGTTAATGTTAAACATGACTTGATACATATTATATTGTATAAATCAGGTAACACAAATGGCGATATTTAAACACACATTGTTGTTGCAAGGTCACAAATCTAGGCGATAGTTGGAGTTATTCAGAAGACTCCCAATGGTCCAGCAAGGTGTTGTGGTTCAACCTCTGTTGGCATGAATCATTGCTGCTTATGCGTTATTGAGCAAGACACTGAGTCTCTTCCAGAGCTGCTTTTGCAGAGCTGAAGTGGAAAGAGACTTTCTTTGTGCGATCAATAAAGTATCACTTTATTTTTATGAAAGTTGCCCGGGGCTTTTACACTGGCAACTTGTTCTCAGCATCAGTTGTAATAGAATGTTTGCTTGGTCGCTCACAATTCTCTGGTGTAACAGCAGTATGCTCCTTAAGCTCCACGGCATAAATGCTTTAATCAATTTGCTCTCTATTTCTGTAGACCTTAAAGAGTCCATAAACACACTGTTGTCAGCAAATACATAATTATGAAAGATGTAGAAAAGTGGTGTCGAGGTTGTGGGCATGTACTACAGTGTCTGTAGAAACAGATCACTACTTGGGGATGGGAACAGTTTTCCAGAAATACAGCTAATATTAATACTCTTTATGTGTTTTATGGATGTTGACATACAAATGAATGCATGGACCGTCGTAATTGTCTTAATTAACCTCATTAGCATTGGTAGTTATGTTTAATTGCGATTATGGCAGCGCAGAAGGCAGCTCACCCCCCCCCCCCCCCCCCGTTTCATTTTAAGTGAGTCATACGTTTTAAGATTCTGCATTGTAGAAAAGCTTTTATTATTCAGGGCGGCTTCAATTATTCTCAATGACATCTGAAACCGGAATAGATGGCAGTCGTGACAACTGTATTTAGAAAAAAAAGAAAGAATAATTATGTTTTCTGAAGATAAGAGCCGGTGAATAGCAGGCATCTGTTTCTTAAAAAAATAGTATTTATCTTCGGGCCTCTTCTCTGTGTGTTTTTGGGCACCGGTGTCATGTGCACAAATGTGTGGGTGGATGCACATGAGTGACTTTTTTGCCTGTTTTCTTCTTTTTTTTTGTAGATTAGTGAGCATTTTTGTTGCGAGTCTGCATATCATTCTGTAACTCAAGTTTGAATAATGGGAATTCTCTTTCAGACTTATTTCCTGTGTAGACTCTGTGTGGAGGGGTACACATATGCACGTGGTAGTGTGTGCGTGTAAAAGAAAAACTGTTTGTTTTGTTGATGTGTGTGTGTGTGTGTGTGTGCTGAAACATGGACTCCTTGTCCCCTCAGCAGAGTGTCGCTCCTGTTTAGAACCAATTTGAGCTCAATCCAAAGTGAGCAGTGCTGGCTCATTCTGCAGCCACAGTTCCTCTGGTAAATGGCTGGCTGAGTGGCGGTAATTGCCTCCCGCCCTGCCAGTTCACGCTTGGAGCATCCACAGAGAATGTAGCGCTGAGATTCGAACCCTTGCTCCCATTGGATTACACTAAGCAAGGTGGGGTGTCCCGGCTGCCACCGCGTACCTCGCTGTCCCAGTCTGAGACTCGGTGCCCTAATATGTGGAGACACAGGGCCGCAGACATGGAGCAAGGTCACTTTCCAATGAGACGCAGAGTTAGGAGAGAGATGTTTACTTATTTAAACAGAAAGGTCATTATCAGGAGACATAAGAAGCTTTGACAAATGAAGTCAAGCCCAGTTAATGTTCCATTCTTGGAAAGAGGAGGAGGTAGCTGCAAGGAGATGAAAAAATTAAATGGGAAATTGCTCTAACTGTGCATCTCTATTTCCTCAGTAAGATTGGAGCTCCTGAACCAGAGCAGGCATCTATAAATAAACAGAAGTATATAGCATATATATGCACAGTATTTTTCTTTCATGCACCTCAATCTACCAGCATATCCCAAACAACCCTCCGGGCAACAACTCATTTGATTTCCAACCAATATTGTATTCTCAATATATATGATGGTGTGATGCTTCTTTCTTCTTGCAATTCCAGCTCAGACATCTGTTTGTATGGATGAACAGATGGGGGGAGAATACTCAAGAGGGTCTTGCTATTGAGAAAAATGCTTGCGTGACTTCCCATCCCCCTAACACTTTTGCTTTCTCAGTACATCTTGCCCTGGAGGACACAAGTGCATAACTGCCACATGAGACTCTCCCACCTACAGTGTTACACTGTAACACACACACCCTCATATATGCATATGCATACACATACGTGGTTATACGCATGGACACACATACACAGGCCACAGGCCCAACCCGCATGCTAGCTGGTAGGGCACGGTCACATGTGTCGGTCAAGGATAATGTGAAAGCCCACGTGCATATTTCAGTGTGATTTCTTAATTAATGAGAAGAAAAAAAAAATCAGAAAGTTTGTTTGACAGAGAGGAAAGACTAGAAAGTGTGTACAGGAAGATGAAGGAACTGGGCACCAAAACAGGGCATGTCCTGTTAATGTGCAGATCTGCAGTATAGAAATGGCTGCTAACCACATGTCCTAGTATATAAGAGAGCTGAGTCGAGATGGTGTGTGTGTGTGTGTGTGTGTGTGTGTGTGTGTGTGTGTGGAGCCAGTAGACTCCCCACCACCACCAGCTCATCAAAGTAGCATATTAAAATGAGATGACTCAGACTGATGATGACGCTGTGAGACCCGCTGCACCAACAGTGTAGCGAAGGATAAGATGTTTGTCTCATTATTGTCTCCCTCTCTGCTGCTCTCATTTTTGGTCAAAGGAGGAAAAGACATCGGTGATAGCTGGACTTACACATAGAAATAGAATCAGATCTGTATGCGTGAACAATGCCTTTATTATAGCTTTCAATATCTATTTCTAATTTAGAGACAACATACACACCGTGCATTGCATAAAGGATTGATTTTGTTTGAAGCCACCTTTGATGGAGCCAATCTAGTTGTGTCTTGCTGCTCCCAGTTTTGTAGCGTGTCTAGGACCAATCTGTACTGGAAGCACAGCATAATCTCTCATCTAACTTCTGTTAAGAAGGCAAACAAGCCCCCCCCCCCCCCCCCCCCCCCCCCCAATGTCCGGTTGTCCTTTAATCGTGTCTCTCCCCACATATTAGAATCTGTGCAGAACAAAGAGAGTAATCCATGATTGAGTAACAGCAGCTGCACGGCAGATGCTGTGACCCACTTTGTTGACTGGTATGGATTTAGAGTGATTATTCAATATTTAATCAGATTTGCATATGTGATCACAGACAGGTGTGAAAGACAAATGGTCTGCCAACGGTGACCCTGATAGCGGTTCATATGTTAGTAAAACCTGAATCGTGGCAGAACGAGTTATGGGTCATTGATGCGTGGAGGATCTTTTGCGGAATGAGTCTCCTTTTGCAGCATAACTGTTGTTGAATAATAACATCGTGCAAAAAAGACACAAAATTGTTGGACAGATGCTTGCTCAACTTTTGATGAGTCTGGGAAACCTCTAGCCATCACCAACCTGTCACGCTATCATGTTCTCTTGTTAAAATTGCATGCCTGGTAGCATCATGGCTTTTCTAAAAGCTAATCTGTAGCACGCTCACATGCAAGAACTTGCAAAAAAAAGCAAGCAGAGAGCGTATTCAGTTTATGCTCAGGTAGACATTACTCCACTTTATCATTACTTAGCAAATAGTTGTTTGCTGCTACATTAATGACTGTCCTATATTGCTCCTTTTATGACCTTTAGTGCTTGAGAGGGCTCCTTACCACGGTTGGGGACCCAGGGAAACGGGCACTGAGCACCGGAATGAGTGCAGCCGTTCCACGCTGATAGTGCTGAATATATATATATATGTGCCCTTGACATGACGAGGAGAGGTGGAAGGCTGAAAGTGGTCACATCGCATTAGCATTGAGCAGGCTCGACTGGCTGACAGGGCAGTCTGACTGGAGCCCAGTGGTGGTAAAGGCGGTGTGGAGGAGGTGAGGGGCAGGGGGTCTACCATCCTCGGGGCATTACTCGGACAGTCGGCTGGGGTCAGTCAGCAAAACCAAGCAGCCACCCATCAATAATGAAATCAGTCACAGTCAATATATTTTGGCATGAGCACCTGAGCACTTTGATCACAGAGGGAACCCACAACTGGCATCAAAGGGGAGAAATGAAGCTGCTTGTTTGATAGAGAGTGAACTGGCTGCTACGTGTATGAAGTCATCAGCACACCTGCTTTAAGAAATGTGTGTGCATCTGTATGCACAAGCAAGAAACCCTTCTCTTAGCTTGTGCATCTGTACATACACAAGCAAGAAACCCTTCTCTAGCTGCCCACTTTCTTCTGTTTTCAAAAAAGAGAGTCGTGCACAGCGAGTAGTCCATTGCTCTTTATAGAGAGAATGGCTTTTCACCAGAGCCCTGGCCCCTCTGTCAAATTAGATTAAGGGCTGCTTACTCATTATTGACAGGAGGAGCCGCTTCCAGTAATGACCCATAGTGAGAGAGTCATTTACTTTGACGGTAAGAACAAAGGCTACACTGGACATTTCCCACAGCACTTCTCTTTTAGGGGGGAAAAGCACCCTTTGATGGCCATTACATTTGTGTGAATTATTCCACATTGCAATGCTCGTTCTGCATCTCGCCAACTTTGATCTAAAAAGCTTCTGTCGAGTGAATCTTTTCCCTCCCCTTGTTCGGTCCACCCTAAAGTCAGTTGACAGGGAGGTTAGACTTCATAAAGACCCCTGGGAGTGTGTGTTGGCATTTCATTTGTTTGAGTTGGAAAGATGACAGAAGTCACATTTAATTACTGGGTTCTTGTGTCAACTGAGGAGATAAGGGGGTATGCATGATGCATACAGAATGAGAATAGTCTGTTCTCCTCCAGATATGAAAATGTATCTGACCATTGAGCTGCATTGTACAGCAGGCTGTGATTATTTTCTCTTTTTGTTGTGCTTCAGAATTAATTTCCATTCTTCACACTGTCCGCAGCTTTGTTTGTGCATGTGTGTGCATCCATGTATCATGTGTATGATTACATTATCTGTTTGCACACCTGCTTCAATGCGCGTTGTGCATTTCTGATTATAGAGCATTCCAGAAGCCCCGGAGCTGAACAGCCACCCTTTTACATTCAGCAGGGCGCCCAATCAGCTGCGAAAGAGGAAGCCTGATATTTTGTGATTAACACTAGCCGGACAGCCAGAGGTGGAGCTATTATACATTGAGAGCGCAGTCTAAAAACATACCAGTCCACCTTTTTTTAGTAACACAAGTGGTAACTAATTTTCATCCTATCTTTTAACTGCTATTCAGATCGGATCTACGGAGAAAATATTGCAATATTGCTCCTGGCAGTTGGACAGAGGGAGAAGCTGCTAATCAAGGTCCAGCATCCAGAACTGACAGTATGCTTTACTACCAGTGACAGACTGATCTGTTGTATAGCCTTGGTACCGTACATCTCTGCAGCTGTAGATTTAAATGTGAGATTTGAAATGTCCTCCCTTGTAAAGCCGTTGGCCTGCCCAACCTGTCAGGATGACTTCAACTCTGAGACTTGAGTCATGTGCCATCTCTCCTCATCTCAGTGCATATGTTACCACTGACCTTTATAGGGCACGTGTTGGTGGTAACATTTCTCACGACAGCATAGTCACACTTCATTTGATTTATTTGTTTACCGATAATGTCGACCTTTTTTGCACCTAAGGTGTGCTGATGGAATCTAGCATGTACACTATAAGAATTTTCACCCATAGGAATTTAAAAGTGGGGATGACACTATTTAGTGACAAGGGGAAATGAATAGATGCTTTCAGGATTATGCAATCATCTGCTCTACTGAGTGCTGCTGGGTGTGACATGTGTGGTTGCTGTAATCGCTGACCCACTTGCATATATTATCATGATAGTTTCAGGTGCTAGTCAACTCATATTTAGTGACTTGTTCCTTTTTTAAAGGATATAAGAATTTCAAGAAGTTGAAGTCAAAAAAGGGTCCACAATCATTTTTTCACTTAGTGCAAACATGGCTGCTAGCAGTGTTGTATTGAAAAAAAAAAAGTGTTGCTGTGTGTAGTCTGAGGCTGAATCAGATTCTGCAGATTCTATATAGCCGTTTCCGGCTCCGTGTGCACAGTTCAAAGCAATCTGGCAGGTGGAGTTAGAAAAAAGAACTATGTTGTCAAACAGAAATCAGATTTGCTCCACTCCCCATTAGCCTTAGCCCCTTCACTCTCCCCCCTGGAGAGCACATTAAATGACATCTGCTATCATCAGGATAACCTGTGTCAGCTCCGTGACAAGACTACAGATGCCGGGTTGCAGATTGTGAGGGGATAGAAGACAGAGAATAGACAAAAAGGAGATAGAGCGAGCTTAGGACTCCTCACACTTACATAAGAGCTTGTTAAATCTGTCCCGAGATATAATTAACATATATATCGATGCTGCTTCATAAACCAGGCATGGGTAGAGTTGATAGCAGCTTCATACCACTGGGAGGATAGAAAAGAAAGATGTATTCACGGTGGGTGGCTTCAGCTCCAGCTCATATCGCCGTTCTAATAGCGTACTGTAGGACATGGAAAATGTGATCAGAAATCATGCATGTTTCACAGGAGCATCTTTAAGAAATGTTGTGGGTTTTCCGCTGCCAGGCTCAGCCCGATAAGGAAGTCCACTGAGTGACAGCAGACTGAGCGGTTGTCAAAAGTCGTAATTCGTGACCCTGCTCTGGAGCATCAGCCACAACCAAATAGCTCTCCTTATCTTCTGACAGTACCATTTGGAGAGCTCACACTCTTCTATCTGTCTCTCTTATTTCTCGCTCTTTCGTTGCCATCGCCCCTCCCCGTTCCTCTTGGCAGTGCAAACAGGCCACTTCTGTTGACTGGGTAATGCGATGATGGGTCTCAGTTTCACATCGCTTCCACTTTGCTTTAATGACTCATTTCTGCTGTCTTTTTAAACAATCTGTATCTTTGGTTTTCCGCCTCCCAAATATCTGTTTATCTCATGTCACCTCTCAATAGCTTTCTTTAGCCAAGCAAGTTTTATCTCAATACCAGACTGTCATTGAAACATGTATCCATTGAGTTACTGTTGAATCTTACAAGCTGCTAACCACTTGAAGCCCTCTTTGAGCAGTCGTTCTTGCAAAAGCTCCCTAATTGTATTTATTGTGCAATATAGTATGCACGCTTTGTGGCTCTCCACTGCATATAGTACTACCTCCAGGCTTCTGTCCAAGATGCTCCCATTGAGTACTAATCATCTGGCAGAATGTGAATTCTGCTTTTCTTGAGGAAATCATTATAGAGCCTCGTAAAAAAGCCGCCTCCAAATAGCCAGGGCCCAGACTTTGTTGGACTGAGGCATCTGCACAGGCGCCTGATTAAAAAAGAAGCATGGGCATTAATTGGCCAGCTGATGTTAGGTTGTCAGCAGTAGCTGATGGCTCATTATGCTGCTGGAAGAGAGTCGGAGTCGGATGAGAGATGAGCGTGCCCTCTCGCATATTGCATTTTGGCCACACTCAAACCAAACCCACCCTGTAATTTCAGCATCAACACATCACTCAAAGGGTCTGGGGTATTGGATGAATAAAATATGCCATTCCCATGGATACAAGCTCGGTGCGAGCTTGCAATAAAGAGATGGGTACGATGGTGCTTGTGTGTCTGTTTGTTTGTGAAGCAGGGGATTCATGGGGACAGTTTCCTTGGCTAATAGGGTTGGCGGGCAGCAGAGTACTCTCTCAGGCGAACAGCTAATTAGCAGGAGCAGATGAGAACATGGTGAGTGTGTGTGTCGAGGATCCAAAGACACACTTCTCAACCAACCAGGAACACGCTGTTTCCTCTTTTGCCCAATCAGAGGCTGGTGTTTCCCCTCCTTGTTTAGTGTCCGTCAAGCCAATCGCTGACATCTTAACCCGAAACGGGACACTCCCACTTTTCCAGCGAAGCTTCCATTTACCATGGCAACGACGTGTCAAATGGCTACTTAGCCCTGAGGGAATCTCACAAAAACAGAATGCATCAAGTTCAGGGTCATTTAACGTTCACATTCCCCATTGCCGCTGCTGCAGATGAACAATTGCAATGCGAGGAGGGCTGTCCTTGAGATGGAATTGAGATTTGTCTCCAATAACAGAGAGTCTCGGAGCACAATGGCTGAATCTCTATGGCAGCACATTTTGTTGATGTACGCAAGACCTTGTAGCTCCCGGGAAAAGAAGTATTCTTCCAGCTATTACAATTGGTTTGTGCCTTTTGTAAAGCAATGGGAAAATATAAAATCTGCCAAAATCAGGTCTGTACACTCTGTGATCAGCCAAATTACAGTTTGAGGAAACAAAGTATTTTTAAAATGAGACTTCTATCACAGATGGTCGGTCGTGTCTCGGGCATCTTCCAGACAATGATTATGGCACAAGAGCAAAAAGGTGGAAATATTATACTTCTTGGGTAACCATGGCAATGACTGCTGTTTCTGTGAAAGACTGAACAGTTTGTACAGACCGGCACCTGCTGCAGATATACATCATCATTTCATTGTAAAGGACAGATGCTGCATCTGAATGATGCAGTTAAAAAAAAAAAGCGGTATGAAGATATTCAGTGATAGCGGAGGAAATGAAAAGTTCTTGTAATATAATATTATATTATCGATATTATATTATATCAGATACAGCTGCTCTTTGTACTTTGCTGCTGGAAGTTTTATTGTTTTTTTTCTCTCTTTTGAATCACAGCTATCCTGCGACCACACTGACAGTTATGATATGGGTGAGCATTGCACACAAGACCTCGGCTTTAACAGCTCATTTATCATTCATCCGAGGTTGGCCCAAGCCAGCCAGAAAATATAGGGGAATGAGATTTCCTTGGCCTCCTGGCATGCTATCTCACAGCATGCACAAGTCACAGTCAGCCTTGCAGCGTTAGCAACACCATTTATATCCCCTCGCAGATATGAGCAGTGCTCATCACTTAACCTTTTATTGTGGAATTCACCTGGGCATTGAGCTGGTATCCCCCAGTTTTTAGTGTATTTTCAGGCGAGCAACACATTGAATTTGCAGTATAATCTCAAACAGGGATCTGACCATTTTCTATCCATTTTAAAGATAATGGATGATGGAGGGCTAGTGCACGCTATGTGTGACTCACCATGTTATTGAGGGTTCTACTGTTAAAAATAAGTTTGATGCGCTATCTCACCTCGAAATAATAAAATACGTCCAATATCCTATTCATCTTCACCCGCCCTCTGTACAACACGCTCCTCTGGCCCCGGATAAAATCCCATCATTACATTCTCTCCTGTGGCTCTGCTCTTTTCTGTTTCCCTCTCATCTTTTCCACCATCTCAGTAAAGAGAGCATAGTTGAGAAGTTTAGACTACCCACTGTCCTGTGAAAAAAAAAAACATATTTGATTAATCTGTGTCTGTAGTTGCTCCCTTGCATTGTGAATACTCATAAGTTAATGAAAAGGGATTGAGTGTGAAGTGGTTCCAGTATAGATGGAAACTAGATCTAGAAAGAAATATAGATTGGCGACTCACTTGTCCACTCATGCTTCTCGAAGGTGACAGATACTCAAAGTATAAAAGATGAGACCGACAGACTTATTTCAATTCTACAGCTTACAAAGCACATTTCAGACATTCCCCAACAGGGTAGAGTGACACTGTGGGGAAACACAGCAGCAGTCAGTGTCACACACACACACACACACACACACACACAAAGTAAATACTGTCCTCACTCAGCATACATGCTGTATACTACATCGACATTGAACTGGCAGAGATCCTGATGTATATTTCAGCAGTGAGAGGTTCTTGATAGTAACTTTCACAGCACAGCGGTCAAAGCAGTTCAACAATGTATCACCCAGCATGTCATCCAGTCATGAAGCCAGGGTTTCGCTCCCCCCCCTCCTGCTCACACACTACAGGGTGAGAATCAGAGCTGCTTCATCCGCCCCGAAGACAGACAGAAAGAGATGCACATTTATTATACATGGTATATGTGGCTGCGTGGAACGAACCGGCCGCAGCAAATTGGGCACATTTTGCTCTGACGCTAGCCAGTCTCCGAGGGGAGCCAATTACAACATCCCATTTTCAGAGTGGGGCCAAAATAACCGAAATTCCCCCATCTTCCCCAGAGCACGGACAAGGAGCAGTGAGGAAAATGTCCACTCTCTAGTTCCCCATTCAGTTAGCCCTACAGACACTCGCTGAAGTCACCCATCCCCTTCATTCATTACCTGCTAATGACTCTCCATCCCTCAGAGACCGCTGAGAGAGAGAGAGAATAGTACAGGGGGAAAGAGGAGCAGGGCTGGTTTGGAGGCAAAAGGAGTATAGATGGGGAAGGCCCATCATCACAGAAGATGGATGTGTCCCAGGAGCAGGTGATTTCCAGATTGGAACACTGAACATTGGACACATGGAAATATCCGATACGGCTGGTTACTCCATGTCGACTGGTGGCTGAGGAGTGTCCAGAGGGAGCCTGGCGCTGAAAGCTGAACTGCCCACACACCTGTGCTGACCTTCACCTTGAACGGAAAACACAGCGAGCAGGTGTTTAGTTTAATGTTTCGAATCAGAGAGCATTTTAATGTATAATTAGAGAGAACATCCACGGAATATTACTAACCAATTTTACCAATTTGGCCAAAAGAGACTGCTGCAATATAAAGCCAACCCATCTATCAATAGTTGCTGTTTGCTTTAGCTGGACCTACAGCCTTTTATTCACACTCACAGTGAACCATTTCAGCCTATTTTCAAAGTAATGGTTGTGTCAAGTGCTTCACACTTTGGCGGCAGCAAATGGGACCCTCTAAAACACACGGAAGGACTTAAAGATCAGCCATACTTATGTATAATGATGTGGTTAATCCTAATGATGTGTATTCTATCATACCATTGCAAATGCTATACTGAACGTTTGGAATATGACTCTCGTAATGAGTGAGATTTATAACACTGAATAATGGGCCTGCAAGGGTTTGGAAAGAGTTGTTAATTAAAGCATGTTTCTGTTTTGGGGCATCTGCAGACTTTTAGCTCCATCTAGTTTTATGGCAATTTAACCAACTCTGTGAGATGAAATACTCAATCTGAAGGTGTAATAAAGACAACTCACTTTTTCAGTACTTGTGCACATACATTTGGGTGTCTGGAGTTCCTACCAAACCACAAACTGTGACATATAGACAACAAATATAGTTTTTTGTGGGCTGCATAGATCAGAAAACATGTGATTTAATAAGCAATTCAGATATGGCGGCCCTTCTTATGTCATGTGCAGGCTCATTTGGGATGTATGGCCCCCTATCTGAGTATCTCCACCCAGGGCTTGAGAAGTACCGTTGCAAAGCTGTGCCCAATGTTTTTTCACGAGCACATAAGAGGCGACTGGAAGGAGACAGGTGCTAAAACAATGCTATTAAGACAGAGAGGTTGGCCTTCAGTCAACTGTTTGCCTTGCCTAAAACGTGTAACACTGCTGTCCTTGAACTTAAGCAGCAACCTTTTTTCATCATTGAATTACCTTCAAATTATTAGCTGCATCTCAAACTAGTGACTCTAACCTTGAATCGACACACAGTTTTATGGATCGGGCTCCGGGTAGTGATGATGAATGTTGAGGCTAATAAGCTGCAATATTATTATATCATATTCTTTAGCGAATTGGATAAGGATTGGATTTTGATTTGCCATGCCTCTCCTTATAAAGCAACATCATTTGCATACAATTACACCTGCTCTGTCAGCGTGTGGGGAAACCATTGTTCTCTCCGTTGTCGTTTTAGCAGTAAACTAAAAGGAAGCCAGCGAGTGTTCAGTCTTAACAAATTGAAACACGGACTGCATTGTGAACTAAAATCCAGCCAGCTGTGTTTTTTTCTACAGGAGTAGAAATGAAACGTGCAGATTCTAATTACTCTCCATTCCACACAAAGTATAAGCCACTTGCTCACAATTATTGTCTAAGTACCCCCACAGAGGGCTAAATTATTGCCATAGATTTTCTGTACCATCAAATGAGTGTGTTTAGAGGGCAAAATGGACTTATTTGTTGGAGTTGACTCACACCCTGTGCCAAACAGCAACAGATAAGGTGGGTGCTCGCTGCGACATGATGAAATGATTGTATCTTCTCTGTAAGAAGTCCACAGGGTGACTCAGAGAGACGTACGCGCATTTATTCTAACTGTCTGACTACTTTTCTCTCTTTGTGTTTTCTGCATACACACATAGGCAGCCTGAGAAAAAGTGTGACTATGTGAGCATGCACACGACAGAGAGAAAGTTTATCTCTAAATCACCCTGTGGATGCTGAACTAAAAAAAAAAAAAATTATAATAATGTGTGTGTGTGTTTGTGTAAAACTGTTACCATCTCCAGACTGCAAAGTTTGCCCCAGGGCCTCTCTCTGTCCACTGTCATTCACATAGCTCTAACCTCTAAGGACAGAGACTCTTCTGCCACAGGGGCCCTTCACTACAAAATCCTCAACTGATAAACTATGACTGCTTTCTTTGTGAGCCATTTCTCTGAGGCCAACGGGACATCTTCCGTTTCTGTTTATTGCATCACAATATGTCCATTTTCTTTAGCACTTTCCAGACACTCGATGCACAACATTGCTGGCTTCATCTATGATTTAATGTGATGGCCTTTTGTCATTCGGACACAGGTCTGAATTAATGTTGGTTTACAGCTTTATTCACACATGACAAGACATTTACATAGAGAGCCACAAGGCTATCTGGCATATATTGCATGGCAGAGGTGCTAAAGTTAGAAAGCAATGACTTTCAAACAAAAGTTCTCACAGTGTATCTCCTCATACACTTTCCTATCAATTTTATTAAGCATTTATAAGAAAGAAAATTCTACTACCATGCATTCAGTTTTTCGCTATCAGTATTTTTCCGAGAGTAACTGCTTCTACTGCCCAATAGCATTTCTGATTTAGTTATAGCTCCTGATTATACTTAATATTGTTTAAAAGTAGGCTACTGTTCTCCCCAGGGGAGAGAGAAAGTGAGTGTGGGAATATGGAATATCAAGTAGTACAGAAACCGTCTTCGATCAAGACGCCCAATGTTACAGTACACTTCTCAGGTTTATCACCCAACTGTACGAACTACACTGCAGACTGAACAGAGTGGCGGCTGACTCATATGAACGGGTCCAAGCCTGGTTTGAATCGCAGTCAGTTTGGACTTTCACGGACACGACGTCTCAATATACGCTCGTGGTGTCTTTTCAAAAAGAAGTTCCATCGTCACAGGAAGTTAGGTTTTGGCAACAAAAACCCCTTCGGTGAGGCAAAGGGCGTGGTTAACGTCAACTTGACTGTCTGAGCGATGACTAGCGAGTGACAATCAAGTCTCTTGACTGGCGACACGCGACTAAAGACACTAACGACTCGTGTGTCACTGTTTCACATTGGACACTAAACAGCAGTCTCCTGGCCCAAAGTGCTGTGTTTGTTTGACACTTTGTTTTGCTCTGTGCATCTGCTAGTTCATGGCAGTTGCTCTGAGCGTATAATAAGGACACGGGTGTGTTTACATCAGAGTTAGTTGCATGCAGATGCTAAACAGTGCCTCCGTGCATCGATGTCAGACCCAGAAAAGCACCGACAAAGCTGTGGTATGTGATGCATTAGAGGGGGTTTGTAGCTCAGATCTTGCAGTATTGCTGGTATGGCTTTTTTGGTAAAAGTGACTAGAGTCCTACATGTTGAATTGCCATCGCATTTGAGAAACAAGGTGGGTGATGAGTATCTTCCGGACAATGCCATGTGACGATGTGTGGAATTTGGCGTTAACACATTTGGCCTTGCTAATTCCAGTATTTTCTTACACCATCTTGACACAACGCTTTCATAAGGTTTGCGGCGTGCGTCACTATGTGGTGCAGTTATGTAAAAAGGAATCTAACTTCTATGACACCACTTTAACAGCTCAAACCCATATCTGATGCGAAGGCAGAGAACATCTTTTATTCCCTTTTTACTCTTTTCATCAAAGGAGTTGCAGCACCAGGTTCAGCAGCCAAGGTGAAACAGAGAGCGGACAGGAAAGAGGAATATCTTGCATTCTTTCCCCTGCCTTGATGGTTTCCGGTAAATCAAGCCCATCTGTTTAAACAATATGCAATTACCAGCATTTAAACAGCTAAACTTGTTAAAGTGATTAGCTTGTGTTTACCATAAACAACATTTTGTACACAAGATAACGGCCGACATTTGCATATGCTAATGCTTGGTAATTAGCTATGCTCCATCGGGTAATTCCTATTCAGGCCCAACCTACAGGCAATTTTTTTTTTAAGCAGATTAAAAACAGCAAAATAATGTAATAATTCAATCAATCAATCATGTAAAGGCTAATACATGCGTAACAAATGGCAAGGGGACCGTTTTAATGTCAGGAATCAAGAGGCAAAGATCCAAGGATACTCTGAGGCATGAAAGGAGATGCAGCTGCCAAGGTAGGTCTAATTGTACACAGTGTAGTGTGTCTCTGACGATTCACAATCAAACAAACACCTTATTTTCCAGATAGTGGAACGGTGGTTGAAATACTCAGTATTCAGCGGGGAACAGTAAGACAGGCACTTTATTCAAAAACCTTCTAAATAATCACTTGCCCACACAAACCTGTTGACGATGTTGTTACAATAGAAGAAGAACAAAATGGCTTTTGTGTACTTTTGGAATTAAGGTAAACCTCATTCGCCCTCCAGGCAGACATGGCTTAGAAGTGGAGACAAGAGAGAGACGCGCTGATTTAATTGAAGCGTAATGTGTGTTTGTACTCCTAATTTTCTCTCTTCTCAGACATTGAAAGGCATGATAAACTCTGAGGCCGTTCGCTGTGAGGCGAGCAGAATCTCTCTGGTCCCATTGCCTCATACTGAGCAGGGGCACTACGGCACTCTATATTTCCCCTACCATCAAAGCTAAGGCTCGATAGAGGGCAGTAGGTATTTTACCCTGACAAACAAAAGCCAATACTATTAGGATAATTGAACGGATGTAAGCTGTGTTTGTGAATATGTGCATGGCTTGAATTTAAAAGAGTGTAGTGGCATGAATGGCAGTTGTCTGTCACAAAGCAGTAATCATTTATAAATACATATTTATTCTCTACAATTTACCACTATTTTCATGATGAGCCATTTTTAGTTTTAAAAAAACAGCTTAACACCAGCTGGCAATGTGATTTTTTGTTCACCTGCAGTGGTTTAACTTTTGGTCTTGGTCCAGAGATGTAGAAGTTTACCCCAGGGTGTGTACGCACACTGTGACATCAC
Source organism: Pholis gunnellus (assembly GCF_910591455.1). NCBI lineage: Eukaryota > Metazoa > Chordata > Actinopteri > Perciformes > Pholidae > Pholis > Pholis gunnellus. The sequence goes on along the minus strand of NC_136549.1, from coordinate 12,524,169 downwards.
TGTTAGGTGTCGTTACAGGTGCAACAGAGCACACTTTTTTTTATCACACCCAATACGGCTGTAATTGTTCGTGTATTTGTGCACAGTATGTCAATTAGCCGCATCATAAGCAACATGTGCTGGGCTGTATGTAAGAAGTGGGCATAGCCATTCTGACGTCACCCATTGGTTTGTGGACTGACGTTTTGAAGCCTCATGTACGGCGTCTTTTTGTTTTTGTTGTAGCCATCTTGTTTTTGTAACACGAGAGGGTTGTGCTATATGTACATTTGCAGGCTACCAAAATGGTTAAGATTAACTTCCATGAACTCAAAACACACACTGTGAAAGGGTTGATGTTGTAACCAGACTGGACAACGCCGTGGCCACGCCCTCATCTATTTCTCCTCTCAATGGGACCATAATTTACAAAGTGAACATCATTCTGTATTGAATAAAACTTGAAACTAGCGATTGAGACCATAAACTCGTGTTTATAATGTTTACTGAGGTATCAAATGAAATATCTCATATATTTCTATCCAATCTGACTTATTTATGCAACTAGAGGAGGCGTCCCCCTAATGGCGATTTTAAAGAATGCAAGTTTGAGGCTCTTCCGCATTGGCTTCACTTTTGACCCCCGTCACACTACGGCATAAGCAAATGCAACGCCAGAGCTGGAAGAGCTGCCTGCGTTTGCTGGTCAGCTGCAACAGCAATGGAGAGAGAGAGAGAGAGAGAGAGTCGTGTACAAGACAACAAGGACGGAGTGTCTGTCTCGGTACAACATTGTAAATTATATGAATGGAAACATTTGTACTGAACCGTGACTTCTTTTACTCCAACACCCGACCACATCTATCAGAGCTGCTTGATGTGACCAGAGGTGGAAAACACTTTCAACCAGAGAGGGTTGTATAACCTTACCTTTAGGCCCAGTGTTCAGTTGCTCTTTTAAAAAGAGAACAGCAACAATCTAATCTGCTGAGTAGGGCAAGCAATAGATCAGAGTGATAGTGCAGTTTACGAACGCTCCCTGCTGGAATACAAGGCATGGCCCTACAGCATACTAAGTTGTAGCTGACCACAACAACAACAGACTTTTTCCAAACATTGTCAGAGCTGGACCTGTTTTATTTCAATACTCCAAATACGATCAAACCAAAATCAGGTTCATCTTTTTCATGTCAGATTCGATCCACATAGACATTTATTCCTCTTCCAGAGTGACAAATATATCATGTTCATCACACAGAGCTATTGTCTGTTTATCATGTTAGTGACAAACTAACAAATCTAGATCCAAAAGATCTGACAGTGTACTGTATTTTCGTAATTAACTTTACATCAAACCTATCAAGTTTGACATTAAATTGTACTTATCTTGTGTCCCTAAATGAAACCCTGTGCGTGTGTGTGTGTGATGGATATAATTCAGCAGAAGGGATGCAGCAGACCTGCTCTGTGGGCGGAGGTTGCCTTGGAGAATCACCTGGTGTTACCGAGGAAACAGACAAGGTGGTGGAAACGGGCTATTTATGTAAATTCTTGATCGCCATGGGTGCGGTGTGCATGTCAACGCACAACTGACAGCAGAGCCTGTTGCTATGGTGAATAAGAATTAAAAGTGGATAGAGAGGGGGATTATTGCAGCCACGCAGGACTAAAAAAAACAAAAACGTGACCAGCTGTGGTTCTTTAAGAAATGAGAAAGGGGAGAAAGTCCTGATCCTTTTTTTGCCAAACTGATTTGATTTGGATAAAAGTATCAAGGAGACGTACAAATGAGCAATTACATACTAATCACCGGTTGGTGCCTGGTACCTGGGTCTCTGTCTGTCATTGATATCAGCTCTCGGTATTCAATCATACATCCTGCCAGCGTAGCTGGTGGCATTAGCACACGGCGGAATTACGAGCAAGCCACAATGACAAGATAAATACAATAATGCTAATACACTCTTTGTCACATTCATGGCTGGCTAATGACTTCTGGAGGCTTCACCCGTAAACAGCAACTTCTTACTTCAGACAAATGGAGGGTTTGTCATCACATTACTGCCAAGGCACGGTGAGTGATAGCTCAAATGGGAAACACTAAAGGAAGTTGCAGTTTTGTTTCCAAGTCTGCAGATGACAACATGGCCATATGGGTATTGGCATTTGCTGGTGAGGAAGTAATGCGGCATTTGGAAAATATGCAGTCTACAAGTCCTAAGATCAGAGAGCAAATACAAAAATCTGCTGTGTTCAGGTCACACGTCTTCGTGCAGTATCACAGAAAAGCAGTGTGAATCAGAGCGTGTTGTGTAGAACCTGTTGTGTGATCGTACCATGTCTGCACGCTACATTTCAACCATGCAGACGTCCAACTAACAGGCTCACTCGAAGGCCTGTGATGTCCCCAACTGCCACCTGCCGCCGTAAGCGCCTTCTCTTGAGTTGCGGGGCATTAACGTGGCGCGAAGCTGGCACAATTCAACAAGAACTCACATACGACCCTCAAAGGGGGGGAGAGAAGGGTGTGTGTTTTCTTCTTCTCGTGGAGGGGGTTTGGGTGTGTTCCTGGGCAGCAGGCAGCCCCAGAGCAGTAGGATGTACAACAGAAAACTTGCAAACCACAGCAGGCACCAAGGAGGACCGGCATGCCACTTGATAATGCCGTATCCCTTGGGTGGCTTACGGAACTGGCAAGCACATGCAAGCTTGAAGCGATGGCCCCTCGGTGAAGGGATGTGGAGAAACGAGTGCTGGCTGTAGTGAGAGGAGGCAATGCGTGTGTGTATACATATGGTACAGTACATGTGTGCGCAAGCTGGAGGGTAAGGAGAGAGGCTGTACGCGTCCTTGTGCTGCGATGTCATTCAGCGATATGCTTTTCTAATGTGTATGCATGCGTGTCATGCACACGTGCGAGTGCGTCCTGTACTTTTGATTGCGCTCGCTTGGCCTGCCAGTGTACAGGAAGTAGTGCGAGGCTCGGGGGAAAGAGGTGGGCGGCGTGCTCCGGCGACGAGGCTCACACCCCTCTGGTGTGTGCTGTCACTTCAGTGGAGGGGTTCCTCCAACAAGGTGCAAAAGGAGAAGACAGCAGAGGAGAACAGGCGCTGTTTTCACTCTGTGTGAGGGTGCATGGTTTGTGTGTGTGTGTGTTTATCAGGGATGGCTTCCTTTGTGCTTCCACCATGTCTACTTCTTCCTTTCTCATGTGTTTTTTAGCGTTCAACACAGAGCACTTACTGCTCTCTAATCAAACACGGGTTACTTTGTGTTTCTCAGGTCTGAATGTCTGTACAGGTGCAGCCATTTTGATTACGGAAAGTTTTATTGTGTTTAATTATACATGAGGCCGGTAATTAAGCCTACTCGTGAGATGTCAGGGAAACCGCTCTAATCAGATGTGTATTGACCACTGGGCTGCTTTAACATTATCTCAATACTGCAAAAGCAGATGATGTATTAGTACATTTAAAGGTCCTGAAATAAGCCTTTTTCAATCAGCTCCTTAAGTTGTTAATGGACTTCTCTACATGAGTGCAGTTTAGTTTTTTCGATATGAGACATTTTTAATGGGCTGTTTGCATTAAAGATAATGTAATAGTACAGTTAAAAAAGGAAATGTAACTTGTTCTTGTGTGTGTCTCGAATGTTGAAAAAATGCCTTTGTTGAAATTATGACATAAAAAGGAAATGTAGGATTTTATACAGTATGTTTCAAATATATAATCCTGAATAATGTTTTTATAATAATAAATAATCCTGTAAAAAAAAAAATAGGGCTTTTGAAAAAAGTTTCAGGGAATTGGTTTCCCTCACGCTGGCAAAAAAGTGAAGGTAAAAGTAGTAAGTGATGTTGAGTCTGGGCAGTTGACAGACGCTCTGTGCATTTCACTGTTTGTCATAATTTGTTTCTGAAGGCTGCACAGTTTTCAAAATTGCAGGACTTTTAAGTCCACAGTTTTTATTGCAGCTGTAGTGTTTAGTTATGTCCGGCAAAGGAAAGCACCGCTGACCTAGCAAGGTGGTTCTTTCTTATTAGTTTCAGTTGTAAGTATGCTTAGCTTATGCTTGGATCCATATTTATTATTGTTAAACTTGACCTATAGCTCTACCATTGATTGTGATTGTGTAATTTGAGGTGGACCTTAAAACTGCTTTACAAAATACAACTACGGATGTCACTGTAGTTTGTGCAGGCTATATAGTATATATATTAATATAGTGATATAAATACAGTTTCCCACAGGCTTCAAACTCAAAATGGATCTTTACTGTGTATCTCAAATCAAGTTACAGAGTAAAAAAAAATCATAAATTCTAATAAAACAGTTTGTTCCTTGGATGTAAGGTCTAGTTATCAACCACACAGGACAAACAAATAAAGGAACTATCTTATTTTGATTATACACATTGTTTAAAAGGATCCTGGACACATATTGAAAAGAAAACCGGTATACAAACAAGTACATACTGAACTCACATACACAGGTATAAACACACAAAGGAGTTCAGCCAATGTGTTCTGAGAGCTGTAATCAGGGCCTCAGAGGAATATTTGCCCCGTCGATGCATTATTAATCTTTGAGCAAAAATCGCTCTGCATCCTTGGAGGCTCGTTTTTTTATATTGCAGTGCCGCGTGTCCCTAATACAACCTGTAGCAGGCACATCATTTATTCAAATGAGGCTTTCTTATTCACAATTTATTTCAGAATTGAGTTACTCACTCACCCACTGAAGACCTTCGGTGTTTTCAGAAATAGAAGAAGCAGCTCCTGTCTCAATCATCCTGCTCTGACGGCTGGAGGTACATAAGTGGATTATGTAATGTTCAAACAACAGCCAAGTGCATTAATGTCACATTCATGCAGTGATAGACTGCTGTACTTTACATGCAAGTGGATCAGTGTGTCTACGCGGATCAACACTTAGTTGCTTGGTGGAGACTACTAATAAAGATCTAAGTGATGCAGGGTGGGTGGAAATGACAGTGACAGTGGCTTTTTAAATCACAGTTCTTTGTTTTTCTTCATCCTCTTCTTCCCCCTCTGTCACTCACAAGGTTGTGGTGACGTGCCGACACACTGAGTTGGCCAATTATATGTGTGCCGGGTATAGAAAATATTGTTGTAAAATGTAACATTGAGCTATTTCTTCAGTTTATTTTTCATTATCTTGCCAACAATGTAGTTTGCTGGTATCATACTGAAATGCTTCTTTAGTGCAGAATTTCTGCACAGCAGATAGTATCAAATGCTACTGACAGCTGGCATCACTCCTAATTTCTGTACTTTACTTTCTATATAGCCATCAGAGGGGCATCTCTTCTGGTTGCAATAAGAAGTCGGATTGTACCCTAATTCATACTTGATTTATAACCTCAGTAAAAATTGTAAACTTGAGTTAATGGGCTGAATCGCTAGTTTCAAGTCTTCTTCAATACAGCATGATGTTCATGTCGTAAAATATTGTTCCATTGAGTGTAAAATAGACCATAATGCAGGGTTTGCTTTGAGGCGTCGCTACCACGGCCTTGTCCAGTCTGGGAGTTGTCGTTTTAGTACTTTAACCGACAGTATATAACCTTTTTTGGTCCCCCAAAAGTGTACTATTCAGCATTAGGTAGTACTTAGCTCCACCCTCTTGTGTCACTTCTGGTTGCAAAATGCTAAGATGGCAACAACCAAAATAGCGAAATCGAGGTTATTATAACCCGACACTTCTTAGTATTACTCTGTTGATGCGCTCATGACACCATTTGTTGCAAAAGCTGTTTTTATTACCACGGCCCCCTCTCTATTTTCTCTATTTTCGGTATTGTTTATTTCTTTTGCTGCTCAGATCCTTTGAGAGCTCCCTCAAAGTGCAGAGCCTCTTCAGGCAAATCTAACCGTAGAACCATTTGCTATGAATTGTCAATTCATTGACGCGAGTGTTTCTGACAGAACAGTGTATTTGCATTTGAAAAGCCTTCAAGCTGGACTTCCAGTGTCATCCAAAAAACATGCCCACACTCACACTAACACAAACACAGCCCCTTGAAATAGTTTTGATTCTGTGATGTTGTTGGTCTGACTATGGCCTCACGACGGGTCAATTTGTTGGCATCGTACTGGGATGTACGATGTATCTGTGATCTTGTAAGCCTTACAAACAAAAAATACAGAAATATTGGTTTGGCAAATATCCATTTTACTGGTTGCATTTATTTTTGATAATTCTAAGGACGAATCCCAAACTTTGCTCCATGATCACATTTGAATATAATGCACACAAGCCTCAGCTAAAAGGCCTTAATTAAATTTGACTGCAGGATGAAATCCCCATTTTTGTGCCCACTAACAATAACTTCATCTCTATCTGGGACCTACAATGGAACGGACCCACAGTTGTAATAAGAGCTTACAGAAAAAAAAATACCCTGGGGTTTGGAAATGTTAAGAAGCAGGATTACACTGAAAACTGAAAAGGAATTACATGTAAATCTATACATTCTGGACAATGTCTACCTAATTATACTTGGATTCTGGCTCTCGGGAGGTGTCTTCGTACAAATTCTTCAAGTGAGTTGTTATTGCACAGTATTTTTAAGGATTATTTTAAGGCTTAACCAGCTTCTCACTCCCTCCTTTGTGTATTTAAAACAGTAAATTAACATTATAAGAGAATAATGAGCAAGTAGAGTAGAGTAGACCGCAAGAAAAAAAGGTGTCATATTAATAGATCCAATTCCATGAGCAGCAGTTAAGACTACTGTGGGTGGATGTATTTAAATATGATGAATGATAAGGGATAAGACAAGCTGTGGAGCTCTCTGGACTAATGTGGACAGGACTGGCCCTCTGGGAGTATTAATAGTGGACTCAGATCCCAGAGCCTGAATCCAGTACCTTGTACTTTATTAACATTTTGGGTGTGAGGATGTTGAAATGTAATGGCTGGGATAGAAGGGCTCACAGATGGCTCACTGGAATAGCACTGATGATATTGGAAAGGCAAACACTTTGTGAGTATCGTGAATTAGAATATATAATTGAAAAAGATTAACAACAACCATGAGAACCAGTTTGAAGCATTACGTCCTCCAACATAATACACAAAATGCAAACTAGATAAACTCATAATTCCTTAGCTTAGTGGTTAGCTCAGTGGGTTAAAGCTGCAAAGAATTGTGACAAAGAGCACTTTCAGAACTAAATGTCCCGTCACAACAACCTCTGTAGCCAAATCGAATAAAATCGAGGGCAAGTTGAAACCTCTCATTTTTAGATTTAAAATCTGTATCGACATTTAATTTTGAGAGTTCGCCAAATACAAAAATGAAATTGTTGGTTGTAAACGTGGGTCTCAAACCAGTGTGTGCGCACTTAAAGAGGCTTTTAGGGAGTGAAATGCCACTATGTTTTGTTGAGTTTTTTTGCTCAAAGACCAACAGATTGATGGGTCTGTCGGTCAATAAACAATCTAGCATTAAATGTCTGCTCGCATAATTTTTCCTGCTATACAGCAGCCAGACAGCAAACAGTAGTCGTACATCACATTAACACGTTTATCATCTTGATTGGGATCTTTGGACATTTGGCACTGAGCAGCAGCTTATCCTGTCAGTCTGTGAAATTATATCGTAAACTCAGCATCTATTAAGAGGCTATCTCATAACTTCAGCTTCATCTGTCAGACGTTTGTCATTAGCAGCAGAAGTGCTAACAGTAGTTATCACTAAATGCGTTGGCTGCTTTTGAATGTAATGGAATGAAAAAATAATTTTAGGCATTCTAATAGGTCATTATCACCAAGCTTAGCAGACTGGTATTTCCTTAGGGCACTGGGAGGTTATATGCTCAACTGCACCGGTTTGGTATCTTGATGAAGTTAAGTCTCTTCAAAACCGTCTGAAGGCGGCAACATATCTGTTCCATTTTCATCTTTAATTGGAGTGATGTTGCGCGATATCAAGGCCCAACTACGCATGGCAGATCTATACATGTTATGCAACAGAAACCTCGGTGCTTGTGTGCACATCAAACTTGTTGTGATGAATGATTCTATAGTTTCTACTGCGAATCAACAGGCGCATTGAACGCACTTCACCCAGTCAGTCCCATGAAACATTTGAGATAAACTTCTCTCTCAGCTTATAACTCGCAGTCTCCATCCAAGACAGCCTCGTTTGTATTTACAGTACATGTAGATGTGAGGCTGTGACGAGCGACATGATGTGAGGTTAAATGTTCTAGATGTTCCCAGAAACTATGGAGTGTTGTTTTTACAATCCCAGTTGATATGTGGAACATAGCGTCATGTTTATTTCACAATATGAGGATAAAGACACTATTTCTTTGCATATGAAAAAAGTCAAATCTAGCTAAATTCAATTTAAAAGATAATCTAAAGAAATACAAAAAATAGCACATGCATAGAACTAGATCCATTTTCATTTTAGTTTTGGCAGTACGGAGGTATTTAACTGCATAATGATTATCTTTTGTAATATGTAATACACCCGAGGGCTCCATAGGTGCGCCTGGTGAGCCTGGCCACAAAATGACACACTGGACCAAGTGCACTCTAAGGTAACTAAAACACAATGATTCTTAGTTTCAGGTGATTAATACACTAATGGAAACATAGTTATGAGTATCATATTCAATATCTTTGCATAAATCCCACAAACCGTTCCTTTTAAAGCAGCACTTTTCTCTCCATTCAGCCTCCCATTAGACGCTTTTTCATCGTATTTTGGTTATTGACAGTTAAACTACAGGGTGTTTGGTGATTCACATGTCAGATACTAAAAGCTGTTTGTTGCCGGTACTTACAGTCAATGACTATTATGACAAATATGTGTCGTGCTGAGGTTTTATGGTGTTCCACAACCCTGACAGATACAGATCATGCGCTGCACAGCGAGATGCTGGTTTGAATCCCACTGCCACCTAAGTTGTCAGAATAGGGGAATATATGAGATGACAAACACCACAAAAGGTACATTTACAAAGAACTCATTGGAATGGATAGAGTAGTTAACAGTTGGAGTTTGCGATTGCTCGCTGTTCGTAAACTCACTTTGAATCACACAGCAATTGAATCTAAAGACACTGCGCTGTTCATGCAGGTAGGAGAAAAGAAACGTGAGGAAAATACAAAAGAGGCACTTGAAGGCAGCTCGGTGGCACGCTGAACTGCTTGTAATACACGAGGGAAGTGGTTTGAATATTCTCCGATTTGTACCGTTGCATGTCGTTGTTGTCTGTGGTGTATTATGATGAGTTGCAGAGCAAGTCTAATGCTCTTGAAGTCACTCGGGGATGAAGCGGCCGGCGTCCCCTATTCAAAGCTTTTTCAGGGTAGATTTCATCCCCGATGGTGGAAAAGTTATGTTGATAGAACCCATAGTGTACTGCACTCAGCAAAGTTACACATTACATGTTATTGCACCGGTTTAAAAACATACATACAAACAATATGCTGTGAATATAGTAGATCAAGCAAGAGCGAAGAACTGCTACATTAGACATATGCGCTCCTTTAGTCACTCAGCTCATTTTGAAAGAAACGTGCCTTTTGACGCCTTTTCTATTTCATTCCTATATTTGCAAACGCTTTCATGCTGCCTGGCTGTCAGTCTGCATAACCTGGACACCACAGCAGAGCCCATTCATTCAGCCGTACATACCCAGACTGCACATGCCAGAGCTTTCTCCGTGAACACAATCTTCTCTTCTTCTCTTGATGTGTTGAGTGATACGTACTTAGCCTATAGTCTGTTCAATTGTTATTGTTATTAAAATGTTACAGTAAGTACTACTTCAATACTTACTGTAGGAGACATTGCATGTGTAATCCACAATGTATTTAAAACCGTATAAAATGCAAATTCATTGTTGGCGTCATGCAGATTAACTAATCTCAGAAGGGTTGAATTTAAAGAACAGCTTGCCACTCCGCTACTGAATTACACGGATAAAGTGTGAAACGAATGACCGTGTTTAACTCTGAAACAGCAGCACTCTTATGATGAATAGTTTCACCAGAAGCAATTTTATTCAAATGCACAAATAGAGTTTTTCTATTAACATTTTTTTAACTGAACAGTGAAATGTCCAAACGCTGACTCATTTCACAGCGCCATCTGATCAAGCACAACAAAAGGCACTTTTCTGTGTAGCTACAACTGATACAATGAAAGGTCATTGTGATGAAAAGAAGGCAGGTTTGTCTCTTGTACAGATCGCTCAGTTCTTATTTAGTCATAGTTAGCACTTTTAGCATTGTTGCAGCTATCTGTGCTTTACAGCATCTATATTCAGTGACACGTTCCACAACATACTGTTGACTTTCTTGGGTTTAGCTTGAGACGAGCAGCTGAAGTATACTGCAGTGTAACAATCATTCACTGATGAAGACTTGTATGCTTGACCAGCTATTAGTCCCACACTCAGTCCTATGGATACCCTATGAACATTCCTTGACAATGTTGCTCTGCTGGCCGTCCTGCTTCCAATGGTTCGACCCAGCTGTTTTGTTGCCACCTGTTGTTCCTCGTCACCGGGGTTGTGGATATACCGCTGCATGTGAGGACCCAGTAACGTTAACTAACATTACTGGCAGAGGCATAATATCACAAAATGCAATATGCTGCTTAGTGGTACAACAAGTAACAAGTACATTTTTTAAGTGTTATGGGCAAATTTTGGATATTGTGTATCTTAACTCTGGCAAAAGATGGAGTAAATCTACAGATTAACGTTGTTTTCTACCTTCCCGTAACAAGACGCCCCATGACGTCTGTGTGTCTGATGCTTTACAAAGGGGCCACACATATCTGCCAGACAGACAGACGGATAGGATACCTTGTATAATTGTATCCAGGAAGAGCTGATTGGATGCGTGCTGGCCAGTGTGACAGCGACTGGGATCCTGTAGAGGCCGAAGCAGGTACATTTTTGGACACAAACTGCACCACTGGAGGACGCGAGCGGGTGTTGCTGAGAGATAAGGAAAGACAGGGGACCGACGCAGTATTTTTTTTGAGGCAGAGGGCATGAAATGAAGTGGCATGAACAATAAATTAACAATTTAGAAGAGCAGATTGACATTATAAATGGAATAAAATTAACTTTGTCCGCCACACATTGAAACCCCTGATCTCAGCCTATTATAAGAGTTAATCAAATATCAGCTTATTTAAGCGCTTCTCATGAAAGCCAACATTTAAATCGTGCTTCTGAATGACCTATGACATATTTTCATATAAGTTTGGCTACTTCTTAATCTTTTATAAACACCATAAATGCAAGAGTTACTCACAGCGGAGAGGTCCAAGAGAAAAGTAAACACCGGTTTGACAACTCTGATCCCATTGACCAGTGGTGCGTTCACTAATACTACACATAAACTGTTTACACACAAACTATGTCACTGCAACCCATCCTACGTTTGCATCAAACCCCCCAAATGTGTTTAAAAGCATATTCTCTCTCTCTTCTCAGGTTTGTGAATTATTCAGACGGGTTTCATTTTGCTCTTCAAACCCCTCGGAGGGGAAATCTGCCTTTGGGTTCATGAAAAAAAGATATTTTCTCATATGGTTGTTTCTTGTTCGTAACAAATTATTGATCATTTTGATTTGCTCTTTGTTTGCGGTCTTGTAGCTGCAGAGGAAACATGTAAACACACGGACAGATCACAGAGAAACACCATTTGACTAATTGAAAAGAAAAAAGGACCCGAGTGATGGGTGCTGTTGACTTTACAAAGTCTTCACAGCATGCTAACATCTAACGGTTTAACTGTTGACACATTTTTGATTTGGCTGCCATCAAATAATCGTCATTTTTTAAGCAAACAATTTGCTGACAACAGCTCTCATTAATCTGCGCGTTACGTCTGCTGGGCGTTGTTTCAACTATGACAGCTTTACAAACAAGAGAGGAGATGAAACCAGAAAGCTTAGCTTGCAACTCCCAACAGACAGCCACTGTTCATATCTCTCACATTCACTTTCTTTTTATTCCCTTTTTCGTCTTCTGTAAGTAGACCTAGTAGCTATCTCGGGGCAGAGAGACAATGGTTTGTGACAAAAAGAGACAGAAAAGGGACACGGATCTAAAAAGATCCATGTCCATGAGTCAACTGTCAGGACAGACAGGACTGTTAATTGCCATCAGGGCATATATCTCATCCCAACATCTGGTTATTGGACGTGAACGCCGGTGATAAATTACTCGGACCATCTTTGAAATAGTGGCTCCTGACTTTGAATTAAGACCGGCATCCAGTGTGGCGTTTTTTTTAAGAACCTGTCCAACTTTTAATTCCACACGCACATTTTAAATAATTTTCTGACACTTATTTTTGTTACACCTTAGTATGAGCTTTTAAAATAGAAACAATACAAAGCATAATAATCTCTATGCCTTTGGTTCTTAACTGTGATCATGCAAAACCTACAGGACTGCGTGTCATCTATCAACCACAGAGAAAGTAAAAAATGAAATGACTCCTGCCAGGTGTAATTGAAAAACATGTCTTCGAGGCAGAGGCTGTGCTTTCAAAATTACATTTTGAATTTTAGCAGGTAGATTTATCTTGGGCGCCCCGTTTCAGGGCAGTTTGCAATAACAACCTCTGGTCACTCCTTCAGTGTTTATTTTGATGAAAACAACCAGGTGTGCTTTTGCAGTTGCTTTTCATATGAAAGTCAAACCAAAACTAAATAGCACGCTTTGATTCGCTTTTTTCCCTCTGCTACAGTTTACATATATTCTCTGTAAATCCTGTCATGGGTTCTACTTTTGGTAACAATCTACACCCAGAAGGGAGAAATGTATGTTTCATATGTTGTAAAAGTCAAAAACGGTCAAAGTGTAGCATGTCGAAAAAAGTCAAAACAGTCATTCCATTTGAACTCCTACCTTTTTTTTTTTTAACAATTATCGTATCTATGTAAAAAAGATTTAGGAAACAGAGCTTTGGCAAGCCAGCAGATAAATGTCTGTAATGCAAAAACAAGTCGGTGTGTCTTTTAAAGCATCACCGCTGATCGGGCCTTTGAGGGTCATGTTACCGTTTGTGTTTTGGCATCGAGCTCACACAAACGTTTCACACATGCACACCTCAACAACTCCCTTCACAACTTGCATAACAAGTTAAAATATACGAGTGCAATTTTAAAAGGTTATAGAGGTGACGCAAAAAACAAAAGCTTTTAACTGATTAGAAAACCTTTTCTATTTTGGCACAAATGTTTTACTAAAATCAAAACATCCAAACTCAAATTCTTAGTGCACCAAGGAGCGTCTATTCATTTGAGGGGAAAAAAACAACTTTATAAATCAATTGTTTTGTGAAAAAAAATAAACAAAACCCGTTGTTTGCTTATTTTTATTTAGCAGATTTTTAACAGAATGCAAAGGTCCATTATGTGGAAACAAATTCAAACACGGTTTCTGCTGTGGCATACGGAGACAGAAAGAGAAGAGACTGCCAAAGACAGGATCATAACCATTTTCTTTAGAATGTAAACTTTACAGAAGGAGAAAGAGAGATGATAAAATGCCTAATGATGGCATCCGCTTTTACTGGTCATAAAAGTGTGACATAGTAGTGAATAAACGACAAAACACTCCCCACAAAAACATCCGCAAATGTCATCACACAGATATACATTGAAGACAAAAATAAACTCCTCCTCTTTTTGTTTGTTTGTCTGTGTGGCTCCACCTACAGTATTTCTCTAAAATAAATCAATTTACACTTCTCAACATATCCTCACATTTACATGAAATGCATTAGGGAAGCATTTATTTGCAGAAAAACCAAGCGTCTCCCCCAAACACCCAGTCCCTTCCTGTACAGAAGAACGCAGGGATCGGGCTCGAGCATCAGAGAGCAAAGAACATGATTGGCTGAAACACGTACGCAAGTATCATATTTATTGTCAGTCACACAGGAATTCTGCTGAAAAGGTAACATGGCAAACAACACAGATTGGCAATAGTGCAGGCTGCTTGAGCTGGCAGTGGGCCACTAAGAAAAGAAAGGATGAATGGATAAGTGATGCTTGCGTGATTATGTATCCATTTAGCATAGCTAGCATGCTCTATTTGGAGCTGGGGGGGCAGGGCTAGCTGGAGAAAAACAATGAAATATGAGCAGAAAAGAAGTTTGGACTGGAGGGATGAAATGTCAAATAAAAAGGAAGATTAAGTCAATGCTTGTCGTTTAGTTTTTCGTCTTCTGTCCAATGCGTCACTCGCCGTCCATGGTGGTCTTTGGAATGGTGTTGATTGGATGGTCGGTTTATTTTTTTTTGCCATTTTAACGTCTGTAACCAAACTCATCGGCATCGTCCGCACGGAAGTCTCCGTAGCGCCAAATATTGAGCTGAAGGGTAGAAAGAGAGAGAGAGAGAGAGAGGCTCTGTTAACGGTTATGAAACAAATAATCATAAAAGGCCGTTCTGTCCACACTTGCTTTGAATGGGGCGTCAATAACCTCTCTTGCACATTACATGATAAATGGTCAGGAGAGAGAAAGAAAAAGAAGTAGGTGGTAGAAGAAAAGCCACCGTGCAATGTCCAAAGGTTTAGGTCTCTGCTTTCACCGCCCAGTGTGAAGGCCGCTGCATCATCATCATCGCCACCATTTAATCAGATTCTTTGTGCCCACAGTGCCTCAAACACCACCCAGTCTATTACTTCTCCTACTCCATCACATGCACATATCTGCAGCGCCTCATAAACCATCACACGGGGTTCCCAGCTACATATTTCCTGCATTACAACGCGAATGGCAAAGTGTGTAGTTTGGATCGGTATCCAGGATGCTATTAGTTATTTAAATGTGATAGAAAATGTGCAGTCTGAGGGGTGTGTGTGTGTGTGTGTGTGTGTGTGTATGAGGCTGTGTGGGATGTTTCGTTTTTGGCCTGCGCGCTCAGCTGTTAATGCTGTGATTCATGGCTAATTAGCGACTGTGCTAATTAGAATTAGTTATTAGGATGAATGAATGAATGGAGCCATTTCAACATATTGCCATTTCCCCCCGTCTCTCACTCCACCACCTTCTTCTTTTCCCCTCCTCCTCCTCCTCCACAACATGGTAGTAACTGCAATTGTGATTAGAGCCAATTCCACCTCCGACTGGCTCATTGTCTGCGCATGCTGCACAACCACGGGGTGACTGGAGGAGCACAGGAGGGATTTTGAGCCATCATGCTTGACATTTACATGAGTAAAAACTAAAATAGGAACCAAAAGCTATCTATGCAAGCTCAAGACACTTTGTCAAAGTCTAAATATAAAATCTAAATGTGCTAAACCCTTTGCTAACAGGGCTCTGACACTTTGGACATACGGCATCCGAGAAGCTCATGCTAATAGACATCTATTATAATTATTATTACCTAAAACATCACCGTTAATCGGTCACTTATTGTCGACCAAGCGAATGAGGCTAAGGAATGTCGTAAAAGAGCTGGACACTGCAGTTTTATTGAGCATTAATTGGGAACTCTATACAACTTGCACTGGTGAGTTTTTACGACAGCAGGATGGTGATAGACACACTTGGTGACACATGAATTTACCATTATGAAGAAGCAATTAAGCCACATCACAGCAACGCTTAGAACACACAGTCAATCCTTGTTAGTAAGATATATTATTGTATATTATTATATATATATATATATATATATATATATATAACATTATATTCATGGGATATGTTGACAATAAGGGGCCGTGACGAATAAACGACACAAAAATACAAAATACTCTCCTGCATATCTCATGTCTCGGGCTTTTATTTTGGTAAAACAGAAGACGTGGATCAGGTATGCGCTTGCTTTGCCGAGGTTGAAAGAAGCAATAAAGTTTTAAAGCCCCGTTTGATAATCTTCATAAATAAAAGGCACAACACGATTGGAGCTTCTGCACCAACAATGCTCATCAACCAACCTCGTTCTGAAGAAAATATTCGCATTGGTTTGTGAAAGTATTTATGATAAAAAAAAAAACCATCAATTTGAAAAAATACATTGACTTGCAAAGTAATTGCACGGAAAATAAACACCCCCTATAGTTTTGCTTTCGTACAATGAAAATGTCTTCATTCCTTATGACCTCCATTATTCCATGCATTCATGAACTCCATTCCATTATTTCGCTGCCAATTTAAACTGAACAGGCAGTTTCCTGGGCTCAAATACAGTGTTCTGTCAAAGCTCTGTGGCTCGCCTCATCTCAACACTGTGTGCTCTCTGTGCTGCCATTTGTCCCTGCTCTCTTTCTACCCCCACTGCACACTTTTGCACACATCCCCCACCCCCCCCATTTTCACAGTATGGACCTGCACAGACTGTGGGCGACAATCCATATGGGACAATGGTGTCTGCCAATGTCATGTGTCGCATCTTGAGAGAGATGGACAAAAGCAGCAAAGAGAAACGAGACCGTCTCTCCGGTAGTTTGTACAGACAAGTAATTAGTGTCGTAACGTATTCTTGTTTTGGCAACATTAGATTTCTCACTGAGAGGCCGAAAAAAAAACACAATTATTAGGAAGAGGAAGCGACAGAGAAGCTGGTACAAAGAGAGGGAAAGACAATGAGTGGAGGAAGTGACTCACCCTGGCACTCTTGGCAGATTCTTGACTGTTCAGGTACTCGGTCACCTAGTGCAGGAAGAGAAGAGTCATTAGCATATCGCATCACTGTGTTACAGGATTAAGGTGCATAAATGCATCCTTTTGCCCTGCTCTGCTCCTGATATGCCATCTTTTTTTTGAGAAGGGCACTTGCTCACCCTCAGCAACACTGGAGTCTAGGAACACAGAGCTCTCTGAAGATCAACAGGATCAAGATAACACACACACACACACACACACACACACACACACACACACACACACACACACACACACACACGGCCACAGAGTGGTGGTGACACAGCACGGGACGCTGACCGTACAAACGTGTGAAGGAAGCGCACGGCGTGCAGACCGCTATATTGCAGCTCACTGTTTGGGGGGGGGGGGGGGGGGGGTCATTGCTTTATCCACCGCGTGCAGGGCATCACTTCGCACTTCATGCGACAACTCACACTAGCAAAGCCACTGGAGATGAGAGGCTCTCGTGCCCCCTTGTGTATGCCAGCCTCAGGCCAACACCTCACTGGCTTGTAGCGATTTATAATCAAGTGCATTGAAAGGACTTCTTACTACGAGCACAGTTCATGGTATCAACTGACAGTGGAAAACTCAAACACGATCAATCCACAGTTACATGAAACAAAAGAAAAGCAGAACATTTCTTAAATTTGAGAAGCTGGTACCCGTGTGGGGGGATTTTGGTGTTTCTGCTTGAAAAACAAGCGGAGCTGATCAATTAGCAACATTCACTGATCGACCAATCTTTACAGCTCTGGTGTGACCAGTAGCTCGTGGTGGCTAATGCTAGCACACAGTAGTGCTGTAACAGACATCACAGAGTCACTTGGCTAACTGTATGACTCTTGCTTGAGCTTCTCTAACATGCATTAGAATATTCAGTATGAACGATCGAAGACAGATCTTTCTTTACTCCTCATTTTGTCTTTATGGAACTATAAAGCTACCGAGTTAAGTTACGGAGTGACAATATGTGAATATTTGTAATATTTCACAACTAGGCATATGTTTATTAGGTTGACAGCATTTCAGTCTGAACTTTGTCTTCATCAAGTTCCTGTTAAAGGAGGTAAGCGCAGGAGCTTTTCATTCCTATTCAAGCTGTGCTGCCCCCAGACACAACTGACTCATGTATAGAAATGTAATACACACACATGCAAGTTGCTCAGCAGGAGCATCAAAGGATCTAGCGTTGCTTACATATTAATGCATTTGTTTACGGGGACACAGAACGTATGGACATTATACTGTAATTACAGAGAGGATACACGAGAGTCGGAGGAAGGGAGAGGAGGAAGGCAATGTGCAGTGTTGAGCATATTGACCGCTTCTGCTAGAACCGCCATTTAACCTCAATGAATGAACCAGTGATGAGTCATAGGGTAAAGGGGTGGGGGCTGGCTGGGGATGAGAGACAGAGAGAGGGAGCGCGAGAGAGAGACAGAGAGAGCGAGAGAGACAATGTTTGGTCAGATGGGTGCAGTGTAAGTGGATGTATGGGACCTTGGAAAGCCCAACGGCAGACACTCTGAGTGGAGCTGTCCTCCACCATTACAATGTCAGCGAGGATACAGAGTAATACAGCCCTACACAAGGCCCTCACACACACAGTTCACCTCACCTCCACCATGTTTACCCCTGGCCACTCGCATTCGGTCTGAATGGTGGAAGTAGAATTCCGTAGGGTAAGATTGGTGCAGCAGACGTTTGTGAATTTGAAATATATAGTTTGTTGGATTCTGATTAGCTGGAAAAACGTAGAGGGAAATATAAGCAGTAAAAGAAAAAAACTCAAAGAAAGCAAAAACTCACGAGAAAGGAGGAGAGAGAAAAGATGAGTCATCGAGTTCTTGTGATGGATTCAATTGTGCACCATGTTTCGTAGCTTATTATAGTAGCAGATGAGCTGGATTTCACACTCAGACAATCACACACACACACACACACACACACACACACCAGAACAAAATGCCAGATGTTAAAACTGTCAAGTGTGGATGGGGCCCTGGAGTTTAATTGCTTAGCTAGCTTGTGCACATAGGTTGATTTGATAGCGACGCTGCACATGGCACCGCCAAGATAACAGACCTGCAGCTGGATTGTACAGCCACTCTGTCGAAGGGAGAGCGTGCGTGAGAGTGTGTGGCTTGGGAAAGTGCAGTGGCTGCACAAGTCATCCATCAAAGCCAACTAAAGGAGAGATTTTTTTTTTGGAAGGCGTTGGGATATGGCATCTCGGTCCCATCAGGCAGATGTCCCCATATGGAGGGACCCAGCCGATGATATTTCACGGACACAAAAGGCCGGCGATGCCATTTGGGCTTTGGAGGGCGGCTATCAGTGCCCGTAGCGGTTTTAGCCGCCTTTCCTAGTGCTGCACTTGGACAGCTAGGGGCCGACTAAAAGGATGTGGAAGAGGGTTTCATATCTGCCAAAGTGGATCCAGCAATATGTGAACACAGAAAAGAGACTTTACACGAGAAAAATGGCTCGGAATATAAACCCCCAGCTCAACATAAATATCATGTTCACTCGTCACCTTTTTGCCAAACTCCACGTAGGCGAGAGTCGGCATCCAAAGAATTCTGTGAGCGACGCTTAGTCAAGAGCACTACAGCACAATATGCACAGATGACATGCCGCCATATTGGCGCTACCGCGGTGAGCCTCTTTGTACTCCGGTCGGGAGGGTGCCTTTCCTGGCTCGCCCTCGTCTTTCACTGTTCTGCTCACTTCAGCTCAGTGCAACACAACGGCCAATCAGCGCGTGCAGCTGAACACCGATGATGACAGCCCCACGTATCCTGTCCCGGATCCTTCTTTCACAGCTTTTCTATTGGCTCCAGTAGAGAGGCATAATAGTTCATTGAGACGCAAACAGAAGCGAAACTCATGCGGAGATGACTTAAAGGAAATTTTGTTTTGTCGCCTTTGGGGAAACAAGTGCGACGTTAAACACGGGAGGATGGAAAAGCAGGAATGATGGGAGGATTGTCAGGAAAAAAAATAAAGCGAAGGCGAGAGGCCGACGAGGAAGAAGCTTAAAGTTGATTGTGTTCCGGGTGAGGAGGAGAATATGAAACGCAACAACAACAAAAAAAAGAGGATAATCAATGAGGGGAGAAGGAAAAGAAAACGTAGCGTTTTGGAAGGGGTTTGGGTGGCAGAAGGCGGCGGGTGACAGCGAGCTTGTCGGGATGACCCTACAGAGCTCCCATATGCCAGACAGATGCCATGTTTGGTGAGCAGTGGCCATGGACAGTAGCGGAGGATATGCTGCTCGGCTGAGTCGGACGCTGCGTGTGTTGGAGTGAGATTTAAGTCCTCGCGTCCATTGAACTCTGAGTCCGCAACACAAGAAGTCTCTGAAAGTTTAGCTGAAGTCAATTTGTTATAATTTCACGCCAACAGTTTACTTTTGGGTGACTTTGTCAGACTAGATAACTATCTGATACTCCAAAAAAAATAATGTTTTTGCATGCAGGTAACTTTGTAGCTGCAGACCTGGCGGGAGACTTTGTGTAAGTGTGATGCTTTTCGTAAGACGAGCGACAGGTGGTGTGGGTCTGGTGTTTTGGCACTAGCCTGCCTGGCTGTGAATCTCTCTCTGCCTGAGAGCGAGAGAGCGAGACGGCGCATTTGGACCGCGCTGGCCGGCATGCCATGCCCAGGTGGTGTTCTGGTAAGCATGGTGTGAAAGTGATGGATCTGAGCAACCGCTAACGTGGCAGCTTTCTGACAGGTTGTGCGCGTCTGGTGCGTAGGTGAGCTGCCTCTATTTTTTTTTACATTTTTAATTTCACAGCACGCAAAATGTGCGAAGTGAAACCACATTTGGGATCGTGTGCATATGAATGGCAAGTGACTAATCCAAGTGCCAGCATCGGGTGTGCTCTCTTGGTCCTTGCTGCTGAGATGGGATGTCACACGACGTAAAAAAACCCACTTGAGTGGAAAGGGAACAATGAGGCTTGTCCTCCACGCATGTTGAGCTTTTCTCATTAACAGCGATGACGATCAGACACACAGCCTCCCAGACAAGAGCAGTCAAACTCCAACCCCGAAAAAAATAAATAAAAGAGAGTAGCTACTCACTCCAATTTGTCAGTTTCTTAGTTGCTGCATTGCTCGTTCTTTCCTGCTGCTCTCTCAATCCTCATTACATCTCCTTTCATTCTCCCTCCACAGCTCCGCCTGCCATCGCCGTCTCCTTTTTTGACTCAAAGCAGCCAACTCTGCACAAGGCAGGTTGTAGTCGGAGCGTTTGCCGGAACATAACTTTTTATGTCTGTAACTCACACTGTTTCAAGTGGAGTGTGCTTGGCTGAGCTGTGGATTGAAGTCCTCAGAGATGCCTCTCATTTAAACATGCCAAGTGCATGAATACTGCATGGCGAGTAGGGCTAGGCTTTTGGGAAAGTCTCCTCAGACTCAGTTCATTGTACAAGAGGTTTAATGGTGAAAAGGCTCGTAAGCAGCATCGATAACCGGGGAGAGAATCCTGGTGTATGCGCGAGTAAATGTAGGATGAAAAGTTTGCCATTGACTTTGCTAATTTTTTACAGATGTACCGTTTTGTCCTATAAAAATAATGCCATGAATGAATCTAAAAAAAAAGGCAAAAAACACATTAGATACACAAAAAGTCGGTGTGTTTCTTGTGAAAAGATGAGCCTTATATGTACATCATGTGTATGAGTGTCATTGTCCTTATCTGGGGTAAACTGGGAATACACCATGTTGCATGCTGGTCCCCCCAGCATGGCTGTCGGAGGAGATCAGGCGCTTTGGCGGGAACGTGGCATGACAAGCCCACCAGCGTGGGTTCATAGAGTGAAGAAGGACACACACACATGTAAAACACGTGCACACACACGCACACAACAAATGCGAGGACTAACAACAGATATCACAAAGAACATTTTCCAATGCTCTCCCAGGGGCACTGGAGAGAAAACAAGTCTTACGTAAACACTAATGCATTATAGAGATATGTCACACACACACACACACACTAACTTTTATAGAGGCTGCATAAGGAGTTTGCTCTTTCTTTTCTCCAATATCTATTTTCCATCTCCCACGAGGTCACAGAACTCAAAATAATATAAGATTTTGAACAATGTGGCGCCTCCACTCACCCCTCAGGGTGTGTGGGAGGGAGGATATAGTGTGTGACTGTGCGAGCGTGTATAGATCTGCAGAAGATGGAATGGCGTTTGGGAAGTGGCGCGTGTCAGCTAGGACATGTCAAGAGGGCCCTCAGAGCAGTGGCAGCAGGGGAGGCAACTGCCTGTGAAAGTGAGTGAGTGTGTGTGTGTGTGTGTGTGTGTGTGTGTGTGTGTGTGTGTGTGTGTGTGTGTGTGTGTGTGTGTGTGTGTGTGTGTGTGTGTGTGTGCAGCCAATAACAGGGGAGCAGAAAATGTCCATTAAAAAGGCCTCATCTCTAACTCTACTTGTAAATTAGGTATTGAGCCATTGGTGGGGAGCAGTCATGCTGTCACACACCCATGAAGCTCAGTGGGTGTGTGTTTATATGTGCCCTGCGGTGTTTTTTTGGCATGAGGTGTGTGCGTGTGCGTGTGTGTGGGGGGGGGGGGGGTTCTTGATGGGCGTCGGGGTTGAACAGAGAGGGCAGCGGTCTGAAAGTCAGTCAATTGGTGATCTGGATACGGCTCAAAGCTATTTATAGACGACACGTGAAGAGTCTTTTGGTTGGGGTGGAGGCGTAGGGGACCTGATCCACCATGGGGGCGGTTACTGGTTCTCCTCGGAAACACACATTTGAACCCCCTATTTTTTGGTTATTTTTTAAAATAAAATTGTTCTATTACTCATTTAGAGTGAGCACTGTCAGGTATTCTATACGTGCACTTTTCCTGTCCCCCCCCCCCCCCCACACACACACTCTCTACAGTTCAAATACCCAGTGGGAAGTGAGTGTGTGTTGGAGCTCACGGTGGGTCACTATGTTCGTCCGCTCTGCTTGGACAACAGCGGCGCTGCGACACGAAGCGCTGTTTGCCCGTGAGGCCTCATTTTTGTTAGAGCGAGATTACCGGATAGTATCAGTGTCCAAACCAGCGCCTCGACAATACGGCAGCAGCACACTACATCACACGAGAGCCCCCTTACTGTCGGGTATGTGTACCACACAACACAATAGGTCTTTGATAAATGGAACAGCCCATCCCTGGGGGCATCCTGTGTATGTGTGAGCCCCCCACCCCCCCCTTCCTGATTTCCTGTATGGATTCCCCACATGCAGCTGTAGATGTGACTACACTTCTTAGCACACCATTTCATCTTCATCTACAGTTTCAACCCCCATTAACACAATTACTGCGCAAAGCAACCGCTGCACTTCACTGGGGACTCTCATTGCAATCTGCAGGAAAAAAAACGAAAACACACACACACACACAAACTACCCATGAGGCAGTTCATGTGAAAAGACAGGGATGTGTAAAAAGATACCTGCATCGCATGTGAGCCACAACATAAAGGCTGCCCCTTCTGGCCCCTCAAAGCTACTTTAAAGTCTTCAACATTCATACATGAAGAGCAAGGCCTCTATGTGAACACTGCAACAATAGGAGGGAAAGAAGATAAAAGGAAATAAATAAATAAAAACTGCATTCCCCAGGGGGCTCCTGGGTAATTAAAGATTCCAGGACTCTCATCTGCAGCTTTCACTCTTAGGGAGCCACCTCACAGCTGTCTTCCCCACAATCTCCCTTCTGCTGACACACGCACACAACTCTGTAACATTTCAATAAAGATCTGAAGCAAGTCTTTACAAACGTGCGTCTATACATTCATCTCTGCAGTAGGGAAAGTAATTTAAATTAGGTCTAGGTCGATATAGGCTCCGTCGCTAGGTAGTGACGGACACGTCCGTGTTTGTAATTGACTTGTAATTGGCAAACGGGAGATTATTATTAGCTTGTAACGCTAATGAACTTTGGGCTGAGGTGACTGGGCGACGCGCACAGCGTCACGTTGTTGGCGGCCGCGCACAGAAAACACCGGTGAAAAGCAGCAGAGCACAAAGTGCTTCTAACCACACAGTCACCTTCCAATTGAGTCATTTCAGCTATTTCTGCAACAAAAAAAAAAATGCTAAATCTGAGTGGGAGTCAAAGATAGCTGCTGCAGGCACTTATTACCCGTGTACCCAATCAGGTAGAAAGGAAAAAATACATTTATAGTGTATGTAGTTATCCGTTGAGCCCACTTTCTTGTTCTTGTTCTTTTTTAAATATTAGCCCCAAGGCACACACACACACACACAGTTCTTGTCTCCCTACTGTACGCCTTCACATAAAATTATAAAAGAGAGGCATAACTGTCAACTCAGTGTGAGCTCACAGGGCAGAGCCGGCTGATGCAAGTTGCAAATAATTGCAGAGAACAGCATTTAAAAAAAAAGAAGAAAAAAAAAAGAAATCACAGCTCAATGCCAGATCTGATCGGAGTGCCTCTCCACTTTAATTCCTGGAGATTATTGTTCATCGTGACATAATATGGAAAGAAAAAAAAGCAAATTAGCACCTCCGTTCCTCAAGCTCAGTTTGGAAAGCAGGAATAGCAAAGGTTAAGAAAAAAAACCCAAATGGCCAGGAGGAAGAGTGGAGGAAAGTGACGTGCAGAAGGTGGAGGAAGTAAGAGGAATGGAGAGTACGGGGAAGAGCACTGGAAAGAGAAGAGGCGGTGGGGAAGGAGAGTGATGTTGTGGAACTCAGGAACGAGGGGTGAGAAAGGAATGGAAGGAACCAGACTGAACAATGAGTGGAGGGACACATTACGAAGGGTGACGAAACAGAGAGAGAAGTGTTTTAGTGAGGGAGTGCGTGCCAGTGTGGCAACTTGCCATTCCGAGCGGTGGTTAGTTGATGGTGCCAGGACAATTTAAGGATGGCTTAGTATATCTACTGGGCCTGAGATGGAGTCAGTGTGAGTGTCAGGTCAGAGAAAGAGAACTCTAAATATGTCGTTTGTACACACACACACACACAAGTGCCCAACAGGACATTTCACATTCAACGTTTCTTGCGCATGTTGAGGCCCTTTTGATGAAACTTTACACTTTCTTTCAATTCTCGCAATTTGTGGCGGAGAAAATCAATGCACTCACATTCACTAGATTTTACACTAAAGGGGAAAAATAGCGACTGAACTCAAGAATTACAGCAGCCAAGAGGCCATCAGACCAAATGACGTGGTTGACTCTGCTCTAACTACGGCTGCCAAGAGGAACCATAACTGTCGAGCGTTGCTAACAGCTCATTTATGACACCAATAGGAAGAGAGCGTGTACAATTGGCTGCCACTTTGCATCGCAGCCATTTGCTCCAGATAATGTACAGCAGTGCTAGGCCTGAGGCAACAATAGAAGTTAATTTCTATAGAAGCCTATTTTCAAGGTCTGTATCTGGATTTAAAATGTCTGAGTGGTGACAAAGAGGACGAGCAGGTGGAGAAACAAATAGATGGGTAATGTGATGCAGTAAGGCAACAGAGCTGTATTAGTTGAGAGAAAATATGGGAGTAAAAAAAGCCAGACTAGCCAACTAGCATGACAGTTACTGGCCCCTAATGCCCGCAATACTGTACCTACTGTATGTAATGTGAGGTACATTAATGTGCCTTCTGTTTCCTGTGCTGGTGATAAAGCAATGATATCACTAACTGACGATAATCTAAATATCAATCCCTCATAAACAGGCGTGCTAAAGGACTACACATGACGTGCCAGATGTATGGCAGATTAAATTATGTACTCAATCACATTAAATCTGCTTGATTGTGAGTGTTAGATAGATTATACATACATACGAGGGCTCCGATTCGGGCTCTGGCGTTGCCTTTTGGGTCAGTTCACCGCATATAGGACAATGTCACTTGCACTTATCTTCCATCGGCACCTCTGGGTCACTCTGTCATCCCCCCCCCCCCCTCAATAAACACAGATTATCAATCACAATTTGGCTTACGGATTCCTCCTCTTAATATCCCACTTCCCTCCAATCAGACACCGGCAGCTGGCATGCATATGATCATCTTTTCACAAAGTCCATGCCATGAAAGTGTTGTATAGCTGCAACAAAAGCCATCCATATGGTGTACATAGCGGGCATCCGCGAATGTAGGGCTTAAGGCAGAAATGCACTAGAAAAAAGAAAAGAAAGAAAAAGGCATAAAACCCCAAATGGATGAATATCCCTCTCTCTCTCTTCCCCCTCTCTTGGGACAATGCCATCCTCAAAGACTGGTATTAACCTTCAGTGCACTTACGACCGACTATTGATAGACACTGAAGTGCCAGTGAACATTACAGCCCATCTGTTACGCAATGCTTAGCGCGAGAGTACAGATTACAATGACCATGTTCCAATCCCCCCGGAATGGATAATGAATACAGAATAGAGCCAAAATGGAACAGATAGGAAGGACAGAAGTCACTTTTACAAGGGGGGCCGATGAGTCTGGATGAGTGAGAGCAGAGAAAGGAGGACAGAGCTCAGGGTGAGCCGGCTCGGATACGACAAACTCGAGGGAGAGTTTCTATAAAACAGGGGAAAGCACGGGGGCACGGCTCCGGAGCTCAACGAAAGGTTGCCTCTTGGAACATTTATGGGCTACACTGCCACGCACGATAACGTTATGTGTTGTCGCACCAGCATCAGCTGCACTGCTGCTCATGAATCTTTGAGCCAGAAATGCACCTCGCATACACTCTCAAGTCAACAGATTACAAAAATAGTAGACTCGGCATATTTACAGACTAAATGCCTTCATCCAAAGCAGCATGCAAGTTCAAAAGGGTTTATGAAATAGGGATTTTCTCAATTTATCGATTGTTTTGTAAATAAAATGTACCGAATTGCAATTTCCCCATTGTCCAAGGTGAGGTCTTAAATGTCTAAATATAGTCGCCATTACTCAGTTTGGATAAAGAACTGACGACAGTGTACATAAAACCATAAACACACATTTTATGAAGAAGAAGCACATTTACTCTTTTTAGAGAGTGGAGAATTGGCCTGAACACACACCGACTTCTTCGTCTTTCGAGTTTGAAAGCGGCCTTTAATGGGTGGAATTATCAAAAAGAAATGCTGCCCAGCTTACTTTAACACTCACTTGTAAGTACATTAGGCAACACGGCTGCTTGTTAAGCTTTCTCCAGATCAAAATATTGGTCTGTAGCCAGCGAGGGGAAAGGCAAATGCTGGAGATGCAGCTGTTGAATGCTAAAGAGAAACCATTTGATTTAACGGAACCTAAATCGGTGCAGTCTATAAGCCTATTAGTCCTATGGCTGAAAGGTTTAAATCATTGTCCTTTGTCCATCGGGTTCATTGCCCAGAGACTGCGTTACGGTTCCCGGCTACTCCTCAGAGGTCAGGGGTCAATACACTGATACACAGTGCGTTATTGACTGACCGAGGCGGGAAGTGCTTTTATCTGTGACGTACAAGAATGAGTTATTAACCGCGTCTCCGTGTGCGAGCGAAAGAATGTCTTTACATACGTTTTCTTCCCAACACCCTCTAGATTTGTACTAATGTATACTTTGATTACCAGCAATTACACTCTCGTGGACATGTTTCCCCATTCCTGTGTGATTTACAATTACAAAAATAAATAGCAGAGTGACTAATGTTGGGTTTATGCGGAAGCAGTCATTGCGACAGGAATAAATATCCTACATTCTCATTTATCTTTGATGTACAGAGTGGCTTTGAGTCTGCTGGGCACATTAGCATAATGAGAGGAAAGTAAATGAGCGACGCTTCGCGGTTTGACAAAATGGCTGCCATCTGGGGCAAATTGCAGGGGTGGGTGCTTATTGTGTGAGAGAGACGCATTATACCAGTGATACCTGCTTTAATCTATATTTTAAACAAATCCATACCTAAACTGAGATGGAAACGACTGGGTAGATGAATGTAAGCATGAACGTGTGGTAATTATTGGATCGTTAGAGAGCTGTAGGCAGGAAATAGACCTTTTAACATGAAATAATACACAAGGGGCCCATTTTACAATGAGCGAGACATATTTAGTGTTTAAAAAATAAGCTTTGTCTATTTAGAACAGCGCTGATACAAATATTGATCCACGCTGTGCACTTTGACGGCACTGTGCGCCACTAAATAACAAGAAGTAGAGAAAAATAAGTTGTATTTAAAGCAGGGCTGAGAAATCAATAGAAAACGTATAGAAATTCACATTATGAATTTCTCTAATAACTCTTTAACTGACCTGTTTAATCATATCAGTCTTTTCCACAAACAAGCACAAGACCGGAGATAGGAAGCATTTCAATCGCCTCTCAACGTGCTCAGCGAGCATATGAAACAGCACAAGAGAACCACACATCAGCCTTATGCAACACTGCCGTCCCATCCCCAAGTGTACGTCCCATCTTTTCACTTACAATCTTCTGCAGGTGCTTCTCCTTGCGGACTTCCACCATGACCAAGCCTTCCTTGACCAGGCCGAGGCCGGCGTCGTCCTTGGTGTCCCCAAACTGTATTGTGACATGTGGGCAGGTGGCGCCCTGGAACTCCACGTTCATCAGGCACTGGGTGTTCTGGATGTCCCGCACAATGCAGTCCACCACGTCCGCACGACCATCCTCCTAAAAGCGGTAAGGGACGGGATCAGGAGTAAAGAGGAGGTGACAGAAGAACAGGAAATGGGGGGAAAAAAGGGTGAAAGGGCTAATTAGTATATTATCTCCAATGGCGCCCAAACAGATTAGCATACACACACATATGGATGCTATGCAGAGGCTGATAAATACGCCCTACATATGCATGAACCTAACTGTGATATCTGGTTTCTGTCAGGTGGAAAAACTGTTCAGAAAATGGAAGAAAAAAAACAAAAAACGGTCCACACGCACTTTGTAACGTGGTCAGTAGGAACACATTCATACACGTCATTCGCCAATCGATTACAATTACATGATCACTCACACAGTCAGTCGTGTAGCACAGTCCAATTATCTACTCAAGCAGTTCAAGAGATTTTAAGTTTGGCTGAACTACACAATGGTCTGATTCTCACCCACCCTCCTCCTCCTCCTCCTCCACCTCCTCCTGTCCCTTCCTTCTCATCCTTTAGTTAGTCGCCTCGCCGTCTCTTATTCCTAACCTTCTTGAATGTGAAAGGGCAGCATTTGATTGAACACATGGTGGAGAAGGAGGTGGACGAGCTGCAATGCAATACTGACTGCACGTCCTCCAGCCGGCCGGGGCGAAAGCCACTAAAACAAGGGAGCTGCATCTGCAGAGGCAGGGTGACACTTAAAAACTAAAAAATCAGTCCCTGGCCATCATCCATCCCTCCCCTACACCATCCATCTCTTTGCTTCCCTTCTTTCTCGCCCTGGTCTTGTCTCCATGGCAACCCCCTTCAAGTTAGCCGCCCTTGGGTATGTGTGTGTGTCTGGTGTTATGTGTGTGTGTGTGTGTGTGTGTGTGTGTGTGTGTGTGTGTGTGTGTGTGTGTGTGTGTGTGTGTGTGTGTGTGTGTGTGGGCAGGGAAGCTTGTTCAAGGCACAAAACCACAGGCCTATTTTGTCCCCGCTCTCCCCCTGGTCAACTTGTTACAGAACAAGAATACTTTGACGCTCGCGAGGGGGCAATACAACATTGATGAGGGCCTTCTAGTGAACCTCTCTCGTCCACCACACATGACCTGGTTATAGCACTTGAATGTGTTGAAAACACACACACACACCATTCGCATTTGAGTAGCTGTATATCAATACAATTGGATGTGCAGCTGGGTACGGTTTGAGTTTTTCCAATGGAGCCGATACAATAGCTCAATTTGAGTGTCAATCCAAATAGCTTCTACATATATATATACACACATATATGTTTTTCTACAAAATCACTTTAACAATATGAGCCGACAAATGCATCAACATAAATGTTGTGGATGGTGGTGCATTCAAGTGCATGTAATGCAAATTAATAAATTGATTGTTGATGCATTAACTCCAGCAACCCTTTGAAATCCAGATGAATACAGACCGCTGCCTTTAAGGAGCGGCTATTGTGTGGTTGGACTTTTTGTGTGTGGCATTTATTAGAATTTATTTTGCGTTACATCTTTTCTTTTTTTTATAAGTGCACTCTTGGCATACACTACTTTCTCTAATTAGCTGACAGGGCATAATAAAGACGAGGCAGCGTGTCCTGAGTGCAGTCAGCTGGGAGTTCACAACATCTGCAATGAAATTGGATTGAATAGTGAAACAATGTGTGTAGTAGTTGCTCAGCTAGAGCAACAACCATTCAGGTAAGGTACTGCATTCACCATCCCGACGTTTTTTGAAGATATTGTCGCTAAATGTTCCATTTTGGGGAAAAATGCAGCGGGAAGCAGCAGCGTGATCTCGTCTCACCGCCGGGGTTTTGGCGTTAAGAAAAGAAAGATTTTAAGACAGACTGTGAAGCTCCATAACCTGCGACGACAGACACCTTTTGTGCAGGGCATCGGGCAGATGGTTGCGAGACAAAAGGCAACAACCTCTCCTATGTGCAAGCAGCGAAGTCGGAGCACAAGTGGGGCACCGTGCTGTCAGCGTGAGTGACACAGCAAAAAGCTTCAGATAAAGCAGACGGAAAACACATGAAAGGAAACCCAAGAGAAAATAGGAAGAACAGGAAAAAGGTTAGACGGATGTGGAGCGACGGACAAAAAGTGAGAAGGAGAGGTGTAAGGTGTATGTCAAGCTTCCAACATGTGGTAAAGCTTTGTGTGTGTGTGTGTGCGTGTTTGTGTGTCTGGAGGCTAGAAAGTGTAGGTGATGCCTTTGTCCCCTGGGCTGGACCAACAGATGGGCCACTTCATCCTTCAGAATACACTGACTCATGAGACAGGTGTCAGCATGCATGCAGGCACTACCAGCTCTCTCACTCACTCTCTCACACACACACACACACACACACACACACACACACACACACACACACACACACACACACACACACACACACACACACACACACACCTGTCCAACAAGAGGCCAATGGGTCCATATTTAAAAAAAATAAAAATCTTTAAAAATAAGGGCGGGAAATTAAGATTGAAAAACTTTGAGATGTATGTCCTTACTGGTTCTTAACCGAACGTAGCTCAGTAAAAAAAAGTATTAATAAAACTGGCCCATACTTTAGACAACAGCCTCTAAACTAACCATTAAGTTGAATTAACACAGCTCGAAAACAGTTATTATAACCTTTATGAAAGTAGGATTTATAGCAAGACTGCATGAGACTGCACCAACTTCAGCAGGGTCTCCTTCATAAACTGGAAACAGAGTAAGCAGCAAGCAAACGTGTCCATGTCAAATGTAGTTATCCAGGCTGTGGGACAAACACCCAAAGTAACACAACACACAACTAATTAAAAACAGGGCTTAGCACTGTGCCAATCAGGCACATACCAAAAGAAAACATTGTATATCTGCACAAACTATTCGGGATGCTGCCGGCTCAGGAGGCTATGAATGAGCTGACCCCCCTGTAACACACACAAAACACAGTCCCACACACACACACACACACACACACACACACACACACGGTCATCTGAGGTTGAGTAAACACACTCGGATGTAAACAAGAAGATTAGGGCTGAAGAAAAAAACAGTAACTGCTGTTCGGCTATCAGATGGACACTTATATGCATAAACAAATACCCACTGAGTACCTGGATGGTTTATCTATCTACAGGATGTGTGGGTTTCTGGGTGTCTCTCTGACACTATGTCAAGTATTGTATAGTTTTTTGCAGCCATATAAATCAATGGCCTAGTGTATTTGATCGCTCTGTCTGCTTGCACCACATGCATTATGTATGAGCAGAATCTTTCGCAAACACTTGCTCGGAATGAAAACTCGACCCCGGTCTGTCAGTTACAAACTTATCACCTCGTGCGATAAGTGAAACTCAAACAGATGTCATGTGTTGCCAGAAAAGTCAAACTTTCAAAAGCTGGCAATAAATGAGACCGAGGAAGTTGATATCTCAAAGTTAATTTTGGAAGCTTTCGGCTGCGACACATATCTCTGCTCGGCACGCGTGCTCGTCCGTGCACTTACGTCCTGTGGGACCTGGATGAAGGCGAAGGCATGCTCGGTGGCCTGTGCTGGCAGGGTCCTGGTGCCGAAGGCAGGGGGCATGGCAGCCAGACGAGTGGACGACACGACTTCTCTCTGAGGGAGGACGAATGGAGGACAGAAATCAGAGTCAATATAGAGCGGTTTTTTCCCCAGACAGTGTTAATCTCTGCAAAGCTACAAGTCAATTCCAAATACTGGAGCTGTAAAAACATGTACTCTTGGGAAATGATTTGGTTTGTGAGTTGGAGGTTTTGAGAACGTAAAGTCAAGCTTGACAACAATAGGAGTAATTCTTTGTAATGATGTCGAAGCAAACATGACTTCCATTTCCTGCTACAACCAACGACAGTAACAGGAAGCCAACGGAGATTTAGGGAGAAATGTCTGGCTTTTTCAGTTAGGATAAAATAAAAAAAGCTTGTGATGAAAGTTCACTTTTTACATTACATCTTTCAAATCAAATGCGTCTGAAGGGCATCCTTAAAATAAAACCCAGCGTAAATTAACCCTGTAGCCCGTCATGTCCTTCTTATTTTTCCTTGGTTCTGAATCAATTATGAAACCCGCAAGTCACTTTAACAATGATGGTTTACAACGGAGAATGAAGGACAGATGCCATTTTGTTGCTTAAGGGCTGCATTCGTGTACATGTCACCTTACCAATCATTTCACAGCTGTTTCTACAGCAGCACCGAGGCCCACGTTCACTAAGCTCCATCTGCTCTCTAGCTCAGCTACGAGCTGAGAGTAAAGACGCCAATAGACGTCAAGACGGTAGTCGTGTCAGATTAGAAAACACCACAATCTGTAAAACCTTAAAAAAGAAAAAGGCAACACTACTTGCCGGTGTGCATATGAATACAATTATACTTAAAATCCATTTTTAAGAACCCAAACAATGAATAAAGTAACATTTTCTCAAGAGTTAATTTTGAGCAATTTGGATCTTTAGCGCCGATCGCAAGGTCAGAACTCTAGCTTGCACATTGCTGTATACCAAAAGTAAGTACTTCAACTCATTGATCTGAAGCATAAATAAGCAATTAAGGTGGACACATGATGACAGGTATGGGCCAATGTGAGCAATGGCCAATCACTAATCACCACAGGCTTCCTAAAGAAGAACATGTCAGACCAACACAGCCGTTAGAAATGGGAAGTTAATTTAATGATCCCCCTCCATATCTTAGGTTAATGTGTTCATTGGACTGTACAGTCTAGACAGGATGCCGTGAACGTTCATTATGGATTAGGATGTTAAGATTTATCAGCGCCATATTAGATTTTGACAGCACTGTGAATGTGGGCCTTAAAAATGAAAGACAAAAGTGCTCGGCTGTCTTTGGTAATGATCGCGCAATAATTCAGGGACTGACCTATACCTGAGACAGGTGGCAATATCAACAACTAATAGCTCATGACACGGAGGCATGAAACCAAGGCCAGAGTGACTCGACCTTCAATGACGCAAAACTACAGAATGAGGTAGATATCAGCTCTGGGTTTTTTTCTTCATTTTTCCGGTGCGCCAGGTCGGCCTCGGAGAATCACACTTTCAGCAGAATGCCAGGACGCATCGCGTCTGCCAGCCAAACCCCGGGCTGTCCCCCCCCCCCCCCCACTCTGGGGTCAGTCGCACACTGTGCCGCTCCACTGCATCATGGGAAATGTCCCGCAGGCCCGGGGGTTGGCTGCATTAGCCACTTGGTGATGCAAGCATGTGTACGCAAGTGGGTAGAAACACACACAATAACGTACTCGCAAGCATATGGTGCCTCCGTCATCGCAGAGAGCAAAAAACAGAGAGGGGGAGTTCTGCTTTTGTTATGAAAAGGAATAAAACTAGACACTCAGTTGCACTCTTTGCTTCAGTCGTAAACAATAACAGGGAAAACAAATAAGCCTGCGTCATATTTGTCCTAAAAACTCCAGCTGGAAGGACACATAATAGCTGGTAGGTTGCTTTGAATGTGGAGATACGCAAACAACTGGTGTCTGAATAGATGCAAGAAATAGAAAAGAAATCCCTCTTCAGATGCTAGATTCCCTCTGGCTGTGGGTTTGGCTTTAACAAAACATTTATTATTTTTCATTTTGAGCCCCAAACAATAGGACTATGTTTAAATGATAAGCTCGCTACACATTCAACACTTTTATCAGATAGTCAAATGCACGGTCACGGTTACTCACATTGCCGTAGTCAATGTAGAAGACGTGAACCTTTGCTGGCGACTCAACTTTCTCCACTCTGGCTCTGTACCTGCAGCAGCAAATGAGAGAGATGGGGAGAGGGAGAGAGGGGGAGAGCGAGAGAGGGAGAGAGAGAGTGAGAGAAAGAGAGGGAGAGAGAGAGAGGGAGAATAGAGCAGAGGGAAACGGAGATGAAGACAGAGGGCACAAGAGGAAAAGGAGATGAGTAAATGATTCCGTGCTTATTTCCCTGGGGAGAAGGTGTTGGAGGATCTGTCTGTTGCGATCGGGGGAGAGGAACAGGAGAGGATGAGCAGGCCGGGGGAGTGAGAGGGGACAGAAGGGATCTATCAGGACACGGCAGGGCTGTGAAAATTGCACAGAGGCCTCTTCGCAATAAAGAACTAGAAAGTCAGACCTATTTTCTTTTTTGTTTTTGCCTTGTAGCAAATAGCTTTAGCGCATTAGTGCTAATCACTAAAACCCATGAGTTTGATTATTCCAACACATTTGGCCAGCTGGATTTGAAAGAAAACTTAACTCGATGTATGGACCCAGTGACAAATTAAAGGAACGTCGTCTCTGAGTCAGAGCCAAATTCATGAATTTATATAGAAGCTACAGAAGAAGCACGTTCTCCTCATCTGACCATCACTTGTCTGGCTCTCGACTCCGACGAGAGACGAGACAAAAGACAAACTGGCGGAGAACCAAGGGAAGCAAGACAAAGCCAAACAATTACGGCCACACGGGCAAAGAAAGAGACAAGAGAACAAAGTTAAAACCAAATAAGTGATTAACAGGAAGACGTAAAGAAGAGACAAAGTGTGAGTGACTGATGAACAGAGGTTTCTCCTCTATTTACTCTCACTCGCTGGTGTTCTAACAGGACTTGAAAGGCAACGAGTTTTTTTAATTAGCCCCCCCAATGAAACACGCCGACATTCCACATGCATCACAGAATACAAAGACACGGACAAAGAACAATGCGAACATGAACATAATTAGCTTGCTAAATAATATATTACTGTTAAAAAAAAGAAGAAGAATCTCAAGACGTCTGTCTCTCGGAGTGGGATTACGGTTTTGAGGTTGCAGGTAATCAAGGAGACAAGACTTTTCTATACAAGGCTGAAGAAAGTGAAGGTTTAGGACAGATGGCCTGTTTTAAAATGCTCATTGACCTGCATTGTTGGCGGGACAAAGGAATAACTTTAGTTGTTCCCCGTAAAACCCTGGAGAGGAAGATGGAGGGAAGGGTGGAGGAAGGAGAGCACCTGTGTCGAGGGAACATTTGTTGTTTTTAATCAGTTCTGTGATCTTTTTTTTTCGCCGTCGCCATCTTGACACAGACACTCTCTCTCTCCCTCCCTCCCTCGATCGCTGTGACTTTTATCTGTCCCCATGACCATCTGTAAAGTTCCAACATCCGGTGAGGAGAGAGAGGTGTGCGTGTGTATGTGTGTGTGTGTGTGTGTGTTACTGTCAAGCGACTGCTGATTCTGAAAGGCCAAAGAAGAGGCAGAGAGCTAATTACGCCCTGTGGGTGTCTGCAGTTAACGCATCACAGGCTTAAAGAGAGACAAGGTAAAAACATGAAATGTCAGGTATTCTTGAGAAGAAAAGAAACGCATATAATATATACGTCCCACGGAAATGTAGCTCATCAAATTGTAAAATGTCTCAGTTGTTACAGATTTATTCTCGGTATTCCTACATCACCTGCAAAGTAATTAACGTCTCCCAGGATCCAGGGTTGAGTTTAGAGCCTGAGCAGCTTGCTGACGGGCTGAGATCAGTGTAAGGCTTTATAAATATCATCCAAAGTACCGAGACGTTAGCTTACCATTCGCCATCAGCGAACGTGGCTAAGCAGATGTCCCCTCGGCGCGGGGCGTAGGATCCTTCCACCGGCGGCTGGGCGGCGATCTCTGCCCTCATGGTCTCCATCAGATTCTCCAACTGGCCCCCTGACAAAGACGCAGACGTGAGCGAGATGGAGACAAACTTCAGTGAACAGTTCCAAAGCAATTAAGAGGGTTTTTTGGGGTAATTTCTTTAGGGTTGCATTTCATTTCATCACTACGGTCTGTTTCCGCTTTACTTTGACATTGATGTGTTTACCGTTCCGTCTCATCATCTAACCACATTTAGAAGAGGAGTTCACACTCCCAACAGAGGAAGAAGTAGAATATTTTAAGATGTGACGGGACTCAAATTATATTTCATTCTCTCAGCTACAGCGGTGCAGGCACGTTTGCTCTGGTTGATGTCGGCTTAACCTTAACCACTTAACCCTGCAGAGCTCCTTAACAAATTGCAGTATATAAAAATCAGTATAACGTTTAAGAAGTCTGATGTAACTTTGATAAGTACGAGTGTGTGCTGCTACGCACAGACGCTGAGGATTCTTATGTTTGTAAACTGAATTCATTCTCATGATCCTTTTTGTGCCTTTTGTTGTGGAAATGAAAAAAGGGAGATTGATTCTTTTATTGCATGCTGCAGCATGGTTTATTATCCAACACCTACAGCAAAGCGTACTGCTCTAAGGTACCTCAAACCTTGATTCACATGAACAAATGAATAGTACAAATCCATCTTGGTAGAGCGCGCAGCCTCTCATACAAACAAACAAAAACCTCTAGAGACGAGACGTATTTAAGGGCTACTCTTAAAAACCTCAGCGCTAATGGTATGCCACAGTCTATCGGCTCAGAACACAACTTAACACCAACCGCTCTGAGGAGGCCGACACCAAAAATATGCTACGGCAAAAAAAAAAGAAAAGAAGAAGCTGTTAGCCCATTAGCACCACGCAGCTAATGCTGGTTTGACCCTGTTGGAGACACGCAGCTTAGAGTAAAGTGAGCCAGCCTTTATGGCCGATCGAGCCATTATATGACACACAGCAGACCTGTCATTGGTGGATGCAGGGCGAGGACGCGGCCGTCGGTATGGAGGGAATTGGAGAAAATCAGAAAGCGAGTCAGTGCTCCGTGGAGCCAGTGACTGTGGGAAGTGGCAGCCTGATTTAAACCCATCAGTTGCAAACGGGGAGTATGTGCATCTCCAACTGAACCGCTTCCTGGTGTTTGTGTAATATGTATATATATATTTTGTTTGTGTATGGCACACGTTTACGCATGCATGTTTATTAGTGTTCACCAAAAAGTGTGTGTGTGTGTGTTTGTGTGTGTGTGTGTGTGTGGGGAGCAATTACAGCCGCTAGTTTAGGAAAAAGGCCCCCGTGAAATTTGATGGGGTACTTTTAGAGGCCATTTTCACTGATCTGCCACCTGGAGGTGGTTTTGTGGGAAGCCACGGTCATCATAAGTAATGGAGCATTTTTAACCACACACATTCATACAATGGGAGGGTATATGGTGGCAAAAATAAAAATCAGGCACACAGTCCACAGGCTCACAGCACTAACAGTGAAGCTGAAAGGAACCGAGTAAACACATTTAATAAAGTACTCAAGAATCAAGGTTGATTTAAAATCCGGCTCAGGGATTAAGAGAAACACAGTTAAACTGATTTCCTCGTGTATACAACATGGTGTCTTTAGTGTTTTTACATGTTGCAGATATGTTTAGGACGACAAAGACTCAAAGCAAGCAGTGAGGGGAGAGATGAAAGGATCTTAAACAAAGCACTTAATATGAGGAAATATTTATGATGGAAAAACATTTTCTCTGAGGAATGTGAGGGAGATTCACACCAGAAATGTACTTTCAAATGTAAACAATATGTATTTATATCCAAATGTGAATAAATCTAAAGAAGATGTTGAGACAGTGGAGTAAGAAATGAATACCCTACTTGGCTCTTGTGCTCTTTTCTTTGTAAAATATCAGCTACACATAAAAATGACCCCAAAAAAACCCCACAATAAAGGAGTCTAAATGAGTCCGTTCCCACAGCTGAGCAGTAGAATATGAGCAAATAGTAGGGACACACTGTGCTCTCACACACAGTCTGTCCCCTCACTGTGCCATCAGTGCTAATGCTTCAAGCTGCAGCTTCATGTATCACTAACACACTTTGAATATGCCAGCCTTTTTATAAAAGACAGGAGGAGAAATGTGATTACTGACCATCTGTATGTAAACTTGGGTTTTACAGTAACCAGGTTACGTCGGCTCACGTAAACACATTCTCAGATTTCCCGTCTTAACAGGATTTCTTCCACTAACCTGGTTTCCTATGCGCGTAAATGCAGTCAGTGTGTTTGTGTAACATTGTTAAGTTCTGCTTACTATGCATTTTACTGTACTAACAAACAAACAGCTTGGAGGCAGGGCAGTGCAGCACCTCCGAACACACGCCATTCTTTACGGCTGCGGTGACTTGTCGTTAACACCTAATATTAATTCGCCTATTGGAAAACAAGAGAATATAAATAACGACGCTGTTAATCTGAGCCGAGACAGCCGAGCAGCTGCCAACCGACTGCAGACGGGCAACCTTCATTAGCATGTCGAACAGAGGGGGGAACACCAGCGAGGAGCGCGGAGGGATCTGGAGTGTGAAGGGAAAGCTGGGAGCTCGGTGGGAATGTGGAGGGGGGGTCAGGGCAGGGGGTGGGGTGTCCAAACACCTCATTGGCCACCCACTGCTACACCAACTGCTGATGAATGCAGTGAGGGGAACAGGAGCATAAATACACACACACACACACACACACACACACACACACACACACACACACACACACACACACACACACACACACACACACACACACACACACACACACACACACACACACACACACACACACACACACACACACACACACACACACACACCATCCTCAGCGTTTTGTAGAGAAAGCAGTTTTTGGAAAACAAAATTGCTTCTCGAACCCCTCGCCTCATATGCGCACACACACACACACACACACACACACGCACACGCACACGCACACGCACACACACACACACACACACAGAGAGGTGGTGTAGTTACATCATTACGCTCCGGCTTTTTGACGTAGCGAATTGATGCAGACTTACTGGAATGGCATTGGGCTACAGCCGTCACAGCCAGCCACCTCCTTGATTTATTAATCTAATTAAAAAAAAGTTAGTGCGTCGTGCCTTCACTTCCTGCTCAGACCGTGCTAGTGTGCATTTCTGTGTGTGTATTTACACACAGACTTGTATATTTATTTCCATTCCTGGGCCATGTTCCACTTTGGGCCCGGAGAGAACTGAATAAATGACACATGAGCGTTAAGAGGGTTTCTACCTGCTATATATTTATCATATATATATATATATATATATATAAATACATTCACATACATGAAGCCTTAATGGATGGAGCCTCTTGGCCCGACCTAATTAAAAAATGCTTTATTCATGTGAGTGGTGAAGCAAAGTTGAGCTACAGTATGGAGTTTTAGTTCTAATATTTGATGCATGAAATGGGGAATGAACTCAAAGCTGCCGCGTCATGCTTAGCGCCCCGATCAGCTGATGATGATGATCCGATCTGAGTCTCAGCTCGTCACAAGTCAAATCAGATGGTCTGCTAAAATACTTCACTACGCCACCGTGCTGCACGCTTTGAATTCAACCTTCAGTTCAGTCACGCTGCCGCTCCTGATCACGCTCCTCTCTTCTACTTGCACCGTGGAAAAGTGCCGTTGCAGCTCGTGCCCCAGACGGAGAATCGCTGAAGGAAACCATGTCTACCTCTAGCCTACGAATACGGCTTATTGATTCATGTACTTTTACTGAAAAATACCCAGGGTTCTTAAAAATGAGCCGACAAGAACTGTACAGTATGATCCCATGCAACTGGAATGTGTTGCATTTGCAAGAACCCACTGACACATATATAAAACTGACTAATATACCATGGACGAATAGGTTTAATCCCAATGCATATCTATGGCACTGATGGATGGACTTCCACTGGAATGAGACGTCCGTCGGTGAATCAGCTTCCCAGTAGGAACTTGCTCTATTGGCCCCATGGATGTGGATCATCGCTGGAAGATCCAGTTTTTGTATTTTTCTATCCTCTTTTAGGCTTCATGCACCACTGAGACACTTTCATATTGATGAAAAGCTGTACACCGTTCTCTACATGCATCCATTGCTGCAGCTTTTGTTTTGCTCCGTCCGATTTAGTTTTGTGTCTAAATTCCCCATGTGTCACTGCAGACTGATTGAATGAGTTGGACTTTTCTATAAGTTTACTTGGTGGTTCTGGAAATGCACACTGGACTCTATCTGGGCTGCGTGCAGTCAAAGGGCGCAGACGGCACAGTGTTACGGATCGTCAACTTTAACAAGCTGATTTACGATCTGCAGTGACCCATGGATTACCTCCAAGTCAAATCCAGTCACACTTTAACAATAACTCAATGTCACAACTATATTTTCTCCCGATTTCCTTCTGTGCAGTCTTTTATAATTTGGTTCATGATTACAAATGTTTCCATCTTTAATTTAAGTCGGCAAATCGACTCCTGATGCTTGTACTGTAGACACGAGGGGGATATTTGGGACTTTGAAGAATCACTAATATGATGAAATGTAAGAGCTCCTTATTTGGATACCTTTCTAGCAACACACTCACATCTTTAGTCCTTCCTCGTCTCAGGCTGTATCCTCAGAGTAGTATCCTTACTGCTTTTAGTTCATACACCCTCCTCCCCGTGTGCTACTGAGCATTTTTTTAATGTGCACGTCCACGTTTGCAAAGTGCGTTTGATTTAGTATGCAGACTGTGCCTCGTGCATTATCATCATTCTCTGTTGGGATTTTTTCAGATCCAATTTGCTGTGCAGGTTTCTTGGACAAAAGGTGTACTGGCTTTGGGATTATGAATTTATCAGGAGCACATCGTCCACGTGTGCAAGTTTAAGTCCACGTCTGCAGACGCACAGTCGAGACAATTAGTTCTGTAAATATGCATATCGCAACAGAAAAGAAAGAGCAGGCATGTGGATTCACATAATAAAAGACAACACCCTGCCTGGAAGAAGACTGAAATGAGCTCTACGTGCTGCAGGTGGGCACGGAGAGAAAATCTAGACCCTCAGGGGTCAATTGAACAAACTGTAAAGCGTGCGGCGTCCCAGTGAAATTCAGAATGAATGTGAGCAGTCGCATTAGGAAGGGAAGTGCAGCGAGGCCGCTCTGTATTACAGAGGCAGACTCCTATTTACTGCTGGCATAAAGACAGCTAAATATCGGCGTGCAGAAGGGGGTAAACCATCTCGTGTGTGAGTGCTCACTTTGTGTTGAAGGGAGAGCCAAAGCGATGATCCAAAAAACAGCCAAAACCCACTGACTGCGTCTCATGCTAGCCAGATTCTCTCGGTGTTCATCTCTTTAATCCTCCGTTTGTTTTTTTCCTCCCTCGTTCTGTAATTTCTTTATACACCATTATGGCTGCAGCTGTTTGTAAATCATATATAATTACATCGTGAATGCCCAGTACGGAGTGAGAGAGCGATTAGGCTTAAAAACAAGAAAACAATGGGAGAAGGAGAGGGAGAGAAAGAGAGACAGTTTTACTGGTCGGTTATGATCGGATTTGATTGTATTGTGGCACACGGTGTGTGAGCAGAGACAAGGGGGGGGGGGGACAAAAAGCCAATGAAAACAGTGAATCATGTGCCCTTTCGCTACGCATCCCAAGGCCGTACTGAATTCTATTAAGCTGTTTACCAAAGCCATTAAACCGCAGAAGGGTAAATAATCACAATATGACAGAGGCCAAGAGAGCGATGGCTGCTTGTGGAAGCATTCTCACTTCCTGGCTCATAACAATGAAGGAATTAGGAGTCAAAGTGGAGCGCATCTATGAAAAGGACTCCTGCCGGGGAAACAATCGACTGGAGAGGATCCGGAAACATAAACATGGCTATAATTGACTTTAATTGTTTTTAAAAAAGGAAGGCAGGCAACATCTTGAGTTATGAGACAGTTGAACTGAAGTTGACACAGAAATATTTATTACATCAACTTTCCCCGATTATCTTAGAAACATTGCAGAGTTTCTGTCAAAGCCTTTTGTGGACATGTGGATGGTGCATCATCTGCCACCACAGCTGCTGAACACAAGCTTTGCGCTTTAGTTCACCTGCCAGTGCGGAGTGTTAAACATGCACCAGGTTTGGACGAGCTTTATCCTCTGGTGTAGCGGAATGGCTGCATTTCTGGGCACGCGGGCGACACTACAAAAAAAAGGTAAAA
Organism: Pholis gunnellus; assembly: GCF_910591455.1. Classification (NCBI taxonomy): domain Eukaryota; kingdom Metazoa; phylum Chordata; class Actinopteri; order Perciformes; family Pholidae; genus Pholis; species Pholis gunnellus. The sequence continues at coordinate 12,481,951 of NC_136549.1, read as the reverse complement.
AGTCGCACTGACAAACAACAACAAAAAACTACCCGGGGATATTTGTCCACTTTCTGAAGACAAAGTGGGACAAGGATGGAGCTAAGACAGGAGAAAAGGCCATTTACTCCGCTTCCTGAGTGATGTTTAAAGTGGTGTCAGCATCTGCAGAGCGTTGACGGAGGACGCGGTAAAAAACAAATGATCCCCCCTGCTTGACTAATGCTGCTCCACTCCCACTGGAGAGCGATATGGATTATATCTCGTGCGATACCCCCCTCCACCACCAATTACCCCTTTCCATTCTACCCTTCCCGGCAGTCTGGAGCCTTTTACAGCAAATTACCGCTTCTGTAATTGGAAAAACCATCACTGAAAATCTAAACAGAGACGGCATCTGTGGCTCTCTCTTTTTTTTGCACCAGTCTCCGCTGCTCCGCTCTCTGCCACCTGTCGAGCCTCATTGACTGCAGCTAATGCCCCGTTTTGATTGTGAGGAGTCCAAATATATTCAGAAGATGGCCCCGTGCATCATTTGGAGGAAGAGGACCGGGGAGTTTTCGAGCCTCAGCCAATTTTGAAGAGAACCCCATTTGGACCTGTAAGTGGATCACCAATGCGAAAAGTGCCATTCAGCCATTTAGCTTTAGGTAATAGACCCAGAAGTTGACATTAATGCAAATCATGCTCGCTACGAGGGCGAAGAACAAGGAGGAAGACGCCGGAAATCAAAGCAACCCCGTCTTAAACAGACAGGTGAGCTGACCTTTTAGAAGATAAGTTGTGTATCTGATTAAATAATGAATGCCTTAGGAGTGTGCGTGTGTGTGTGTGAGGATAGAAAGTGGAAAAACAGCAGCAGTGGCTTTAATTCCCCTGCTCTATTATTTTGTTCACTGGTACTTATATATAAATGCCACGGCAACAAGGCCTGGTACACCCTTCAACTGAATAAAACACAAGATATACAAGACAGATGGACAAAGACGCATGGGCCACAATCTGGGTAAATTCTTCCCAGGAAGAAGCCCTTTGAGTGCGCTCTAATGGATAAAACGGCAACACATTTTACTTTTAAAATGAAAACTATGATGGTGCGACAGAGAAGCAGCTTTAGCGTTAACATGACCGGAATACATCGAGAGGAAAAGTATTACAATTACAGCCATTCTCCCCTAATTTTATGGAGCCGCTAAACAATTCAACATAATCACTAACATAGATTAAGCGCGCCGTTGCAATTCTTTTGTCTGTTTTCTGAAATTCACGAGGCCTTTTTCTTCATATCACAATCCGTTCCTTTACTTCATTGTTTAATTAGACTGCTCGACAAAGAACTCGCATGATTAAGAAGCAGAAAAAAATACTTCCTCAAATGCTTCTGGAAAAAAAAAAAAGTCATTTCATAACGCCGTGGTGTAGGAGTTAATTATCTCAACCCCTGACTGACTTGCCACAGAAAGATATTTCATCCAGAATGAAATAAAAATAAAGCAAACACTGCAGGCAGCACTGCGATAGCAATTATGAACGTGCACCCTTGTTTTTTATTAAGCTCTTTTGTAAAAAGTAATCATCACTTGGCTGCCTTGACATGACATCCAATTAGCGGGCCACTCATCCTGATCAATATGAAATGCTACAGCAACTCTCATGTCCTGTTATTGAAATAGACACTGCGACTACCAAGTGTTACTGTGGCAACTTGCCTCCGCTTAATATAGAAGTTGGACTTGAAAAGAAAGATGCTGATGCTGCGAGACCGCTGTAGGGGAGGACATGTCGGCCCGGAGACGTCACGTGGGAAAACACACACTAGGGGGGGGGGGGGGGGTGTCTCCGACACGAAGAGGAGACGAGTAAATAAGCCAATAGGAAAAACGACAATTGGCAGTAAAGAAAATGATTAAGATTGAAACACAACATTTCAAAAGTGATGGAATTAAACTTCAAAAGACAGAAATAGGCCTGGTTTGAAGTGTAGCCAGAGAGAACAGCTCCCTGCCTGCCTTGCTCAATCAGTAGCTGGGTCCAGCATCATTAGGTGATGAACAGCTGCTGTGTGTAAAAGGTAGAAGTGTGAATAATGTGGACGGAGTGGCACCTGGTTGGGGGGGGAGACGGGGACGACTCTACTCATTATGAGTCTGTATGGGTGCCAGGGAAACGAGCACCAGACAGGAAGTACCGCCAACTGCGCCGCAGCTGAGGCTTGAGGTGGGTAGAAATGTGTGTGTATGCGTGTGTGTGTTTTTCGGTCAGGGCCCGGGCGGGCCTGCCTGCAATCCAGCCCAGACAATTGGAGTGGCTAAGAACTCGAATGAGGCTGCTAACTTGGCAAAGAAACCTCTGTAAGAATGTCGCCCAGTGATACAGTTGGTGAGCCAGGAAGGCCTCGCAGGCCTGAGTGTTGCATCTTACTTACACACAGAAATCAGGTGCGTATGCAACACACAGGGGGGAGCAGGGGATAGGCAAGCACACGTCACATACATGGACCACACACCGTGCACAGGATTACGTATCTGCACTAAGCATCCGATTCATCCCTCTAGCTCTAATCGAAACCTCCCTAAAGTCGTACTCTCGGTGGAATTGGTGCACAGCTTATGAGTTTTTCGGGAAACGAATACTCCTGTACTTTATGTCTTTGATTAAAAAAAAAAAGAATAATTTAAAAGTCGCAGAGCATCCAATGCTCAGGATGCAGCCATTACGGCTACACACCCATTAAGTCTTCGGGGCTATATTTAGCGAGGTTTTTTTTTTTTAATTACGTGGACTCCCCTCGCATAGCGGCAGAGCAACAACCATGTACGGCATTCCCCCCTGTGCCTGGAGAGGCCTCTGTCTTCTAGTGTCCAAGGTCACACAGATCTATGATGGCCCCCCTCTGACAGTAATTACACATCGCCTCCAGAGAGAGAGAGAGAGAGAGAGAGAAAGAGAGAGAGCGCAACACACAGAAGGAAAACAGGGGAGAGAAAAGAGAGAAAGCATTACCGGGGAAGAGACAATGTGTGCGAGGAGGAAAGTGAGACAATGAGAGATAAACGCACAGAGCAACAGATAAAGACCCTTAAAATAAACGGAGGATTAAAGAGTGCAATCCCTCAAGCTTCTCAGTGACTTGGAAAAAAAAACATTTTGAAATTAAATCACTTAGAGCTTGGGTAAAGATATCCATATGTGTGTGTGTGTGTGTGTGTGTGTGTGTGTGTGTGTGTGTGTGTGTGTGTGTGTGTGTGGGGGGGGGGGGGGGGGGGGGGGGGGGGGGGGCAGCACTTAAGAGTAATTAAATGGGAATAATTAAAAGGGGAAAAGAGGAAAAACACAGAGCGCTTTAGGACCCCCGGAGAATGAAAGATATTACTAACCGCATTTTTCTGCAAAATATGAGAATCATTTCGAAGATAACGGCACAGAGATCATTTCACGGGTCTACGTGTGTTCATTTACATGCAACAACAGTTGTGTGGCCTTCACCCACGACTGCCCCTCAGCAGACCACGATAAATAAATAAATAGATATCCTGGCATAGAAAATAGCCCGCACGGTTAAAGGTTTGGATATGGCTTTTACATATTTGTTGTGTTTTTTTGTATTTGTCTTCTTTATTGCTCTGTAACAGATGTACTTCTCACTTACTGTATGCTATTTACAACATCTGGAATCTTGCCCTACTGGAATGCATCATCATTTTTTTCTACCTTTTGGTCTTCTGTATGTGGCGCTCTCTACACACACCTGACCCACTCTACCATATCCCATTCTTCCTGGGTTGGAATATGTATTTATTTGTCTCTTAATGTTTTAAACACTGGTTTCTACCTCCTGCTCACATTATCATGCTACCTGGAATATATTTGTTGTTCTCTACTCGCTGCTGTGACAGTGTAATTTTCCCAAATCGAATCAATAAAGCTCATCTTATCTTATTGAAGCAACGGTTGAAACAAAATGGGTTCTTAACTGCAGACGAAGAAATGACTATCAGTCCCAGCTGCATTTTAAATCATTTTTTGTTCCTATAAATACCGATAACGTCCATGATTGGTTTTACACGCACACATAAAAGCTGTTAAAAGTGAAGGAAATGGGCTCGCACCTACCATCAACGGCAACACATTCTCTCCTTCAAGTTACTCTCAGTGACGCTTGTTCCTGGCTTCCAAACTGAACATCAGGCGAGAACTCAAGATCTCAAGGATAGTCAAGGACTCCTCAATGAAAGGGTTCAGTTTTCTGGCAAATGGAGTGCTGGTAGGTGCTGCCAAAAACACTGACTGCAAATTTGACTCTGATCTTAGCCAGTCAATTTTGTAATAGGAGCGGAGAACATGGGTAGGTGTTGTTGAAGTGAACAAGCGAACTCGCAGCATAATGTGGGTCTAAGGAGGTCGACTTCTGATGAGATGCATCAGGAGAGTGTTTATTCAACTCTGTGGTAAACTTGTTGATTGTATTTGAATGCTGCATGCACTGAGGGCAAAGTGTTAACACAACCTCCCGAGCCGCAGAAACGCTCCACAACGGCGCGTTGTATTTTGCTCAACTGCGGTGATGGTCACAGTATTGTATCCATCTGTAGCCGCATTAAAATCTGAAGTGTAAGCATTTGTTTTTTTTGTTCTGAATACATGATTTGTTCGAGGTTAATTGTTCTTGCCAAAGGGGGGGGCTGCACACGCGGGATGAGAAATCTCATAACACATACACAAAATCCTATTTCTCACGGTGTGGAACATCAACCGCGGCACACATTTGAACCCTTCTATCGTTTAGAAGAAGTGTTATGTCGTAATCAGTTGCAGTCACAAGCGTATTTATGAAAGTCAGACTCTGCTTCCGAGCTTATGAGAGTATATAAATTCCTTCACTTCAGATATTGAGGGAAAGGGGAGAGAGAGAGAGAGAGAGAGAGAGAGAGAGGGGGAGGGGGGGGGGGGGGGGGTGTGGAACATGTAATGATATTGCAAAGCACTCAGCTTGTATGATTTTACAGGCCCTAACACTTTGATGTGCTCTTCAAGGGGTTGGTATGACTTAATGTAGCTTTGAGGAAGCGTCAGCGAAAATGAAAGAGACCAAGGGAGAAAAAGAGATGGAGGACGAGGGTGGGGGGGGGCAAACAACGTGATATGGAGGGAGATGAGGAGGAGGAGGCCGGGGTGAGGACTGGTCAGGTTGCCTCCCTGCTGAGAATAACACTTTTTTTTTTTAAACTAGCTTGTAAGCCTCTTTGGTGGAAAAACTCCAATTAAAGGGGGAAAAATAAATAAAAAAGGCCCCAGCATTGCTGGATCATCTAAAATACAAATAAAATAAAGCCTTTATTGGAGAAAATATTAAATAACTCACAGCTTTCCTGTCAAAATACACAGAGCAGCAGTATTTTAAAAAATGCAGTTTGTGTACAATTTATTTAAATGCAACACTTCGGTTGCTGGTGAGAAAAGTAGTCGGTAATAAGTGCTGTTTCCCTGATAGATATCAGGGATAAAGAATCAATAAAGCTCTTTAAATTCATACCATAGGGGAAATCCAACACGTTGCGGCTTTATATACTTCCTGCTGACAGTTCGTGATGCTGGAGGCCGTAGGTTAACATGCCACGTACTGTACATTTCAGCCTCTTCCCAGTGATAACACCTTGCACGTAACCTCAACATCACACTCCTGACTTGCAGGGGAGTGAGGCTGAAGTAGCCAGAGGAGATGTAAAAGGCTTTAAATGTAAATCTACAGCTCATGGCAAGAAGATGAAGAGCAGATTGTTTGTGCACACTTAGGCCTAACACCTGGGGGGGGGGGGGCATTCAAAAGTACAATTGAGGGCCAAATGTTTTTAACACTCACGTGTGTGACTGGATTAGTATGGTGCGAGTGATAATTAGGCTCAGATTGGCAGTAAATGAAGGCAAATTAATTAATTACAGCAAAATAAGAGGTGGCCAAAGTCAATTTCATGGCCTCCGACAGTCGACTCTGCCAGTGAAGCCAGATGTGCGGGGCCGGCTGTGAGAGGAAGGCCTCCGCATCCTTTACTGCTCCCCGCACACAAACTGGCAGACGATGAAGGGACAGTGGACCGGCATGTCGGCTTCAGAGCTGTTCCAGATAGTTTGTGAGCTCGGGGTTTTTGGTGTAAGCGTGACAATGATTGAGTCACAAAATCAGAGGTGTCAAGGACAGGTTGGTTCAAACGTTAAAACTCCACCAAGGATCATTATGGCTGGACCACATTTCTCTGAATATCACTCTGAAAAGAGAAATAAATTCTCTCATTATGCGGACCTTCAAATATTGACTAGTGTTGCTTAGTTACTGTTTCCTTGGAAAACATGCTGACAACAAACTGCTGTGTGTGTGTGCACTTGTAATTAAACACAGACATACGCACACGTACACACACACACACACGCACACGCACACGCACACGCACACGCACACACACCTTGATTTTGATATCGCAGAGGAAGGCCCATTAAGTATAATAACCAAAAGATGGACCGTTACCCAGAACAACCAGAATGGGGGGAGGCATTATGTGTGCATTCATTCATGTACATACACACACACACACACACATACATATGTATTATAGGATATATATACACACACACACACACACGCAGACGAAGCTTGTCAGAGGGAGCAGCCATGTGAGAATACTAGGGATTGTTAGTTTTCCCATCTCCAAACTTTTCTCTGCCTTCCTCCCCCCCGTCGTTGGTGACAAGAGGGGCTGGTGTGATTTATTCCTGTCATTCAGTAGTAACAACAAGTGGGACGTCCTTTGTTTGGTCTCTGATGGCGGGAGGGTTGCTGCAGCAAGGGATGAGGTGAATGTCAGAGTGGCAGAGATAATGGCCATTTCTAAAGTCAGCGTGGTGTCGGATTGTGTAGGATGACGAAATACCCGTAGTAGGATGGAGTAATACAACAGGTTTACTACTTCCCATTTCAATTACACACTTAATCCTGTGTCGAATTTTGTCTATCTGACAAATATCATTCAGGCATTCTTTCACACACGCACACAATCATTAACATACCTGTCTCTACGTCCTGGGTGTAGAAGTGCAGGGTGTCGCAGATTTCGGTGACGTATACGGCTCTGTAGTTGACCACTCGCTCCTTCTCTTCCGTTACATACACAACCTCCTCTACTGGTTTCTCCTCATAATTGGCCCAGATCTACAACACACACACACAAACACACAAGGGGCACAGACAGGTCAGTGACTTGCAGCAAATGTCCGATCAATTGAGACATAACAGTGATCGACACTTTGGTGACTAATGACTTCTTTTGGTCACATCTTTCGGAAGAAGAAAAATAGGGATCGAGGAATTCAGGAGTAAAACAAAAATACACGATGTCCCAGCAACGTCTCCGTGAGTTTCAATGCACGGAACTCAACTTTGGACACTGGACATGTCCGGCCATTAGCTCCACTTTGTCCTCAATGTGTGTGTTCCTGTACTTTCAGCTATTTTTAAGAGGCAATTTGAGATTTAGTCCTTTAGAATGGCAGCAGTTACGCAACACGAGGACATTTGAGCCGGTCTTTACTTCTTTAAGTGGCCTTTTTTAGGGTTCAGACTTGGGTTAAAGTAAGAATTGGGCAAATACCAGACTAGAGGTTAGCCATGTAGTGTTAGTGATAATAGGTTTGGGAACTAATATAGTCAATGAGGTTCCTCACAAGCATAGCTGTGTGTGTGTTTAGCTGCATCCTTTCTATGCTGCATCAAGGTTACTTCTCTTTCGGCTCCCCAGGAGAAACAGAGGGCAGGAGTCTCATTAGAGAGAAGTGCTTTGCCTTGGGCCACATATCAAACTGCATGGATGTCAGTGTGTGTGTGTGTGTGTGTGTTTACAGAGTGCAAGGGATGCAGCAGAAAAAGAGGCTGGTTGTCAAGACTGCATACAGGCTGTTTGTATACAGCTTCAAGTCCAGTAATTGTATTGCACACGTGCAACAACACAGGACGGTCGGGATGAAAGCGAGCTAATCAACTCCCTGCAGATGAAGGGGAGTGAAGGAGACGTACAGGAGGAGACGGGGAGCGAAGATGGGCGGGGATCTCAAAAGTCAAAAAGTGCAACCAAGCTTCACAGTGCTCTAACTTCTTGTGCTGCAGCAGCAGCAGCACAGCTTGTTACCGTTCCTTTCTGCAGGCTATTTGGGAAGTGTTTACTTTTAAAGGTTACAGAAGGAGGGGGGAAAAGAGGCAGACTGAGACTTTTTTATTTTTTTAACAGCGCAGTGATATTAGCCAATTAGGTTCTGGCTAATTATTTAACTGCATGGTATCATCGAGCTAATTAGATTAGCTAGTTTTAATGTTGTCATTTTTCACTCTGCCTTAGCTCATCCGCAGAGCTACGCTTGTGTTAAGGCTTAGTTAATCACACCCGAGGCTTTTTTTTTTTTTTTTTATATGCTTCAGCATGCTAAGATTATCCTTTTACCTCATTGATGTGGTGATGTACAGTGGCAAGGGTGTTACAGTAGCAAACTGTGTGTGAGTGTGTGTGTGCGTGCGTGCGCCAGCGACAGAAATTGTTCAATTAGATTTGAAGAAATAAAAAAAAAAAACAATAGTCACCATGGAAGAATTGCTTCCAACTGTTACCCATGAAACAAGTGACAGAATAAGTGAGTGTTGCTGCCCTGCCTAGCCCCCAACAAAAGACAGGGTCATACTACCCAATTACATTCAATTATTCATCCCACAACGCTGCAAAAAGGAAGAAAAAAAAAAAGGAAAAGAGCTGCAGAAGAGAAGGGAATAAGGACGGAAGGAGGAGGGGAAAAAAAAAAGCAGGTAGAATTTCTGGGGATTGAGGGCGAGCAAGGTTAATGAACACCGAAAACGCATCCACGCTTCGTAAACCCCTAGATCAACCAGGATTCTTTTTCTTTTTTTCTGTAAGGCATTAGGCGTGTGCATTATTAAACTTAACATACAGCCATATGCACACACTATATGCGCAGTCACAAATGCTAGAGAATAAACACGCTTCCCACATTGCAATGGAGCTGACATGGCTTTGGCTTTTAATCAAACCTGCAGCACCAATTAGGGAAGGCAAAGATTAGTGTGTCACCTTGTATTAGACTGGCGGCCATCAGTGTGGCACCTTTAGGGTAGCGGCAAGTGGGTGGGCTTACAGTGGGATTGGAAACCAAGCACAGCCGCGAGGCTTCATGTTGACCTCTGGCTTTGTGTGTCGAGTGTGGATGTCATTGTCACAAGAGGCGGGTACAAAGACCGACGGGGAAAAAACACGTTTGCCTCCTCGTTGAAAGTTCTACTTTCTGCTCTAACCCAATGTCGAACCTCTGACATTGCTCCTTGTATAGCTGTAGAGCTGCTTCCTCTAATTTCTTCGTATCTGTGTGAACGTGTGAATTGGGGCAAACGCTTACACAGGAGGCGTAGCGTTAGCAGCATGTTGGCATAGCAGCTTCAGTCTTCTGTCTGCTTTGAGTCGTGTTTATGTGCGTAAAGCGCTGCCTGGATTGATCAAAAGAAAGCCTGGTGAAAGAATAATTTAAGTAGTTGTAGGTTTTCCTATTTACAATATTTAATGTAAATCAATTTGTATGATTTGTCACCCACACAATTCACACAAACGTAAACATTGACCTAGTCAATTGACGATTGGACTTTTCTTCCTCTCCGCAATATTAGCATCTCTGTAGAGCTTCATCTCTTGTTAAAAGCACAAATAAGTGCACAGATACGCGCAAATACACACACACACACAACCGCCGCGCCCGGGGCTGATGACCTTCCGTGAGCAGCCAACCATCCTGTTTGTTCCACTTGAATGCAGGTATGTGACTGCTGCTCCTGCTCTGCAACTGCAGCCAGACGCTAGAGCCACCAAGCTGCCAGAGACAATGAGACACGGAGGGGGGGAGGGAGGGGGGGGGGGGGGGGGAAGAGAGAGAGAGAGAGAGAGAGAGAGAGAGAGAGAGAGAGAGAGAGAGAGAGAGAGAGAGAGAGAGAGAGAGAGAGAGAGAGAGAGAGAGAGAGAGAGAGAGAGAGGAGGGGGGGGGAGAGCGCGATAGAAAGATGGGGAAAAGGGAAAAGTGGCAGGCCATTAAGCTCAGGCTGAAAGGACAACAAGTCCTAATAATGGAGGCCGAGCTGAGAGAGACGGTAGGTTAGGCTGACCTTCACAACTCCTGAATGACAAAACACACTCGCAGCAAAGAGATGACGGGATAACGCGGCTCTATCGACGTACATTGGTGACTATCGGAACCACATGGAAGACATGTTCAATCACGTGTGGTCCGGTTTAGGCCTGTTCCCATTTCAACAATCTGTTGACCTTTAATTCTCTTACACATTTATTTCCTTGTTTCTTTTATCTTGCTATATCTACAACACAGCTTCCTCATCCGATTCTTCTTTTATTTTCAACAACACTATAAAATGAGAATACAAAAAAATCATTTAAAAAAATGACTTTCTAAGAAACCAGCCTCTGTACCTTTTAACAGCCTCTTACACGAGTGAAACCTGGATGCCAAATGTCAAGCGTCCCGAAGGAGAAATACCTCGTTATACCCAAATCCTCACAGCGCTGCACTGGTGGAGAGAGTCTTCACTTCCCTGCCTGGCACACCGGATACCTCGCTGACGGAGGAGAAGCTCTTTGACAAGTGCAGCTCTGCTTCGGAGCGTTAAGTAGGCTGCTGATTAGCTTAGTGATGATTTGTCAGAGTATTTTTTCGTAATTTGATGAACGGTGAACGACTAAGCAAGTGTTCTACGTTCATACAGTAGATTCATACAAGCACAGGTGGGTGAATACACAGACAGATGGATGTCTGAACACACACACACACACACACACACACACACAGTGCCAGAACAAGAGGGTGAGGGCTGGTTTGAACACCGATTAAAGGTGGCAGTGTGTCAATTCTAGTAGTGTGTGTTGATACAAAAATATCGCCACTGCTCCCTAAAGTACATACTATGCACTTTGTTAGCATGCAAGTGCCCCACTTAGTATAATAAAACAATAATAAAAGGGTTTGGTTTAAACTTCTAATTTAAGAGAAACATTCGTACGGTAGTTAAATATGAAATACTCATATCTTTGGCTTACAAGATGTTTTGAGCTGAATCTTTAAAAAAGTGTAAACTTCCATTAAGAACATGTGACACCCTTCTTCTAATTAAACTAGACACTCAGAAGAGAGCGCTCCTCGAAATGAAAGAGCGTGATGAGCGCTATTCTAAACTAGTCTTTAACCCGTCTCGTAGCTTCACCGCTGCACTCGCACATGTGAAGCCCTGGACAGCTGCCGTATGCACACGTCGCTGCCCAGAGATTCAGGCACACCTCAGTGGACAGCGCCGCTCAGCCCTTCGCAACCCGTGACAAACTTTTCTTTTTTTTTTTTTTTGCAGCTCCGACACAATGCAGCCGTCGCAAACTAGCAGTAACATGGAGTAATATGAGGGAGATAATACAGAGTGGTCTCTCTCTCTCTCTTCTTACATAATTCCATTGTTAATTCATTACCCAATCACACTTGGAGAACAATTGAAATCAATAGGAGCACGTTAGTCATAAGAGCGCACTTTGTTAATCAATTTAGCCTCCATTATATCCCCGATGAAGCCCCTTTTAGAGAGAATGGCTAATTAATTCAACCGAGGGCACGTTCCGCTCTTCTGGTCTCTCCGTGTTCACTTGTAGCATTTTCTTTTTTAGAAGCTCACATTAAAAAGGCTTAAAAGCTTCACGTGAGAACAGAAAGGGGGTCACATTTACTTACTGCACCATTCATTTGATCCTTTTCAGACGCTAGCACGGTGAGCTTCCCTCAGACAACAACACAACAATCAAAGAGAATTATTGGGGGGGGGAGTAAAGGCTGCATATTCAAGTGAAGAGTTAAACACGACATGAACTCGTTGTGCTGTAAATCCAATCCCTCCGGTGCTCCGTGTAGTAAAACACACTCTCAGTGCTTAAATCTATCCAAAGAGTGCTGCTTTATAACTCTGCCTTTATGTTCTATTTCAGTATGCAGGGTATTCCCTCCATCACACGGCGGAGGAAAGTTAACCCTGTAGTTTTACAACTAGCTCTCGTGTTGTTGGTATACAAAGTGAGAACGAGCTCATTAGAAATCTGCATTGGCGGCACACGTTCAGGTCGGTGCGGCAGAAAGGTGGAAGACCCTGGATGTCCTGTTGCTCCGTGGTGTTGTCTGTATTGACGAAGCCATTAGAGGTGGAAAATGATCAACGAGACAGACAATTGCTTCACTGAGGGGGGGCAATCTGCCATATCACAGCTGCTGGGATTACGCTGCCGCCTCTTAAAGTCACAGGAACCGTATTAGTAACGCTTTCCAGTGTATCTGCGGTGTGTACAGTATCAACATATGCCAAAATATGACGTTTATAATACTGTCTTAACTCACCATATTTAGGGTGCATGGGCAGTAGCTTGTTGTTTTTTTTGTTATCATCAATAATAAATATTACCACAAGAGGTGAAAGGTTAATGGCTGCAATACAGGAAGTGCTGTTACTGTTGACTACATGTGATCTGGACAAATAACTCAACCTGTACAAATAAATATTCCGCATAGGGCCATTTTACTATAAATATGCATCTAAATGTCCACACATCTTGCCCGAGTGACAGGCGGACTCTACCAGGGTGCTCCACTCTGATTTATTGACGGTTTAAGAGTTCATCTGAGGTACAGAGATCACAATGTACGGGGACACAACAGACAAGTTGTCATTATTGATCTTGATTGGACAGTGAGTTGAATGACAGGTGTCAGGGTGGCCCATTCGCATCTTGCGCTGTAAAGAGAAAAGACATTAACCCGACGCAACAGCCTGGGCCCCCGAAGAGGCCCCGCCTCCAAGGTTAAGAGGGGTTCTTGGTACATTAACCCTGATCGTTCACCTTGTCGTGGCGCGATAAGTGCAAGAAGTAAGAGAGGGCCGGCCACGGTGGCGGGGAGGAGGATTGATTTACAGGAAGGCGGCGTTTTATTGTATGCAAGCTTCTTTTTCATGCCTTCCCCCGTGATGTCCTCATATTCAGACATAATGCATGGCAGCCTTGCGTCATAAAACATACGGACTGAGCTAAGCATACATACACGTGTATGCGCACAGAGGCACGGCCGTGGCCTTGGGAAGAATTGCTCCAGGTTGAGCTACGACGTGGTGGCGACATCGTTCCCGCCGCAGCGGGCTAATGCGGTGCGACTGCTTACGGGCCCTGCAAGGCCACGCGGACGCGGTAACGTGAAACGACGGCTACACACAGGACCTATTTGACAAGCTGTAAAAACCTGAAATCGCACAAGTATATCACGTTTGAGGAGGCAATTGGTTTCAACACATCGAGTACACACGAGGAATTCTAAAAGGCAAGGTATGAGACACTAAGAAGACACTGGAGGCGTGCAACTGATGTTATACTGAAATATTTCAATAAGGAAGGAACAGTATTTGTTTAAGAATTCTCCAATTCCTAAAAATGTTCAACTATTAACTTGAAAAAACACACATCCCAAGGAGACGAGGCTACACAGACTCTGGTTTCGACTCTTGGATACACCGACCACCACTGGAACTCAATCAATCCTAATCTCCTTAAAGAAGAATATTACAAAATAAGTGTCCACTTTCACATTCCGAGCCAAACACACAGAGGGGAGAGAGAGCAGGAGAGGGGCCGAGGGATGAGTCTCTCGGATGTGGTTACTTAGCAGATAAATTATGCATTGAAACTGCACAGGTGGCGCGGGACAGGGTTTGTAGGTGAAGGGAGGGAGCCGAGCAGCTGGGGGGGGGGGGGAATTCATGACAGGAACGGAGGAGCGAGCTAGGAAGAGCGGGGAGAAGAAGAGAGAAAGAGATACTGCCTAGCTTCATATCACAGCCAACAGATGTTCTCCCATCACACAGGCAGCAGGCAGGCGACGGGGCTGCTCAACCCCGGCTTACACGGCTAATATGACCCCCTTCTCGTGGTGCCACCACACACACACACAAACACACACACAACAGTCGAGGGCTCGCAAACGACTGAAGGCCATCGGGATGCTAACTTGTTACACTTTTCTTTTTTTTTCTTTTTTATCATCCACTTACACATGTTGGGAGCAGCTCTGTCGGCCCGTTGACAATGAAATATCTTATAAAATATGTTTATTTATATCGCGCTGCTCAGAAGCAGACGTAACGTAAAGTGCTTCACAATAAAAAGACACACAAAAAAAAGCAATTAAAATACGAGACAACTCTGGCCACTGATGGGAGATTGGTGATATGTGCACGTGAACTTAGGGGGCTTTTTTTTGTTTTTACTGGAGCAGCCATTAACAAGATGTCGTCAGAGCAAAAACAAAAGCAGCGCTGGGGAATAATCGTGCAATCAAAGCCGGCCAGCTGCAAGTGCGAGGGCACATCATGCAGACACTCAATCTTCAAATGGCGTAGACAGAGAGGCAGAAAGAAAAGAGCGAGAGAGACAAAATAATTAAGCTGCAGCCATGACAAACAATTTGTCTGATTGTGTATCATGATAACCTTGGTTAAAAAAAAAAAAAGGGAGATTTGAACAAAGGGAGGCGAGCACTTCGAGCGTTGCTTGATTTTCTGTTTGATAACTAGGGTTGCTTGCCCTGCGCTGATTTTGCATTTATTTTTGCATTATATGTGTTGTGCCAGACGCCTTGCCCACATCTCCATGCGCTTGTCCTTCACTTTTATTCTGTGTTGATTGTGTGAAGTTCCGCCTCTTTCTATAAATACGCCCGCCTGGACCAGCGGCATTGCGGGATAAAAGTGGGCTGAAATGAACAACGAACACACGACATTCAAGTCCACCTAGTGTCACGTGTCTGTAGTTCCTCTCATCCCTCCTCTGTAACAAATGTTGACCAACTAACGCATCATTGATTGTTGCTTTTGATCGCTGGAAATGATACAACTTAAAGAGAGACGGAGAGGAAGAGGAAAAAAACGGGTTTAATGTAGAGCGATTAAGAAATAGGACTACCTCAATGTTACAGTGTACAAGTATGCAATTAATAGGCAATTAACCAACTTTTTAATTAACAGGAGAGTCTGTCCAAGCTTGCCAAAGTGTTGCCATGACGACTGGTACTCCAGAGTTATCCTTTTTCTCTCTCTCGCTCTCTCTCTCTCTCTCTCTCTCTCGCTCTCTCTCTCTCTGTGTGTGTGTGTGTGTGTGTGTGTGTGTGTGTGTGTGCAGGACTTCTGATCACAGCCTCCACTACGTCGTTCTTCCACTTCCCAGAGAGGTTAATATGGATCTGGCTATGGCGATGGAAAGTGAAAGCAAGAGGGAAGAGAGGAAAATAGAAGGGGGGGTGTGGGTGTGTGGGGGGGCAATATCACACCACAGGTAGAGCTCCTTGAAGTCTCTGAATCGCTGCGCACATCTCGCAATTTGTGAAGCGATTCAAAGGTCTGCCGCCGCTCTCTCGTGAAGAGCAGCTCTCCCGGGTTCCAGAAACAACGGAGCTAATGAGCATCCTCGCAGGACTGAGGCAGAGACCGTCGTGTACGTATGTCGCGAAACAAATCTGGTGACACAGGCGTGTAATCAACACAGCCAATCACAGCCCAAGATGGGGGTTTTCTGAATCATTCTAAATAATTATGCGACTCAACCGTCCTCAGTGTGTCAATTTTTCTCCACCACTGTAGAGTCAAAACGCTGCGGCCCAAGAAACATATTGGAACCACGCTGACGCACGGATGAAGGAGCAGAAATGAGCAGGAAGGGAGCGCGAAAGTGGGGGAAAAAAGACAGAAACAAACGAGGGGCGAAGAGAGACTGGTACAACAGCGGGAATGGGAAGTGCAGTGATGACGAGAGCCTGTTTATGTAACTGTCTGTCCCTGAGGCATGAGAGAGAGAGAGAGAGAGAGAGGGAGAGAGAGAGAGAGAGAGCGACTCTGTAGAATGCACAGAAACACAAAACTAGCAGAGTGGTCCCATTCTCTAGATTTATAGTGTTTACTGCGGGCTAACCGACCAGGAGGCTGAACACAGTAGCGCTGGACTGACCTAAATGACTAGTGGAACATTCAAGGATTCATCAAGAATTATCTCAAACCCGGAAAAAAAAAAAGTGTCATGTTGGTGACAAAGAGGCGCCAGAGGAGGACAGGCACTGAGTTATTTCAGGTAGCTTGTCCGCCCTGTTAATAAACCCTTCCGCCCTCTTAGTTTGACTGATGAGATGGATTAAGCCAGACACACCTCTAATAGTCAGCCAAAGACAAACACACAAAAGGGAACACATCAACAGCGCTCTCACAAACTGTTTCTTTTAAATATTGTTGGTAATATTAATGGTCTAAATCAAGTAAAAATGGAATGTATGGGTTTGAAATGATATACGAGAGTATTTAAAAACATAAAAACTGTATGAAAGATGCTTCAGAAACTCCCACATCTCTCCCTGCTTCCTTTTTATTCATCCATCTATTCCCCTTTCCGCATGTCAACGCGCTCCAAGGTTGACGGCCCATGAAAAAGGACCCATCTATTTTCTATTAAGGGCCCGCCGTTTTCTTCGAGCTTTAACAAACATGTTGAATGCCTTTTCCACAAACCCGCAACTGCAGTGCACTGGCATTTTATGACTTAACTAGGGGTCACGGGAACATATTTCATTGTGTCGGACAGTGTGACAATCCCTGAGAGGCCACTAAAGACACTAAAATATGAGTCGCCCAGATAAAACCTCCGCTGACGGGCATGGCCCTCTTGCAGTTGGCAGGAATGTGGCTCATAACGTCCCCTCGTGCTGGTGACAATACAGGAAAAGCACAAGCATGTAGGGTAAGAAACAAGAGCGAGCCGTCGTTACCCAGAGAGCATTTTTAAACATGCACTATGAGACAAACGAGCAGGAGAAGTTCCGTCTGGTGCTCGTGGACAGTAGAAGAAGAAAAGAATTGCATCAATGAATCGATGCACTTAGCATTCTCCGTACAGAGAAAAGGCATTAGAGAGCAGGTGAGGTAAAGGGGAGAATAATAAATAGGAGAGATGTTGAATTAAAGAAAAGAGAAGGATGGGAAGGATAGTGGGTACTCCAGGTGTTGGAGCAAAAACACATGAATGAGAGCTAGAAAAAAAAAGTGAGAGAAATGCAGAAGAATGAGAGCCAGTGGAGAAGCTGTCATGAGGCGAACAGAGGAAGGAAAATAAATAAGCAAATGCATTTAGGGGAGGAATTGGCTGCTCAACCAAGACCGGTCTGCCAATGTGTGCAGGACTCAGTGTCTGTGAGCAGGTAATAAAGAGAAGTGATGAGGCTCTAAGCTTCTTCTCTCCCCAGTCTGGCTTTAGAGTAGACCGATCTGCCTCGACCGAAGATGAATCTAGAAGACGGCGTGTTTATTAGTCTTAGAGTAACAAACAGCCTAAATAATAATGCATATTTAGGCCAAAGGTGTCGGAGTCCTTTTAGGTGACAACGGGCCAGTGGGGGCGATGTCAACAAGGTCTGATCGTAATGCCGTGGAACGCCTAAATGCGGAGCTCATTAAATAGGGCAAGGTTTGAAGATCCCGACCGGCAGAGCGAGCATTTAAATGGCGCCCTCAAGAAACAAATATTTAGCATTTCATTACACGGCAGAGAAAAGCGAGGGAAGTAGGGAGGGGAGGGGAGGGGGGGAGCAAGGGAAGGGGTGTTTCACTGCCGACCCATATTAAATGTAGTTAAGTGTGGCTCCGAGCAGGGGCCCTAAAAAAATGTCAAAGTGTGGTTAAATGACCAGAACTTACACAGCTTTTTTTTTTTTTTTTTTTACTGTTTTCCTTCCTTCCCCTGATTAAACAAGGACGATAACAGAGGACACCTGAAGCAGGGAGAAAAACGTGCAGACTTGATGTTTTCACAGCATCTGCCTGATGACTCCAAAAATAAATAAACGTCAGTTATCTGTGGGGGGGGGGGGGGGGGGGAATGTCATCACGGCTTGTGTCCGTAATGGATGTTCACATGAGCGGCGCGGCCGATACATCATGGCGGGGTTTGTCTGTACAAACTGCTGCAAGGTTACAGGAATGTCACCAGCACAGGCTCATTCAGTGATTGATCAAATGCATTACAGCTTTAAAAGTATCGAAAGAAAATATTACAACGAATAGATCAATACAATACTGAATTGAGGCGGTCAGCCACAAGCGGTCCTCAGCAAACCAAGTGTAAAAGTGTCTCCTTACAGTGTCCCAGGAGAACAAATAATCCCAACTCCAGTCAGTGCGTGTCCTTCACACGCACACGCGTTCATCAGCAGAGATGGTGGAGAAATTGGGGCAGAGGAGAGAGAGAGAGAAAGGGAAGCCCCAAGATATAAGAGGCAAGGGGACGGGGAGACCTGGGGGTTTGTGTTTTTCCCGTGCGGGTGGCGGAGCCGAGCATGTGTTAATCAGCCATAATGCAACGCACTATGTCATATCACATTATGCTCTCCGCCAGCGTTTCACCTCCTCGCACTCCTTTCAGCCCTCTCCCTCCTCCTGTGGCCTCCGCCCTTCCTCCCGAGAGCTGAGGGATTGGGTGGGGTTTAGCAGTTGGTTGGGTGGGTGGGTTGGGGGGGGGGGGGGGGGGGAGGGGGGGGTGGCTGAGTTTTTCTGCAGTGATGAACCAGAGGCAGCCGCAAACTTGCCCCCCCGAGGACCTCTGCTAAGAGCCCGCAAGAATCCCGTGCATGACTGGAGAAGGGAACGCACAAGGCCAAGGACATACAGACGAAACGCATACAAAACGCATGCGCAGGATCATGTGCATAACAGTGAACACACACGCGCAACTTAAAGCAAATAGACAAACGGAGCGAGGACAGTAAGGACCATATGCACACTGCTGCAACGACCAAGCAGCACGAGTGCACACACAGACCAAACACTGCTAAACAAAAAGGCCTACTTCCTGTTCATATGCTTCATCAAGTAGAATATTTCATCCGAGAGTGTGTGTGTGTGTGTGTTGCTCAGGATTGTCCTAATGTCCTTGAGGCGGGACGCATTTTTTCAGATGACATTTTCAAAGTCAGCGTGTAATCCTGCAACTCATGTAAATGTATAATTTAGCATGCAGAAGGTGAGACTGCTGAGACGGACGCGCTTCATTGAGTGCGTCACGTATCGTTTTTTTTATTTTTTTTAAAGGCTTCTTGCTCATCAAAACGAGTTTGTACGCGTCAGTTTGCAGGTGACTGCCATGCGCACGGATGCACAGCTCGGTTTGTCGAGGGAAGAGAACGAGGCCGATGAAGACGGGAAGAAGAATGTTTGCATGTGTATTCACAAGACTGCAAGTGGAGCCGACAGACTGCTGAATTTGCAACTTGGAACTGGGGGGGGGGGATAAAGAGGATGAAGACGGGGGAGAAAAAGAGAAAGAGAGAGAAAGAGGACTGGGGTTGGGGTGTAAATAACACACATCACTGGGTCCACTGATCTCTTTCTGTCTCTCTGCCTCAGGGCACCGAGGGTCCAGCTCGCCGTCTACAGTGGGGGGGGGTGTCACCGAAGTGTGTGTGTGTGCGTACATCTGTGTCTGCACATGCTCAGTGTGCCCGAGTAAGCGGGACAGTTAGAGTATGGTGTGTGTGTGTGTGTGCACGTGCAGCGCCTCCCTCCATCTGCAACATAGTTTGTTTGTTTGTGTGCAGACGTGTACACAGCGACACCGACAATCACGTTGTGTAATCTTATGGCCGTATGAAAAGAGCCTCCGTCAGCTCTTTGCTGCAGCGTGGTAGGAGGCTCATTTTGGGCGCGCGGGGGCGAGAGGAAAGATGAAGGCAGGAGTAAACTCACACACTAAGATTATGGCATAGTAAACAAACGGGGGAAAAAAGATAAATGGTATGCAGCACACGCGTCTGCACACACTGGGAGTTGTGTGGTATATAACAGGGCGTACCGTCCTCTCCATCTTTTCCAGAGATGCGAGGTCTCACACGGGTCACCTCTCCCATTGTGGCCACCCTGCAGGGGATGATGTCCCCTCGCTGTGATCCCGCTGTCCTTTCACACTTGACAACAAACCCTGCAACCTTCGTCGTGCCCGCGTATTGACACGCTGGCAACGGGGCCAAACGTTCACGCACCCAAAGTGTTGATGGTTTCCAGGATGGGATAGGGTCCCCTGAGCCACGGATAGTAGTGTTAGGCTGTGTGTTAAAGGGCGTCGCTCGGTACCGCCAAGCTCTTTTTTTATGTCACTTTAAATAACTCCGAATCGCACCGTCGCTTTAAAAAAAAGAGCACAGAAATAGCTGCTACAAATGATGACTTGCCCCGTGAGTCGTGGAACTGTACCAACCTGTTCTTTGCTACTTACAGTTAGAAACACTGTGTTCCAGTGTGTCAAAAAGATAATGCTGACCCAAAGAGAAGCCAAGACCCTGTGTTCAATTTTCGAAACACAAGTGAGACTAGCAGAAATAGATTGCCCGCGGTTGCACGGCTGATGTACTGGAACTTTTGGCACAGTTTTAGCCAGTCATCTGAGAAAGGGCAGAAAAACGCAAATCACCAAGAGGCAGAGTGATTCTCCCGGCCCTCCATCTTCGAGATAGCTGAGCTAAATGCTGCTACTGATACTATTTTATTCTCCCATTAGTTTTTCTGGTATTTTAAAAAAGGGCCTGTGCACATGGTTGACACTTTAATACAGTGTATAACTAAACCCCGTCATTAAAGAAACAGTACTCGTAAAGACTGAAATAGAGCTACGGGCATTAGATTTATGTACATTAATATATGCAGAGCGTTGATTATTCTGCCCTGTAATTCACAGGTACATAACGTGGGTCATGTGACTTGAATCAGCAGTCTGTATTGTGCACGGTCTGTGTGTTTTTGCTGAAAGTCTTCAGAATACATTTTAGGCCTCGTCACTGGAGGAAACACGGTCAGAGTAAGCAAAACAAAACCCAAAACCTTTGTTGGCAGAAGTCCAAGTTTACCAAATCAAGACGAGGGAGTTTGCTCGACTTGGAGCTTCTTTTCTTTCACCCAAAGTTTACTCATTTAAAGCCCAACAACAGACTATTCTGAATCTTTTCCACAAAGGAATTGAGGGAAACGCAAAACAAGCTGAGCTCGCTGTGACCCTGAAAATATAACCAAAGCTGCAAAGACATATTACACTATGCTTAGTTAAGCATTCCTCATTATCCAGTTCCAACCTACGGGGCACAGTGTATTGGGCACAAAGAAGCCAAGAGAAGCAAATAGAAATTTCAGTTTTTAGGTATGCGTTATCAAAGACACACTCTAAAATCTACCTATAGGCCTTATAATATTAATACTCAAAAATGACCAAAGTCTCTCCTCAATCCTTTCAGATGGAGCTGGGACATTTCATTAGACCAGACAAGTATCCCGCCTGGTCTTTAATTGAATATCACTTCCCGTCATGGATCATGCGGCCTCCGTTTGTTGAATCACAGGGCAACAGTGACTGCAGTAAGCAATAGATGGAGCGATAGGAGGGAGGGATGACGATGGAATGGTAATACAGGTGCAATCTTCCCGTTTACCCCAACAAAACGCCATTAGGGCGCAATTCTTTCGCGAGGCCTAATGCAATTTGTGTGAGAAAAAGTAATAACGGTAATGATTTCACGTTCGCCCCCAAAACCTGAATGCGGAGCGAGCACAGCCAGGGACCAAACACCGAAACGGTTGAAGTTGAGATAAAATCATTTGCAGGAGCAGCAATGGGATTTGGCTAAAAGAGATTCTAAATGGGAGAAAGTGGGTAGAGTCAGAGAACAGAGTGAAATATACTTTATTTCATTTGAAGCTACTT
This sequence comes from Pholis gunnellus, assembly GCF_910591455.1. Taxonomy (NCBI): domain Eukaryota; kingdom Metazoa; phylum Chordata; class Actinopteri; order Perciformes; family Pholidae; genus Pholis; species Pholis gunnellus. The sequence goes on along the minus strand of NC_136549.1, from coordinate 12,460,073 downwards.
TAATAATAATCCACAGCGTTTCCTTTCCCACGATGTTGCCTTAGTGACTGCCACCTGCTTATTTCACTACGGGAGGCCAAGAAAAAATCGGAAGGAAAAGAGAAAAAGATTGCAACCCAGAAAGCATTTCAATGGCTTCGGGGCTTAGGAAAGCACTGAGCATGGTATTAATAGCGAAGGGACCGTCATCCGTGGAAAACAAGAAAGGCCGCTTGGGTTGACTATTTACAGAAGACGGAGAACAGGCCTGGGTAACAGAAAATGGCCTTTGATTGCATGAATCACGTTTCTCGGGATAGAATGCCAACCGTGGCTAATCCTTGAGAGTGAGAACAAACTTCCTACTGCCTGAACTCAAAGACACGAGTCTATCAGCTTTGCTTAGAAGCCCAATTATCTCGACTCACCCACAGCGTGTTCCTGTTTGGCCAGGTGTGGGGATGTGCTGACTGGTGAGAAGACACACTTTAGATGGGAGGACAGGGAGATGTTGCTTATTTTTTTTTTTTTTTTTTTTTTGCACACTCTTTGGTTAGATGGCGAGGTGTTTGGCTTACAAGGCAAGCTGCGCGGCCCTCGAGAGAGCCAGCCAGAGGCAACTGAAGTGAATTAAAAAGGAAACAAAAAAAAATTGCAACGTACTGATAATCGGACTTGCTTACAATGCTAGTCGGCCAATCACGGCAAATCAAAGTGCTGCGATTTGCTTTCGGAGCACAAAAACAAACGCTCGGCCTGAGCCGTGCGTTGATGGATACTTGTGATCGGGCCCTCGGGCGAAGTGACAGTCAAGTCGGCTGAACTTGCAACTTCTGGATTCCACCAAAAAAAAAGCTGAAACACGATTATGTACTTCAATCATGCTCCGCCAAGGACACGTCACCCGGATCAATGTCACAACGATGCTGCTTCCAGTACTTTGACGAGTGTCTTTGATGGACGGGTGGAGTATAAGGAACAGCAGCGCGGGCTCCTCCTGGGTTTATGCTTCCCAGGGATTTTTTATTTTTCCCTCTCAAAAAGGGTACGAGTCATTCAAGCTGCCTCACTCACACCGACCACAATCCAGGCCAAAGAAGGAACCGTCCTCCACGAGACACACAAAAAAAACTGGAAGGCAGCTGAGGGGAACAAGGGCATGACACGGGGCATCTGAGAAGACATTAATCCGGTTAATAAGGAGGCATTCAAAAGATGATTAATTGAACGAGCAGTGGAGAAAAAAAAGAGAAGGAGGGGGTGAGGGGTGTGAGTGAAGTGGGTGAGCATATGCGAGTGCACTGAAGAGGTTAAAAAAGAGACAGTGTGCTGAGCGGGGCTGAAGGAAAAGGGGGCGGGCAGTGATGAAAGGAAGAGAGTCCTGTGACATGAGATGTCTTTAACAGGGGTTGTCATATCCTCTTTCTCTCGCCATTCACTCTCTTTTCCATCTTCCTCTCCCTCCACTCCGAAACCCATCGGAGTGCGTTGATCTCCTTCAAGGTTGGGTAATTACAGGGTAAAAAAACCCCCAAAAAACCTTGCTCAACAGAAAAGCACAGTCTGGTTATTATTAAGGACCCATTGTTGACTCTCCTGTTCATAATTGGGCCACTGCCATTACGAGCATGTGTCCTTCTTCTGCCTGGTAACAGCTATTATGTTATTATAAAAGCTCAGACTTGCAGAGACTTCCCTCTCATCACAGCACCGCCTCATTCTATTTCATGTCGTTTTGTTTCTAAAATGTCCTTTTGAGGTACAACTGAATATTGACAGGCTACACCTGATCGGAACCTGAATGAAAGCTACGGCGAGAGTCTCTGCAGTCAAAAAAAAAAAAAAAAAAAAAAAAAAAAAACACCCGCTCCCATCCCACTTTGAGCCAAACTGCTGCTATCTTGTCAAAATGTATTTTACTCAGCTGCAGCGTGGGAATACTGGAACATCATACGAGTCGCTGCAGTGAGTCGTCTCATATCACAAAGACAGAATGCAGCGGTTGTTTTTTTTTGCAACAACTCGTGTTTGCAGAGTTGCCTGGTAAGCAAGAATTTGTTTTTCTACCCCTAGGAGCATCCATCGCAACACAAGAATGCTTTGCAAAGAACAGGCAGGAGATTTAAGAAGAGGGCATGAGCGGCGCTTGGCAACAACCTGCTCATTGTGAAAAGAACTTGAACAAAAGTTAATGCGGCGTCTGTCAGGTTCTGTGTTGTAGCGGAATCGTGTTAACTTCGGCGCCGAGAGCACAACAATGGGTTCTGACAGGGCGACACACTTTAGAGAGATTTATGTAAACAATAGCTTAGCTATAAATAAACGTAATGGGGGAACAGAATTAGGAACGCGCCCGGGCCTACAACTTGAGCCTTCAGCATGCGTTTGCTGTGACGACCGTTACTAAATATTGTTGCTGATGCGTGAGATTAAAATCTGCTGAGCGCTGGAAAAAGGCTCCTCCTCGAACCCTTTGGAATGCTTCATTTAGAACACAATCACTTTGTCCCATTGGTCTCATTGTAGCAAAAGCTCATATTCACTTAAGTCACTCGACCTAAGCAGTTTTGGTTCAGGATGCTCCTGCAGAAAGGCCCGATCCCTGTTGTTGCCCTGGCTCCCTGCTGGACCACCGACGCAAACTTTTCTTTAATGAGTGCGTATGTGTGTGTGTGTGTGTGTGTGCGCGTACACACACTCACACACCCTCTGAGTCCACTTCATTACGACAACCTTGTTTTGTTGTAGGGACGCCTGACACAGCAGTACCACTGATGTCTTCCATATCCACAGCCGTAGGGCCAGTAAAGAGAGGGCAATGAGAAAAGAGGAAGAACGGGAGGGGGAGGGGGGGAGGGGGGGGAGGAGATGCGATCTGCCCTACCTAGCCTCAGCATCCCACACACAGACAAAGACCAACCGATGACTTCAAAAGAGAGAGACAGGGGGGAAACATTTTTTTTTCCAAGCGCTCAGCTTTTCTGGAGATGGTCTCTACGGGTTAATTAGAACAGCGAGTCCCACCTCATCTGCCTTCAAGTTGCATACGATGCATTCGCGCGCACATACAAGCAACTTGCCTGTGCTCCGTTAGCACAACACACACACACTCTCTCCACTGCACCACACAAACATGTCCCGGCTGCGGTTGATCTGCGCACCGGGTGCCCGTGGCGAACTAGCATCAAACATAATCAGCGTCCATCTGGTGCCCCCGCACCTCAAGTCAGAACCTTCGTGGTGGAAGTCCGTCTGCCTCAACGCCGGTAAAGGGGGTCGGAAACCAGGGGGGGGGTGGAATTGGCAGATGTGTCAGGAACGTGGCGTCTCGCTTACGGTCAGATTTAACACGGCGGGGTCGGTGTGCTCACATCGCTGGCAAGAATGCTCCTTTTTGTTTTTGTAAATCCAGGCAAAATGTTCACCTGCGCACCGCTCTGAAGATCAGTAGAGTTCTCTTTCACCACTTTGAGAAGATGTAAATACAGATGGAGGGCAGCAAGAAAGGAGAGTATGAACTAGTGTTATGAAAAGTATTGATTAAGTATCGAGTCTAAATATTTGGAACACTTCAGGGGACTTATTTGATGCGTCATCAACATTTAAACTCTACACCCAATGTGTTTATGATTAAATTGTTTACTAGAGCACACAAGAGTAAAGTTACTAATAGAAATAGCCTCTTAATTCTGCTCTTAAAGTGCACCAGATTGATACATTTAACTTTTAAAGGAGGAGCATCCACCCAACACAGTCTCACTAACTCCCGTGGGAAACACTGGCCTTGTTATGTTTACCCTTCATTAAAAATCTAACATGTTATGCCCTCAATGTCACGGCGGTTTTCTCCTGCGCTTTCCAAAAAATCGATATTTTTCAAGGTATTATATCAAAGTTAGATATTGCAGTATGGTGACAACACTAGTAGGAAACACACTAACTATGAACATGACAGATTAAAGAGAAGGGGAAAAAAGAACACGGCCCCATCTTGGCTCTGGCAATACATCAGGTTTATTATGGGTGGAAGAGGCATTTGTGTCTCCTTAAGGACCCAAAATAGGTAGAAGTGAGTGGACGAGAGAGCGAATGGGAGAGAGGGTAAAATAAATATGTTACAGAGATAGAGAGAAAGAGGACAGGGGATGACAGCTGGCCGGGCGCTTCATGCATCTGGCAGGGGTGACTCGTGGCGCCATAATGAAAATTCGGGGCGAGATCAGGATCAGTGTGAGAGACGCGTCCATCCATCAAAAAGGACTCCCATTGAGGGAAGGAAGCCGCAATGATAACGGGGGGAAATGTGTGGCTATTCTCACCCCCTGATGGAGCATCTCCACATTACTGTGGCGTTAACTGAAAGGTATTGCCTGCATGCTATTCATGCACAGCCTGTTTATTTCTCACGATTGTTTGGGGGTGTCGAGCTAGATATTTTACCTTCATATGGATAAAAAATAAAAGCTCCGTTTTGTCTTAATGGAAGCCAAAGGTCGCAGCACCACCTGTCTTAATTGGCTGTCAGGCTGATGGGGGGGGGAGGTTGCCTTTGACAAGGGCAGTGTGTGGAAGTTTCCTAGCGATAGTAAAGTTGCAGTCGAGGGAAGAGTTGGTGGTTGGTGGAGCTTTACGTTTCCTCCCCTCGGCTCTGATCCTCATTCCCGTTGACTGCGTCTTTACCTCTACTAATGAACCGCTAACACACGCTGACGGCTAGTCGTGCAACGTCATCACGTTGATAGTGTAAAGAGGAAGCACAGTAGCTGCAGCTCTTGCAGCATGCAGATGAGTCTTACCTTCTCTTTCCTCTCTCGGCACGCGTCCTCTGCTGAGACCAGGGTTTTGTAGTAGGCGCTGCGATCTGCCGTGAAGTGGACCTTGGACAGAGCGCTTTCCACCAGCGACACCGACAGATTCACGCCCTCGATGTGCAGCCAGCCAATGAAGTTCCCCGCTTTGTCCATGCTCTCCACTTCAACCTCCACCTGGAACAGGAGAACAGAGCGGAGGGGCCAAGTTAGTGTTGTGTGCTCCAAGATTAGGTTGGAGATTCAATTACAGCAATGGAGTGACGGTGTGTGTGGGTGTGTGTGTCAGAGTTTTAAATAGGAGCAACTTCCGTGTCAATTTGCAAACACTAAAACGCTCAACTGTAGAAACCCCAAAGGTCTGCACAAACAGCACGAGTGGCTTTAAATTAGTGTTGCGTATGCACTTCAACAATAATTAAAGAAATATTGCCGTTTGTCATGTAAATCATTTGCAATTAGTGACAGCAAAGTTGCAATTCCCTTAAGGCAACAAATGAGCGCAGTGAAAGCGCTAACCCTGCTGACAAAGTCGGAAAGATCTCCCAACATCTCCCACGATGGACTAGAACCAAATTCTGCCTATTCAGGCTAATTATCTATTCATTACATTTTGTTTCATAAGTGATGGACGACCGGGGGAAAGAAGAGAGAGAGAGAGAGAGAAAAATCAATCGATTTCTTTTTCTTCATCCTACTCTAAAGCCTCAGTCAGCGAGAAAGTGAGAGGGCAGGTGTGCGGTGGAGATAGGGAGAAGTCAAGCGATTAAGACTCGGGCTGCTTAGCCCTTCAGCCACAAGGGAAATCTGAGGGGAATTAAGTTTGTAAACTGCTCGGCCTTGTTCTCAACTAAAGTAAAACGCTTCCATTAATGAATGCATAATCTGCTCTTTTATTAAGCTCAAAACTGACAACCTCGGCATATAGCAGCGACGTACATATATTTCCACTTTCTAGTTGGCAGAGTGGAAAATGACTACAAGGTGCGACAACAGTGGCAACAATGAAGACAACAGTGGCACATCAATGCCTCAAAGAACAAAACAAATGTCTTATTTGTATATATCACGTACAAAAGTGTTTTTTCATTATATCATAATGTTAATAATAATGAATGTACTTGTCTCTAACATGTACAGGACATTCGTCTATCTCTCAGGTCCCGACCGCGATACAATCTAAGTTCAGTCATACCTCATCTGCCTCCGTTTAATCTGCTTCTTACCCTCCTTCTCCGCTATCTCAAGATACTCACCCCATTTTTGTTATCTGTCTTTGTCTCTAAGTGCAGAAGCAGTTACGTAACGAGGCTATTACAGCAGCACTGGTCCTCCGAGTGCCCGAATGTCAAAATGGGCGAGTGCTGAGAAAAAAAATAAAAAAAAAGGGCTAGAACGGCTAGAACCTACTTAACTGTCACCAACTGCCACGAAGGCAGCAAATCACGAAAAAAAATAAAACAACACTGACAGCCAAACAGAACGCTCACACACTAGCTGGGGGGAAAATGGCAATATGGAGGGGAAATAAAGAAAAAAAAAGCTCCAAATAATCTTTGAATCCTCGAGAAGAACTGCACACTAACCGTTATCACCTATCACATATAACCGTTATCACCATGAAAAACAAAAGTCATTTTAGCTGCCGTTGTAGAACGGAGTGGAAGACGGTTGACCTCTGATCGGCAGGTGAGGTCTAATAAACGCTCATCAGCTGAAGTAGTTTCATCACGGTTCAGAGGGGGAAATTACACACTCAAACGTCCCATCTGCCTGTTTGCTTTCCATATGTGGCTGATGATTTACAGTCCTCCTGTGGAAGCTCTCCGCATCATTCCACAGAGAGTTCGGTGAGGATGCAGGAAGCTATCTCGAGGTCAAGGAGATATTCTCTCTCTCTCTCTCTCTCTCTCCTGCGCACCCATACGTTTGGCTCGAGGAAACTAGAAGTGTCCTGTAACAACTAGATAAATGTGATGAATGTAACGACCATGTGGAGAAATCACAGCAGGACAAGGCGCATCAATCACGCTTTCAATGGGGTCAGATGTAAACATGTGACATGCAGAGATGACGAGAGAGAGGTAAAGATACGGCGAGGGGAGGGAACGGTTTAAGTTACATTATTGGCAACAAAGATATGTTTTTCGATCATTATAAAACTTAGAAGTCTCAGTTCTCCCCAGACCACTTGTCATTTATCATACTGCCAACCTAAAAGAAAGAAAATGAGCCGCCTTAGTTGTGGCGAGAGTGTACACATTTATAATACACACACACACACACACACACACACACACACCGTGTTGCATTACACTACAAGCAGACATTTCAGCTAAACTAATTAGTCATTCGATCCAAAACAAGTCGCATCTGTTGTCGTATTTATCTTCATAGGATAGAGTCATACACAGACTGAAGTCAAAAAATGATATGTAAATGATAACCCTTGGGTGGCCAATATCTTGAAAGCATCATTAAATAAAATGAAGCTGGCGTCCCACCAGGCAGTGGGGAAGAGATGAGACGCGCTAATAGAAGGGTCAAATGGGAAATTGAGGAGGAACATGTGAATTCATAAAAGGAAAAGAAAGTGGAGGCCCAATTTTCCGCTGGCAGATTAAGATAAACTTGGAGAGGCTGTAAACTCGTGGCAGGATTGCAGAGTGTTGGTACAATATGTTGCACTTAATTAGAAAGATGGATCGACAACAGCTCGCTTATCCAGTGAGCAACCATTGCCAATAATGACAACTTAATGATTCCTAATCTGCTTTAAGGCGGTTTAATTATTTGTTGATAGTTTGTTTGTTTTTTAGATATAAAAAAAAAAAAAATACTTGTATTAATTACTCTGCCGTTATTGAGCTTTGTCCGTGTTTAAGTATTTCTGTTTTTTTAGATAAAGGATACATTATTTTTAAATACTGCTGAGCTCTGTTAAGTCATTACTAGCGTTTTTTATATTTTTACATTAAATGATTACTCAAGGAAATAATCAATAGAACCATATATATATTTAAAGAAATACATAGATAATAGAAATATATATTTAAAAAAATAATTTAAGAATTCTAGCAACCCACGAAGAACTGCTGCAGTGCAAACGTCGCTCCCATATGCTTCCCTACTTTGCGCGAAGACAGAGTGCCGCAGCAGAGCTCAGGAGCCAGATCTGCAGGCACAATTTCAGAGTTTTATACACACACATGAAATGTTGAGTTCCTCATCCATTTAAAGTACATAGCTTGGGTTACAACGTGGAGAGGACAGGTGAGGCGGAGTGGAAACTGCTTCGAGTAGAGCCCAGATGGTTCCCAGCGGAGGCTTCCTCCGAGCCAAAATGGCTCCCGCCGGAACACAAATGGGCTCTGGTAATCTCATAAACGCTGGGATTGTGTCGACACAGTGGACGGGATAGAGGAAAAGGCAAAATAGCACACACAAACACACACACACACACACTAAGACGTGTGCGTGCGGGCACATACACATGTGCAGTCGTTCTCAACTACAAAAGACAAAGCCATTGAAGGGGAACCTGGCCCGAGGGCACGTTTGAAAACTGCAGCAGATTTAATTCACTTAGCCGTTTGAAAGTGAAAAAATAAAAAATATATATATATAAAAAAAGACTGTGGTAGGTGACACATCATGTCAGAGCCAAAACCTGCACTAAAAGAAAATGAAAGAACATCATTGGGTTGGCCAGCAATAGGATTTTTGTTTTGTTTTTATCACCACATCCAAACAAAACTAATTTTGAATACCTGGAGGGAGAAAAAGAAGCTAATGGCTAATAACCAGAAGGTTAAGGAGAGCAGGGTGTGTCTAAGAATGCATGAGGTCGAACCTGGCACACAGGTCAGAAGCTCAATTCAAGCATTGCTCTATGCATACATCATATGTGCAACGCATTCTCTCACTGGAGAAAGGGGCGCAGGGTATATACATAATGCAAGGCACAGAGGAGATTAATCTGTCAGTCAGTGCCTTCAATCATCACTCACGGTAACTCTTTGCACTATTTAAATCAGAGTTTTACTGCATATTCCAATTACTGAGATCACAGCCATCACCGTCGAGATTTAAGTTCGCATGAGTCAAATTACGAGTCGTGGTCGTAAAAGTTTAAAGGCAGAGACGAGGTGGGGGGTGTGGGGGGGGGGGGGGGTAATATAGCATTTGTTATGCGAGTTTACTCCAGGCTGCCGGCGTGCGAGAGAAAAGTGTGCGATAGTGTGTGTTAGTTTGTCAAAGAGGGCCCTGCGACGTGCAGACGCAAGCGGCGAACAACCAGGAAAAACAGCCGTTTTGGCACGTCTTCATTCATTCTCATTAAGCAACACGGAGGCGGCCACTTTTATGGCTACTCTACTCTGCCACTTAGCTTTGGCTCTCTCAAATCTTTGTGCGTCCGCGTGTAGAAAATCTAATCAAAGTGAAAAGAAAAATCAATAGTTTTTAAGTAGCAAGTCAAATGATGTCGGGCACATTTCTTTCTTTTTTTGCGCCTGCCTCAAGAGTATTTGAGTATTACGGGATCGAGCGTTCATCACATTCAGGGTACGTGCGAGGTACCGTATGTCAGCACGCTCGGGGCGATATGAGAAGGTAAGGCCAAAATAACTGACTGTAACCGAGAGTGCCGTCATCAGTGTTTTTATTCCTCTCCGTGTCCGTCAGCTCCCTCCTCACCATGACTCAGAGGAAATAAATGAGACAGGCGGGACGGACGGAAAGTCAGACACAGAAAAACGAAAGAAAAAGAAAGAAGGACTCGAGTCACTCCCACCTACAGCCCTTTGCTCATCCAGCAGAATAAGCCATTCATCAAACTGAGCCTCGGAGAAAATTGAGGGAGTGATGTGGAGGTGTGTGTGTTTTGTGGAGGTGTGTGTGTGTGTGTGTGTGTGTGTGTGTGTGTGTGTGTGTGTGTGCGCGCTGGGGCAAAGGGATCAAACCTCCTCTAAGCAATGACTGATCTAAGCCCTAGATTGGAGGTGCAAAGTGGGGAGAAAGAGGTAAAATGAAGCGCAATCAGATAATCGCTACACCTTAATTCATATGCATGGTCTTCCCTTTTCACTTTGAAAAAAAATAAAATCAATGGCTCTGGCACTTCATTCAGACTCATGAATGTTGCATGAAGAAGTTTGTCCTCATCATGGGCCCATGTGTGGATTTAAGTAGAAGAAGCTGAGCACCGACGGCTCCGCCTCACTGCCTTAAGACCAGTCTTGTGTGAAAACTCCATTTAGGGGTATGAACGGCCCCCCATCCGACAAAAGACATCTCTCAATACTGCCCCTCATGCTGGCTTATATGGATTTTTTTTCTTTTTCTTTTTCTAAGTGGACACACAGAGCTCCTTCTAAATGATACATCTGAACCCTCAAGCAAGACGTACATCCACAACTCAGATTTCAACCAAAAATCAATACCTCTGGAAGGTGTTTCCTGTTGGGCGGCGATAATTAATCACAGTTAAATTGAAAACTGAATGAAACTGTCCAGGGCGACATAGGAGCGGGGGAGGGGGTGGGCGGCAAAATAAATAAACTGATAACTACTACTAGGCAATGAATACACTATTAGTGTGACAGAGTAGCTACGAGCCATGACAGCTACGTAAAAGGGAACTGGCTTATGCGTGTGTGCCGATAGGTGTGTCACTCTTTTGTGAGGGCACTGACAGCGTGGACAGTGCTAACCAGAGAGAAACAGAGGCAGCGTCCTAATGTGTGTGTTTGGTAATCCTTTGCTCGCAGAAAAAGGGGGGAAAGATAAGAAAAATGACAAGCTGCTGAAAGTCGGTGTTCCAACGCCCTGAAGCTGTTTACATAGAAGCGCTGTCATTCAGTTAAAAGACGCGCAGCGTGTCACCCTCTGAAAAATCTTCCCACAGTCCATTATCTATAATGCATGTCCATTACTAAGGTCCATAAACTGCTGTTAATGGAACATATTAGTAGTCAGGAGACGGGGTCGCATTTTAAGTCCCTCAAAATAAACAGCAGTGACTCAAATATAGGCACTCTCTCTTTTTTTAGGTGTTACCCTGAAGTCCTCCTGATAAAGAGACCTAAAACTAACAAAAGGTCTCTTAAGTGCATACTGTATCACATGAGTACGAAATGGCTAAATGTGGTTGGCATGTCGCTGTGGCAAAAATCGACAGAGGAAAAGGGCCGATAAGTTCCGGAAAGGAATCTATGAGTATAGATTCCTTTTCTTTAAAGAAAGAGAGAACGGGATGGGGAGACACAGACGAATAGATTAATGAATTTAACAAACCGCTATTGATCCCTTAATGGGGCGGATCAGCCAGGGATGTAAATAGCGTGTTAATGGGGCCTGTAATTAAAAAAGAAAAGAAAATCCTCAAGACGCAGAGAACAGACGTAGCCAGTAAAGAAAGGTGGGGCTGGGGATCTGATGACTCGTGAAGCCCCCACTGCTAAAACAAAAGGAGGGGAATTACGACCAGAGTGGGTGAAAGAGGTCACTAACCATCGTGGGCATTGAGAGCCGTCCTGTTTCTATTGACATCAGTTAAAATGATTGACCTATTTTCACTTTCAAACACACAAAACAAAATAACATACCCATTGAAAGACACTGGGGGGAATCAGAGGTAAAAAGAAAAGGAAGAGAATAGTCTACTGGCATTCAAATGTTTGGTTTAGCAATGAGATTTCCATTTATCACAATGTCCACAAAAAACATATTCTAAAAACCTGGAGGATGTGGACTACAATATCAGCAACCCAAGGCCGGTGGGACCTTTAGAATGAAATGAGGTTGGATGAGGTGAAGCGTCCCTGTTTGCCGTCCTAAGCCGGTAGGACTCCTGTGTGTGTGCGCGGGTTATTGACCGTCCCAGCTTTGGCAATCTAGCAGTGCAGCTAAGCTCCAGGCCAAGAGCCAAACCTCTGGCACCGATTCCAGACTGGGTTGGTTCATTAACTGTCGGACGACGGAGTCAGGACAGACTGCTATTTGTCAGATGTTAATCAAGCAAAGCCTGGGAACAGGAGGTTGTGAAATATGCTGGTAAAATTATGCAAAATGATTTCAAAGCGTCTCTAAATGTCCAAAAACAAGTGGGATAAGCGGTTAAAGTTGTCAAAAACGTTTGTGTGAACCAGAGCATGAAACAACTGTTAATACTATACTTTACATTCAGCAATTTAGTATTAATTTCATAGATTACACTATTATGTAACTGTAAGCAGATATAAGTACAGTTTATCCATCAATGTATGTTCACAAATGCAAAAAAAAAACACGGCTTACAACTACATTATAGTGTGTAATAAAGGGTTTATATACTGCTCATAAATGCTTAATAGGGAGACTTGTTGCCAAACAACATTCCATTGTGCAAGAGCAACACACAGGTGGTAATAAAAAGGCAATTCACGTTAAAAGTGAAAGAAAGAAACTGTCCGTTTACAGCACGGTGGAAGGTAAGCATTGGCCTCAGCTCAGCAGGATATTGCCGTTCACAGTGCTGACTGCAGAGCCGAAGTGTCTCAATCTGGCTCTCCAAACAACTTGGTGGCAGAGGGACACTTCCTCACACACCAACAGTCTACAGTCATAGCAGCAGTCGCATCGAGGAAAACAAATCTTTCACTGGCGCTGCAGCAAACAGCGCCCTCCAGTCCCGCAGAATTTGAGTGCTTTATCCCCATCTGTCCACCTCTTCCTGGAGTAAGCATTCCATCTTTTTAAATTTGATGAGAGGAAGTTAAACTTGTCTTGCTTGGCTGTGACACAAAAGACAAGTTTCTTTTCTGGGAAAAGCTTCAATATCATGTTGGAATTAAATTTTTTTAAGAGTCTGACCTGCTGATTCCGATTTTCTTTCTGTCTAAGAACTATTATTGCCAGATACAAACAGTTTCTTTCATGGAAAATATAAATTCAGTTGTATGTTCATAATAACACATAGAATAACATTTTCTCCAAAACTGCACCAAGTTACAGGACCTCTCGCTCACTCAAACAAATCTTAGTTATTCCAAATATTTTTAAGGTTGTTCCTCCGTGGCTTATTTTGGACTTGCAGGCGTTACAAATTGCGAGTTTCCCGTCTTCTTCACTCATGCGGAAGAACTTCTACACCAATGGCATGATGCGCGTGTGTGGCTTTAACGTGTGCTGTGGCTGCCACTGTGTGCAACGTATATGTTGTGTGTGTTTGTGTGGCTGTGACGTTACCGTCACGTAAATCTATCATGCCGATACACAAGACTGATTGGCTCGTCACCAGTGGAGGATGACCAGCGATCAATCGGTGCACCTCTAGTGGGAATAAAACATTTCAGGAGTTTTGACCAATTTCCAGCAAAGGTTGGTATCAATGGAACAACAGCATGCACACTGGGCAGGAATGTGGTTGTGAGGGTGTCAATGTGTGGAGAGACTCTCTCGGGGTGATCAATGTGACTCAGGGGGTCCAATACATCACCGTCAGTTGCAGGTTGCTGTCCGTCGGTGGCAGGGTGGAAACAAAGTCCCAACGGCTTCTCTAATGGCCAGGGGTCATTAACGGCCAGGCAAACAAGCATGATCTCCACCATTACACCTGCCCGATTCCCATTAATGAGTTTTTCCTTTCACCAATAGATCATTGACGTTTTCCCTGCATAACCGTTCGGACAGGGCAGGTGTATAAAGGGAAGTCGGTGGAGAGGGATAAAGGAAAGAGATGGAATAAGCTGAATAAGCCAGATGTGCCTCCAGTTAATGCAGGTGGTACACAACATGATCTGGCATTGTTACCCGCTAGTCCTATTGAATCTGTTTGTTAGAGCCTGGCCTCACTCGCCTTTCAAGCTGAGATCAAACTATGTCCGCTCCATGCGTCACAGGGTGAATTGTTGAGAAAACGGGGAAAAGGAATGCCAACAGCAGAAGCCGACAAGATATTAGCTGTGATTTTTCCTTGTAGTCCTCCTTAGTAAGAGTTAATATGTTGACACAGGGTACATTAGGCCATCTCCAACTGAGTCTACGTGGTCTGAATTCAGATTATACAGGATTTTTATCAAATTCCAGAGGTAAGATCGGTTGTCTGATTTTACACCCAACATAAAACTTTCACTCTCAGTTGTCACTGCAATTTTTGAGCCAATCATCCTTCAGCCTTACCTCAGAAAAAGAGAAAAAATACATAATTCAAGCTATAATACATACAAGTAAGGAAAGCCAATAGCGCAAGAGGTACATAGGGAGAGCTTTCATTCAAAAGAGGACTTTGAAAGACGTATGAAGCCTTCACAGGAAAGCAGTGGAAGCAAAGATGTAGAGAGAGGAAAAGCAGAGGTCAATAGTGAGTCGATCAGAGCGGTCGTCCTCTGCGACTGACCTCCAGTAGACTACCAAACTAAAGCAATAAATTATGGAGAGATCTCCTGCCGGGGGAGGGGGGTGTTTCAGGCCTGCGCCAGGCATTTTAAGTGGCATATTGTCAAAACAAATTTGTCCCTTTGCTAGTGACACAATCTGAAACAACTGAATGACTTTGCATCCTTTTATCATCTGCTGGCTGTTTGTTTCGGGAGGTACGTAGAGTGCGAGGGGGCTATCCATTAAAGTCAACGAGCTAGTGGATTTAACCATCATCCTCTCGGATTGCAGTTTGAAATGTATTTTCGGCATTGATCAGACACAGTTGTAGCCCATTAAAAAGTACACACAAAACAAGGTCAGGTTGAATCGCATAAAAAGGAAATTGACTCGGGTTGGAACCTGCAGGCCTGAATGATGCTCACTGACCTTCGTGAACTTACTCTCCACCCAAAGCCACAGCATGTACAACGACTACACACCGCAGGGGTTCGACAAGCACCAACACAATGAAAGGGTCAGAGGCATTGAGTAATGCAGGACCTCTGGCTATGTAATGACCGACTACATTCAACATCACTATGTGCCCTTACGGATCAATAGTGTTGATCCTTCAACGAACACACTGTGCATGGTTCAAGCCTCCCATTTGAGTCCATCACCTGGATCCCCCCCCCATCCCCCACCCCCCGAGTCCTGCGGTCTTGGTGTGAAGTCCAAAAAGAAAAACTGTAAGAGTCGGCAAACCTAATCGTGCTAAACCTGTAGTTAAATTAGTTTATAGATCCTCTGTTAGCCAGATGAAAGAACAGCACTAGAGGTAGCTGAGCGAGCGCTAGACCCCGCGTTGGGCCTCAACAGCCTGGTTATTGAAATCAATAGCAGCAATAACTACAATCCATCTCATTTTTAAGAGAGGGGCGACATGGCATGCCGGTCGATGAATATTGAGCTACATTTGTAATATTACTAATATCATATAATTCCCCTTAACTGGGCGCAGAGAAGGGTGCAGGTGGGAAAACACAAATTGAACTGGGCTGTAAGTTATTGAACGGCGGTTGAAAACAAATGCCACGTAGCACTGTGAGAGTTATTACTTTGGAACAGTTTTCATATTTCGTCCACGCCACCTGGCTTCTACAGATCAAAATGGAAACAAAGGGGGTGGGGGGGGGGGGGGGGGGGGGCTCAAAATTAATTGCAGCTCTGGACACTGTAATTAGATTTTTAAGCATTTTTTCACGCAGTTCCCAGAGATGCATTCTGTTCTGGGTTGAGACACCCAGCGTTTTGAGGCCCTCGGGTATTGGGAAGCAATGAGAGGTAAGAGTCCAAATCCTCAAATCGCTGCCCGGAGCAGTGAATGCTCGGTGGGAAGCAATCAAGTCACATTGAGCACATTTAGGGGTGGTCCAAATGATTGGAGGGGGCATTAAGCCACATTACCTCCCAAAATGACAGCGTTGCTTTCCTTCAGATCCATTTACAAATATACCTTGGAGTGCATAACCAATAAAGCCCCGCCATTATTTTGCAATCAGTGAGCGGTACAGCAGCAAGGAGGAAATAACAATGGCATGCCTTCGCTGAGCACTGCTCATGGTGACGTGTAGAAATGCTTTGTTAAACCTCTGTACAGTGATATCCACCACATGAGCAGCTGTGTCTTCACTCACTTGACAGGGCTTTATTAATCAATTCAAGATTTTTTATAATGGAATTTTAAATATTCATGATTCTGTGGCTGCAATGACCAAACTACGGTGAGGGCGCCACAGACGGCCCTACGTAGAGAAAACAGCGAGGTGACATGATTCTTCCATTTCAGTGCACCGACTGCTGTCGCTGATGAGGGCATCAATGAACCTTCAGGGCTTCAGAGTTGGACAAAACCCAGCTGGAACATCAGAACTTGAGCAACCCAAAAAAACTCTTTATTCTTTTAGTTTGATTCACAAGGAGAATGTTCAAAAACGGAGGAATTTGGAACGGCACGCCAAATCAGACACAGACGTAAAGATTATTCTCTTCTAGCCTACAGTACCTACTGAAATGTCCACAAGCATTCTGTCCATGGAGAAATCGTGTGAGTAAAAGTATTGTAAGACAACAGCTGTATTGCAGAAGATGGTGGGGGAAAGAAAACCGTAGCACAGTCAAGACTATTTCTACACCTGCTGGCATTGTGGCTGTGTTATTTGGACTTCAATGACCTCCAGAGGGAGGGGGGGGGGGGGGGGCCGGTGGGTGAAAGCGAGACGGGCGCGGGACAATCATGGCCGGGCCATCATCATTTGTCTTCACCTCCTTTTCTATCCTCTTTCACCGGTTGACACGGCAAATGGCAGAGCCAGCCCGTGTCACTCAAAAAGCCATTTCTGTCCTCCCAGACCCAGCCTGTGCTGACAGAGTGAGAGAATGAGGAAGAGAGGGGGAAAAAAAAGAAAAAGGGGGGGGAGGGGTGGCGAGGAAAAGAGCCGACAGGGGCATTTTTCAACATGGCTTTTTGTCAATTTCTGCGTGCTTGTCAAAATTAGAGAGGCAGTGCCCGGTTGCTAGGCCAGTTGTTAGGCAGGGGTTGAAGTTTGAGTGCGGGAAAAGTGGTGGAGACGAGCTGCTGAAGAGGTGCTCCATGTTTCTATAAACTAGTAGCGGAGAGTCGACATCGCAGGCTGGAGGCTGCCAGGAGTCCTATAGACAGGAGGACATTGCAACTCCATCTAACCGCATTTAGTCTAGTTCAAAAGGTGAAAAGAACAGATCCAGGAGTGTAGAAGAATATGCCTCGTGGTTTGAAGATTTGTCACTGTGAGGTATTGTAAGAGAGCATATTATAGCCCGGCAAAACGAATCAGTCATGTCAACAGGCAGTCAGAGATCATATAACCTCGTGACGAATCGTCCTATAATCATCCTTCCATTTTGGCAATCCAATTCAACCTCTCCGCAAGTCCAGTCACATAAATGGCAAACCGATGATCAACAAATGAGATTGCGGATTGAGATGGATGGTGTGTGTGAGAAAGATGGGGGGGGGTCATGCCTACTTAGGAGTCGAGCAGGTAAGTCGGTTGCTGGACTGCAAATGGCGATTCAATGGCAAATATGATTTGCCCATTTTCTTTCCAGTCTGACTGCAATAGTTCGGGCCTCCAAACACCTCCATAATGAGGAGACAAGGGAGAGAAATAGGGGCTAACACTTGTGGAAGGAGATGGAGAGGAAGAGAGAGAGAGAGAGAGAGAGAGAGAGAAGGGAAAGTAGAAAAGCAAGGGATGGGAAGAGGAAGGCGGAGGAAACTCACACGAGGCCACAAGTGAAAAAAAGAGTGTTGAAGGCGCCATTTATTTATTTTTCCGGCCCCACAAGACTACGGAAACGCAGATGCTGTTAATCAGCGCTACCTCAGAGAGGACATGCACCGACTAGGAAATCAGCTCAGAGGTAAAGATTCAGGACAAACAATGAAAGAAGCAGAAGTTTAATTTAGCTTTTCATTCATCACACACAGGACGGGACTGGGCTGTACGACCCAAAATTCATATCGAGGTATAATTAAAATTTCACACAGTCACAATATATACATTATTGTACTTTAATGTTCCCTCTATCGACAGGATTTAAATGCATTTTGTATCTCCGGGACACAAACGGAAACATAACGTGTGAACGTGATTCAAATCACTTCAAGTAAAACGCTTTTAAATTACACAAATTACACCAGATTAATTTCCTACACAGCTGGGATCACTGAGGATAAGGAGAGCAATGAGTGATTCATGAATCAGTCAACAATGGCAGTATTGCGTTTTCTTTTTTTCCTTTAAAAGCATCTTCAGGGCTGAGGCTTGTGTCAAAGCTGCAGCACAATTAACCGTTCCTTCCTTTGACTCGTGAAACACCTCGAGCAGGATCGTGAAGCGTGTGCGCAAAACAACATGGCTCATTCACAGCTAGACACGTTATAATGCGATCCAATACAATGGGAGCAGGATGCAGGAAGGCTGAGTCATTCACCAACAAAAAGGGTATCGAACACTTCCTTAAGCCAAGTGATGTCACCCGTCACTAGGTTTGTCACAGTGTGCTGGAGGCATTTGGGGTCTTTTGCCATTTATAGTTCAGGTAAAAAAGTGTCTCAAGTTACTGCCGTCGCATCTTTGGCAAGTACGGTCGCTATGTGCGTGTTAAAATGTGCTCGTGCGTCAGATAGAAATCGGTTTAACAGACACACATCCACAGCAGGAAAACACAAACCGGCGTGTGATTGTTTCCTGATACATTTGGCTTAGAAAGCAGCCTCGTCTGCAGGAGAGCCTTTTTAAAACCACCAGGTGTGCGATGTGACAGTTGTGCTGCCAAACAGGATGGATAACGGTCACTTCAAAAACAGGCAGCGGTGCACACACACACACACACTCTTCAAATTCAATTTCAACAATGTGGCCACAGGCGACGGCAGACTCCCCGCTACCACCGTGGATTGACAAGCCACAACAATCTGGTGGCCAGCTCAACCCCTGAATTACTGCTTGAATACCCAACGAGGCCCATTTTAGGAAGTAACGCCACATGGCCAATACGTGTCCATAGGCTGTTGTTTCACGGTGCTTCTGCTGAATGAATGAGGTGGAGCGCTCAATCGTTTCCTCGGAAGAACATTTGAACCAATGTGTCTCAGTGGTTTCATCAATTTTCAGTCTTTTATTGCAGCGCACAGCTGAGCAACGAACAAATGGATGGCAGAACGGTGATAGGCAAGAAGAGAAAAAAAAACTAATTGCAGCCCATGAAGAAGAGCGTCTAGACGGTTACGTCAACAAAGCCATCCAGCCGTCTAGACGAGACAACGGTTTGTTAAACTAAAAACAGTCACACTTTAGTGGCAATAGTAATCATCATGATTACAGGTGCAATCTTTCTTTTAAAGTGACCTGCTGATTCCGTCTCTTATCATGACCTTTATGAGTAAGTATTACAGAGGCAAAAACACACACGCTGTAATATCCAAATAATATCAGCACTATTTGGAAAAATGACCTCGCAACACAATCCCTCAATTTGGTTCCCCCATTGTTAGTTATTGTCCGGGACACTTGAAATGAAAAATGAGCAAAACGAGCTCTGAAATACAGCGATAGGTTTCAAGTCACAACTATAATTTTCAGCCGGATGTCAGACAATGAGTGTCAGGAAAATAGAAAGTGAAATCAATGTCCGCCTTGGGAAATTGCCAATGTCCAACTTCAGCGCAAGTGACTCAGGCTGATGCCATCAGTGACGGAGAGAATAGAGACAGAGTACCAGTGGGAGGATTGTAGTCAGTGGCCTGTGTGCAACATGGGAACAAAAGCACAAGAGACATAATGTAGATGAAACATATGGGTTGCACTTAATGCAGCAGCTGAATGAAGATGACAGCTTTGAATGCGTTGGGGAAATGCAGCGGAATTTGTCCATGTGTGTATTTCTAAAAAAGTCAGAGAGCCCTGCGGATGGCTTCATGCCTCATTTAGCCCTTGGTATCATGTAAAATGTAAACATTTCCCTGCATTATAAAACCCCAGACATCTGTCTGAGTATGAACACATGTGACTGTGGGCAATTCTTTTCTCCAGATACGGGGGTGAGAGCAGAAACAATCTGACATTGGGGAGAGCGCACAACGGTTATGAATCCATCGTGAGGGACGATCTGCCGCTAACAGAGTTATTCTCTCGCACAAAAAAAAAAGTGCCATTTATATTCAGGCGCTTAAAATCCTGCCATCTTCGAAGAAGTGAAGCATGGCCGTAAATGGGTTTTTATCATAAAATTGCATTTTCCTGTGAAAAGCACAACGCGCATAAGCCTGTCAGAACACTACTGGGAACACGGAGTATCAAAACTGCAGCCGATTGGCTTTTTTTCTGCTCAGCAAAAAAGGAAAAAAAAAAGTGCTAGCTCCCAAACAAATCACGCCTGTTCCATGCTGTGCGGATGCACCAGTAACCGTTACATCGTCGTCATCAGAATGCAAAGCGTGCGAGCTCACAGCACAATGCATCGACACACAAACTCTGCGTCAACCGGATGTCTACCCTCCACCGGTCACTAATTTTCTCTCCCACCATTGCTCAGGGCAGGCCGACCACACCGGTTTTAATCCCCAAAGCTACGCAGAAGTGCCAACATGCAAAAAGGGTTTACAGGCAAAATACGACCGTGTGTGGAAGCGTGTCTCGGATTGGCCTGCATTAGCGAGCTTTCACACAACAGCTAGATGTAGAATAAAAGGCACTTCCATGTAAGCGGGCTCGCATCACTTCTACGACTTCACATTCAATATAGTCGCGTTACTATCAGGTGTACGGCACTGGTTGTCGCGCCTCTCTTTCACCGACGCCCCCGTTTCCCCTCTCGTGTCTTCACCCACACAGACACATGTCGGCGTGCGTGGCGGTGCTTTGGAGAACTCGATCGACATCCTACCCCTCAGCTGTCCTTAGTGACTGTAAGCGGACTGTGTGGGAGGACCGCCTCTGAGAGAATGGACTGCTGCGTTATTGACTTCAATTTAGAAAGTGCTGCATGCTGCTTCCCCCCCTCCCCCCCTTCCTTCCTTCCTTTCATAGCCTGGGACCCTGCTGGCCTTCAGTTGCAGTCTACTATATCCGTGATTGGAAAAAAAAAACCCATATTTAAGCGAGGTCACAGGGCTGGGAGTTAAGTGGGGGCTCTTTTAGTTTCTATTTCTCATGGCTCTTTCCTTAACCTAAACATATGTTTTTTTCTAACATTACTTCCTACCTTCAGTCCACGGTCGCCTAGCAATGATGTAGACATCCACTCGGATGTCTGTTTCTCACCCTTCAGCCCTCCCTCCCCTCCACTGTCACCTGCCTGGCTTGGCTGGACAGCTGCCGGAGTGTGGTGTTGTCGGGAGGCTGCAGGTACGTCGGCGCCGAACATTTGACGCTGTGCTGGCTGCGCTCGTAGATTAGACACACTTAGCTTGGCTTTCTCAAATCCCCCGGTGTGTGGGGAGAGAGTGACGGAGGCAGAGAGACGGCGGCGGATATTACACAGGAAAAAAAAATTAAATAACCGGCTGGGGAGGCGAGTACTCGCATTAGAGGAATGGACACACCAAAAAAGCATCTCTAGTACACACACGCGTACAAACTCCCACCGCTTCCCAAGTGAAATGTTGATGTCACAACAAAGACCCGTCACAACTTGTGCAAGTTTACTCGACTACTGTGCGCTTTCTCCTTATTATGCTCACATTGGGGAGAAGATAGTTTCCCTTGAACACAGATGAGGTAGACGGGCGACTATCGGTAATGAAATCCAAATTGCAAGCATATTAGAAAAAGCAGTTCTCAATACGGTGTGGCGTCCACTAAAGATATCTGGCACACAGCAAAATACACAGCGAGACAGACGAAATGACTCACAAACATGCGAGTGGAAGACAAAGATTGTTGGCATGCACACACACAGAACCTCTATCTGCTTGGACAGGTGGATTTGAAAAGATGAAAAGCCGTTTCATTCTTCACTCCCATCCCTGGGTGTGAGTGTGTGTGTGTGTGTGTGTGCAGTAACGGGCCTCTCAGTGTGGATAATCCTCCCCCTACATGGAGCTTGATGGAGATTCTGGGATTAACAGCTTCAGAGAAATAACACGGTTAAGAAGGTAATTGTGGCTGGGATTTTTAGGGAGGACATCTGAAGGTCAGGGCATCATAGTGGGGGGACGAAAGAAAGATGGGCCACTTCGGAGTGTGACAAACGACCTGGGAGGAGGTTGAGTCAATGTACCGCTCCGGAGGTGCGCATGGTGGTTAAAGATAGCCGAGCTAAGGAGACATGTAGTTAACAAGCAAACAGAGCATTTTGTAGAGTTGTCATTGAATAAAGCCTACAGGAAAAGCTAGACAACAGCATCATTATCAAGGAAAGACAAGAAAAAGCATTTGTTAGGCTGCACAATAGATCACAGTTCTGAATCCCTTTTGATCCTATAAAACCTAAGTGAGGCCATGTAAAAAGCCCAAAGTGGGACTAATGACACATGATGTCGCACAGTAACAACTCACTAGTTAAGCATTTTGTTTTTGACCAAGCCAGGGGCACATGAAAGCAAAAGAAGGAGGGGGAGGGGGGAGGGGGGGAGGGGGGGGCGTCACTGAATGAAGACGGCATATTTGCGCCGAAGGAGCTAAAAGTCGAGAAGATTTAGCTGCTCTCTCAGCGGTGAATTACTATGTTTTTACCTTCACATTGCTCTGAGGAAAGAGACATCCATTTCCTACGGCCTGGCAGTTGGCAAGGCAACATTGTGATGAACGCACATACAGGGATGCTCCATGAATCCCAATGAGGCCAGCTGACCAATGACGTGGCCAGGGCCAGACGTGGGGAGCATTAGCATATGCCGAGTTAAGTGTAAATCACTATATCACACGCTCGGCACAATGATATACAGTATACTGTATTCTTAATGAAAAGTCACATTCTTTAAAAAATAAATGTGGGCGTTAATTGGCGAAAGCCAGGTTTAAAATGGGAGTTTATCAGGCCAAATCCCAAATAGGCATGAAGTATCTCCTCCTATCGAGCTATCTTGGCTCATGCTGATTGGGTTAACAGTGCTAACCTAGTTGTATCTTTCTTCTGCTTCCAGCTAACACGGCGCTAGGGCTAATCCCCGCTCTGGCAGCCAGTATGAACACAGCTCGACATAATAAAGCCCATTAGTCTGGAGACAATGGCTGCTAGCGGAGCTCAAATACAAAAAAAACACAGGATAAAAAAACCACTCATCTTTTACTGTGTGCCTGCAGTTGCCTTGACCCGATACCACCCTTATTTAAGAGAGCGCACACTGTCGCACGTACAAAAACATATGCTGTAGGAGCAAACACAATTAACTTGTGACTGCCTGCAAATGTTGGGAGCAGAGGAACACTGTGAGAAGTAGAAATTAAGAGAAGGGGAGTGCGGGAAATAAAACAAAGGGGACGACAGAGTTGGACATAAAAGGAGCGAAAGAGGGACACAACACAGCCAGAAAGAGGAGGAAAGAATAAAGATGAGGGGGAGAAAAAGAACTAAGGCAGTGGAACAAAGATACAAAAGGAGGAGGAGAGGGAAAGAAAAAACAAAGAAATGGGTCAAGGGACAAGTTGAGAATAGGGAGAGTTTAAGAAAAGACTAAAAAGAAAAACCGACAACAACACATCGATTGCAATGAATGTCCAATGTAGGGCAATGCTGAAAATGTTATCAATATATGAATGCTGTACTGAGCGGCGGCCGAACAAGGTCAGTGAAAGCAGACTGAGCAGGTAACGGGATGAAAGGAAACAACCTGGGCATACGGAAGCCACTAATAAACCCTAGTGGCTATTATAATCTCTTGATACGCTGGCATATGATTGGTGTGTGTGTGTGTGTCGCTGTGTGTGCATGTGTGCCAGCGTGTGTGTGTTTGTGATGAGAAATGTGATAAACAGAGAAAAAAATCCCTACCGAGCAGTTTAAGCCTTTACTGGGACACTGATAGCTGTGTGTGTGTGTGTGTGTGTGTGTGTGTGTGTGTGTGTGTGTGTGTGTGTGTGTGTGTGTGTGTGTGTGTGTGTGTGTGTGTGTGTGTGTGTGTGATACATAATCTTTTGCAGAATTAATTCCTGGAAATTGAAATGAAAAAGGGAAAGGAAGTGTCTCGAAGCAGGTCGATTACCTCAAGGTCAGCTTTGTAGAGTTTTGGGGTGTGTGTGTGTGTGTGTGTGTGTGTGTGTGTGTGTGTGTGTGTGTGTGTGTGTGTGTGTGTGTGTTGGCATGTGTACACATGTTTAAGTACGGTGGCCTGGAAGAAACGTTTGACGTTAACATTGCGTCAGGGTGGGCACTGATAGGCATTCCTGGGACATTACTCCGGGACATTACTGGACACTTAGAGGACACGTATGCAAAAAAAAAATTGTGTAATAGCTCTCAAAGCACAAGACAAGCCCAAAAATAGTGTGCCTCCTGTCTCCTTGAAAACAAAATCTCTCTCTGTGTGTGTGTGTGTGTGTGTGTGTGTGTGTGTGTGTGTGTGTGTGTGTGTGTGTGTGTGTGTGTGTGTGTGTGTGTGTGTGTGTGTGTGTGTGTGTGTGTGTGTGTGTGTGTGTGTGTGTGTGTGTGTGTGTGTGTGTGTGTGTGTGTGTGTGTCTCACAAACGCACACAAACAGAGAAACCATATGTAGATCGCCGAAGGGCCTATACTGTAAATCTTCGATCCCGGCATTGGCAGAGGCAATGACATTATCATTAGATCGATCATTCAACTGCACACTCCTAAACTCTGATCGTCATTGCTGTTATGCTATATACTGCAGGGCCATTCATCCCAATGGAACTACCAACACGCGCGCGCGCACACACAAGCAGACCCAGGCTGCTGACCTACATGTGACTGGCCGCAGCCCAGATTCGCCAGCACTCACCCCAGGGGGATGGGCTCTGTAATGTTTGCACATACCCCTCGAACACGCACCGAAGAAGGTCTTGCGGTACCCCATGCACCAGGCCAGAAGGGCACTGGGTGTAGTTCGGGGGGGGGGGGGGGGGGGGGGGGTGTCGCATGTGGCTGGCATGAAAGCGTGAAGGTCCCACATTTCTGACAGCTCATCAGGCCACGAGCGGTCAGCGAGTCCTGGAAGCGAGGCCCGACAACACTCTTCATGCCGAGACAGTGTGTGTGCTTGTACTGGCAGAATTTAAACCTCGAAAGAGACTCAAAGTTGATCCGTTTAGCCCGCGTTCAATATTTCTTTGCGTTGACCTGAATCCCCAAAAAATGAGATTCAGCTCGGAACTAAAAAAAAGAAGAAGAAAAAAAAAGGCCAGTAGCGTGCCGAAGGCTTTTCTTGTTTCCCCCCCTTTGGCAGTTTCAGGAATGCCATGCTGGACCTTGGGAAACCCTTCCTCTGATCACAGAGTTTGGCTGACCATCAAGCAATGTCGGCCATTCCGGGCCAGGATCAAACTATAAAGCGAGCGGTTGACCACTTTTGGTTAGCGGAGCATCACAGAGCTTGGCAGGCCATGACCCGGTGCTCCATCAGCAGTGAGAAAGCCGAGTGTCCACTGACAAGAGAGGGAAAAAAAAAATAGAGAGAGAATAGAAAAGAGGGGAAAGAGAGAGAAATGGACGGGGCGAGAGCCAAGAGGAGAGAGCTGTCCCGGCAGCGTTGGTCAGGTTACGGGTCAACGGATGATTTTTGGTGAGACGGTAGTCTGGGATGTACTGTGCTGGGCGGGTAAAAACACAACCTGCACTCATTCTGGGTCACTTGCTCATCAAATGGTGGCACACCACACCTACAGACAGTGCAGGCACCATCTGACACACACACACACACACACACACACACACACTAGCAGTGCCAGTACGCGCACCGCTCTACGTTGTGTCATCAATAATCGCACAGAGAACAACAAGCCCTCATTTGCAGTTGGCCTAACCGACAACAGATCAATGAAATGTTGATATTTGAGCGGCGCATTTGTTAGTGTTGTAACCTGCTTATGCACACCCGCTTGAATCTGCGCCTGCATTAGCTCACGTTTCAGCGGCGTGGGGGGGAGGGGGGGGCAGCGGTGCAGCACACCTCCGATGGCCGCGGTGCTAGGGAATCCCTGCGGTAAGGAAAGGAAATAGCCTTTCCGCGTTGGCAAAGGAAAATTCCCCCCCCCCCCCCCCCCCCCCCCCCTTCCCCAATACTCCTGTGGCTGCTACCTCACCGTCTCACATGTGCTTCCCATTCGTATTCAACTGCAGTGAAGTCAAGGAGAAAGTGTGTATGTGTGTACGTGTATGTATAATATAGGAGTTGGCTCTATACTCCTGTGCCGGTGGGAATAACGTACTGCGCTACAGGCAGTGTGACCTTTTTGAGCTGGCGTTCTCTCTCTCTCTCTCTCTTTCACACTCTTACTCTATAGCGCACGCACACACACACACACACACATACACACACAACTAGCAGCACTGTCACAGCTAGCTTTACCAAACATCAATTACCCACACTGCTTCCTGGTTTTATGGACACGAGGATGGTACAAATCATTGGCGATAGAGGGGGTGATGGGACAGTAGGGTGCGTTGGTTTTCGCCTCTTCTCCTGCGGCATGGAAGGTAAAGCACGTCTTGTTTTCTCCCGTTCGCCCTCCTGAACATGACCTTTATGGCCGCGTGCTTCCTGAAGCGACAGTTTGTGCTCAAATTGAGGGTTAAGGCCGGCCTGTTTAGAGCGCTCTAACCACCTGCAAAGGCATGCGTGGTGAAAGGATCACGCCGCACTTGCTTTCTGTCACGGCTCGAGTGTCTCTCTCTCTAATATACGGTGTTAATCAAGTAACCTAATCAAATTCTTACAATCTAAACTACGAGTTCCATTGCGCCGAGGAGATAGATCACTTAATGCCCTGACAACTTGCAGGAGATTGTATGTATGAAGCAGAGTAATAGACGAAGAGTGAGCAGTGAGAAGGAAAGACAGCGAGGAGGGTGAGGGTGGAGTGGGTGGATGGGTGGATGGGGGGGGGGGAGTTAATGCACAAAACACACTGCATCAAACCAAAACACTACTTCCAAGCAGGATGCGTCAGCAGTCCATTCATGTTGCTTTATTTTACACTGAAGAAGAAAAAAACGGAAAGAGGAAGAGAGCAAAGGGAGGGAAAGAGAGAGAGAGAGAGAGAACAGAGACAGGAGGCGTCATGAGAGAGAGAAACCGTGTCCCATCTGCCTGCTGTTGCCACCACAGCAATACTGGAAATATTTGCCAGACTTTGTTGGAATGGCTGAATTAGTGGCGGGGAGGAGTGGGTTAAAAATATGGTTGCTGTGGGGACGCCACTGTCCGTCTCTGCCTTTCGCTCGGACAGCCCGTCTATTCCTCTAAGCCACACAAAGCCTTCAGAAAGCCACAGAACAAGAGACTGTGAGCATTAACAAAAAAAGAAGAAGCGGAGGACAGCAGGAGCAAACTGGTTTTTGAAGAGGTAGATCTCTAAAAAGGTCTGAGTGCTTTGAGCTCATCCAACTACCTCAGGACACTGCAGAGGGAGCAGGAGGGAGGCAGGGAGAGAGAGAGAGAAAGAGAGAGCGAAAGAGAGAGAGTGTAAGAGAGAGAGCGATATCCAAGCCGGCGCAAGCTCTCTCTTTTGCTGCTACAACGGATCCTTTCCACATCGACGCTACCGTTAACGTCACGCCTGTAAGCCGCGCGCTCACCCGGCTCTCGCCTTACACCGGTCCTGCTCCTCTCTCCCCAGCCGGACGCTGCATCAGAGAGGGGGTGCTGATCACCACGAGGAGAGGAGGGAGAGAGATAAAAAAAAGAAAAGAAAAAAAAAAAGAACTGGAGAAAACAAGAAGGAAAAAGAAACAAGCCGGAGAGAGAGAGAGAGGAAGGAGAAACTGCGCACCAACCCCTCCTCCCTCTAACCCAACCTCGATCAACCCAGCTACAACACCCCCACTCCTCCCGGCACCCCCCACACCCCCCCCCCCTCCCTGAAGAAATTGACGGATTATTGGGAAGTGCAAGGGAGGCAGGCTGCAGCTGCTGCTGTGGGTGCTCACTACTGCTGCTGTGTGCTTCGCGGGGATGGTGTGTGTGTGTGCGCGTTTGCTGCTTTCCGCCACTGCTGCTGCTGCCGAGGCTAGAGCGTGTGGCTAGTTAGGAGGAGGGGAGAAGAAGCTAACGAAGCCCGTGTGAGTCGCGTTATTCTTTTCAACCCCCGCCGAGCACTCCTGGAGGAAGGAGAAGAAGAAAAAAAAAAAGAGAAAGAAAAATCAAGTGGACACGACGCCACATTGAAAGGGGGAGCAAAGGCAAAGAGAGAGCGAGAGAGAGAGAACGGCTGTCAGACTGACCAACCGACCAACTGATTGACCACTAAAAAGTGAACAGAGGAATACAGAGAGGAGGGGGGTCTGCTTTTTTTTTCTCCTTGGCTTGTCAACCTCACCTCCAAACCATCGCAAAACAAAAAAGGCACAGAACATTTGAGAGGACTGTGGAATTTTCATTCAACCTTCTTCAATCCTAACCCCCCCCCCCCCCCCCCAACCTACATCCCTCTTTTTTTGGTCCTTTTTTTCCGTCTTGGCTTTTTTGGTGCACAAAAACAAAATTGTGCGCGTGTTTTGCGTTGTCGCCTGTGCTATGGAGACCTGGGTAAGGTGTCTAGCAGGGGGATCAACTGTCGGATTCCAAGGACAAGCGAGAGAAGAGGAGCCGACAGCGAGAAGCGAGCAAGGGAGCACTGCTGCTTTCGGAGCCTGACTGGATTCCTATCTGCAGTTTTTTTTTTTTTCTTTCTTTTTTTTTTCTTAACAACAAACAAAGGGAGGGGGAAAAAAAAAAAACACTCACAAAAGGGCCTTTTCGAACCTTTCTCTTTGGACGTGTGGATTTACAAAAGGTCTCGTCGTGGTTAAGCTCTTTGGCATTGGTACCCGTTTTGACAGAGCAAACATAAAAAAGGCTTTATTTGCTGCTCTTGGGATATACATACACCTGGTGTGAATACCACTGCTCTTTCTGATTGCAAACAGGAGGGAAACTATATATCACAGTTCAAGGACCTGTAATAATAACTTGAGGTAGGTGTCTAGTGTTTCAACCCCTCTTTGCATCAATTTGTAACCCTCCCTTCTGTCTTGTAATACGGCTTTTTGGTTGGTTAATTTATCATCATGTCTTACTCATACACACGTTTCAGAAAGGCCAGCCCTCTCTACCCTCCCTCCTCCTTCTACCCATGAGCACAGTTAAAAACATTGCTTCATCGAGGATAGGTCAAGCACCCAAAATCCACATCCTCCCCTTGTCTTCTTCAGTTCCCTCGACTTCTTTGCTCTGGTCACCGTAAACACTACAACCAGCGAACCAGCTACTTTCTCTGATCCCCCAAAGCCCCCCCCCCCCAAACACCCCCATCCCCCCCTCCCCCCCAGATGATGCTGAATTATGAACGTGCCACATCATGAGTCTCCTGGGGCGGGTAGCTGTGCATCGTGCCAGGAAAGCCGCCCTGCTCTGTGTAGTCTTCCTGATGGCGCAAGCGTGGAGCAGTGCCTCCCCGGCCTTGGCGGGGGCGGCGGTGTCTCAGGGACCCCAGGGCTGTCCGCCGCAATGTTCCTGTAGTAATCAGCAGGGGAAGGTGGTGTGCACTCGACGTGGCCTCACCCGCGTGCCCCCCGGCATTCCTGCCAACACGCGACACCTCAATCTGATGGAAAACGCCATCGAGGCGGTGCAGGCTGACTCCTTCCGCCACCTGCACCACCTTGAGGTGCTCCAGCTGGGGCGAAATGCCATACGGCAGATTGAGGTGGGCGCGTTTAATGGACTCACCAGCCTCAACACACTGGAGCTGTTTGACAACCGGTTGACGGTGGTGCCCAGTGGGGCCTTTGAGTACCTGTCCAAACTAAGAGAACTGTGGCTGAGGAACAACCCCATTGAAAGTATCCCCTCCTACGCCTTCAACAGGGTGCCCTCCCTCATGCGACTGGACCTGGGAGAGTTACGGAAACTGGAGTACATCTCTGAAGGAGCTTTTGAGGGCCTTCAAAACCTCAAGTACCTCAATCTGGGCATGTGCAACATAAGGGGTGATATGCCAAACCTAAGTCCCCTCAAGGGCCTGGAGGAGCTGGAGATCTCTGAAAATCACTTCCCAGAGATAAAGCCAGGCTCTTTCAAAGGCCTGCGCTCACTGAAAAAGCTGTGGGTGATGAACTCTCAAATCACAGTGATAGAGCGCAATGGTTTCGATGACCTATCTTCATTGGTGGAGCTTAATCTGGCCCATAACAATCTGAGCGCTGTGCCACATGATCTGTTCTCCCCGCTCAGGTACCTGGTGGAGCTCCATCTCCACCACAATCCTTGGAACTGTGGCTGTGAGGCTGTATGGCTAGCCCGCTGGCTAAGGGAGTACATCCCTACTAACTCAACTTGCTGTGGACGTTGTCACTCACCTGTCAGCATGAGAGGGCGACAGCTGGTTGAGGTGGCCCGAGGAGAGGGTGCTGCAACCCAATGTTCTGCACCATTCATTGCCGATGCACCAAGGGACCTGAACATTTCAGCAGGGAGAGTGGCTGAGATTCGTTGCCGCACGGCCTCAATGTCTTCAGTGCGCTGGCTCCTGCCCAATGGGACTATCCTGACACATGCCTCCAGTCACCCGAGAATATCAATCCTGAATGACGGTGCCCTTAATTTCTCAAATGTCTTGGCTGTAGACACGGGCACTTATACCTGCATGGTGTCCAATGCAGCGGGGAACTCCAACGCCTCGGCCTACCTCAATGTGAGTGCAGCCGAGCTCAACACGTCCAACTTGAGTTACTTCACTACAGTGACTGTGGAGGTCTTGGGGCCAACCACTGAGATGCCCAAACCAAGAACCACCACGGCTACAGCTGCTGCAGCAGGGGCTGGGGGAGGAGGGGTAGGCCTAGGGACAACGACTACAACGGCCTCCCCTTCCGTCTTTCAGCCGGTCTTCATCTCCACACCGACTGTGTTGCTGCAAAGCACCAACAGTCCTGCAGGTGTAGCCAAGACATCTGTGGCGCCAGGACTCCAAGGTGCCACTGGCAAACCAGGGAGGTCCGGCCCTAGCCTGGATGAAGTGATGAAGACCACTAAGATCATAATTGGTTGCTTTGTAGCAGTGACACTGATGGCTGCGGTCATGCTCATCGCCTTCTACAAGTTGAGAAAGCGCCACCAGCAGAGGAGCACAGTGGCGGCTGCTCGCACTGTGGAGATTATCCAGGTGGACGAGGAAGACCTTCCTCCACCGGCGTCTGCGGCTCAAGAGACGGCGCTCACGTTGCCTGAAATCCGGGACCACAACAGCATACACAAACTGGACTTTATCAGCCACAAGACCGACTATAGCTTTCACAAACCCAAGGTCGAATACAGACCCCAGCCTGACTTCACCCTTCATAAGCCGAAGGCCGAGTATACCACATACAAGCCAAATATGGACTACAGCGGCCACAAATACATCCCAGATTACAACACTCACAAATCGACACCAGATTTTAGCCTTCATAGACCAAAGCCTGACTATAGCCCATTTAGGCAGGACTACTCACAAACAGTCACTCACAAACCTAAAGCAGAGTACAGCCAATACAAACCAGATTTTGGCACTCACCCAAAAATAAAAACAGACTACAGCCCGTTCAAACCAGACTATGGCACTCATCCTAGGCAGAAAACGGACCTCAGCCCATTTAAACGAGATTACAGCATCCAACCAAAACCCAAACATGACTACAGCCCATTAAAATCGGACTACAACACGCAGCATAAACCTAAGGCTGAATACAGTCCATTCAAGCCAGACTTTGGCACTCATCCAAGACCTAAACCTGAATACAGCCCATTTAAGCCTGACTACAGCACTCAACCCAAACCCAAAACAGACTACAATGCCCAGAGATCGAAAACGGACAGTACCTACAAACCCAGGGACCCTTACTCCTCCCACGTGACCGGAACCGATTACAGCGCCTTCAATCCCGACTTCAGTCCCCACAAAGCGGATTACAGCGCCTTCAAGTCTGACTTCAGTCCACACACTCAGAGACCTAAACTTGATTACAGCCCCCATAAAGCGGACTACAGTCCCCATAAAATGGACTACAGCACTACGAAGCCTAAATATAACACCTATAAACCGACCGGCCATGGGGCTAAATGGACAGACAATGTTGGGAACTCTTTGCCTCGAACCTTGCCCAGCACCATCACAGCAATGGCTGAGCCCTTTGTCATAAAAACTCACACCAAGGAGAAGGTGCAGGAGACTCAGATTTAAAAAAAGACCCCCCGCCCCCCAAAAGGCTCCCACTCCTTCCCCTAGGTTCCTAGCTCCCACTCACCCCCTTTTCCCTTCGCCATTTCCTCATAAACTCATGCAATAGAATGCACAACGAAAAAAAGGACAGGAACAACTTTTTTGTACAGAGTGCAAACCTAAAAAGACTGATGATTTCTTGTTGTACATGCTTATAAATAAATATATATATGGACAAATTGAAACTACCATGGGCTGGTGATAGAGAAACATATATTAAAAAGAAATTGAAACTATTTTCTAACTTGTAACTTCTATTTAAAACAATGAGTTGTTTAAGATGCTGTCTTGACTTTGACATATGAGGGTAGTGTTGTTTTAAAAAGGGGGCATTCTGTGTGATTTTTACACCATGCTACAGAGAATGCAGTGATGAGAAAAAAAAAATATTTATACCGAGAAGACTTTCTTTAACAAAACCCCGAAAAAAAGGTCAGTGTCGATCTTTACAGGTTTATCTTGTGAAAGCACCAAGAATTTGTACTGTGCCAAATGTTATAAATGCAATAAAAAGGATTTTTGGAAGAAAAAAAAAAAAAAAAAGAAGTTATTAGAGAGAGATGTTTTTTTCCTTCTTCGTTTCTTCTCCTGGTGTATACTGTAACGATCAGCCAAATGCTTTAGACACTGCAGCAAGACGCTGCAGCTATACTTTAACCCTGCGAGTGCTGAATGACTCACAATGCAGAAGTGGATGGTGTTTGTTTTATTAATCTCTCTCAACACCTATTATCATATTCTTTATATGTAACAGAAGGGCGCGTTCCGTTTCCATGTTACACCAATGAGTGTCACGGTGCTTCATCAAGGTGTGGCTGATGAAAAAGTGTCATTTTTCTTAAGTTCTATGATGTTAAAAGATGAAGCAATGGTGTGTCCACAGACAAGTACAGCAGCGCTACTATAACATCTAATGTTAACTGAAATGCTCATCACATAATGCTGTTCAACGATGCAAACCGATTGTGCTACCCATCTCCATCGTACACTACAAAGTGGTATTATTAATCATGTAACTAATGAGTGAAAACGGTGATAAATTAAGGTGAAGTACTGTTCGGGTGTTAAGACTGTCTTGCACTTTGCCAAAAAATATAGATCCTCATTTCACTTTCCATTGCATTGCCAGCTGTTGTGCCTTCATCAATCAGTATAGGGGCCTTTTATGGTGACAAATGCATTTGGGTCTCGCTGTTAACTGCATTTTTCTTCTTCAAGAATATCACCCCTCTCAATCATAATACAGCAAGACGACGCTCTGCCTGACAAAGAAAGATGGCGTACAACACACAGGGTGGTTAGTACGCACGTATGAGACGGGTGAGCCGGCTGGTTGTTCGGAAACCACGGCGAGACAAAGCTGTGTTTGTAGCGACTGTAACTTTTTAATGGGGATAGCGTTAAAAAAATAAAAGGTGTTGTGAGTGGGCGACATGTGGCTGAGGGATGACAAAGAGAATACAAGCTGTGTGGACCATAATCATCACATCCAACACAGACACTACATTCTCATTTTGCAGTTTTAAAGTAAATTAACATGAATTTAAAAAAAAAAACGCAGCCTCTAGAGATGTGTGACGTTATCAGAGCTACAGTCTTTGACCGCACCGGCTCACATAGCAGACAAGAAATGGTGCAAATAGAGAGCTCGTTAGGGAGAGGACCTGAGAGAGGCCACAAGAACAATATCAGGGTTTTAACATTGGAGACGGAGGAACTGAGGAAGGACAATGTTTCAATATGAGAGCGGTCGACACGGCGCGTCACAAAAATAGCACAGCCGTTAAAGCTGAGCGCTGGTGATGTACTTAACCTGTAGTAGAGGCTGTCAGAAGAGGAGAATGATGTGTGTGTTTGTGGGGGCAGCAGTCCAGCAGAAAAGAGGGAGCGTGCGAGATAGATAGAGTAAGAGATGGAGGCTGAAGAGGACAGCTGAAGAGGGTGAGAGAGCATTTTGTGTAAGGTTTTACATTTAGTTGTTGGCTTGGAAACGCAGGACATGTTGTGGCATTTGTTGTAAATGTGTAATTTAAATGCCATCTAACATTGTGCTGCATGACAAGGCCGGGATGGATACCATGATCCCAATGAGGAGAGATTACGTTTGGAGTAAGAATAAATAAAAATGGTGGCAAAAGTGTGCAGTGCAGCAGAAACATATAGTGCTAGGAGAAGAAGATGGGATCATATCAAAAAGGAGAGCATAGAATGTTCTTCTTGAAAACATGTTAAGAGTCCAGCTCCCTGGACTGTGTGGGATCTCAGGGGCCAAGGAGATGTGGCACAGAGACTGAAGAAAAGTTAAAATGTCTATTCCCTAACCAGCAACACAACAGTTTTAGGTCCAGGTATAGGTGTGGTTACATACAAAGTGGTCATCAGTGTTTTGTCATTATCCCAAAGAGAGGAATTTATTTTCCTCTAACAACTGTCATCAAACTGAGGTGAAAATAAGCTGCTGCAGTGAACACAGGGCTGTCAAAATCAGACCAGATCAGCTACAGCTCTCCTCTACCCTTTCTGCAGGTGCAAGAATGAGCCGGATAGATCAGACATGTGTGTCCATGTAAACGTGTCTATTGCACCAGCTATGTGTTGTGTGTCATCTAACAGGGAGCAAGGAAACAACAAGAGCTGCACAGTGACATCAAACGTGGAAAAGGGAATGGAGGGAGCGTAAAGGAAAGAGAGAGAGAGAGAGAAGGATGATGCATCTAAACTTAACAATAAACCATGTGCAAACACACCCGTTTCATACACGGACACACTTTCATACTGACCGCTTGTCCCTGTGCCGACTCATCCGTCACAGTGGTTGACTTCTAATCGTTTGTAATATCAATGCTACGCAAAGCCAAAGCAGCAGGTTTTTCCAATCGTCTCTAATGTGAAACATGCGAG